>NW_006443568.1:5303188-5345984 GCF_000325575.1 Pteropus alecto | reverse complement strand
CACTGAATCATATACCTCCATTTGCACAGACTTGCATTCATCATCAGATAAATGTACACTGAGAAACATGCATTCTAGGTAGAGGGGGAAGTGTCTTAGAGAGAAAGGTTTTGTTAACAGCACAATGAATGCATTTTTGATGGAGAGTGGACCCTACCCTGTTAGACCTCCTCCCTGCCCATTTTCTCTGTGACCTCTCAGGCTCCGATCCCCTCTCCACTTTAAACTTCTCAGGAAGTGAAGAGTAGAGGAAAGTGCCTTGATCAAGGAGGTAAGGGCCTGATTTGAGTTTTGCCTCTGCCAAGAGCCCTCGTGTGCTGTTGGGAAAATCACTTAACCTCTCTGACTCCCCAGCTTTTCCATCTTTTAAATGAGGCTGGTGATAATAGTAAACTCTTCCCTCTCAATGACTCCTGTGCCCTTCCTCTGTTGTACCTCACCTCGGCCCCATGAATTTCATGCTTTTGAAGTTTTTGCCTATTAAACTACCTCATTTACTTCTTTTTTGTTTTCTAGTTCAAATTTTAATCAAAGACTTAACTAAATATGCACTGAAGAAACAATAGTACAATTTATCAAACTAAGAAACAGGTTATAGTGTGATTTCACTTCAGATTTTTGAAATATTGAAATAATCTGCAGGCCTCCAACATTATCTTGGGGCCTCCTAGGAGCATGTTGCTCCCCATGGCTTTAGGCTGAGAGCCACTCACCAAAATAATCTCTGACATTAACAGATCCTGGTGTCTTCTGATTGCTGCCAGACCCTACACTCCAAAGCTCACCTTTTGTAGAGAGTGGGATTTGCTACCTGCAGCTGGAGGGCTCCAGGAACAAAAAACAAGCCACGGAGGAAACACTAGGCGTCAGATACCAGACAGTTATAGAGTTCCTTTTGGCTTAATTTAGCACAGCTTGACTTTTTCTCACTCATGGCCTCAGTTTTTAGGGATATCAGTTCCATGCCGATAGGCCCAGATTCAGTCTAAGATCAGATCCTGCCTGCATGCTCTTCTGAAACCCAGCCCAAGGTCTTGTGGCTGTTTTTCCCTCCCCACCTGACCCCAGCCAGAACTAGGTACCAGCTTCCAGCCCTATGATCTGCAGCCTAGATTCTTTCAGCTCCTTCTATTGGCCTCTCCTTACTGCTGTACCCCAGTTCATCCTCTTTTTTCAACCTCAAACTTTTTTCATCTTTCTCTTCCCCTTTTCTGAAGCCTCCAAGAATACGGGGCTGGAAGGGACTTTACTGATTTAAGTTCACACTCCATCTGATGTTGCCGTTCTCTCTACAATATTACTGACCTGTGTTTTTCTGAGGCCTGTTTGAATATCACAAACAATAGGATTCTCATGACCTTACTCGATAGCTCAGCTAGCTCATCTCAGGCTGGCTCCAGGTTGTCATCAGTCCTTTTCTGGAGGCTTTTGCTACCCATCAGTTCCTGGCCATAATAAAATTAGCAGTGAAAAAGCAAATTTCAGCCACAGATGTGGGGACTCTGGCTGAGCAGGATTTCTCAAACACCCCCTAGCCCCTAGATTTCTCAACCTGCCCCTACAACTCTTCCTTGAAAGTTTCTTGATTTGACTTAAAATTTCATGTACATTTTGCATTTTCCTCCATCACAGATCTGGGTTTAACTATATGTTTATGGTCAGGGAACACTGATGCATACTTATGTTTTCTGGTACATATGAGAGGTAGTGAGGATCTCAGTTTAAGAAACAGGAGCTTACAGCAAAGAGGATTATTTACCAGTCCTGTTCTCTCACCCACTAGAGCAGGGATTGGTAGGGCAGAATGTGCACTGGTGAAAGTCTTCCTAAACTCTAAACTAAGCTAATATTTATTAAGCTATGAGAAAGGATGATCATCTCCATTTAACAGAAAAGGTAAAGGGAGGCTAAGGAAGATGATTTCAGCAAAGTCACACAATAAGTGTCAGAACCAGGATTTGAACTTAGGTCTCTTTGACTCGAGGGCTTGTCCTTGAGTCTTTATTTATTTATTTTTAAACTGAGGTATAACTGACATGGTCCTTAAGCCTTGCTAACCCAAATCCTCCACTGTTCCCACTTCCACTTGGTCCCGGCATGGATTAGCAACTCTAGCTTTGTTCTGCCCCAAATAGATTGCTTGAATTTAAGCAGGCCTCTCCGGGCCAAAGTTTTTTCACCTAAAACCAGAGATTAGACTTTAGTGGTTGCTAAGACCTTCGCAGATGGGAGAATCTGTGCATTTAAAAAATTAAAAAAAAAATTTTTAATCACAGTTGACATTTAATATTGTATTAGTTTCAGGTGTACAACATAATGGTTAGACATTTATCTAATTTATGAAGTGATCCCTCTGATCAGTCCTAGTACCTACCTGGCACCATACGTAGTACTACAATATTATTGACTATATTCCCTATGTTGTACTTTATATCCCTGTGACTATTTTTTTTAACTGCCAACTTGCACTTCTTAATCCCTTCACCTTTTTCACCCTGCCTCCCAACCCCTTTTTTATTTGGCAACCACCAGTCTGTTCTCTGCATCTATGAGTTTGTTTCTGTTTTGTTTGTTCGTTTATTCTGTTCTTTAGACTCCACCTACAAGTGAAATCGTATGGTATTTGTCTTTCTCTGACTTATTTTGCTTATCATACTCTCTAGGTCCACCCATGTTGTTGCAAATTGTGAGATTTCATTTTTTTATGGCCAGGTAGTATTCCGTTGTATATATGTACCATATCTTCTTTATCCAATTGTCTATCGATGAACACTTAGGTTGCTTCCATATCTTGGCTATTCTATATGAAATGTCCTTCTTTGTCTCTTGTTATAGCCTTTATTTTAAAGTCTACTTTTTCTTGTATAAATATTGCTACCCCAGCTTTTTTTTTTTTTTTTTCATTTCCATTTGCAGGAAATATTTTTTTCCATCTCTTTACTTTCAGTCTGTATCTTTCCATCTGAAGTGGGTCTGCTGTAGGCAGTGTATGTATGAGTCTTGTTTTCTTATCCATTCAGACACCTTGTCTTTTGATTGGAATGTTTAATCTATTTACATTCGAAGTAATTGTTGATAGTCATTTTATTATTTATGTTTTTGATCTTTTCTTTTTCTTCTTCTTCTTTTCTTATAATACTGGTTTGGTGGTAATGAACTCCTTAGTTTTTCTTGTCTGAGAGAGAATTTGTTCATTAGCTCTCTGCATACCTGTCAACATTTATTAATGATGACTTGTTTTGGGTGCTGGGGGCATTCAGGCAAGTAAAGCACAGCTTCTGTTCTTGAGGAATCTCCCATCTCATCAAAGGGGTGGGAGAGCCAGTAGAACTACACATAAATCAGTCTAGTCATGGCACTCAGTGCCTAAGTTGATGATTGTGGTCTGAGTAGAATGTTGTAGGAGCAAAGATCATTAGGAAGGTTTCACAGAGTAGGTGATATTTGAGCTGAGCCTTGAAGGTTGAGTTCAATAGATGGGCAAAAAGAGAGGGCTCCAACGCAGGGGAACCACATATGCAAAGGCATGGTAAGAAAATAGTGTGGGGTGTTTGGGAGAGACAAGAGTAGCTTAGAACACAAGCTATGTGAGTATGTGGGTGGAGGTGCTTGTGTATGTGTTGTTTGTGTATGTGTGTGTGTAGCAGAATAGATTAAAGAGGTGGATTTGATCTCATTATTAAAGGGTCTTGAATGCATAGTAAATTAAACTTTATCTGAGAACTAGTGCTTTCTAAGCAGTTCTGAGGAGCAGATCCAGGGAAGGAGATGTCTCAGGGACTCCTAGGGGCTTCAGAGTGAGGTCCCTACTCTGCTTCAGGCAGACCAGCTCCACTTTTACCTGCTTTATCTATAGGTTTCTGCTTGATTTCATATGACAAAAAGTTTCCACTGCTAAAGCAAGCAAACAGATAAAAAAGGTACAGCCAATAGGGGGGCTGAAACGTTTTCTGCTGGGGAGAAACAGAAAGAACCCTCTGAAGGAGACAGTGTGTAGGATGGGGGTGGGGGGGCAGAGGCCCCATTTGGGAGCAGGAATCTCTTTTTCAGCTTCCTTGTCTGGAGAGGGGAATTGTAATTAGGATGTGGGGCACACACACCTCTCTGGTAGGGATAGATCGAAACTTAGGTCTCCCCCCAAGGCTTGGGGAAGTATGTATGATCTCTGGTAGGTAGTCCCCAACATGGGGGATGGGCAGAGAGAGCCGGTAGGGGAGAGGCAGGAAGCGGGCAACTAACAAAGGTGCCTGTGGCAGTTTGCCCATCCCAGGTGGGAAGGTGGGGTCTAGGGCTTAGCCCAGGCCTTGTGTGACTTTAGTTGTGGCCTAGGGGCTCAGAGGGAGCATTATTTGGGAGCTACAGCCCCAGTTTGTTTCTATGGATTGTTGGGGGGGAGGGGGAATGTGTGTGCTTATAATCTCAGGTACTTCTGGAAGTTTCCAGGGCTAGGCCCAAGCATGTCTGATGTTAGGGGGAGTAAATCTTGGGGGACCCCCTTCAGCTCCCTCTCCATTCCCCCAGGGACCATGGGCTGTAGCTGCAGCTCAAATCCTGAAGATGACTGGATGGAAAACATCGATGTATGTGAGAACTGCCATTACCCTATAGTCTCACTGGATGGCAAGGCCAAGGTAAGAGGCAAGACAGGGGGCTTGGTGAGGGAGCCCAGTGCAGTGCACAACCAAGGAGAACGAAATGGACTACCACTGCAGGTTCTTGAAATAACAAACTAGCCATCTCCCCTGCAATACAGAAAGAAAAAGAAGCTCTGAGGGGAAAAGGCTCTTCTAAGGTCACACAAAAGTAGTTTGACAAAGTCAGGGAGAAGAATGACCCAGCTAGACTGAAGAAGTGAAAGAGAGCAGAGCAGTGGGGAGGGGAGCCAGGGCCTGACCCAGCCTCCTGCTCTCTGACCTTACTCTCACCCCTCACCCCGCAGCTGCCCATCAGGAATGGCTCTGAGGTGCGGGATCCACTTGTTACCTACGAGGGCTCCAACCCCCCAGCTTCCCCACTGCAAGGTGACCTCAACCAGTAGGGCCGGGAAGATAAGGCCTGTGGATCCTTGGCTGTCGTCCTCCGTCTCCTCCCTACCTATTCTCTGCCCTGTCCTGTCTCTTGTCCCCAGTCTTGTCCTCTGCTCTGTGGCTCCTGAACTCCAAGTTCCCAGCCTGTTCCAGGTTGTTTCTCCCTGACTCCGCCCCCTATCTTTACAGACAACCTGGTTATCGCCCTGCACAGCTATGAGCCATCTCACGATGGAGACCTGGGCTTCGAGAAGGGTGAACAACTGCGTATCCTGGAGCAGTGAGTACCCCTTCCATGACACCCATCCTTGCCCTGTATGCGAGCGAGCCGGAATCCCCGGTACCGCAGCTCTCCTGCCGCTCCTGACTGGCTTGCAGTGGGGGTGCCCTTGAAACGAAATGGAAGGCTCCAGAGTTCTGAGCTGGAGGGTGGGTGGCATGGCATAACTGGGGCTCTGAGGAAGGGTTTCCAGGTTTCCAAAGCTGAGCAGGCCACGCTGACCGCCGCTTGTCGCGCAGGAGTGGCGAGTGGTGGAAGGCGCAGTCGCTGACCACTGGCCAGGAAGGTTTCATCCCCTTCAACTTCGTTGCCAAAGCGAACAGCCTGGAGCCCGAACCGTGAGTGGGGTCTAGTACTGGGAATGGATGGGAGCAGATTTAGGGACCCCGGAGCAGAGGAGGGGTGCTAAAGGTGGTGGTGAATGCTTGAGGGTGATGGAGGAAGAAAGAACCAACAGACTACGGTCTTCGCTTCTGCCTTGCGCAGCTGGTTCTTCAAGAACCTGAGCCGCAAGGATGCAGAACGGCAGCTCCTGGCGCCCGGGAACACGCACGGCTCCTTCCTGATCCGGGAGAGCGAGAGCACCGCGGGTGAGCGCTGGGCGGGGCCGGTGGGCGGGGACGCGGGCTGGAGCCGCGGCGCGGAGGTGCGAGCCGGAGAGCTAGGGGGCTGAGGCTCAGTTGCGGAGGCCAACCTTGCTGAAGGCCAACCCTCTTTTGTGTTCTTTCATCCATTTTTTAATTTAGGATCGTTTTCCCTGTCCGTCCGGGATTTCGATCAGAACCAGGGAGAGGTGGTGAAACATTACAAGATCCGTAACTTGGACAAAGGCGGCTTCTACATTTCCCCCCGCATCACTTTTCCTGGCCTGCACGAGCTGGTCCGCCATTACACCAGTGAGCGCGGCAAGATCTCCTAAGACATGGGCCTGAGGCTCCTTCATCTGTGCCCCATCAGCTTGCCTCCCCGAAGTCCCTCTCGGGGGTACCCTCTACCCATCTCTGAGTATGCTCCTTCACCACCCTCCCGCAGTGGGTGAGGTGTGATACCCTATAGCCTCTGGTGTCAGGTGACAGTCCCAAACCACCTCCGCCAGGCCATTTCTCCTAGACGGGACTTGGTGAAGTGGGGTCTGGGGCGGGGGGCGGTACCCAAGTCCTGCCATATTCACAGCCCTACCCCCCGCACCCTTGTCCTCGCAGATGCTCCCGACGGGCTATGCACGCGGTTAAGCCGCCCCTGCCAGACCCAGAAGCCTCAGAAGCCGTGGTGGGAGGACGAATGGGAGGTTCCCAGGGAGACGCTGAAGCTGGTGGAGCGGCTGGGGGCTGGCCAGTTCGGGGAGGTGTGGATGGGTGAGTAAGGCCCTCCAGGACTGTGGGGAAGAGGGAGGGGAGGCGTTTTCTGAGGTCGGTATCTTTTCTGGGTGTCTCGCTCTGGATGCATGGGGCTCTGAGCTCTGAGCGACTTCCTCCAATCCCTCCCTGCCCCAGGGTACTACAACGGGCACACGAAGGTGGCAGTGAAGAGCTTGAAGCAGGGCAGCATGTCCCCTGACGCCTTCCTGGCGGAGGCCAACCTCATGAAGCAGTTGCAACACCAGCGGTTGGTCCGTCTCTACGCGGTGGTCACCCAGGAGCCCATCTACATCATCACGGAATACATGGAGAACGGTAGGCGCCACCGCCGTGTTCGGCCGCTGGGGGGCGCTGCCGTCCCTCCTCTGCTCCTGCTAGAGGGTGGAGGAGATAAGTCTTTTCATCTGGCTCAGCTCTCAAGGTTTCTAGAGTGTTCCTGGGCCCCTAAAGACTCACCTGCAGGGGTGAGAAGAGAGTGTGTCCTCCAAGCCCATCTGGGAGCCCAGCTAAAGGTGGCAGGTCTTGAAGAGC
Organism: Pteropus alecto; assembly: GCF_000325575.1. Lineage (NCBI taxonomy): Eukaryota > Metazoa > Chordata > Mammalia > Chiroptera > Pteropodidae > Pteropus > Pteropus alecto. The sequence goes on along the minus strand of NW_006443568.1, from coordinate 5,338,788 downwards.
ATTCACCCCCGATCTTCTCTGACCTGCAGTCCCATTTGTTTCCTTCAAAGCCCTGCCTTGATCTAAGGATGTTTGATATCAGGAGATGAGTGGGTCGCTAGCCCCATTTCTTTCCCTTCTGCTCCTTGGGAGGGCTGATCTGCCCCAAAGCCCTCTTTTTCTGGATGGGCTCCTTCCCCTCCCTCTCCCCCTCCCCTGTCCACTATTGGACAGAGTGAGAGCCTCAGGAAGGTAAATAGAAATTTCTAGACCCAGTTTTGCTGCTGATTCGCTGTGTGACACAGGCCAAGTCCTTGTTCCGCCTCTGGTGCTCAGTGTCCCCAAGTATAACGGCAGAAATCTAAACGAGCTCACCCAGAAATAATATAGTTATTAAGGGGCCTAGAGTCGGACTGCCTGGGTTAGAATCCTGGCTTCACAATTGTGTGGCCTTGGGCTAATTGCCTCACTTCTCTCTCCATGGTTTACTCACCCATGGTTTGATCGCCCATAAAATGGTGATCATAATGCAATAGTAACTTTAGCGTAGGTCTTAGTGGGGATGAAAGAGTTAGTGCATATAGAGCAGTTAGAACAGTTCCTGCCATATAGTAACTGCTCAGTAAGTTTGTTGTTATCTGGCTCTAATTCTTTGGGAGTATATGATCTGTCCCTCTTTGAGGAAGGAGGAAAAAAGCTGTTAATTGGCTAATGGATTCTGGAAATGGCAAATAGGTTTTTATCATGTGGGCCAACTTTGGTAGTTAGAGTTCTGTATTGAGGATTCTGAGGCTTATAGGTTTTTATCATGTGGGCCAACTTTGGTAGTTACTTAGAGTTCTGTATTGAGGATTCTGAGGCTCACTAGAAGTGAGTGCTGGGATTGATTAGCAACATCTGCCACGGAAACAAGGGAGGAATGGCAGTATATGTCTATGTATTTGCTGTGTCTGGGTGAGGCCTTTATCTTTGGTGACTAATTTAGCACCCAGTGGGACACGCAGGTTGCTGTCATCTTCACATAGGGATTTGATCTCTTGAGAAAGGCTAGTAGTCCCTAGCTCCCTTCCAGTAACTCCCAGCCCTGATCTTCTCCTAGTCATCCTCTGATACCAGAGAGGTGGTCCCTCTGGCCACTAGGCACCTCTTTTCATACTCCATTTAATGTGTTCGGCACACGTTAATTGCTGCTTACTTTGGGCTGGGCAGTGGGAACATGGATAGGCAAAACAAGTTTCCTGCTGTCAGGGAAATCTCATTTTAGTTATGTGTACTAGGAAAACCAGAGTTTGTGTCATAGGAAAATTTTAGCATGCCATAGGGAATATAGGTGATGATGCAATTTATTATTTCTGTAGGATCTAGAGAGGCTTCCTAGAGGAATAGTCTAGCTGGTCCATGAAAGAAAAGTAGCATTTTTAGCAGGCAGAGATGAGACAGAGACTTTGGGGTGAGAGCCCAGTGGTCTATGTGAAAAATCTTAAAATTGTCTGGGATAGGTGGAGTAAAAGAGGTAGGAATGGGGGGAAGAGAAGAAACTACAAATGTGGACCATGCAACATTTTGGATGCCTGACTGAGGAGGTTGAGCTCTACCTCAATGGTGACAAGAAGCTTACAGACTTCTCCAAGCATGTCCCATCTTAGTCTCTGGGAAAAGATCTTCATACATCCTGGGCTTCCTCACTCTGAGCACATACTCTTCCATTTTCAGGTCTCACTCTTCCTTTCTACTTGTCAGACACTGCTTCTAGACCCCCAGTTAGGAGAGAAGAGCCTGAGAGCTTCCCCTTGGGGCAACTTGGGTCAACAACCATTGCTTCTGTCCACAGGGAGCCTGGTGGATTTTCTCAAGACCCCTGCAGGTATCAAACTGACCATCAACAAACTCTTGGACATGGCAGCCCAAGTAAGGAGACTGGGGAGGTTTGGGCATGGGCACAGGCCAGTGGGGTGAGGATGTCTGGCCCAGGACTGTTGACCTATACATGGCCTGCAGATTGCAGAGGGCATGGCATTCATTGAAGAGCGCAATTATATCCACCGTGACCTGAGGGCTGCTAACATCCTGGTGTCTGATACCCTGAGCTGCAAAATAGCAGACTTTGGACTAGCACGCCTCATCGAGGACAACGAGTACACAGCCAGGGAGGGTAGGTGTGGGATATAAGGGAACTCTGGGGCCTACAGGGTCTGGCCAAGCAGACCCAGGTGACCTCACTCTGCCTACCCCCAGGAGCCAAGTTTCCAATTAAGTGGACAGCACCAGAAGCCATTAACTATGGGACCTTCACTATCAAGTCGGACGTGTGGTCTTTTGGGATACTGTTGACGGAGATTGTCACTCATGGCCGCATCCCTTACCCAGGTCAGGGCCAAGGGCAGGAGCTGAAAAGGGTGATGGGGAAGGGCAACAAAATCCATGTTTTTCCACTCGCTTTTTCCCAGGCTCAGAATCTGAAACTTTCTACCTGCTTCTCTTCCATCTTCTAAGGGATGGGACTCCAGCATCAGATGTCACATCAGCCACAGCTGGCTTCCATCTATGTCTCTGGATCTTTTTTTTTCAATAATCCCATCTCTTCTCTTTAGTTCTGATACAGGTAGCCTAGTATGGTAGAAGAGGATCTGGCCTGAGAGGCAAAAGGCCTGCCTTTTATTACCAGATTAGCCATGTAAGGTTAGAACAGTTCCTGGATCATACTAAGTACTCAAGAGTGTTAAGTTTTGTTATTAATCAGTTGGGCAAGTGACTTTGGGCAGATGACTTCACCTTCCTGAGCCTCAGTTTCCTGATACGAAAAAGGAAACTATTTGTGAAAGAGCTTGACTCATAATAGGTGCTCACTAAATATTGACTTATCTTCCCTCTGAAGCTTTCTGTCTAAAGAGTGAGACACATAAGCAACTAATTACACGCCTCTTCTACCCCTCCCTTTATCTCATGTACAAAGTCCTTTACCCCTGAATTCAGCCAAGAAAGGGATGGAATTTTTTGAAATGAACTTTCTAGGAAAGTGAAGAAAGGAAATGAAACACAAAGACAGAGCAGGCAGGTCATGGAACACAGAGGTTGGATTTGTAGAAGTTTCCCACATCCCAAGAGCAGTGTGCACAGAACTTCTCTCCTAGGAATGGAAAGGCACCTTAGAATCAGGTGAGAGCCTGAAGGACTTCTCTGCCCTGGATTTGCCCCATCACAGAGTCTAGGGACAGCACTGGGACTAGAACCACACTTGGTCATCTTGCCAAGGGCCCTCGCTGCTCCTCCACTGTGCCCATAGAGATAAACTCGTATAGAATTCTCTATTAGAAGAAAAAAGGCATTGAAAACATGATAAATGGCAACTGATACATGGCTTTGGGATCAGAGAGACAATGAGGAGTAATGGGGACCTGGGTGAACTTGCGTCTGCTCCAGCAGATGGTTGCTGTTGAGACATGGAGGCCCAGATCTCTGGTTTTTTCAAGAAAAGCTAGAACTTGGAGTTTTAGAAGAATTCACCCAGTTTCAAATATTGGTGATTGATTCACATTGTTCAAACACTATAGAGGCCAAACTGAAGTAGGTCTGTGGGCTATATTTAGACTGGGTTTAGCCGATGGGTTTGCAGCCTTGACTCTACCTAGCCTTGGGTGTTTAGTTCCCTGCCTGTGTCCTCCAATGTCCTGATTTTGAAATGTGAGGGACTCATAGCTGGAGGCCTCCCAGGGGCAAAGCTTCTGGGAGAGGGTCTCTATTGAGTAGGATCAAGTCTCAAGTTTTGCAGGAGCAAAACTTCTATTTTGCCAGGACCGTATAAGGGTTTAGTCTTTGAGGACTGACTGTCACAGTCTCTTTTCAGGAGACTGAAGGAGAAATAAGAAGCCACATGGGAAATTTAGAAACAGAGAGCTGTGTTTCTACTGTGACCATGCAGTTCTCCAGACCTGCTCCTCTCAGGGTCCACTTGCTAGGAGCCTGCTAGGTGGGCCAGGAGGAGCAAAAAGGGTGGGAACTGGCCCCAAAATTATTTCATATGGGTCACAGAGGGACCTTATAAATCTCTGCCTCACACAGGGTCTGCTTTGTTGGAGGCCATGGTCCATCTGGCTTCCTGATGCAGTATCTCATGTACTTGAGAAGCCTCACCACTGTCCTGGCTGTGGGCTCCCATTCTGGGCCCTGACCACCACGTCCTTCCTTATCAAATTAGAGTAATCACAAGTGTTATCTTGTGGCCCATTGGAAATTAGGGACAAGTCGCCTAACCCACCCCAGCCTGACACTTCTTCCATGCTTCTGGCCTTCACCCCCTCCCAAATGGTGTGGTTCCTCTCCATCTTCAAGCACTATACTTGGTGCTTTATATGCACTACCTCATTCAATCCTCATAAAAACTCTGTGAAGTAGGAGCTACTGTTTGTTCTATTTTCCGGATGAGAAAACTGAGGCTCAAAGAGGTGAGGTGGCTCACCCAAGGTCTCACAGCTGACAGGTGTTACAGGTGTGTGTCGTTGAGTGTCTAAGCCATAGCAGACACTCCAAGTGGCATGGCTGATGTTTAGCAGTTACCGCTAGTAAGGCCTTACCATCGATGAAGACCGAAATCCTTTTAGATTGCTCACACCATGCCAGTTAAATGTTCTGAACATCACCTCTACCTATGGGCTTCCAAAGCCTGGAACCTTGATGTCCTTTCTCCCATCAACCTCCAGGGATGACCAATCCTGAGGTGATTCAGAACCTAGAGCGAGGCTACCGCATGGTGAGACCTGACAACTGTCCGGAGGAGCTGTACCACCTCATGATGCTGTGCTGGAAGGAGCGCCCAGAGGACCGGCCCACCTTTGACTACCTGCGCAGTGTGCTGGATGACTTCTTCACGGCCACGGAGGGCCAGTACCAGCCCCAGCCCTGAAAGGCCTAACTGGCTAGGACATGGAACCCTTCTCCCATCTAGCAAACCTGGGGGAGAAGCAGTTCTTGTGCCATAACCATGTGGCCAATGCACATATAGACTCTGCAAGTGAATCCTACCAACATATGATATATACACTTGTGTCTTATACATGGGTTCTTTAGTTGTGTGGGCTCTGCACACATGCCTTATACATGTGCGGCCCGTGTATATATATCTTGGACACCTGTCCAAGTGATCCCTTTCTGGGCCCTCCCACTTCCTGAGACCACCAGAGAAAGGAGAGAGGCCTGCCATTGACACCATCTTCTGCCCATCCCCTGTCCCTTTCCCCTGATCATGAAGAAGCTTCTTGAGGGGGGACCTTATCTAATACCTCTGTGTGCTCCTCTTTGGTGCCAGGTACCCTTCAGGAGCTCAATAAAAGTCTGTTTGTTGATGAAGGTTGTACATCTCTGCCTCCTACTCCAATATCTTCTTCTTTGGGAGGGGAGAGTGGGGTTCAGAAGATGGTAACTCTGAATTGGGACGAAAGATGAGATGAGAAGTCTGAACTTTTTCCAGCCCCGCTGATGCTGGGGGCCAAGAGGAGGTCCTTACACTTTGCTATATGGGCTCTGAACCCCTTTAAATCCCCATCCTGACTCCGACCTAGAAATTCCTAAGGTGTGTCCTAGAACCTTCCCCCTCCCATTATATAAGGGCAATAGCATTCCTTACAGCTACTGATTCAAGGGCTGTATTTGGCCAAGATGTTTTTAAACACTGAGTTAATTCACTCATTTGACAAATATTTATTGAACATCTACTGTGTGCTAGGCAAGTTCTGGGCTCGTATACAGTAGATAAGGTCTGTGCCCTTGTGGAGCTTAAATTCTAGGGAAGGGAAGACAAACAATAAGCATCACAAAGAAGTAAATGATATGGTATGCTATAAGGTGACGAGTGCTAAGGGGGAAATAGAGCAGGGTAAGGAGAATTAGGAATGTCATTTTGGGGGAGGTTAATATTTTTAAAGAGGATGGTCTGGGAAGGCCTCATTGAGAAGGTGACTGAGCAAAATTTTGAAGGGGGAGAGTGAGTGAGCCCCTTGGTATGAGGGAGGAGTGGTGGGGCAGAGGGAACAGACTGAGACAGAAGGTTGCTTGGTCAGCTCTAGAGGTAATGGCTGCTTGAGAGAGAGGGAAAGATCCTCTGGGGCCTTGTGGCCTTTGCAGGAGCCATGTTGAGGATACTTTATAGGGCTATATGCAGAACCCTCACATGATCTGACTTATATTTTGAAAGAATGGCTCTTACTGCTGTCTTGATAATAGACTGAGTTAGCAGTTTATAAAATGGGAGATTTTGCATAAAATTCCAGATTTTTGCTTCTCTCGAGAAAATAAAAGATTTGGCTCTGCTGGACTTATTTGTTCTGAAGCTGAGTAGTGGCCACTCCATTCAGGTGGGGCATGAGTTTTCTCTTTGTCAGAGTCCCCTCTTCTCCCCATTGCTCCCAGACAATGAAACTGTTAGTAGCTATTTATCATCATGTTCACACTCTTGTTTTTATAATCAAGAGGAAAATGAAATGTTTTCTTGCTCTCACATTTCCATTAAAAAGTGAGAAAATTAGAGTATCAGCTCACAGTGGCCCTGAGGGTTTCTGGGCCAGGGGCGGCCCCAAGAGTAGGAGGCTGAGGCAGAGGAAGAGCTGGTCTGCAAGTCCAAGTGTTGCTGTGGAACACTGGCGGTGGGAATCGGGAGGCAAAGGTGACAGCAAGGACAGGCCCAGGAGCAATGGCTTCCAAAGAGAAACAAGCAGTAAAAAAAGTCTCAATATGGAAAATGCCCAACAGAAAAATGAAGGCAGAGACCAGGCCCCCATGCAGAATGGAGAGGAACCACACCATTTGGGAGGGGGTGAAGGCCAGAAGCGTGGAAGAAGTGTCAGGCTGGGATGGGTTAGGCGACTTGTCCCTAATTTCCAATGGGCCATACCTAACAGGCATGTTGATCATAATGAAGTGGAAGATGTAGAAAAGATTGTAGTGCAGCAGATGGGAATCATAGGAAGGACTAGGGAGCAGCAAATGAGAAATCATATGTGTTTCTAAACTCCTGAACCTGATGATCATTATGACTTTTGCCTTATACCTTGAATTCTAAGGTTTTCTCTGAGGTTAATAATGTGGCCTCTGCTCTATAAGCATGTAGTTTTGTGATTTACTTTTCTGTAAACCTTTTGGTGTTTCCTCTTATCAGTTTCTAACTGAATATTGTTTTGTCTCAGTATAAAAGTTTCTGTCCAGCAGGGCAATTTCACCTAGTTTTTAGAAGAAAAAAAAAAATATATATATATATATATATATATGTATTCTTTTCATAATGTGAAATCAATAAAGCAATTTACAAAGCAAAAAAAAAAAAAAAAAAAAGGGAGAAAAAGTTACCTGAAGATGACAGTGTGTTTAAAGAAAGATAGGAGAATGGGATATTTTTTTAAGAAAGTGAAAAAGAATTTGATTTTTAAAATATGCAAATGAAGCACCTGAATCAAAGTAATATAAATAATATAAATCCACTCATTTACATCACCTGCCTGATCTCTGTTGGCATTTGAGTTTGTGATTTCTGTTCTGCATTTTATAAAATGCTGCCACACCCATTACCTGGTTTAGAGACTGCGTGCAGCCATAGTTGGTCATCTTTGTATTCTCATCCTCTCCATTTTACGAAGAGGGAAATGGAAGCCCAGAAAGGTTCCTAGCTAAGAAGCAGCAACGCAGAACTGGGAATAGGATTTATTCCCTGGCCCTTTGCTGTTTCTACAATAGAACTACCTAGTCTGAGATTTCCTGTTACTTTTATAATGGCCCAAATGCAGTTCCCAAGTGAGGAGCACAAGTGCCCAAGCACTCTTTAAACTGTCAAGAGGCATAAAAATATATCTTATTGACTATAGGACCATGAGTAACTTAACTTGGCACATAGTAAGAACTCGCTAAATCTTAATATTGTTATTTTATTGGCCCATCACAGTGTTTTTCAGTCTTTTAGCTTTCAATAATGACCAGTGGATGATTGATCTAGTGCAGTGATTCTCAAGAGTAGAGTGGGGAGGAGGAGAGGCAATTTACACTCCCTCCAATCCCCTCCCCCATGGCCCTGGAGACTGACAGTGTCTGGAGCCGATTTTGGTTGTCTCAACTAGGGTGTGAATAAGGCACCACTGGCATCTAATGAGTAGAGGCCAAGAATGCTGCTAAACATCCTACAGTGCACAGAATAGCCCCCTTACAATAATTAACCAGCCCAAAATGTCAATAGCTCCAATAGCTTGAGAAACTCTGCTCCAGATCAGGAAACAATTAGTATTTTCTGTCTAAAGGCACTCTTTAGTCCTCCTGGGCGACTACATCAGGAAGGTAGGTTTGTAAGGAACCTACACACCTGGGTTCTGCCATTTCGTTAGTGTCTCTGATGCACAGTAGGCATTCAAAATATGTGGACAATTGAAAATTAAATTTAATTACTAGTTGTGTGACTCTGAGCAAGACACAAAAGTCTCAACTTCAATATATTTATCTATAAAATAAGGATAAGAAGCCCTCCCCTAAAACTGTTGTGAGGAGTAACTGAGATAACTGAGATACATTTAGTAAAGAGCTTGCACAGTACCTGGTCTACAGCACTTTCATTTCCTTCATCAGTTTACTTCTCCCTCCTCCATACATGAGTTCTAACCCAAGTTCAGCCCTTTCATTAGCTGAATGACCTTGTGCAAGTCACTCCCCCTAACCCAACCCGCTTTGGCCTCAGAGGATTCTCTGTAAAATTGTACAAAGTTGGCCTCTGATCTCCAAGCACGATCCCAACACCGAAATGGGACTGTGAGGTTTACAGACTTTTCTTCCCGCGGGGACTAATGGTACGGTCCCGGGGCAGCTGCCCCCCACCCCCTTGTTGCGGACCTTGGTACAGGCCCAGGGGGCCCTGGGCTGCCTCTCCGGGCTGCCCTTGCCCCCTGCCGAGTTCCGGGCCATCCCCGCGCAAGCTGATTGGCTGGAGCGGTGCCCGGGCTGCGCGGCTATAGGTGAGCCCGGGAGGGGACGGGCGGAGCGGGCTGGAGGCCCGCCTCCTCCCCCCCTGGGTCGGACGCTGAGCGGAGCCGCGGGCGGGAGGCCGGACGGACCGACGGACGGACGGGAGGGACTGGAGGCGAGCAAAATGGCGCAGACTCAGGGCACCAGGAGGAAAGTCTGTTACTACTACGACGGTGAGCACTGTCCTCGCGGCGGGGGCGGGGCCTGGCCGGGCCGGATCCGGGAGCGGGAGGCTGAGGCGATCTGAGAGGGGAGGCTCGGAGAGACTGAGGCGTTGGGGAAAGGCTGAGAAGAGTACGAGGCTGAGAGAGGAGGCTGAGGGGAAGGGAGGTCGGGGCTGAGGGAGGAGGATCAGAGGATGGAAGTCGGGGTCAAGGGACGAGGCTATGAGGAATGAGGTCAGGGCTGAGGAAATAGGTAAAGACTGAGGGGAGAGGCTCAGAGGAAAGGAGATGGAGGCTGAGGGAGGAAGCTGAGAGAAGGAGGTCGGGCCTGAGGGAAGAGGCTCAGGAATGGAAAGGAGGTGGAGACTGAGGGAAGAGGCTGAGGCTGAGAGGGTCGCTCTGGAAAGCCTGAGATAATCTTGGTGGGGAATTCTGAAGAAGTATGATGGGCAGGGTTTGAGTGGGACTTTTAGATGGGAGGCTGAGTCTGAGGGGGGAGGCAGAATCCGATGGAGAAGGTTGCAAGAGTATATTTTTCTGCTGAGCATAGAAAGGTCTTTCCTTCATCCTTTTTGGGGCGAATCCTTCAGGAATCACCAACTAGTGGTCACCGCTGCTCTTCCTCCAGTGTCTGAGCAGGGCCTGCAGTTGCTGCTGGGAAATGGAGCCCCTGGGCTTGGAAAGAAAAGGATGCAAACTGTTAAAACAGACTTTTTCATGTAACAGAAGTTTGTCGAGACCTTATTTTGTACTAGGAAGCATTTAGGTGTTGGGGCCATGGGGATGATCAAGTCACATCCCATCTTCATTCAGTTCAGTTTGGAGGGGAAGATAGACAATGACAGATAATTGCTTTCCAATATCTTGCTGGGGTAAAGGGACACTCAGTGTTATAGGGCAGAGAAAAGGCACCCAGCCCAGTCTGAGGAGTCAGAGAAGGAGGTGCTATCTCAGTTAGGACCTGAAGAACAGGACTTATTAACCTGGCACAGAGAAGGCAAAGATAACAGCAAGTTTAGAGGTGAGAGAGGACAGCACCTTTGAAAAACAGCAGGTGTGTGTATAGTATGACTTAGGCATAGATTTGAGGGCAGAGTGTAGAAGGTAGACAGCAGGGGTGAGAGAAAGGTTGCAAGAGTCAGGAAAGTAATTGGGGACTAGATCATGAAGGGCTAGGCAAACTATCCTAAGGATGTTGGACTTTATACTGAGGGCACTTGTGAATCATTGAAATTTTATGCAGATTAGTGACATCAGGTTTATACCTTAGAACTATCGCTCTGGGACAGAAGTTAAATTTATGAATGTTGGGGTTAGGAAGAAGGCAAAGATCCCAAGTTTCTGGTTTGGGCAGTTTGATGCTGAGTGTTTTGAGGACATGATGTCAGTAAATAACTTTGTTTTGTTGTGTTGTGTTTTTTAAAGAAATACTTGTTGAAATGTCTGAGGGATATCTAAGTAGAGGTTGGCCATTCTGATCTGCAGTTTAAAAGACAGAAATGAGAGATTTTTGACAAGAACCTTTTCCTGTGCCAGGTTTGTAACTGAAGCTAGATTGCTGTAGATTGAAGAATAAGAGGATGGGTGAAGAGGAGACTGAACTCTTTTTAAGAAAGCTTGTCCAAGGCAGACAGAAAGGATTGTTGATAAAGTGGGGATACAGTGATTGAGCATATTCAGATTCTTGTGGAAAATAGCCAAGAGAAGAGGTTGAAAATACAGGAGAGAGGGACTAGTAGTAATGATGGAGGTTCCTGAGGAGACCAGGTGAAATGGACATCAGAACACAGGTAGGGACACTAGCCTTCAAGAGGAAGTTCCTTCTTGATGAGAGGGTAAGTGACAAGGAAAAATTCAAATGTAGGTAAGTTCAATGGGAGAATTAAGGGAGTTTTCAAGGTGAAAACAAAACTCCGACCTCTCTTCCCCTCATCCTTTTCTTACCCTTTTCCTGAGAGTGGGGGAGGGCAATTGATAGAGTAGAAATCTTGAAGTGAGATAGCTGTTAAATAGCTATTGTGAAAGAGGGAGCTAGGAAAATAAATTTGGAAGGATTGCTGGGCAGTGGTGAGGGCACATTGAGGCTGGATCCTATGACTTTGTAGCTGTATCAGTTTGCTGTTTTGTGATCTCTGTACTCTCAGTTTAAAAAGAGAAAAAGGGGAAAAACCCAGTCTTTAGAGAAGGGAGACTTCTTACTTTTTTAAGAAACTGAGTTTTGCAGATAGGTCACTACTAGCTTGGAGCTCAGATTTGGCTCTGCCACTGGGAGGCTTTGCTGTGTTGAGCAAGCCCACTTTACCTTTCCTGGCCTCAGGCCACTCTCCTATGAAACTAAAAAACTGTGAGAACAATGGGAAAAGCTTTTTAAAGTTTAAAAGTAGTATCTAAATAAAAAGGATTATTTCTTTTAAAGTCTCTTAGCACCTCAAAAACTGTTAAGGATGATGTCTCTGGACTCCACCCTCAGTTACTCCCTTAGACCTCTAGATAAGGTATCTCAGTTCCTCAAGTCTCTAAGTCTTGGCTGAATCTAGGCTTGATAGTCAACGGAGTTGCTAGGGATCAAGGCCAATGCCAGAGACATGGGTAAGCAGGAATCCAATTATATAAAATGATAATGGCCATGTGACTACTGACTGCCCCAAAACTGAATCTGCATCCGGATGTCTCAGCAAATTCTACCCAATCCCCGTGGTTGATTAGGTTGTCTGAGGGGCCCTGGGAACAACTTTTCTGCCTTCCTTTCTCACTATTGTATCTCGAAGTCTGTCTGAATGGGACTAGGGTCCCTATTGAATGCCACTACATGTTATATAGTCTGGCTTATGGTTCTGGCTGAGAGCACAGTCCCTTGCCCTCAGAGGTCTCACTAAGACCAAGAGAATAGGATAAAAAGACATTAGGTAAAAACTAAGGAAATCTGAATGAAGTATAGGCTTTTAGTTAATGATAATGTGTCAATATTGGTTCATTAGTTATAACAGATACTTCTTATTTTACTAATGCAAAATGTTAATAATAGGGGAAACTGGGTGTGGGTCTCTGAGAACTCTGTACTATCTTTGCAGTTTTTGTATAAATCTAAAACTGATCTTTAAAAAAAACTCTATGTAAAAAGAGAAGAAGAATAGATCCTAAATATCCAACTGTTTAGAGGTTTTCCATTATCCCAGGCTGTGTCTGTGGCAGAGAATTGGAGTGTGGCTTGGATGCTGTTGGTGGCATTCCCCACAGTGCATTGCTCCCTGGAATGAAGCCTCTTCCTGGTGTCACCACATCACAATACCTGAGAGTTTGGGACCTTTTTTTCACTGGTGCTCAAAGATCTGCCTCATCCTGATAGATTCATAAGGAGATATCTTTGGGTGTGCAGTTCATTAGATTTTGGAATATTGTCTCAGGAACTTTTTACCAAGTAGACTCACAGAGCCCTCTACATTAAGTGCAAACTGAAGTAGGTGCCTCGGAAACCCGTACAGCTTTTAGCGTAATGGATTGGAGTCAGGAGAGTTGACTTCCAGATCCCTCATTGTCTGTGAGATCTGGAGCAGGCACTTAACTTCTCTGAGTCTCAGTTCTCAATTCTCTGAATCTTTACTGCGCCTCTCTGATGTTACAGGTCATGTTCGCCCTTGTCTTGAAGGAGCATCTGGTCTAATATATATAAATAGATGTCAATAAATCAGATACAAAAAGAATTAAACGCTATATACAAATTACAGAGGAAAAGGCCATTTATTCTGATCAGGAATATGTTTGGAGCTTGAGCTGGGCATTGTAGTATGAGGATCATCAGGGAAGGAAGGATAGTCTAGGTCAAAGGAACAAAGGATATTTGGTGAAGGTGAATGCCCTGTTCAGGATGCTGATAATAATCTAGTGTGTTTATAGTAGAGATTGGCAAACTTTCTGTAAAGGGCCAGGTAGTAAATATTTTACCCTTTTGTGCCATTTTGGTTGGTCTCTGTGGCAAATATTTAACTACTCAACTTGCCATTATGATGTGAAAGCAGCTATATATAAACTAATGGGCATAGCTGTGTGCCAATAAAATTTTGTTTACAAAACAGGGAGAGGATTATTTTGGCCCAAGGGCCTGTAGTAGTAGTTTGCCCACTCCCAGTCTGAGGGAGGAGGGGGTGGGGAGTTGAAGGAAGTTAGAGTTGTCAGGGAGGATGGTGGTGATAGGTAGCTGGAGATGAAGCTGGAAAGGTAGATTAAGAAAGTCCTTGAGTGCCAGGTTACTGAAGTTGTTCTTTATTCTTCATCCTGTAGGGAATGGGGAGCCATTGAGGATTTTTGAGCAGGGGGTGATGTTATCAAAGTTGTATATTAGGGAAATAACTGGTGATAGTGTGGCAGATTGTTTGAATTGAAGACAAAGGGACCAATTAGAAGGCTAATGCTATGGTGAAGTAAGAGATAAGAGTTTAGTTTTCTTATCTATAAAATGGGGATAAAACTCCCTGTCTTAACTTTTTTACAGGGTTATTGTGAGGATCCAGTAAGAAAATGCATGTGGATATGCTTTGACACTGTAAACTATCACAATGTGCAAGAAGTGAACTGTGGCTTATAATACTAATAATTCTGAGTACTGATGGTTATTTTTCTGTTGTGGGAGTGAATTCCTTATAGATACAGTGAGTCACCTCACTGGTTGCTTTTCCCCAGTAGCTCTGGAATGAACCGGACACATTTTCTAGTAGTGCCTAAGGGTTCCAGGAAAAGAAACTGGGCTAGACTGACATCCATAAGTGCTGACCTCACCAGAGTTCCCTGCCTTTTTTTTTTTTTCTTTTTTTTCTTTTGAGTTACCCTTCCTGAAGGTAGTTGAGAATCTTAGAGACTAGAATGAACCAGAGAGTTTGTCCAGGAGTTTGTTGTAAAAATTACTGGGTTCTCCTAGGAGTGTGTGTCTAACTATATCACTGAAACTATCACTCTTTCTTCTTCAGGGGATGTTGGAAATTACTATTATGGACAAGGCCACCCAATGAAGCCTCACCGAATCCGCATGACTCACAATTTGCTACTTAACTATGGTCTCTACCGAAAAATGGAAATCTATGTGAGTTTCTGGGAGCTCTACCCCTTCGTAATCTCATCAGCTCTGGTTCCCCATTTGTCATTCATTATCTTATTTTCTTAACTAATTTATCAAACGTATTGAGTGGCTATTATATGGCAGATACCACTGTAAATGATAGGAGTACACACTAGTGCTAGAGATTGACATATACACAAATAAATTATACTACAGTATGTAAGTGCAACAATTTAAAAAATGTACAAGATGCAGAGATGAGGAGTGAAGGAGGAAAGGAGCCTTGGGATGTATCTAAGAGGTGATATTTGAGCAGAGTTTTAAAGATTGAATAGAATTTAGCCTGGAGTTCAGGAGGGGACTGTCATTCTAGGCCAAAGGAAGAACATATACAAAAAGGCAAAGAGGTAAGAACAATATGGTGTATTTGAGGAAAATATAAGTAATTCAATGTGCAGGTATTGCTGTATTGTGAAGTTCACAGGTGTGAGTGAGGGGAGCTGGAGCCAGAGTGGTCAGGAAGGATTGGATGTGCTATGCTAAACAACTCTGAGGGGCCAGGGTCAAAAAAGTCCAATGCCTGAAAAAAATGATCATGACTGTGTTAAACTAGTGCCAAGTCTCTAGTTACTAGAGAGTATAGACTGTCTAACCTTCTTGACTCAGCTCCTGCTGACCTTTGACCCATCTTCCAGTTTTAAAGAGAAGTTAGAAATCCAGATTATTATATAAAATTCTTCAGGTTTAAAATATTGGCCCAAATTTGTTTATTTATTTTTTTAAACCTGTATAAACAAAAATCCATCAGTACATCTGTGGACCAAATTTGGTCCAGATGTTCCTAGTTTGTTCTTTTGGAGGCAGTGAAGAATAAGTGAAGGATTTTAAAAGAAAGAGAGATAGGCATGGGCATGTATTTTAGAAGCATGGAGGCCAGTTAGGAGACTGTTGCAAGGCTCTTCATGAGAAGATAAAGAGGATCTGGGGGTCCATGTTGTGTTATGGTTAGAGCATCAGAGTCTGTTGTTAAAGTCTGTACCAACAGCTTAAGTAACCTAGCAACAACAGTATCCTTCCTCACCATTCCAGAGACTGAAAAGAGATGAGTCTTTCTTCCCAGATGGCCATGTCATGTCTCTAGAGCCCATGGTGACAGCTGGGGAAGCAAGAGGGAAAGTAGACTGAGAAGCAGACAGACCTTCGGACCAGAGAGGTTTTTCGAGTATAAAAGATAGCTGGGAATGAAAAACATAAAAGGTAGCAAGGTTTTCAGAGACTCTAGAGAACAGGCCAGCATTTAAAGAGGATACCCGAATGTGCAATAGTAAGCACTAAGACCTTCCAGACAGTCTCTTGCACATGTTCACCATGCTAATCTGGCCCCAGTTTTCCTTCTCTCCTGCCTCTACCCCCTCAGCGCTCCAAGGCAGCCGGATCACATTCTGCCTCTTTCCACCCCGTCCTGACTAGGAGGATTATTTACTCTGCCCAGTCATATCTTACTCATCTTTAGGAGTCACCTTAAGCCCTATTTCTTTCTTTCATTCAACATGTTTTTAATGAATGCTTGTCATACTTCAGGGACTGTATTAATCTCCATAAGAGATATTGAGATATGAAAAAAATGTATTTTATCTTCAAATGAGAGGAAAAATAAACGTTTATTGATGATTGCTAGGTGCTGGGCCAGGGCTACCTGTTATTTCATGTAATCCTTATAACAACCCTAGTTTATAGATGAGAAAGCAAGCTCAGAGAGGATAGTTAAGATGCCCAAAGTCACATAGCTAATAACAGACGAGCTAAGACTCACCCATATCTCTTTGATTCCAGAGTTTATCTGTTCATCTGTCCTTTTTTTCCTTCATAAACAATCTCTTAAGAAGTCTAGAAATAGATGGTCTCAGGATTTTTTTGGCTGTCATCAGGGACCCATGCTTATTCTGTCCTGCTCAGCCATCCTTAGCTTATGTGATTTTATCCTCATGTTTTTTGCCTTGAAGTTATATGCTGGCTGTCTCAACTCCAGGTGTCATGTCTGGAGTGTCATTCTGTTCATACAACAGAATCCAACGAGGAAGAGAACAGGGGCAAAATGGATCACTCTCCACTGTCCCCACCCACACTCCCCTTTTTATTAAAGAGGAAAACCCTTTCCAGAAATTTCTCAATAAATTTCCTATTAAATCTCATTGAGTCATTTGCCATTCTTAGACCATTCATAGCAATTGGCTTGACTAATCACATTTGATTGCTGGGGCTGGGTGCATTAATACCCAACCAAATTGCGATCTATTACCAAGAAAGACAGGAGAGAATGGCTCTTTGGGAAGCAACCAACAGTGGTGATCATAGTAAATAATAATACCTTATTAGAAACGATGTCATGTGTGATACTGTTGTAAACTTTTAAAATAAAACCCTAGAATAACCTGAAATCTCTAGGCCTTGTTCTCTTTAATGTGATCTTTTTTCTTCTCTGGCCCTACCTTTTCACTGAGTATGAATCTTTGATTCTGTTCCCCCAACAATGTTTCTCTGCATTCATCCCTTCTATCCTCTCCTTTCTCTAGGCCGAGATCCTAGCATGCCTTGCCCAAAGCACAGATAGCCATTTTAGTGTCTGTTCTGTCTCTTGAGAGTCAGTCCTAAAAGACACTCCTTAAACTTCTTATAGAAATTGCCATATTATTTCTGTCTCTATACCTGAAGGAGACATGAAAAAGGTCTTTTTCACACAATTCACCCTCTTCTGTCTCTTCCCCAGTTCTGTATCCACACATCTAATTAATTTCTCCCAGAATTTACATCCCCGCTTTTCATCCAGGCACCTTCCTATTTATATAATTGAAAATCCTGCTCTCTTCTTTGCCTTGGATGCTAATTTTGTGTATTCTCAGGCTTCTTATTCATCGCCTTCTGTTCTTTTGTTCTTTTTTTAAAAAATGTTTTTATAAAATATTGAGATATGAAAGAATTTTTATAAAATATATGTAAGGTATAAAGAATCACACTGTGATTAATACCACCTCATTTAAGAAAAGGAACATTTTCATGGCTGCTAGAGCCCCGGTATGCCCTTCCCTGACCCTGTCTTCTTCCCAAGATTTTACCTCTTATCTATATTTGGGGTTTATTATTTCCTTACCTTTTTTCTAATGTGACTAATTTATTAGTAATAAAAAGGTTTTTAGGCATTCAAATAAGAGAATCATAGAATGATTTGTTGCTTATGAGAATCAAAAATTTTAAGACTTTTTTTAAAATACGGGCTAGAGTTCCAATGGAACTTCAGTTAATCAGAATGCAGTAACTTATTCTTGGTGATTTAAAAAATCTGTTGAGTTTAAGTTCTTGTTGAAAACTCTTAAAGAATATGTGGTTAATTCTTTCTTGCCTGGCATACCTGTAAATAATTTCTTAGAGTAGCAGTGATACAAATCATGGACTGTGACATAAATTGGATATATATGAATCCTAAGCATAATTTTCTTATAGGGGATATAAGACAAAAAAGGGCGGTAATTATCAGATAATTGAGAGTTCCCATTCTCAGAAAAAAGCCCCTCAACATTGAATTTTATATCTAAAGGAAAAAAATTCACTGTCCCTTTTCTTGCTTTTCTTTATAATTTTACAAGTGTTTATTCTTAAACAATACAGTTTTTAATTTAATTTTAAATGTTTGAATGTTCCATAAATGGAGCCATACAGTATTTATTATGACTTGCCTTTTTTTGTTCAACATGTTCCTGAGAGTAATACATATTGGTGCATGTAGCTGTATTTATTTTTCACTGTATTTCATTGAAAGAATAAACTACAATTTGTCTATTTGTCTATTTTATTATTGGTGGGCATTTGGTTGTTTCTAGTTTAGGGCTATTATAAATACTGCTGTCGTGAACATTCTTAAACATGTTTCTTGGTGCACATATGCTAGTTTCACTAGGGGATAGATATACTAGGAATAGAATTGCTGGGTCAAGACGTGTGTACATAGTTACCATTATTAGATAATGCCAAAATGGTTTCCAGTTGCCAGCAATATAGAGAAATTGCAGTTGCCCCAAGTCCCTGTCATCACTTGATTTTGTCATATTTAATTTTTTTTTGCTAGTTTAGGTAGTGAAATGATATCTTGCTATTGTTTTAATTTATATTTTCTTAGTTATCAGTGAGGTTGAGGATCTTTTTGTATGATTACTGGCCATTCATGTTTCCCTGTTAAAGTTCTTAGTCAAGCTTTTTGCCCATTTTTCTATTTGATCGTATGGTTCATTATTTTGTTTTTGTTTTAATTGGACCTCAGATACACAGAATAGGGTTAATCATTATCCTTGGCTCATAAGCATCAAAAGAACGTCCATGTTTGGCCTTCTTTTTTAAAAATTGACTTTATTGTTTATTTATTAATTTATTTACTTAAATATTTTAATAATGCAGTGAATATACATATTCGTACTACCCAATTACTCTTCTAAATTTTGTGTTTATCTTGCTTTTTAAAAAATTTGGTAATCATATATATATGTGCCTAAACAATATATAGTATTTATTTAGTTGTTTTTTAATTTCTTTAAAAAGGTATCATATTACGTGTAGTCTTCCAGGACTTGCTTTTATCATACAGTATTATATTACCACCCTGTTGTATATAGCTATAATTCTTTCATTTTTCTCTGCTGAATATTTTATCATGTTAGTATGTTACAGTTTATTCATTCTCCCATGTTCTTAATTTATATCTAGTTTTTTAATGTTAGGAACAGTGCTACTGGGAATATTTTTGTATGTGTCCCTTAGTGCATAAATGCCAAAGTTTCTTTTGGCTGTTTCTCTAGTTGTGGAATTGCTGGACTGTAGGGTATGTGAATATTAAATGCCAAGTTGCTTTTCAATGCGGTTGAATGAATTTATACTCCCTCTGGCAATGTATAAGAAATACCTTTATTCACATCCTCTCCCACACTTGGAATTAGACTTTAAATTTTGCCAGTCAGATGGGTATAAAACAGTATGTAATTGTGGTTTTGATTTGCATTTCACTAATGATCAGTGAAGCTGAGCATCTCTTCATATGTTTATTAGCCATTTGTATGTCCTCTGCTGTGAGATGTCTTAATTTCTTTTGCCCATTTTTCTCTTGGGTTGTTTGACTTTTTTTTTCCCTTACCAATTTGTAGCAGTTCTTTATATACTCTGGAACAGTAGCCCCCCCTTATATGTGGGGGATACTATATCTAGAATTGGTTCTTTAATAAGATTTGAAGTAGGAATCTACTGAAATTTTTCCTCCGTATTGTCGCAGCTGATTTATTGAAAAGTCTGTTGTTTGCCCACTGATTTAAGTGCCACCTCTTCTATATAAGAAATGTTCATATTTATTCATTCATTGCACAAATACTTATTAAGGACCTACATTGTACCAGGCAGTATGTAGGGGTCTGTTTCTGGCCTCTGTATTCTGTTGACTTGTTCTGTTTATTGACCCATATGCCAGTACCACAGTCTTTTTAGTAAGTCTTGATATCTAGTAGCACAAGTCCTCCCACATTGCTGTTCTTGTAAAAGGAAAGTGATTTGCCATTTGCCCCGTGTACTTCCATATCAATTTTAGAATTAACTAATTAAGTGCTGTAAATGAATTTCATTGAATCTGTACATCATCTTAGGGGAGAATTGGTATTTCCAGACTATAAAGTCTTTGAATTCATGAACATGGTATGTCTCCATTTATTTAGGTCTTTTTAAAGGTCTCATATACAGGCTTCTTTTAGCTTCTTTATTGTGAAATATAACACATGTACAGAAAAGTACATAAAACAAATGTGCAGTTTAACAAATTGATATAAAGTAAACATACATGTACACACCAACTGATGCCTTGCCAGGTGCTATAGGGACTTGTGATCTGGGCTGCAGATTGGGTGGGGTTGTGGGTTGGGGCTGGGCATAGAAGCTGGGTGGTAGGTAGGGCAGGCCCCTCCCTCATCAAATAAAATTTTAAACAAAACAAAACAAAAAACTTAAAGAAATAGAACCTTGTCAGGACCTCAGAAACCTACGTCGTCCCTTCCTGATCACAGCTTCTTCTCTTTCCTCAGATACAACCAGAATCCTGACTCTTCTATTAATTGCTTTCTTGCTCTTCATCATAATTTAACTACCTAAATATGCATCCCTAAACAATACAGTTAATTTTGCAAAACTAATATAAATGGAATTATATAATACACATTATTTGTGTGTAGCTGTAGCTTGTTCAGTTGCTGTGTAATATTTTATTATAGAGTATACTATAATTTATTCATTCTACTGTTGATGGGCAGTTGAGATTTTGGCTATCAATATAAAGTTTTATATTTTCTCCATAAATTTCTTTCCCAGTTCATGTTTTAAATGCTATCATAAATTATATCTTTTAAAATTTTTTATTTTTTAATTGTTTACTGGTATGTAAAAATGCAATGCAGTTTTTTATTTAAACATATCCAAAGTCTTTGTAGATCTGATTCTGCTGTTTGTTGTTTCTATGGGCTCTCATGTCTGGTGCATTGTTTCCTTTTGTGTCTTGTGATTTTTGACTGTGAGGTCATATTTCTTGGAACTTTGGCCTGGGATAAAGATGGGTTCTTAGAGTATGATTTGCTTTTACTTTGTAAAAAAGACAGCTTTAGAGATGGTCTTTGTCCTTCAGAGATTTGGGATAGGGATAAATTTAAAATTGTATGAAGAGCATGATCATAGATAACTGTGATAGGAAGCTCTATAGGTTTTGTTGAGGAAGAGCTATTTGTCTGTAGTATAATATTTGCAAATAGGACAAGTAGGGGTTAAATTAAAAAAGAACCTTGCAAAGTTTCTTGATTACCATATCAGAGTTTAGAATCTTTTCTTTTGTAATTAGGGAATCTTTTTTTTTTTTTTTTAAGGCGAGGCAACCCTTGGTTGACTTCACAGATTGCAAGGATCTTGTCAGTTTACAATCCCTTATTTTATATTTTTTACACCTACATCACCTGGTCTTCCTAGGTGGTCTCTAATCCAAAAACTAACCAGGCCTGACCCTGCTTAGCTTCCGAGATCAGACGGGATTGGGCTTGTTCCGAGTGGCATGGCTGTAGACCAAGGAGTCATTGAATGTTTTAGAGCAGGGCATTGACTTTTTAAGATTTTTGTGACATTATTACGAAGATGAATTGGAAGAGGATAAGGCTGGATATAAATGGGACCAATTAGGAAGCCAAAAATAATCTAAGTAAGAATTAATTTGTACTGCAACAGATGTTTACTAAGCACCTGCTAAGTGGCAGGCACCGGGCTTAGTTGCTTAGTTGCTTAGAATAAAGACCTGCTCCTGGCCTCCCATAGTGGACCAGGTTCTGCACAGTTTGAATGTGATGATGGGAAAGTAAGGGTTCTCAGAGGAGCACTTCAGAAAGTTACTTAGCTGAGACTCTGTAGGGTCAAGGACAGCATTCTGGGGGAATTAAGTTTTCAGTTGCAACTTAAAGGTTGAGTAGAGGGAGTGAAGAAGACAGTAATCTAGGCCTTAGCATGTATTCTAAAGATGAGAGAAAATTCCCTTGGAAAATTGCAAGTGAATTGTGCTTGGCAGAATAGTATAATCAATGCATGAGATAAATTCAGCCCCTCAAATGTTTGTTTAGTCCAAAAAGTACTTTTAAGAACTTTATGTTAGCCAACAAAATAAAATTTAACCCAAAAGACTCTGACACTTGGTTTCAAATTCCTAAACGGCAGTAATCAACTAGGTTGGCCATTGGCTCACCCATTTTGTTTATTTTAAGCACCAAGCTAGCTAAACTGCCTGGCCCTTTTAAGTACTTTGAATTTGGTGTTCCCTGAGCTACAGCATAAAATATTTAAAGGGATTCTAGACAGGTAAGCAGGGACCAGATTATTTTGGTTTCCCAAACTAGGTTAAAGAGTTCAAACTTGTTCTTTTGAGTAATGAAGCCTCTGACACGTTTTTAGAAGGGAGTGACATTCATTTTGAATTTCAGACAGATTACTTTGGCTGTAGGATTTGAGAATAGATTAACAATTGTTAAGATTGAGGCTGGGTTACCAATTAGGAGATTGTTGCCACAATCCAAGCCAAAAATATGGTGGCTTGGGGATAGGAGTAAACGGATTTGGCAGATATATTGATGGTAGTTTCAAGAGAAGTTGAATGTAGTAGATGAGGAAAGAGGAATTAACAGTGATACTTAGGCTTCTGCCTTGTGCAAGTAGGTGAATCATGGTTAGAATAGGAAATTTAGGAAAGGGTCATATGAGATAGCATATAAAGTGCTTGAAACAGTGTCTGGTACAGAGTAAACACTCAATGTTAGCTGTATATTGAAAATGCTTTATAAACTGTATAAGTATTGGTAATTAGAAAAGAAGAGAGTCATCTTCAAAGAAGACTTACCTTGAAAGGGATGAGAGGAAGAGAAGATAATTTTTAAAAAGAGGGAAGAAGGAATCAGAATGTTGGGGTAACCAGGAAATTACCATGTCAAGTTTTAATGAGGAGGATGCGATGATGATTTATAAAGGGTTTTCTATTTCAATTATTAGTCACCCCTTTTTCTTGAACTTTTGGAGGCCTTTGGCCTATAATTATATATTGTTATCTTTAATTTTAGAAAAGGTAATGATTTGTAAAGTGCTTTACAATTTACAAAGAGATTTAACAACCTCTTTCTGTTCTCACAGCTACCCTGTGAGGTAGATGTTGTCCATATTTAATAAATGAGGAAATTGAGGCCCAATAGATACTTGCCTAAGCATCAGAGCTTGAGTTGTAGTCTAGGTCTTCTGATACTGAATCTCCTTTGATAATGTTATTTGCCAATTAGATTGTAAGTTTCTTGAGGCTTAAATCTAATTAGTAATTTCTTTTTTGTCTTTTACAGCACCTAGCTCAATGTTGGGCGGATATAAGTGTTCAAACTAGACTGAGTGAAGACTGGCAGTAGTCAAGAATAACCTGCCCTTTCTCCCCTCTGCCCTCTAGCGCCCTCACAAAGCCAATGCTGAGGAGATGACCAAGTACCACAGTGATGACTACATTAAATTCTTGCGCTCCATCCGCCCAGATAACATGTCTGAGTACAGCAAGCAAATGCAGAGATGTGAGTCCATTCTGTTCCCTCCTTCCTCTTAAGCCCCCAGTTGGATCTCCCTTTCAGTCGGAGAGGCCCACCCTGCTTTCCTTTGTACCTCCCATTCAACTGACATCTGATTTCTCTTGCCTCCCAAGGGTGCCACAGTGCTTCTTTGTAATCCAATCTGGTTTTCCTTGTTTTCTGACTATAAGAAATAGATTAAATTTGTCCAGTTAGGCTCGGAACATTTTGCCAAGAAAACCGTAGTTATTATAATGGAAAAAGCACTAACCTGGGAAGGGAGAGACAGGAGTTATAGGTCCAGCTCTGACTTTTAATTGACTGGGTAAGTCACTTCCCCTCAGATTTTTCTTTTGTAAAATGGACTGAATGTCATCCCATACAACTGTAACTACTTTCAGTTTGTGAGCGTTAATTGAATATTTAGCACCCGCTTAGGACAGACTCTAGATGATGTAATCTTTGGGTTGAGGTGATTTTACCCTGCCTCCTGAGACTTGAAACTCAAAACAGGCCCCATCTCAGAAGCAACACTCAGTTTGTAGGAATTGTGGGGATTATTTTAGTTTGTAGGAATATGTGGAGGAAAAATATGTTCAAATTTGGGAAGAACTGTTACACCTAACTTCTCCCTTGTGTTATTATAGAAATTTTCTCTTAGTACCTTACATCTTGTACAATAAAACAGTGTAACAGTGTTGTCCAGAAGAAGTTTTGATTCACTTTTGACAGGTTATTTTGAAATATCAGGAATTCTCTGGCACTTGTTTGTTGCTGCTGCCACAAGGTAGTCTGATTTCCAAGGCAGAAAGTTATTTGTTACAATAATTTTGCCGGTGATGATGACAACCATGAAGACCTTCTTTGAAGCATTAAGCTTCACAACTCCAGGAGTTTCTGCCCCCTCTAAGTGAAGTATTTGCTCTCTGAATTAGCAGAGTCTTATTTCCTTCCAAGGCGAAACAAATTCATTCTTTTGCTCTAGATGGCTATAGGGGTTTCCATTACCTATTTAGGCCAGCAGTCAGGCTGCACTGTCAGCAGAGACGGCTCTCATTAGAGAAGCAGCTTGGTGTTGAGGCAAGAAAATAAGCTTTGATGTCTTGGTTTGAATCCCTTAGCTCTGCCATTTAGTTATGAGTTCTTAAGTGAGTCTCCTAGCCTCTCTGAGCTTTGCTTTCCCTTCTTTATAAAGAAGACAATAGTGCCTATCATAGTGGAGGTTGGAGGGATAAGTGAGATAATGTATTAAAACAGCGACTTTCAGTGAATCGTAGTAGCTTTTGCTAGTATGACTTATGACTTTCGTTATTTTCAAACCTGTCAAAGCAGACAAAATATTAGACTCTCAGGAGTGTACACATTCAGCTCTGACTCCCAGTTTGCTCCAGTTTTCCCGAAATCAACATTCTAAATTTGTACATTCAGAAATTAGGTCTGGGATTTTCTTTTATTGAAGATGGGGAGTAGGAAGGACTCTCTAAGGACTCAAGGAACCTTATTGACTCAATTCATAGGGTTGTAGAGATGTCACTGAGTACAGTGCTTTATAACCAGGGAAGTCTACAGAGACAACAGGGATGTAAGAACTGAGCTCTTTTTAAATATTTACCAATGCCTAACCTAGGAAATTATATCTGTAATACCTGCACTAAGACCAAAAAAGTCAGGTTTCCTTGCTCTTAGCTGGAATGTAATAAATGCTTTGTGGTCACTTTGATACTTTTGAGAAACTTGATCAGAAGTTAAAATGGGAACATGAATAAATGCAGGGGGGTTTTTTTGTTTGTTTTGCTTTTGGCAGATAGTCTATGATTCATGAGGCTTATGGTGGAAACATAGTAAAAGGGATTTATGATGGCAAAATTTAGAGATTCTTGTTCATTTTATAGATGTATAAACTGAGGCCCAGGGAAGTGAAATGCTTTTCTTAGAGTCATACAGCAAAGTGTTGGTAAAATGGTGAATGAAATTCTAGTCTAATTCTGGAATATTTTTAAATATGTTGCATATAAAATATTTCAGACACACAAAAGAAGTATAAAAAATAATATCATGAACATCCATGTACCCACTACCAGCCTAAAAAAGAAAACATTGCCAATACAATTGAAGGCCCCCTGGGCACCTCTCATTTATTACATACCCTTTCTCTCCTACTTCCCTCTCCACCTCATTACCACCACCACCAAGGTATAAATAAGCATTATCCTGAAGTCAGTGTTCAAGCCCATGTACTCTTTCTGCAGTATGCCTTTTATTGCCCCTCTACCTACCTCCTCTCCTCCATCTCCCACTGAGTTTTTCTCACCTCAGTCTAAAGCCAGCCTAAGAATGAAAAAATATTTATAGTAGGAAGAGGGAAAACCCACAGATAAGTAAGTCCTTCCTAGCCTCACAGATTAGTCCAAGTGAGGGTCTGCTCTCCTATTTTCCCCCCTTTCATCCCTAATCACATAGCTTGTTGAGTTGGGAACAATGGTCATTTGAGTCCTGAAGGAAAATATTTTTTCCTTGTGTCTAAAACACCCATTTTCTCCCATGGAGGCTTCACATCCCGAATGAGAATACAACAAAACTTTGGAATCTCAGGCAGGCCAAACCCATTGGAGGAGGAAGCGGTGTGAGACGATCAGTCGCCAATGGATAAATAGCCTGGTCCCAGGGACCAAAGTTCTTATTGACATAGCCTCCCAGTGTTTACTGGGGAAGCTGAGGAGGTTGCCACCCACTGTGTACCCCTTTATGCAGGCTATACTTTCTCAGAGCACTTGTCTTGGCAGGGCACCAGATCAGGGCACCCTCCTAATTTAGGATAGCGCCAGAGTTGGTAACTCCTGTGATTATTGCAGACCTCGAACTTCAGCTGAGTCTCAGGAGGTTTCCACAATCCAAGCTGAGTTTTCCTACTGTCCTCATCTTAGAGCTCCTCCTCCTTACTCTAATTTGGGAACCACTGTTGATAACAGTTGGTGCAGTGGGAAGGCTGGGAATACAACAAAACTTCGAGAGTGAGGCTTTAGTTCTACCCCTGTCTCTGACTTCCTGGCTATCATTGACGTCTCAGCAGTTTCCTTTTCTGTGAGAGGAGACTTAGAGCCATAAGGTTCCTCTCTAGCTCTGTGAGCCTACAACCTTCAAGTGTGCTTCCCTTCCTGTCTTTTTCATTTCATTTGCATTATGGTTTGCACGTGTTTTATCATTATGTGTTAGTTTGTACCTTTACGCCGTTAGGCTAGAAATAACTTTATTCCAGTTGTTATTTGTAAGTATAGCAGAAAGAGCACTGGTATGGGAGTTAAGACACCTGGATTCTGATTCTGATTTTGCCACTGCCTGGTTGTATAACCTTGGGCAAGTAACTTCTCTGTATTTGTTCCTCTGCAGTGAAGTTGATATTTGTCTTGTCCAGCTCATGGGGTTGTTAGGAGAATCAAACAAGAATGTGTATGTAAAATTACTGGAAAAGGCTAAAGTATATTTTCATAGGCTTTTAGGACAGACAGACCAATACTTGACTACTGCCTCTGCCATTTACTAGCAGTTCACCTCTCTCATTCTGTTTCCCCATTTATAAAATAGGACCAAATTCTACCTCAAAAGGTTGTGTGAGGATAAATCACATCGGGTATTGAAAGCATTTAGCACAGTGTCCGGCACATTGTTAAGCATTCAGTGGATGATAGTTATATAGGTCTCTGTTCTTAACTTCCTCATTGGTCAGCCAGAGTGAGGTCCAGGAACAAACTCAGGCTGGAAGAAGTAACTAAATTTTTCTCCCTCAAGGAGTGAATCAACATTTTCTAAGTACTTACTTGCTAAATGCTTCCCTGTATAAAATTTCTGTTAATCTTTTCAACAATGAAGTAAGATGGATATTATTATCACTTGTTATAGATAGCGAGTCAAAGCTCAAAGAAGTTAAATGACTTGACCCAGTTACACAGCCAGTAAATAGTAGAGCCTGGACTAGAACCCAAGCTTTCTGAATCCAAATTGTATCTTTTTTCTATCAGCTCATGAATATATAAACAAAAACTAAATTGTGGAAACTAATCTTTCTCTTATGTCTTTCAAGTCAATGTTGGTGAGGACTGTCCGGTATTTGATGGCCTGTTTGAATTCTGTCAGTTATCTACTGGTGGCTCTGTGGGTAAGGAACATACTTCCCCTCCTTGAGGTCTGTGCTTGGTTGTACTAGTGAGGTCTACACTTTAGGCCACTATGCCAACAGGGCTGATCTGTGACCATATGAAATGGTACTTGGTTTATGCCTTAAGTCTTTAAAATGTCCTGATGGTTCAGTCCCAGCCCAGGCTCAATCTCTGACATGGTACTGACAGGTATTCTTGACTGCCCTCTCCTATCAAGACATCTGATATACAGGAATTCCCTGCAGGCCTCATGGGGTTGTTGAGATTCTGTACATAAAAGCAGTTCCTGAACTGCATAGTGCTATAAAACTGGGAAGAGTCATTAACTGTCTTACAAAAGAGCATGGTAATTATCTTTAGAGGTCAGAAATACATTCCACATATTACCCACTTCCATTAGCAACTTCTAGATTACCTCTAGGATTACTGTAAACTCTTTCTTAACAAATATTTATTAAATTGCCTATAATCACACAGTCTATGGTTAACCACTGTTACCATTTTGGTATTTGTACATCCATTCTTTTTTCTGTGTGTATGTATTGAGACATGACATATATACATCTATATTTTATATATATATAGTTATGTTGTCTGCATTTTTTTTTAAATCTTTAAAATTTATCTTTAGTAGACTATAGAATGATTTTTAGTAGCTACATGATTATTCCATGTTATGGACCTACTTCAGTTGATATAGTCGGTCCCCTCTTGTTGGATTATTTGGATTGTTCCATGTTTTTATTGCTATTAAAGTTACACTTTAACAAATGCACAATGCACAAATAACAAATGCCACAAATGCACTTGCACACTTGAGTGTGTATTTCTCTCTCACTTCTTGGAGATATTTATACTTTGAGCCTCTGCCACCTTTGGTATCTTCAAAATTTTTTGACTATGAGCCATAGTAAAAAATACATTTATACTTGCAGTCCAGGTTTTATATGTGCATAAGTGGTGCACATACACACATACATCCTCTCATTCTGAAGCCAGTTTCACAGAAGAGGGCAGTTACCTTTACTGTTATTCTGATATTTTTATTCTAGTCTTATTTCATTCAAAAAATATATAGTGGTCATGACTCACAAAACCAATTTTAAGGCATACTAAGGGGTTACCACCTTCAGTTTGGAAAACGGTTTTTTAAGAGTAACTATTATCATCTATATTTCCTTTTGGAACAGGGTGAGAAGGAGAGGACTGGCTTGTGAACTGTATAATATAGCTGTTGAATAAGCAGGTCCTACCTCTCACTAGGTTCCCTGGGCTTCTTAGGGGAAGGGTGTCTTGGTAACAGGCTTATGTTCTCTCTTTCCACACCCAGCAAGTGCTGTGAAGCTTAATAAGCAGCAGACGGACATCGCTGTGAATTGGGCTGGGGGCCTGCACCATGCAAAGAAGTCCGAGGCATCTGGCTTCTGTTATGTCAATGATATCGTCTTGGCCATCCTGGAACTGCTAAAGTATGCCTGCCTCGCCTTGTCTCTTGGAGGAGCTTCTTAGGCCAGGTTCCCACTTACCTTTCCCCCTGGGCTTGCCTCCCTAGTTTGCTTTTCCTAGCGGTGTACTGGCTAGGATATGTTCGATGAGTGTCTCTGGCCATCCTCTCCTTGACGGGGTCTTATTTAATCTGAGCCCATGGCAAGATCAGGGGCCGGTGCTGCTCAGATCGTGCCTCTAGAGTGTCCTTGTGTGGCTGGAGCTGACCCTGGCTGTAGAGTAGGAAGATTGGACTTGGCTTGGTCAGGCCTCTGGAGATACCCTGCTGCTCTTCCACCTTCCTTCAGCCAGTTTCCATGTCTCTGGTACTTAGAGATACCTGAGGGAGGCAACCACCCTGGTAAGCTGGGACCTAGCGCCCTTGGCGCATCCCACTCCCAAAGAGTCCCCAGACCCCTGATCCCCTTCTGATCCTAGGTATCACCAGAGGGTGCTGTATATTGACATTGATATTCACCACGGCGATGGCGTGGAAGAGGCCTTCTATACCACAGACCGGGTCATGACTGTGTCCTTTCATAAATATGGAGAGTACTTCCCAGGAACTGGGGACCTACGGGTGAGAACTCCCTTCAGGGGCCAACCAGCTCACCCTCAGCTACCAGCTCTAACTCTCCTATCTTATGTCACCAAAAACCACTTCCTGCCTCTTCTGCCATTTAGAACACCATATCTCAGACTAGGACACCTGCCATAGTCTCCTTTCCTCTCTTACTGTGAAAGAAGGGAACGATGGGAAATAAAAAGTTGGGAAGGATAAGGGTCTCCTGACTTACTGTATTTCCCTCCTGACCACAATTGAATTGCATTGCACTCTTTAGATACCCTATATGGCTTGAATTTTAGGCTAGAAATACCAGGTTCTCTCACATGGGCTAGGAATTGGGAATTATGGAACATCTCGGGGGTTCTTAACATTTTTAGGTCACTTACTTTTTGACCAACTGACTGAAAGCTATGGACTCTCTCCTCAGGAAAGTACATGAAATTTGCATCTGATACGTTAATAGACACCTCCCCTTAATGAAGTCCATTCGTGGACCTCTAGGAATCCTTGGAAGCTAATTCATTGAACTGTTCTAACTGCTATTAGCAGGAATATAGTAAAACCAGCCACTTTGTCATGCCAGTAATCCTTAGGTGACAAAGTGGCACTAATTCAGTTACTTGGTATGACAATTAGAATAACTGAGCATTTACAGTTTTGAAGAACTCTTCCTCACTCTTTGCTTCCCCTCCATACCTCCCTAGAGAGGAGAGGGTTGGGGGCAGAAGAGTGTGCAGTAAAGCTCTCTGGAGAGGAAAGGGCTGTGTAGGTGAGTGTTCTGTGACCCAGCTACCAGCCAGCCCTAACCCAATCTAAAGATAGAGGTCTTGTGCTATGGGGTAGAATATTTAACCTCTGGCCCCATAAACAGTTCTCAGTCTGGGTGTAGCCTCAGTGGCGTGTCAGGAGATGTGAGCTAGACCTGCCAGTGAGGCAAACGATACTAACCAAGATATCCCTACTCTGCCCCTGTTCTACTTTACGGGCTCAGCTAGCTTGTCTCTCTTAGAACCACTGCCTCTTTCTTTATTTAGCCTTCCAGCCCCCATCCTTGAACTTCCTCCTAACTTCATTTTTCAATTGTACTTTAATGTCCCTCTTGATTAGGATATTGGAGCTGGCAAAGGCAAGTATTATGCTGTTAACTACCCGCTCCGAGATGGGATTGATGACGAGTCCTACGAGGCCATTTTCAAGCCGGTAAGTGCTCTATTCACCACCTGGGTTACAAATGGGATTAGTTTAAGGGAGGGAGTAGCAAAGCACCCCCAGCATATCTCAGGATATCTCATATCAGCATATCTCAGTTCGGGAAACGAAATTTCATCCAAATATTTGTTGGTGCATTCTGTGGTCAGGCCCTCTGTCGTTTACAAGAATAAGACATGATCTATGCCCTTGAAAACCTCACAGTCTACAGTGTGGGAAGCAGGCACATACCCAACAGTGTGGTCAGTACTGTTTTTTAGGGATGAGCAGAGGAGTGGAGAGTCAAACTGCTGCCTGGGCTGGGAAGAGGGTAGTCAGAGATGATTTCACAGAGGTAGTGACATTTTGAGCTAGACTTTGAAAAAATGAGTTACCCATGTGAAAGAGATGGGGGCTGGATGGGAGGGGTGGTATTCGGCAGAGGGAACAGCACCAGCAGAAGCACAGAGGTGCCAATTTGTAGCTGTATGTAGGCCATTATGATGTGTGGGAGGAGTGTTGAAGGATGTGGGAAATGTATGTTCGGGTCAGTATTTCAAAGGGAGCCTTGAATGTCACACTGAGGAGTTAAATCTTCACCTGTAAGCAACAGGGAGCCATTAATAGTAACATAAGATCAGGTAGTCATTCAGCAAACAGGAAATGCCTACTGTTATGTCTTGTAGTAAGAGTGACAGAGAAGCCTGAGTTATGGTCTTTGTCCTCAGTAATGTTAGATTCTAGTTGTGAGAATGAGATATACAAAAGTGAAGTGCTTCCTCACAATATCAGGTGCAAAGTTTGTAGGCCCAGATGAGTAGAGCAGATGTAACTTAGGGTCAAAAAGACTTCCAGAGGAAGTAGCACTGGAGCTTGGGCAGTAAAAGAACAGAAAGACTCAGTGAGTTGATAAGGAGGCCATTCTAGGTTCAGTATTAGTAGAGCTAGGAGGCTCTTCAATCCTTTCAGATTGAAAAACAAATCCAAAGTCAGGAACGAAGAACCCCAGGCTGATACACCCTGTTCTCTATCACCTAGCATGTGGGAGAGTGGGTGATAAGATACAGAAGGAAGTGCTGCACCCACTCTCTTCAGCCCCAAACCTCCCATAGCTTTTCTTGAGGCTGGCAGTGACCAGGATATATCCTTTTAGGTCATATCCAAAGTAATGGAGATGTTCCAGCCCAGTGCAGTCGTCTTACAGTGTGGCTCTGACTCCCTATCTGGGGATCGGTTAGGTTGCTTCAATCTGACCATCAAAGGTGAGATCAGGTAGCATAGGGCTGGGTGGGTAGGGTCTTGGGTGCTTCTTTAACCCAGCACCACCTTCTCCCACCAAAGGGCATGCCAAGTGTGTGGAATTTGTGAAGAGCTTTAACCTGCCTATGCTGATGCTGGGAGGAGGTGGCTACACCATTCGTAATGTTGCCCGGTGCTGGACTTATGAAACAGCTGTAGCCCTGGACACAGAGATCCCTAATGGTAATACCTCCAGGGCCAGGTTGGGTTGGATAGAGCTGGAGCTCATGTGTCCTCGGGTTCACAATCCCTTTCCCACTGGCCATATGACCACTTCTGATACTAGCCATTGATTCTCCTGTCTATTCTCTTGATTGTCAGACCATGGCCATTAGTTTTTCCTGAGTCTTTTTTGACCCTGTCCCCTCTTCCTCCTGCTTTTAGTCTGGACAGAATTATCAGTGGTTATCTATAGCTTTGGAATTTCTACTCTATAGGGTAACTGGGATAGTGAGTGAGGAAGTGTTCCCAATGAGCATTGCCTAAATTTTTCTAAACCAGGGGCTTGGGCCTTCTCATAGTGAAATAGATAGATACACCTCCCCCCACCGCCCACTGGTATGGACGCTGGCATTAAATGGCATTAAAAAGATTAACATCCTATAGGCACCCATCTCACCCTATCTTGGATCCATCCTTTGTTTGGTAGTTGGGCTAACAGGTCTAGATAAACCTACAAATACTTTTCTCACAGTCCCATGGTTTGGCCAGGTTGACTCTCTGTTGACTCTCATATCTCCTTCCCCAATTAGAGCTTCCATACAACGACTACTTCGAATACTTTGGACCAGATTTCAAACTTCACATCAGCCCTTCTAATATGACTAACCAAAACACGAATGAGTACTTGGAGAAGATCAAGTGAGTATATCTCCAGAAACCCCTCGATTGAACATTCCAGGCTCTGGTTTGTCCCTAACTAGAGCCCAGCCACCCTCTCTACCATTGGCCATAGACAGCGACTATTTGAGAACCTGAGAATGCTGCCCCACGCACCTGGGGTTCAAATGCAGGCGATTCCTGAGGATGCCATTCCAGAGGAGAGTGGTGATGAAGATGAAGAAGACCCTGACAAACGCATCTCGAGTAAGACCCAGACCCAGGGGCCTGTACTTCCCACTCAGTAGGCAGCTCTGACTTCCCTCCACTGTTCTTGGTTCCACATTCCCCCCATACTACCCATCTGTTGAAAAACCTAAGTTCCAAGTTCCAGTGCTTGTAGGAAGCATGAATTCCCTTTCCCGCTTCTATTGGTCTCCTTCCCTTGGTGTGTCTTGGACACGCAGGGAAGCACTGGGCACAGACTTAGAGATCAAGAGTCTCCTGCCCTCGATATTTTTCATTGCTTCCTAGTCTGTTCTTCTGACAAACGAATTGCCTGTGAGGAAGAGTTCTCTGACTCTGATGAGGAAGGAGAAGGTGGTCGTAAGAACTCTTCCAACTTCAAAAAAGCGAAGAGAGTCAAAACAGAGGATGAAAAAGAGAAAGAGCCAGAAGAGAAGAAAGGTAGGTTTGGGTTAGGCCAGGACTTGGGTCTTGAGTCCCAGGCTCTGGAGGATGGTGAATCTATGTAGGGCACTGGGAGGAGGAACTGACAGCTTTCCTTTGGGGCTCTTCCTCAGCTCCTTGGGCCTTTCAGTGGCTCCCAGAAGTGGCAGGGCTCACAAAAGAATGAAACTCTATTCATCATCTCTCCGCTGACTGATTGAGCCTTGCCAGGCTCCAGGCCAGGGGCATGCCTGGGCGCTCTGTGGTCAGGAGCATGGCTCTCACATACCACCCAAGCCCTTTTCCTGGCACTTCACCCGTTTCCCAGGGGGCTGCCTCCGCCCACCAGGTTCAGGCTATAGCAGGCCGTGAAACCGGTCCGACTTGTTTGTTCTCAACAGGGCTCACTGGGTGTACCTGGGATGGGCTTTTCTCTTTTGTATGTCCAGTGAGCTGTAGTGTGGGGAAGGGGTTCCTGGGTAAGTGAAGACCCCATGGGTCTTTCCAGAGGGGCTGTTCTTGGCCATTCCTGCACTTTTGTGTTCTAGAAATCACAGAAGAAGAGAAAACCAAGGAAGACAAGCAAGAAGCCAAAGGGTGAGAAAGGATCTTGTCAGCAATCTCCCTGGCATTGGTGCACCAGCCCCTTTGTCCCACCACACTGAGGGAAAGCACAGGGACAGCTGGTCCAGCTTACAAAGGCCTCTTTCAGGGACCAGTCTGTCCATCTCTGCCGTTCTAGGCAGAGCTAGAAAGCCCCAGCCCTCAGCTGTCACCTAGGGTCCTGTGGAAATCATACTACACTTTTGCCTCGAGGCCCTAGGGGTGGGTTATCTCATACCAGTCTCTGCTCTCTCCACAGGGTCAAGGAGGAGGTCAAGTTGGCCTGAGCAGACCTCTCCAGTTCTGGCTTCTTGCCAAGTCCCCCACCTTTCTCCTGCAACACCTCAGATTTTATATTTTCTATTTCTGTGTATTTATATAAAAAAATATATTAAATATAAATATCCCCAGGGACTAAACAGGAACCAGGGCCACACATGTGTGCCCAGGACACACATGCTGGGTGAGCTCTTCTAATAGCTGCCTTGCCACCTAGTCTTCCCTAATTCTTAATTTCGAACCATAAAGGGTACTGAGTCTGGGTAAAAGGCATTATCTTAAGCAGCCATAGGACAAAATCTTGAAATGACAAATGCTTGCTTAGTAGCTTTGGAAAGGTACCCTTATTGAGCATTCTAGAAGGGGTGGCTGGGTCTTCAAGGACCTGGTTCTTTTCAGGTTCCTTAAGGTGACATCAGCCATCTTTAGATTGGTTCTGTTCTCATACTTTCCCACTGGCCCCAAGTAAGCCAAGAAACACACTGCCTGCCCTCTCCTCCCCCACCCCCCGCCCCGTTCTGCAGGTGGAGATGGGTAGTTTCCTTTTTGAGATACTATTTTCATTTTTGTGAAAATCTTTGTAATAAAATGGTACATTTCTATGCCCTCCTGAGCTTGTCTCTTAGCAGTATCCCTGGGTTGATTGACTCCACTTCTCTGCCCTTCTGGGTCCATGAGGATCTGGGCAACCCCCCAACAACAAAAGAACCCCACAGGATTAAGATTAACCAGTCTTCTCACCCTTCCCCCATAAGACCACTCATTTAAAGGCATCATTAAAGGGACAACATTTATTCCTTTTCCAAATGTTACAGTAAAACCAGGTGGAAGAGAATGGTTTTAGCAGTTAGGAAAAAAGTACAAATCTGGGGTTTGGCCATTAAAAGTTATTTACAACAATGGGAGGGGGAAAAAAAACCAAGTTGTTTCACATTACAGACCTCCCCCCCACCCCAAAGCCTAATACTTGCTTACCAAGTCAAAAAAAGAGGACACAGTTGATTCACAAGTTGGAGGTTTGAACTTGAGTAAGACATTTATAAAAACCTAGACAGGGGAATGGTCCTCCCCCAGCCCAGGTGCCACTAGGCACAGCACAAGAGACTAAAAATTCAACAGAGGGAAGGCTGGACACTCAGGATTTGAAGTATAGGCACCCCACATCTGGCTCAGAGATTTGGGGAGTAAACAAAACCTACTTGGAAAAGAATT
>NW_006443568.1:5301477-5303156 GCF_000325575.1 Pteropus alecto | reverse complement strand
GGGAAAGAGGTAGGGCCAGGGGCAGGAGCATTTCACATCACTAACCTAACTTGGGAAACTGCAAGGGACCATCTTCAACTGGCCTTAAGAGGAAGGCCAAGTGGATGATGGGAGAATCCACAGGCCAGAAAGGAGAGGAGGAAAGGGAATGTGGCTGGGAGAGGGCAACAGCCCCTTCCCTTTCTGGGCACAGGAAGGCAGCCAGGGCACCACGTCCAGGCAGTGACCTCACAAGGACAGCACAGTTTTTGCAGCTTAAGAGATCACCTACCTGCCCCCCACCCAGCTACTCATTCTGCTCGCTGGCAGGTGTAGGGCCACTCTCCAGCCCTGAGGGAGTGGACAGCTCTGCAGCCTGGGGCCCTGCCTCCTCTTCTGTGTCTCCTCCCTTGGAGGCAGCAC
Source organism: Pteropus alecto (assembly GCF_000325575.1). Lineage (NCBI taxonomy): Eukaryota > Metazoa > Chordata > Mammalia > Chiroptera > Pteropodidae > Pteropus > Pteropus alecto. Next base: position 5,302,754 of record NW_006443568.1, on the reverse strand, counting down.
TAGCCTCTGCCCCCTTGGCCTGGGGCTCCTGGCTCTCAGGGGTGGCAGCCTTCCCTTCCTGGGCAGTGCCTTCCTGGATGCAGGCACCGATCTCTCCCTGCTCCTGCTCTTCCTCTGTGGGTGAGGAGGCAGACGAATCACCCCCACCCTCCTTCCGATTTCTCTTGAAGGACAGGGCACTCAATTTGAAAGGCTTCTTGAATGAGAATTTCTTCTTCTTCTTGGGGGTCTCCTTGGTGGGGGCGTCCCCCTTGGCCTCAGCGCCCTGGCTAGGAGGTGCTGGCTCGATGGCATCGCCAGTGGCCCCGGCTGCCTCCTCTGTTCCGTTCACGGGTGGTGACTCCCCTTCACCCTTGGGGGATAAGTCTCCATTGCTTTTCACGTGGCCATTCTCCTGCAGAGCAGAGGAGGCAGCAGTAAGGGCCAGGGCTCTACTACCCCCCTCACCCCAGTCCGCCTCTGACCCCTTCCAGACAACGGGGACCCGAGTCACTCTACTGCAACCCGAGAGTCTGGCTGTAGCCTCAACCCACACCCAGGATCCCGTCAAACATTATCCTGCCCCTCCAGGCGCGCTGGAGCCGAGCGCTGAAGCCACGGCCGGCAGGAGGCGCTGAGGTCCCGTGCCCCCACCCACCTCCCCCGGGGCGCGCTCTCTAATCCGCGCAGACCCGCTGACTGCTGCGGAGTCCCGGCCGGCAGGCCAGCCAGCGGGCGGGTGAATCGTACCAGCCGAGATTGGGCGGGAAGCCGCCCAGGGGCGCTGTTCTCCGCACCTGGACGGCTTATTTCCCCGGCCTGCTGCTTTGTGTAAACTGCCCCCCACCCACCGCAGGCTCCCCACATCTCGACTCCCCCCTGGAAAAAGGCCGTGGTCCACCGAGGTCGGGGCTGCGGATGGAGTGCCCCGAGGGGAGGGCACCCGCCCCGCGGCCCCTGGGCGGCCCCCTTGGCGCGGCCCTTTGTTCCCTGCGCGGCACTCGGGACGGCCGGGGGCAGCGCCGGGGGCTGGGGCGGCAAACAAAGAAGGCGGTGGGGCCCGGCCGGCGCCCCCTCCCCGCCCCTCCTCTCGCTTCACCCGCGGGGGCTGCGGCGCCGAGAACAAAGGGACCGGGCGGGGGAGGGGGCGCCGCGTGTCCCGGGCCGGACAAAGCGCGCGGCCCCGGCCCAGGGCCCTAGAGGGGGCGAGGTGTGGAGGAGAGGGCCAGGGCAGGCCGTGCCCAGCGCACCCACCTGTCCGTTGGCCTTAGCGGGGGAAGTGCCTGCTGCCTCCTCGG
>NW_006443568.1:5300002-5301312 GCF_000325575.1 Pteropus alecto | reverse complement strand
GAAACCGAGCTGCACCCCCGCTCCGCGCCCGACCCGCTAGCTGCGCCCGCCGCCGCTCTGCTCCGCGCCAGAATGCTGCCCGCCGCCCGCGGAGCCGCCTATATATATGCGCCCTGAGCTCGGGGCGGGGCCGGGCATTTAAATGAGCGCCCAATCGAGGGGTGGAGGCGGGCTCAGGTCTCCGGGCCCCACTTGCGCAGTGGGCGATGCTGGCAGTCTGGTCCCCCTAACCCACACGACTACCAGGGCAGGTGGGGTCCGGTGTGGGAAGGAAAGAGGCGGGTTCTTCGGCGAGTTGGGCGAGGGGTGCCTAGAGGAAAGAGTAGAGAGCAGTCATTCCTTCTCACCGCCAACCTCTCTGCGCGACCGCCCAGCACCTGCAATGGCCCCTATTGCCTTGGTCCTGCACTGGCAGTCCCTGGCAGTCTCTTCCTAGAACTCTGGGAAGGGCTCACATGCCCAGACTCGTCCGACGGTTGGTCCTGAGTTATGCTACAGAGAATGTGGTCATCGAAGCCGTAGGGCCCCTCACTGGGATCTACGCCCCCTCAGGCCCCAAGACAGAGCAGAAGTTCCATCCACTTCCCTGCCTGCCTGCTCTGGCCAGCCTGGATGAGCGGTCTGACCCGCTACGAGGCCACTCTGGTCAGACTAATAAGGTCCATTCCGCATCCCTCCTCTCAGTCCCTTGTGGCCACTCATACTGAGCTCCCAGACATGCTCATCCTTGGTCCCTCAGCCTGGACCCCAGCTGAGGTGGTCTTGTGATCTCAAAGGGCATATTTATTTCCATTTGAAAGCTGAGGAGCCTGGGGTTCAGAGATGTTGACAGAACCTGTCTGACTTGTCTGGTGCTCTTCCCCCACATCTGCTCCCCTACATCAGGGCTTCCCAACGAGCAGACAGAGGAACCCCAGGAGGGGGCTCAACAAACCTTAAAACACTCCAGTTTCTGAAGAGGAGAGGAGGGATGTCACCAAGGCTCCCTCCACGCCAGAAATAGGCCCTTGAGGACAGCCCCCAAGGCTGCCCATCCCAGCCTCCTGACCTGCCTGAGAGTGAGGGAGCCTGGACGCAGGGGCAGTGTTGGGGTGGCTGGAGACTCCAGTTCTAGTCCTTTGCCACTTCCCCTTCCCCTGGCCTGGATAGGTCAGTGGGAACCCCAGAGACCCAGTTGGCTCCAGAAGCGTGTGTCCGGTTGCCCACCCTTAGCCCCTAGGAGGAAGGGGGGGTGGGGGCTTGGAGGAAACAGAGTTGCAAAAGCAAGGCTGTATCCTGGACAGCTAGCTCAGCATGTCCCTCCTTCCCGT
>NW_006443568.1:5279039-5299930 GCF_000325575.1 Pteropus alecto | reverse complement strand
TCAGGAACTCCCCACAGATCTGACTACGAGGAGCAGGGAAGGGCTGAGGTGGCTTCTACATTCAGCACTCTCCTGTATCCTCCATCCTCACCCCCATTTGGAGACTACAAAATACTTTCAGCTTCATTAGGGACAACCCCCCCCCCCCATTTTACAGACTGGGACACTTTCAGAAAGGGAAAGTGACATGTACAAGGGCACACAACAGATACCAGTAGCTGAAGGTGAGAAAGAGCAGAGAGACTTGCTAAAATGGGCTGGGAGCTGTAAGGAAACCCCTGAAAGAATTCTCTGTTGAGATCTGGGGCTGCCTGGTCAGAGTGGGAGGCAAGAAGAGCTAGCTTTGGGACAGAAAGGGCGCCATGCCTCACTGCAGCTCAGTGACAGGACAGTGACTTCTCCACTAAGGGATGGGTGTTGTGACCTGCATCTCTGTCTCGGCTACAATAGGGAACCCACAATGCTACCAGGCACTGCCCGCACCAGCTGGCAGGCTGGCAGGGCTCAGACGGAGGGTATATGAGTCTTGGAGGGGCTGAGTCAGAGGTTAAGAGCAGATCTCAAGGCTGCCGATTTCCAGGTGCTGCTCTGTGGGGATGGGAGGCGAAATGCCTGGATGATCCCAGGAGGAGGGTGGAGCATCAGGGCTGAAGGACCCTGAATTCCCAGAGCCTCAAAGGGAGCCTGGTACACAGAGGAGCCCCTGCATCCCCCACCAGACATCCGACGGGGCTGGGCAGGGGCTGCCTGGGAGCATAATCCGTCAGCAAATCCAGGTCCCAGCAGAAGCTGGCTTCTGGAAGAGGGAAACGGTTTAGGATGCTGTGGGGGTGAAGGGGGTGGGTACAGCAGCCCCCACGGCCTCCTCAGTCCACACTGCAGCTCCTTCCTCCCCAGCTGCTGCCAGCCCAGACAATGCGCCCATTGTTCTGTGTCTCCAGGGGCCTGTGTGCAACTGTGTGTGTCTGTTTCTCTCTGTGTGTGACTGTATTGCTCTGTGTCTGTCTGTGTGAGAGACTTCGACTGTGTGTGTATGTGTGACCAGGTGTGTACAGTTGTGGTTGTGTGAATCTGCATTATTGTTTGACTTTGTATATTTAGGGTGAGAGAAAGGCTTGGTGACTCTTGGTGACTTTGGGACTTTCTAGGTGTGTGCCTGTCTGTCCTTGAGATTGTGTGTTGGTGACTGTTGTCTGACTGTGACTGTGTGTATAACTATGAGTGTGTGTGGCTGTGTGAGAGAATGTCTATGAGTGTTTGGATGACAGAGTGAATACTTTTTTTTGTATCAATGTCCCCATGGGTAGCTGTGTGTGCCTCAGTGGGTCACTGAGGCTGTGGTGGCGGTCAGAACTTTGAGGTGTGAGCTTTAGCCAGGAAGAGTGGCAGCAAAAGGAGGAATGGAAAGGACAGGGTGACTCTGGAAGGGACGGGGGAAGGAATGCTGCCAAGACTAGAAACTCCATGTTTCCACACATCCCCCATCTGTCCCAGCTCTCTGGTAAGGACTCCCACCCTGCCCCTGCCCTGAGATGCTCCTGGCCCCCATGAACAAAGGGAATGAATTTCCTGAGACCTCAGAGAGACACAGGGTGGGGCTGAAGGTAGAGGATGGCAGCAGAGAATATTGCCCCATAAAGGAGGTCAGGGGCATTCTGAGATCTCTGGAGGATCAGATCAGATGCCGGGTGAGATGTGAGCGGGCATTATCTAGTCAGAGATGGAGGATGGGCCTTGCTAGTGGAGGGAAAGTCTCAGAGTTGGGAAGAGATATCAGAGAATGCCTAGGTCCCAAGAGAGGCCTCAGGAATGGTGACTTGGCACAGCCCAGTTCTCAGCCCCAAGGGCCCCATCTCCTTCCGAGGAGCATCAACTGTACACAGAGACCTTAGTTCTAGCCCCAGGTCTGCCTCGTCCTGCTCTATAACCACAAGCCAGTCCTCGCTCCTCTTGGGCCTCAGTTTGCTCATCTGTCCTGTGAGAGGTTGAGCTCTGTGATTCACACTCAAACCAGAGTTCCTCCTCTTGCTCCCACCAAGGCAGAGCGTTAGCTGTGAGTCACACAGGGCCCTGCCTTCAGGGGTTTCCCATTGAAGGAAGAGACAGTCAGCACCTTAAGGGGAGAAGACCAGACCAGGGTCACGTGAGGGGTCTGTGGGCTGCATGGAGAGGGGGCATGTGGGTGGGCCAGGGCATGGAGGAAGAGCTTAGAGCAGGACAAACTGCAAACAGCAAATGGTTCGCATGAGGGTGGGGATGGAAGGAGAGGCCTAATCTGGAGCAAAGTTTAGGAGACAGACTTCCCAGGATTCAGTGACTGACTGGGTGCAGGGGGGCAGTAGAGAGAAGGGAAAGTTGAAGTTGTTGCCCACATTTCCGTTGGGGATAACAGCTGGCAAAGTGGACCCATTGACTTTGACAGGGCATCACAGGAAAAATGAATTGGGAGGGAGTTACTGAATCTAGCCATGTTGATGAATTTGAGGTGCTCAGAAAACCTCTGATGGGATAACCAGGAGGCAGCCTGAGGTCTAGGAGCTTCGGCACATAGACATGTGACACAGACAAAAGCCTGGGCCTGGCCTGGCTAGTGACCATACAGGGACAACAGACAGAAGGTTTTAAGTCAGAAGTGACTCCACAAAATTTGGGCCTCTGGTTGCTACTTGTAAGAGGGTAACTGAAGCCATGCAGTACATGATGTCACCCAGGAAGTCCCGGGGGCAGTGGGGAGCACTACCATTGGAGGAGCAGATAGTGGGAGAGTGCCTGGGAGGGAGCCAGCAAAGAAGGGAGGAAAAAACCCAGAGAACAGAATCATGGAGATCCTTACCACTGGGGAGAGTTTTAACAAGGCAGGAATGACCAACAGTAAAGATAATCATAGCTGCTAGCATTGATTACATGCCACTTCATATATTACCTCCTTTGGGTGAGATGTATACCCATCACAGTTCCCATTTATAGAGGAGGAAACTGAAGCCCAGAGGCAGAGAGTCTATGTGAGCAGAAGAAGACAGGACTAGCAGAAAGGGGTTTTCAGGAGCTCTGAGGAACACGGCAGTGTTAGGTTGTTGGAGTCATCCACAAAGAGTTCTGACGTTTTGGGTTTGGGAGGAACAGAGAGGGATGTCAGTAAAGAGGCAAGGCAGCCGCAGGGCTGGGGCCCCAGGGACTTGACACGCCAGCCAGCACCTTGGGTATGCTGGGTTCTGGCTTGGTTGTCAGCAGAACCCAGGTCTGCAGCCACCCTGCCAATCGCCAGGCCTTGAACCTGGGCCTGGACACTGAGGCACCTGAAAGGCCCTTCCCTGGAACCCACCATCCAACCGGTCACCAAATCACAGGAACAGGGATTCTGAAGTTCCCTTTTAGAATTTTAGACTGCCCAGACCTTTTATTTCTCCTTCCCCCTCCTTTTTCCCCTGGTCTCTAAGTGTACATATGTATGGGTCTGTTTGGAGGGAGTGGCTACATAAACTGGACAGGGCCCAGCTACTATCCAATAGAACTGTCTCTCTGGCTCATTTTCTGCAATAGCCAAGAGATGTGTAATCCCAGCTTGCCGATCTCCCCCGGCTTGATGAGGTCACCAGAAATTCAACCCAGTTATTCTGGGCTGCCCTGAGCCTCTCTCTTTCCCCTTCTCTCCCCTTTTCCCAACTTTCAGTTTCTTTTCAGATCCTGGGTGCCTTTGGGGAAGACGGGTAATGTGGATTGTTTTCAACTTTCCAGCCAAAATCCCCTACTTAGGGGAAGTCCCTTTAAAAGAGAAATTGAAATTCTCTTCTAGTCCAGTCGTCAGTCCTACCCTCTTCTCTCTGCACTGCTCAGACCTCATATCATCATCTCTCCCATTCAGCCTCTTCTCCCAAATAATCTGGACCCAAACCACTATTACCTTCTAGCTTTGTGACCCCGACAAATCCCTTCCTCTTGCTGAGTATCATCATGCCAACGTAAAACAAGGACACCGGGTGCCACTTCAGGTTGTGGTAAGGGTTCAGTGTTGTTGTGTTGAGACAATCGTAGCAGTGAAGAGCTGGCTCCATCACCTCTTAGCTGTATGGCTTTAGGCCCTCTCTAAACCTCAGTATTATCTGTAAAATGGGAATGGTAATAGAACCCATTACTTAGGGTTATTGTGAGATAAATGAGCTAGTGCTAGTGAGTAAGGCCCTTAAAACAGAGCACCTGAGACACAGAGTACCTGGGAAGCAGTCGACAATGTCCCTAGGTGCAAAGATGTGACACTATGGACAAGGGCTTGACACAAAGTTAGCTCTCAACAGTGTGCCCATTCTCTTCCTTTTTCTTCCTTTCCTTCCCTTGGGAGAAGAGGTAGGAGTCTAGGACCATCCTGAGATAACTTTGCAGCCCCTCCATTAACATTTTTCTGGAGCAGGAAGTGGAAGGATTGACCAGGCAGATTTAGACCGACCAGATGCTGAATTGTTCAGAAGGGAATTTGTTTGGCTCAATCAATTCCTTAAACGGTAAAGGAATCTACCACTCTCCAGAACCCTGAGGCTTCTCGCCCTCTCCTCTTGCACCCTAGAAGTGTCCACCTGGGACCTCCTTTTAGTGACTTTTTTCATAAAGACATACTCTGGAGCCCCCTACCAACACACACTTCATCTGTCTGTCCCCTTCCAGTCCATCCACAAATCCTCCTTCTCTCCCTGGGGCGAGACATCTGCACAGGGGGCCTGACATCCCGGGATTTTTTTCCCTGGTGTGTCCGGTCTCAGTTCCTTCCTTTTCTCCTCAGTTCACTGAACTTCAACTCTACTGACATTCTAGTTCTTCAGAGCGCTAAGCTTCTCCCACCTCAGGGCCTCTGAATATGCTTGTCCCCTCCCCCTACAATGTCTCTCTCTGCTTTTCTACTTGCTGAATTTCTACTCTCCTCTTAAAATCCAGATCAAACCACTCCCGAGGACTTTCCAGATTACCCAGGAGAAAGGTATGGTTTTCCCCACCACAACCATCATATCTCTGGGCTTAGGGTTCCCACTCAGCACCTGTGACATTGTATCTATGCAGCACTGAGGATTAAAAGTGCAGCCTTGAAGTTTCAGATGCCTATTAGAATCCAAGTGGAGATATCAAGCTGGCAGTTAACCCGATCTATAAGCTTGGACTGAAGTGGAGTTTGGGGGGTGTCCCAAATTTGAAGACACAAGATTGGATGGGATCCACTAGAGAGAAGGAATGGCTCAAGAAGATAGCGCTGGGGGCTCTCCAACATTTACTCCGACAGGGGAGCCCCCGTGGGAGGATTCAGCTGATGACCAGCGAGAGAGGAAGAGATCAGGAGCAGGGGTATCCTGAAGGCTGAGGCAAGAAATGGTTTCCAGAAGGAATGAATGATGCTCCATGTCAAATGCTGCTAAAGGATAGAGGAAGACAGAGGGAGAGCGGTATGAGAGGTGTTCAGGGGGCAGAAGTGACAGAACTTAGGAAAGGACTAAGGATGTTGGGAATGAGGAGGAAGGACTGAGGATGGTGCCCAAGCGTCTGGTTTGGACAAATGGGTGGAAAGAGACACCAAGAGCACACAGGAAGTCTAAAGAAGGAGCAGCAGGGTACGCATGGAAACGGAGAGGTCAGTTTGGGACAGGTTGGGGTGAGGTGTCTTTGGAATAGCATTAGGATCACATGATGTCAGTATGATCAAATGAGGTCTGTGGGTCTGGAGCAAAATCTGTGTTAGAGACAAAGAGAAAAAAAATCTCTCTCGACACCTCCCCCCACCTTCCCCTCCTCCTTTACGTGTATCTATGAGAGAATCTATATGCTGATGACTCTGAAATCGCTATCTCCAGCCCAGATCTCTCCAGAGCTCCAGATGCCCTTGGAGATCATCCTTGTAGATCACAGGGATCTACAAGGCACAGAAAAACAGGCCCAGGTAGACACAAGTTAGAGAGGACAGAGTTAGAGGCAAGGGAACCAGGGAAGAGTCAATCAGACTGGTCCAGACAAGGCAACAGTGGCCTGAACTAGGCAAGGCCAGAGGGTAGAGGAGGAGAAGATCAAGTCTAGAGACATTCAGGGAGCCGAGAGCACCAGAGATGGGGACTGGGTTCCTTGTGGAGGGAGATGGGGGTAGAGGAGGAAGGGAGACAGCTCCAGGAGTCCGTCGGGTGTGGGGAGCTGGGGTGGGGCTGCCCCGCAGTTACCTGTTCATGTGACTGAGATCCCACAAAGGGCAGAAGATGGCTCATAAGTGGGTCTTACGGGGTGAGAAAGCAGGGCTGCTGTTGACCTCTGAGCAGATGAGTCCAGGTAAAAGTCCAAAGACTCCTACCTTAGCCATCAGCGCCCCCTGCCCAGCCTTTGCAGAGAAGCTTGTGCGGGAGCCACTCTTAGTGTCAGTCCTGAGTAGGACTGGAAGAGTGTGAAAGGGAGAGCACAGGGACACAGGGACTTGTGCCAGAGGCCTTGGGCCTAGCTGAGGGCTGGAAATGACTCGTTACCCACCAGAGTGGATCTGAGATGCCAGGAGGGCTTGAGGCCTGGAGATGCCATGATGGCACCATGTCCCTCCCCTGCTTTAAACTTGTTCATGGCTCCCTACTTCCTCCTGGAGAATGTCTAACTCCCTAGTTTGACCTTCAAGGTCTCTGAAGTTCCAGGCCCAGCTAGCCTCATTTTAGGCGGACCCCAACTGGCTGCCAGTCTCACCATTCCCTCAGTGGGATGACCATTTCAGCCTGCAAATCACCAAATCTTTCTCCACGTTGCCGATTCTGCCTGGAGTGCTATGCCACTTGTATGCTTTCTTGGTGCCTGCCCACCCATCAAGATTTAGCTCAAGGGACCCCACTTGAAGGCTTGTTCAACCCACCAGAGGTCCCACTGTGTCTTACAAAAACTAATGTCACCCTCCTGTGGCATTTGACTGAGCTGGAGTATATCTCTGCCTTTCTCTTTCTATGGCACTGTGAGAATCTGGAGAGCAGAAGCCAGGTCTGGTTCATCCAGCCTGCCCCTCCGGGGGGTTTATGGGTGGGGATGGGTGCAGCAGAAGGATCAGAAGTGGCAACAGATACCCCCGTCCCTGGGCTCAGTCTAACTCAGTGTGTGAGAATGGGGAGAACTGAGATCATCATTCCCCAAAGTGGAGAGAGCCAGAGAGAGATGAAAGTGGATTTATTTGAGCAGAGAAGTGCAGAAACACAGAGAGTCCATGAAAGAAGGCAGAGGTGGGTAATCTTCACCCTCAGAGAGGGGACATGAAATTGTCCAGTGCTCCTAGGTCATCTTCCTGTTCATCCTGGCTTGGCACAAGTAGGCTTTGGGACCATCTGAAGTTTCTCCCCAAATCCCTGGAAAACAGACATCTGTAACATTCTGGAATCTCAGGACACAGGGTGTATAGCTGAGCAGCCAGACTGCCTGGCCTCACATGTAGCTCTGCCATGAACTAGCTGGTGTCCTTGGGAAAGTAATTTAATGGTTCTGAGCCCCAGTCTCCTCATCCGAGGATAACAGGAATAAGGATGGTACCCACCTCATAGGGTTGTGATGAGGCTTAAGAAAGAAAATTGCATACAAAGTTTAATCATTGTACCTGGCAGAGAGTCAATGCGCAATAAATATTAGTTGTTGATTATGATTATTATTATTTCATCAAAAGACCTGGGTTCTGGTCCCAGTTCTGCCATGTTTTCCTCTCTGGGTTTGCCTGAGTTTCCATCTGTAAAATGGGGTGTTGACGGTTAAATGAGACAATGGATGTGGCAGAGGCTTCTAAGGTGAATTATTTTCTCTGCCCCTCTGAGTTTTATCTCCCGGGAGCTGTAGGGGGGCTGTCACCTCCACTCTGTCAGGCCTTTAGTGGGCTCTCTGTCCAGGTGGGACCTGCTGCCACAGGGTCAGCCCATCTCCTGCCCGCTGCCCACAAGGCAGAATGAGAGGAAAGGGCTGGGATTGCCCCAGCAGGGACTGTGGTTAGACAGGATGAAGGACTTCCTTCCGGGTTGCAGGACACTACTCTGGGAAGGAGACAGAGGTCATGGGACTGAGGCTGCTGGGGGGTGGGGTTGCTTTCAGGAGAATGGCCATGCCAGACTGGTCAGGCCATAATGGGCCAGTGGGGTGAATCAGCTCGGCAGTGACCTCGATTCCAGAGACCCTGGAGGGGCCCTGTATAAACCTACTCTATGGCTCCCAAGATCACAAAAACAACAGACAGGAACAGAGACACAGTAATAGGAATAATTCAGACAGAGAACCAGAGGCAAGAGGCCACCCATTAGACATATGCCGTTCCCTATGTCCAGAACACTCTTCCCAGAGTCTGGAGTGGCTGACCCCTCATCCTTCAGGCCCTGTCCAATAGTTATTGCCTCAGGCAGGATCTCCTGACCAACAAATGCATTCATCAACATTTAATGAGCCCCAATTATGAGTCAGATACTGTTCTAGATTTGTGAACAAGACAAAGTCTCTGCCCACTCCATATAAAGTAGCACCTGGCCCACCTTGTTCTTCTCAAACACAGAACACTTTATTTCTGACCTCTTTTTATGGTCTGTCTCCCCAACCAGAATGTAAGCTCCATGAGGGCAGGGACTTCAACTCTTTGTTTCACCAGTGTGAACCCTGTCACTGAGTATAAACCTGGCCCAAATCACTAAAATGAGCCCTTGGCAGGGTCCAACCTGGTTAGTACTTGGATGAGAGACCACATAGGAAGACTGGGTGCTATAAGGCGTAAAAATAAAATAAAAAAATAAAATAAAATAAAAAATAAAATAAAATAAATAAAATAAAATAAAATAAGCCCTTGATAAATATTTGTTGAATAAATGGACACGAAGACCAGAGATAGATAGATACACAGAGAAACAAGAGCCATGCTGAGAAGTGGATGCAGACATTGGGAGATGCACAAAAACGTAAACACATACAGACACTCACAGGATGATCACAGGATGATCACAACAGTGCTCGTCAAGTTGACCCTGAGCCTGCCTTCCTTCCCTTAGGTTATTCAGCTTGGCCACCAAGCCTTGGGCTGGAGCCATTCCTGCCCTGGGGCTGATTTAACTGGTGCCCAAAGTCACCACCTATTCTGGTTCCCACACTGCCCGAGTAGGGCACAAAGTTGGTATTGTTTGAGGAGCCCTATTTGGAAGTCTATTTTATTCTTTTAGGCGTCTTGTGATGAACAGAAATTTTACTAATTTTACAAATCTGTCAATCTTTTAAAAAGTGTTTGTGGTAGTCGGAGAAGGGCAGGGATAAATAACCCCGCAGAGACCCTCGCCCGGCCTAACGGGGTCCTTCCCACGTCGGGTCCTCAAGCCTGCAAGGCAGCGGATGCCGCAGAAGAACCTCGTGCTCAGGCCTCGCCCTTTCCCAGCCCTCTTCATTAGGTACCGTCTCTATACCCGTCCTAGGTCGCGCCCTCTTCGGGCCCCATCCCTCACCAGTTCTCACGGGCGCAAGGGAACTAGATGTCTCTTCCTCTTGCCCAGGAATTGGTAGTTAATATTCTGCCACCGGTGCTGCCACCTAGAAGGAGGGAAAATTGAGCAGACGGGATGGGGACAAGGCTTTCCGTTCCCTCCGAGTCCACGGCCACTCCGCCTAGCCCCGCCCCTTTTCCGCGCTCAGTCGCTTCAGGCCCCACCCTTCACACCCAGTTCTGACCCCCCCCTTCCGCTCCCAGGAACCGTCAAGCCCAGTCTATCCAACCCCCTGACCGGCCCTCAGCTCTGGGGATCCGCCCCTTCCCGCAGACCCCGCCCCCGGCAATAGGCCACGCCCCTTCCCGATTCTCCGCTCGGTCTCGCACGCTCACGTGAGGCGCGGGCGCACGGCGTAGCAGCTGGGCCAGCGCGCCGAGGGCACGTCGGCCAGGCCGGTGGCCCCCGGCAGCAGCAGCAATTTGCGCGCCGGCCAGCGCCAGGCGGCGCCCGGCGGGCGGCGGCGCTGCGGACTCAGCCAGTAGTCGCCCAGGCTGCGGTGGGTGGCGGGCGCTGGCAAGGCCGGGCCCCGGCAGCCCCAGAAACACAACTCCTGGTCCAGGCGGTGTGGGGGCGTGGCCCGGGGCCGCCTGCGGGGAGATGGGGCAGCAGACACCCATGGAGGGCACGATGAGCGGGTAGGAAGGGGCCACCTTGGATTAGAAGCGGCAAGGCGAGGGCCAGAGCCACTTCTGGTCGATTTAGAGGGACAGGGAGGGGGATTGGAAGCCCCCATCGGGGCCTTCTCAAGGACCTGGGTATCTTTTCCCTCCCCACCAGACCAGGGCCCTTGATTCTACCCCACCCCCAGCGCCTCCTCCCGTGTCCCCTCACCGGGACAGAAGAAAGTTCATCACGAAGTGGGCTGTCTCAGGGAATAGCATGGTGTCCAGGCTGCCTGGTCCGGTTTTGGCCTCTTTATACCTACCCGGGCGTGGAGGGGGAGGCCTGAAAGCCCATAGTCCCCTGGGGACCGGCTGTTTTTAGCAGGAGACCTCAGCTGGCAGAGCGAGGTGGGGCAGCGCCAGCCCCTCTGGTGGGGTCTAGTCCAGCTGTCTGCTTTCACCAGCAGCTTCAATGGGAGGGCCTGGTCACCTGATCTTGAGGAGACCCTGAGACACTTCCCCCAGGATCAAAGACAGAAGGGCAAGGACAGGCAGAGGCAGGAAGACGGGGCTGAGGGCAGGAAGGTCAGTTGAGGATTGGATAAACTCTTCCGTATTCCACCCAGGGGCCTCCATGCCTTCACTCACACAATCTGACCGTGTGCTCAGGTAGAACCCACACCTCAAAAGGCCTCCCTGCTCCCAGGCTTAGGAGACATGGACCTCTGCCCTGCATAGCCCTTGTAAGAGCCTTTTCCCTTGCTCCAGGGCACTCTTAAATGTCAGGCATAAGGCTTTTTAGCCAGCTCCAGTTCAGAAGTTCTTATCTGGAGGCCAGGAACGAGTTTCTAGTAGCTTCAGTTCCCCCTAAAGGGCATAGTTCCAAACACACATATTTCCGGAAAGAATCTAGAAAGGGTTCCTGACACCTATCCTCCCCTCTCCCCGCCAAAAGAAGTTCTTGATCTGGTCTAACCTGCTCTTTTTGCAGAAAGAGAAACTGAGGTTCAGAGAGGGGCAAAGAAAAGCCGAATAAAACCCAGGCTTCCTACTACTCTGCCTACCCCACACAAAGGGTATGACAACCCCTCTGTGCCCTTGATCTGCTCAGAGCATGGAGTTCAGGGCTCAGGTCTCAGAGCCCAGGCTGGGCCCTGCTCTCTGACCCCTTGGGATTCTGAGGACTGTGCTGGCCTAGCTCCCTTTCCCACATTGCCAGTTTGGGCTATTTCCCCCCTAGTGACTCACACTGGCTGCTGGGGAGAGTGGGCAGCTGTTCTGAGCCCCCAGAGTCCAGTACGGGTCCCGACTTGCCCCTAGTTTTGTAGTCATATTTGAGGATTTAATCTGCTTTCTATCCTTGGGGAATTTCCCTCTTCTTATCACTTCCCCTTTTCCCTGTCTCCAACCTCTCCCTCCCTGATTCCTCTAACCCAAACAAATAGGCTCTAGTCTTTCCTATCTTTGCAAAAGAAGAAAGCCCTTCTTCAGCCCCGTGTTCTTCCAGCTCCCCTTCACAGCCAACATTCTTGAAAGAGTTGTGTACACACGCTGTTTCTACTTACTCACTCAACCCCTGCAAGCGGGCTTCCTCCCCCACCATTCCATAGGAATGGTCAAGGTCACCACTGACCTTGTTGCTAAATCCAAGGGATGCTCTCAAGGCTTTATCTGACTTGACCCCTTAGCAGTGGCAACTTGGACACAGTCAAATACTCCCTCCTATTTGAAGTACTTTTGTGCCCTTGTTTTTCTGGACACTGTGCACTCTTGATTTTCTTGCTATCTTTCTGATTGCTGCCACATGGCAAATTTCTCATCCTTTGCTCACTACCTAAACATGGGTGTTCTTGGGCTCTTTACAGTCTGTCCCAGGGGAATCTCATTGGTTCTCATGCCTTTGGTGTCCAGGTGTGTCAGAGACTCACTTCTCTATTTCAGGCCTGACCTCTTCCCTGCCCCATACCTGTCTCTTGTACTCCTCCCTCCTGGACGTTCCACCTCACAGGAGGCATACCCCACACCTGCCCTTCCTCTCATGTTCCCCAGCTTGGCTGTTTTTTCAGTTGCCTCAGCTAGAAATCTGGGTTTGTTTCTAGACTCTTCTTGTTTTCTCCCTTTTCATATTTAAGCAGTTATGAAAATCCTGTCCTCTCAGGATGTATTTAAAAATCCCATTGCTTCTCTTCGTTTCCACTGCTAACACCTGGTCCAAGGCCCCATCGCTGCAGTAGCCTCCTAAATTGTCTACCTGCTGCCACTCTCAATCTCTTACATGGTATGTTCCCACCAAGCAGCCAGGGTTGTCTTTCCAAAACATGAGTATGTCCCTCTGCACAGTGTCTTCAGCATCAAGTTCACCCATGGCACGTGACAGTCTCAGTGCTAGGACATTTCCCACCCCCCATATCTTGGCCTGGGTAACTGCTTCTCATCTCAGTTCAAGTGTCAGTTCCTTAGAGAAGCCATTCCAGACCCTCCCAGCTCGCTCTGCTTTTCCTTCTCCTCACAGCACTGTGGCCTCTCCTCTGTGGATTTATCAAGCAGTCATTCACTAGCAAGTTTAATTTGCAGACATTCACAGACTCCTGAGCCCTCCCATTCTTGGCCCTGGAGATGTCAGGATGAATATGACAGAGGCCCCTGCCCTCAGTGAGTCCATAGTGTAATGGGGCAGGCAGCCATTCAACAGGGTTAAAGGAGTAGGTAAGTACATGGTGGGGCAAGTAGGTCCCATTGGAGGGGAAGGACAGATAGTCAGAGAGTAGGTAAGTACATGGTGGGGCAAGTAGGTCCCATGGGAGGGGAAGGACAGATAGTCAGAGGGGAAGGCTAATCACAGACTCCTGAGCCCTCCCATTCTTGGCCCTGGAGATGTCAGGATGAATATGACAGAGGCCCCTGCCCTCAGTGAGTCCATAGTGTAATGGGGCAGGCAGCCATTCAACAGGGTTAAAGGAGTAGGTAAGTACATGGTGGGGCAAGTAGGTCCCATTGGAGGGGAAGGACAGATAGTCAGAGGAGCCTTCTTTGAGAAATGACAATTGGTGAAGGTCTGAAGGGTAAGATTGGGAGGCAGGCTATTCCAGGCAGAAGGAACAGCATGCTTAAAAGTGGGAAGAATGTTTTATGAAGAGCTGAGGGGTGTCCAGGTGGCTGGACAAGTGATGGAAAGAAGCCATTGATGAGATTTAAATAAGAGAATGACATGGCTGGGTTTGCAGTCTTTATACAATAATTCTGGACTGGAGGAATCAAATGAGGAAGGAATCAGGGAGACTGGTTAGGGGCCTGCTGGAGTAATCCAGATGAGTAGTGATGGAGGCCTGATTCAGGGAGGTGGCAGTAGAATTAGAGCAGAATGGACTGTGGTCACCTGGATTGGGAGCTGGGGAAGAGAGAGGGAATGAGAACGATTCTGGTGCACTTACCCCAAGAATGGGCAGGGAGAAGCCAGTGGGAGCTGGGACACCAACATCCCTGTGGTGTCCAACCCACTGGTCTACCTGGCGTTGCATAACCTGATGTCTTCTCCAGTGTCCTCATCCATACTTTTTCCTAGAAAAGCAGATGGAGGCCCAAGAGGTAGAAGGCTGCTAAGAAGGCCTAGGAGGAGGCAGAGGGGAGGAGAAAGAGGAAGTTGAGTCAGAGTCCGGATACGACATCTGGGGTTTCCTCAGAGTCTGGAAATTCCACTGTCTCTGGCTTCAACCTAAGACCCCCACATTCTGAGATGGTCAATCTTAGAGGCCTAATCCTTAGCAGTCTTGGGAGCCTTCTAGAGGCTATGAGTCTATATCTGAAGTACCAGAATTTCCTGACAGGTCCCAGGACTCTTGACAGTCCCTAATGTCAGTGCACGTTTCCTACAAGCTGGTCCAATGCCTAACTACCTGCATGATCCCCCGAGATCCTCACACTAACTCTTGGAAGCCCACAACTTATGTACCCATGTTGTACATAGGAGACTTCCAGGGGTTAAGGAACTTGTTCAAATTCACACAGCTACGATGAGGCCAAATGAGGATTGGAACCAAGGTATGAGTGACATCAGAGTCTGTGCCTTTTAACTCCTGCACTATATTAAGCCTCTAGACCCCCTGGTTGATTGGCTCAGTAAGGGGAAGAGGCTTTGTGGGGCACTTGCCCATGGTTGGGGTGGCTCTCCCCCATCATATCAAGCAGTGGGAAAGGGTAGCACTGATATCAATTGTTGCCATGGCGATACAGCACACACACCCTTTTCCTGCCATCTCCATGGTAACCTGGGGGGTCCATTTGTACTTTGCCCCTCCTTCTAAAAAGGGCCCCTTGGGGAGGGGCTGGTTAATAAGATGTCTGAGAGAGAAGTCAGGGAAGGCAGTGATCTGAGCATCCTCCTTTTCCTGGGCTGCTCCCCGTTCCTCAGGCTCAGAGAATAAGACTGGGATCTGTGGGTCCAACTTTGGGGTCTGGGAACAGCTTTACCCTCTAGGGTGAGGGAGGCAGCTCTGCTTTTATCACCTGGGGATTCCCCTGGACATGCCCCCCTATCAAGTTCCTAGGCTTCTAAGCAGAACTGATGGGAAGTTGGCAGAGGGAGGCAAGAGGGATTCCCCAATGCTCTCCAAGGCTGGGCAGCACCCAGCCCCTGGGGACATGACTAGCTGGCTCTCTGCTGCCCCTGGAAGCCAAAGGTAGGAGCAGCAGCAGCAGCAACAGCAACAACAGCAGCCTCTCTTGCTCATCAAATGCTAGGTGTTCCAGAGATTCCTACCTGGTGCTGTACTCAGGACTTTACTGAAACCTTCCACCAGATGTCATTAATCTCGTGTTTCAGATTTGGAAGTGAAGACTCAGGGAAGTTAAGTAACTAGCCCCAAATTGCACAGCTAGTAAATAGCAGTCAGGACTCAAACCCAAGACTAGAGTTTAAGCCAGCAATTTTTCCAGGAGGAAAGAGGAAGAAGCAAAAGAGAACAGAATGGAAAAGGAGATGAGAGGAGAGAGAAATGACCCAGGTTGAAGCCTGTTATGCTCTCTGTCACCTACAGAACAAAGTAGAAACTCAAGGCCTCCTTGATCTAGCTTCTCTTCTGTGAACTCATCCCTAGATCCCCCGAGTTCTGAGCTCTCAGGGGCAAGGGATCTATCTGTCAGATTCAGGCCTGGGCTCTTAACACCTGGTGTGGCCCAGGTAAGTATTTGGTGAAGTTGATTGAATTCCTTAAATTTGCCCTCCACTTTCCTGCCTCCATATCTTCGCCCACAGTATTCTTTCCACCTGAAATGCCCTTTCCCCTGCTCATGGACATTCTTGAGCTAACTAACTCCAGGGTCTGGCCCATTGACAATGTGTATGTATGTCTGGAATTTTTGCATCCCTCACCACCCAAGCACATGGGAGATGGCAATAAATCTTTTTTAAAGGAAAGGAGAGTTGAGAAGATGAAACAAAGAAAGTGAGGGAGAGAAAGGAAGAATGGGAAAGAACATTTTGAGGCTAGCAAGGTCGGGAGAGATCAGCTGGTGCCTTTTTATTTTTTTATTACCAATGAGGAAAATGGACCCTGAAGGAAGCGTCTTGCCGGAGTGAGGCCTCCCAGTAGGTCATTGCTAGGCCTCGTGAGTTCTATGAGCACCAGTGCCCATGGCAGTCAAGTTCACCACTGAATCCCCAATGCCCTGCATAGGCCTGGCAGACCTATATTGTCTGAGTCAGGGACAAAGCTTGTACTAGAACCCACAGGACTGACACCTGGTCACACTGCCAAGGCTCCTTATTGATATGGAACAGAGTCGACAACCTGGTACCTGCTGCTCTCTACCCCTTCTTTTTAGGCTTCTTTTTCTCTCAGGCATACCCAGGCTTCCAACCTTTGCATAAGCTGTCTCTGCTTCTGGAATATTTTTTTTCCATCTTTACCCATTATTTTCCGGTGATTCTGTCAATCACTTGGCTGTGCTTGCACCTCAAGGGAAGGCTTACGTGTGGCCCAGTCTGGTCAATTATAGTCTCCCATCTCCCTGACAATGGTAACTGGCCCAAGGAGTGTGCATGTGATTTGAGAAGGGCCCATTAATGTCCCTCCAGAGGAAGGTATACAGAGACTGGAAGAAAACACCTCTCCCTTCTTGGAACATGCTGCAGCCGTGTTCCCTGCCCAGGAGATAATCACGGTTGAGAGGGGAGCAATGGGGCAGTCCTTGTGGGGTTGAATCCTTGGTTCCAGACTGACAGATGTCCTAGTTCCTACAGGTCTTCTTTTAATCACTAGCTTATATCCTTCCCAGCCACTTAAACAATTGCTTTTTTTTTGCTTAAGCTAACCAGTTGCTTGCAATAGAGAGACCCTATCAATATAGAGCCCAGTAATTTTCTTCTCTCTAAAATGACAATGGCCTCCTGAAGACGGTGAGTACTATTTACGGGGAAGGAGGCCCTTTTTCTGCAGAGCAGTAGCATGAGTTGTTAGGCTGAGTAGGGCCTGCATAGAGTTTGGTGGGGATGGAAACAGCTGAATTATTTCACTTAATAGAAGAACTGAGAATCTCTGAGGTGTTCTCTAGGAGGTAAGGGTGAGGGAGGAGAGAGAAGCCAGCACTAGGGCCTGAAGCCAGAGATTATTTTGGTGAATGGGAAAGATGGGCATGGAGGGGCTTTCAAGAGCCAGGATGTTTAAAGGACCAGGAGCTGAATGGTCAAGTCTAAAGTCTTCACTTCAAAGTAGACTCTTTTTGGCAAACATCCGCTCCTTCAATAAGCCTCCTACATTTGGCACTGCCTGAGAGAGCATTTTATGTGGAAGTCAAGAAGTCACCTTTCGAGTGAACATGGGATTCTGAAGTGCTCTTGGAATGTCTTGGGCTTCTACTCAGTGTGGATTAGGAAAGGGGTATTATTATTATTTTTTATTATTATTATTTTTTTTTGAAAGACACTGAGTGAATTGTACTTAAGTCTCAGGGGACAGGAGCCTGAACCTGATCTTTGTGTTACATATATTTCAATATTGAAATAACATAGGTTCATTAAATCAAAATTAGAAAGTGGAAAATACTCATTCAACTTAAATATTACACTTCCAGTCAGCTTCGTGTCTTGAGCCCCTCCTACGGTTGGCTTTTAGGGCATTAAGTCTGAGAACACAGGAGTGTGCTAGCATCACCTATCAGCTGTAGAACCCCCAGCAAGTCTCTCAAGGCTCAGTTCCCTCACCCGTAAAATAGGAATAGGAAATAAGTTTTCAAACTTCTTCCCCAATCTTTTTCTGGTGCCACCAGTGCTAGGAAAAAACAAGGCTCAGGATGGACAGGGCAGCCCCTAAACTGTTCTAACAAAACCAGTGGTGTCCAGGGTCACAAAACAGTAGGTAGCAAAACCTAATTCCATCTTGGGAGAATTAAATGAACCTGGTGTGTAGTGTGGTCATTCTCTTTATTCTAAGTTGTCTGCCCACTCTCTCCAATCCCGAGCTTCTCTGGGCCCCCAGAGTCCAGAAAGAAATACGATTTCCACAGGAGAATTAAGGAGAGGGAGTGGGCGGGTGGGGAATGATGAAGGCAGGGCCCTGAGGGAGCAGTCCCGGAAGGGGTCATGAGCAGCAAGAAATGGGGGAAAGGGATTGGCGCCTGGCCAGAAGAAATCGGACCAGGAAGGGCTGGCACTGGGGCTGGATCCAAGTGAGGAGGCAGAAGGGAAGGTACTATAGGATGGGATGGAGCAGTCAGAGGGCCCGATCCGACGGGACAGACACACACGGCCAGGCCGGAGTGGAAAGAACAGTTTATGCTGTGCTTTATTAAAATGTGCATCATTCTTTTATTTTAAAATGTGCATCATTGTCTCGTGCTCGGCGCGCGCGACCTCAGCGTGGTGGCCCGCAGCGGGCCTCGCCCCCGCCCGGCTCCCGCGGAGCCGCCGTGCGCAGGCGCACTCAGGTGGCGCGGGCCCGGGGGCTCCCGCCCATGGCCAGGTAGACGTCGATGGGCACGTGCAGCAGCGTCAGGCAGTGGCAGCCGGGGCAGCGTCGAAGCGGCCTGGAGAAAGTGGCGCGACAGGGGGCTCTGAGGAGGGCACCGGCCCATCCTGTTGGGGACGCTTGCGGGGAATGCACCGGGAGTCCCCAAAGTTCGGGCGTGGAAGTGGGGCCCTCACCGGGGGCAGGGTAGGGGGCAGTCTGGGGATGGAAAGTGGGATGGGGAGCAGGCTGAGAGCTGTCCAGGACACCGGAGTGGCCGTGAGAAGGGCGCTGGCTCACCTGACTGGGTTGTGCTCGGTAGCTACCGGCTCCGGGCTGTCCTGGGACTCAGGGGCGGCGGCAAGGCCAGGGGAGTCTCCGGCCTCAATGGGGAATCTCCGACCCTGCGGGGGCTCCTGGGCACTCATGTCCAGGCCCCGGGGCACTCTGCGTAGGGATGGGCAGTCAGGCAGCTCCTGGGCCGCCGGGTGCCCACACCCAGTACCACCCCCTGGGTCGTTGCTCACTTGCCGGAGGCCAAGGCCGGTCCCAGGCTGGAAGCAGCTGCCTGAGCCCTGGCCGCGGGAGGATGCTTCGGTCCAGGCGGGGCCGGGCAGGTGTCTGCGGCGCGCGGGCCCGGGCCTCGAGGGGGAGGGGTGCATTGTGACCGGAGCCTCGGCGCGCTGACCTCACAGAACCCGTTCCTCTCGCCAGGGAACTCCCCCACGCCGCCCCAGCACTTAGCGCGGCTGCAAGCGGGAAGCTGGAGGGCTCTCGCCATGGCGCCTTAAGACCGGGTGGTGCAGACCCCCAGCTGCTGATAGGGGCACAGGTGACGGCGACAACCAGGCGGTGTCCATGAAAAGGAAGCTGGCATCCTGGGCAGCGCCAACACCCGGAGTGCTCCCCCCACCCCAGGCGGAGCCGCAAACCTCTGCCTGGCGTGGGGGCGGGGGTGCGGCAGTGACTTAACTAGTGCTGGTTTTGGTGGTGGTGCTGGTGAGGACAGGTAGGGGTACCCATTTTGGACAAGGGTCATACAACATTTACATCACAATTGGGCCAGAGTTTTAAAATGTCTGGCCCTCTCACTCTCCACCACCTGCGGCTGCTGTGTCCAGACGGAGAATGTTCTAGCGCTGGGGGCCGCTGCGGATGAAGTCCTTGGGGGGAAAAGGACCCGGCCAAGGGCGATGGTGGAGTAGAGCTGCCTCACAGAGGCAGCATGAGCTGAGAGGGTGATAGGAAGGAAGGAGGCGCTAGACAGCATGGAGGACTTTCTGCTCTCCAATGGGTACCAGCTGGGCAAGACCATTGGGGAAGGGACCTACTCAAAAGTCAAAGAAGCATTTTCCAAAAAACACCAAAGAAAGGTGGCAATTAAAATTATAGACAAGATGGGAGGGCCAGAAGGTGAGCTGGGTCCCCTCTGGAGGAGGGGTGGGCTGGCTAAGGTGGGTGGGCACTTCCTTTGGTCAGAAGGATCATTCCCTCTTCCCCTTGAGTCTGGAACCAAGGAAAGCAAGACTGTGGCTCTGGAGTAGATCAGCGGGGAACAGAGGGATGCTGGGAGTCCAGAAATACCATATTCTCCAAAATCCAAGATTAAAAAAATGCCAGGTGGTGAAGGAGCCTCAGAGGCAGAACCTGAGTCTGCCACAGGAACAGATTGTCAGAGGCCATGGCCAGGGCTACCAGAGGGCAGGAACTAGTGTGGAGACAGGAAGGTAGAAATGGGACTGGACTTATGGAAAGAACTGTGGGTCAGGAGGCAGGGGTGAGAGGAACTGGCTCATCAAGCTGTGGGAAAATCAGGCCTCATAACTGAGATTCGATGGTTTTGTCTAAAACTCCCACAGTGACTTGGATGTCCGTGGTCTTACAGGCTACTCACAACAGTCCCTGAGGTTGGCAAGGAGTATTTCCTTTGAATAATACATTAACTACTAAAATAACAGAACCAAGATACTAGACCCAGACATGGTGGGCCTGCAGGCAGGCAGATGCTGGAAGGCAGGAGACAGCGGGGAGGAGTTAGGCCTCTCTGGACTTGATACTCCATCTCTTTTTCCCTTGTCTCCTCAGAGTTTATCCAGAGATTCCTGCCTCGGGAGCTCCAAATTGTCCGTACCCTGGACCACAAGAACATCATCCAGGTGTATGAGATGCTGGAGTCTGCCGACGGGAAAATCTACCTGGTGATGGAGCTGGCTGAAGGAGGGGATGTCTTTGACTGCGTGCTGAATGGGGGACCACTGCCTGAGAGCCAGGCCAAGGCCCTCTTCCGTCAGATGGTTGAGGCCATCCGCTACTGCCATAGTTGCGGTGTGGCCCACCGGGATCTCAAGTGTGAGAATGCCTTGTTGCAGGGCTTCAACCTGAAACTGACTGACTTTGGCTTCGCCAAGGTGTTGCCCAAGTCACGCCGGGAGCTGAGCCAAACCTTCTGTGGCAGCACGGCCTATGCCGCCCCTGAGGTGCTACAGGGTATTCCCCACGACAGCAAGAAGGGTGACGTCTGGAGCATGGGCGTCGTCCTCTACGTGATGCTCTGTGCCAGCCTACCTTTTGATGACACAGACATCCCCAAGATGCTGTGGCAGCAGCAGAAGGGGGTGTCCTTACCCACTCATCTGGGCATCTCGGCCGAATGCCAGGACTTGCTCAAGCAGCTCCTGGAACCAGACATGATCCTCCGGCCTTCAATTGAAGAAGTTAGTTGGCATCCATGGCTAGCAAGCACTTCATAAAAGCAATGGCAAGTCCTCCCCAATAAAGCAGGGGGAGAAAGCAAACCCAAAACCCGCTTCTAAAATGGTTATATATATTTTACACTTTAAGTTTACTTATCCTAAAACTTACCT
>NW_006443568.1:5272816-5279020 GCF_000325575.1 Pteropus alecto | reverse complement strand
TTCCCTTTAAAGATCTTCATGGAACCAGAGGGCCTCATTAGACTACCCTTTTATTATGGCTGATGAGTGATTTTCATACAGGTGTTTAAAGTTAATTAAAATAGACCCCAAATTTACACATACAGGGGGAGGAGAGGAGAACAATGAGCGAGAGCAACTGGAGCCACTGTTGTTGCAACTTCCTTTCCAAATAAAAGCAGAAGCGTTGGGAATGCAGAATCAGCCTCTTGACTCCTTGTCTTGAGAGGCCTGTTGGGGGCCCTGTCCATTCCTCATCCCAAAAGCCAAGCTGAGTCTGGGATGAGGACAAGGGACTTCCTTGGGACCCAAGCTATCCCCCATCCCTTCCCATCCCCCACGCTCCAAGCAGGAAGCCACTCTGCACATTGTGTGCATGCTACCCTGACTCCAGGGCAGCTGCCACGGGGGACAAGAACAGACCCCTAGACACCTTCCAGCTTCTGCTTAATCTCTTTAATGCTGTTAATGGCAAGTCTGGAAAAGGTTCAGGACAAAGTTCTTTTTTCTTTCTTTTTTAATTACAAAACTAACAGCTGTTAGAATCTTTTTTTTTTTTCCTTTTTTCTTTTCCTGGCTACAAAATACTCTGGGGAGATGCATTATAATTTAAAATATATAATATTGCACAAACAACCAAAAGATTAATTAAACTAAAGAAATAATCACAAAGAGAAAAGCCCCATCACATCAAAAAGATTCAGCATTCTTTCCATCCCACCCCCTCATCGAAGGTTTGAAGTGGAAGTGACAACCACTCTCTTGGCATCCCTGACCACGATCCCATTAAATCATTGGTAAATACACCAGACTATGTACAAGAATCACCAGAGCAGCATCGTGAAGCACCAGGGTCTCCAGGGATTCCTGCAGCCCCTCATTCCCCCAAGAGAGGTGCAGCTTTACCAGAGTGGAGGGTGAGAGCCACAAAGATTGGTTCTGTCTTCAGGAAGAAGGGCTTTGCAGAAGCCTGATAAGAGTCACAGGAAGTTAACCCCAGCATATCCCTTAAAGAAGCAGAAGGGCTGAGGTGGAGAAATTGGGCTTACCAGAGTTGTAAGTACTAGGCTTTGATCACTGCTCCGTACCACTGGGAGCTGGCTTGTGTCCTAAGCTCCAGGGTAGTCGAGGTGGGTAGCTGGCTGGGAGGTACCCTGCCAGGCAATGCACAGAAGGGCCTGAAGTGGCCCCTCTCTTCTTGGGGAGAAGAAGAAAAGCAAGAGCAGAGTCTTGCAGGTGGCACAACTGGGCTAAGGACTTGGGTGCATCTGACATGAAGAAGCCCTGGGAAAGTCATTGGGGACATACCAGCCTGGACTGGATGAAAGGAGGTGGGAACTCAGGGTTTGGTCACTAGATTCTGAACCACAAAGAACCTTTCCAGGAATGGAAAATGCCTGGGAAGGGGAGATTTGCCAAGAGAGGCAAATTTCCCAGAATCAAATGTCTCTTACCCACTGGGATAGGAATCAAACTGTTTGCCATCTCTGCCTAGCCAAGGGCAGGTGGCATAGCCTTCCCTGCCTGCTCATGGGTGGACAGTGTGTTGACTCGGCTTCCTCCAAGACACTGGTGGGTTTAGCTTCTGTCCACACAGGCAGAAGGGATGGAACTATCCCTTGGGATTCCCCAGCAAGAGTCCCCAGGAACAGTGGGTACTTAGCAAAGAAATGTAGGCTCTTCTGGTGAGGGGTAGGTTTCCTCCCCCTTAGGTCATCCTATGGTTGGCACGAGTCAGAGTTCTTGGTTTGGATTTTGTGAGCCCCTTCCCAGATGTGAGCAGAAGCCCCAAGGGCCAGCAAGGAGTAACCCAGAATCTGGGCCCAGAGCTCTGGTTGACAGAGGCCATTTGGGGAACATTCTTGGTCAGTGTCTTCCAGGGCCGGGCTGAGACGAGCGAGGGAAGTGGGAGGTGCTGTGGGAGGGGGAGCTGATTGCACTGGCTCCCCTCATTCCCAGTCCTCCCACTCTACATCTTCCAGCTGCAAAAGGGAGGGAATAATGGAGAGCACAAACATACATTTACTCCTCTGAGTCAAGCCCAGACCCACGCTCCTCTTGCTGCCTCCATTTCCAGATAGCCATCCCCCAAACCCCACCATCTCCCTGGGCCATACCCTGCCCCCGTATGAGCATATACCACTAGTCCTAAGGAACATGTCTGGGGAGCAGAGCTGCCCTCTGCCTCAGGGGTGACTTTGCTGCTCGGACTATTCTAGACCCAAAGGAAATGCTTCCACCAACCAACACTAGACTCTATAAGGGGACGTCCTTTAAGGAACCAAGTCAGTCAGTCCCTTAAGAAAAACTCGTCTCCTGCTGAGCAAAAAAGAACATGAGTCTGAGAGGCAGAGAACTTAAGAGTGGTACTCTAGTTAGAAGCTAGCATGGTCCTGGACTACAGGAGCTCACAGGGACTTCACTAGGGACTCCAGCACCCTAGTCCCCGGCTGAAGGCTCCTCAGGCAACCTTCCCATGACCTGCTGTTAGCTGATCCCTGGAATGACAGGTTATGGAATGACTCTGCTCAGGTATACTATATGTCAGGTTTTAAAAGAGGGCTGCAAAGACACAAAAGCTCCCATGGCATGACAGGGCACCAAGGGCCTGCTCTGCCTTGGGTATAGTGAGGTCACAGGTGCAATATGCTTTTGCATAGGTCACTACCTGCCCTCAGGCTTCGGTTTCTTAATATGAAAAACGAGGCCCTTACTGTGCCTCTTCAATAGGTTTGTGAGCTACATGATAAAAGAAATTATGTGGTTCTTGTGTGACAGTGGAAGTAACACTGACTTGAACCAGATGTCTGGGCTGTAACCTCAGTCCTTTCACTTGGCTGTGAGAGCTTTTTTCCCAGCCTTTCATTCAAAATGACCCATTCTCAATTTTGAGGTAGTAACTCACAACTGGACTGGGTCTTGTGCACTGGTACAGTAACATGTACTAGTGCTCCCATGTCCCACAAGCTATACCTAATGTGTACATGCGTTGTCTATCACAGCTTATATGTTAATAATGATCTATTCCACGTTTTAGATGAGAAAACAGAAGCTCGGGTTAAGTGATTAGCTCTAGATCACACTGTCTTTTGTTTTTAAGGTTAGGAATCTGCTCAGGTCCCACCAGGGGACCGTGAGTCAGAAGATTTAGGGCAGGGTTTGGTGTCTGTACTTTTTAGAAGTTCCTCAGGTGATTTTGACACAGAGCTAGTGTCAAGATCTCTCCCATCCATCCACCCTGAACTGAGGCAAAGCAGAACCTACTGATGACAACTGCTCAGGGCCTGAGTGGGAGGTCCGAGCTCTCTTTCCCACAGCCTGCTACCTCAGACAGGCACAGGGATCAACCCTGAGAGGACAGTTGGGCTTCGTGGGGAGAGTCCTCAGACCCTGGGATTGCTGGGCTTGCTTCCATAGCCAACCAGGTCCACTTACCTCCCCGGAGGCATCCACTTTGGAAAGTGCCATCTGCACTTCTTCTTCAGTCATGTCCAAGTCAAAGTCCTTTTCCCAGTCCTCGCTGATGTCGGTGCTTGAGCCTGGAACCATGATCCACAGTGTGAAAGGCAGGAAGGGGTATTTGAAGGTCGTAGCTGGAGGTGATGGCACTCTTTAAAAGGGTCTGACAGATACACACCAACTTTGCATTCTACTGTCACTGTGGCTCACTTCTCACTTTTAAGAATGTAAGGAAAAATCCTGGATTCAAAAATTTAGCCCAAAGGATGTTATTGTAGTGCTGCTATAGTGATGAAAACTTAAAACTACTTGAAAGGCCACTGATAGGGAATTATAAAAATAATGTAAAACATTTACATACATGACAAATAATATTAAACTATTAAATGAGAAAAACACTTTGGTCCAGAGGTTCCCTGGGAGCCACAGAAATCCTCCAGAAGAAATTAACAATGAATTTCTTCCTCTTTATTCACTCCATTATACCTACACTGATCTTGCTACTCCTGAAACACACCAGGCACATTCCCACTTTAGGGTCTTTGCATAGGCAAAGATATCTGTGGATATCTCTTCCTCGGATATCCACAGGCCAACTTTCTGGCTTCCGTCATACCTTGGCTCAAATCTCACCATCTAAATGTGGCTTACCCTAACCGGCCTTTTAAACTGCAACCCATCCTTCTCACTCTGCTCTAGTTGTTTTTTATTCCTACTGTTTTATCACTTTCTAGCCTATTTCATCATCAGATTTAATATGTTTAGTGTCTAAGAACAGAGGAGCTAGAATGAAAGCTCCCCAAGGGCAGATGAGATTTTCGTTTTGATTTTTTTATATATTCCAAATGACCAGAACACATAGCTTGTACTCAGTAAATATTCATGGACCCTTTCTCTAAACCAAGATTTCACAAACTATGGCCCGTGGACCAAATCCACCCTACCACCTGTTTTTGGAAATAAAATTGTGGCACACAGCCATGGCCATTTGTGTACATATTATCTATGGCTGCTTTCAGGCTACAATAGCAGAGCTGAGTATTTGGGACAGACTGTATTTCCCCCCCTACAAAGTCTAAAATATTTGTGATCTGACTTTATAAAGTTTACTCATCCCTGTTCTAGGTGATTCTGATGCCTACTGAAGTTCGACAACCACTGCTCTAAACATTTATATTTGGGTATGACTTCTTATAGGCAATATTAAAGAATGTAAATGTGAAATTATTACTAATAAGAAAACACAAAAATAGCTCCTGTAAAAAAAAAAGTATATGTAGTATAATTCCGTTTAAAAAATATGTTCATAGATGCATGCACACAGACAGAAAAGATGAGCAAGATACCCACAAAAATACTAACAATAGTTATCACTAGGTGATGAGGACTTGGGATAATTTTCTCTTTTTTTCAAAAATGAACACATTACTTTGTAATTTTTTTTAAAGCACCTTTAAAACAAGTAGGCCCTGATCCTCCAATAGCATGACCTGTAAACATCTTATTTCTTGTCCAGCTTGTTCCTCACCAGGTGCCTAGGCTCTGAGACCCCTTAAGCCCTGCCCCCACATTCATTATAAGGAGTATCCCACTGGTCTCTCTTCCTAGCCACCTAGCTAGCCACAAGTGGTATAATAAGAGCATGGTCTCTGGAGCCAAATAGACCTGGGTGGAATCCCTACTTTCATCTATTGTGTAGTCTTGGGCAAGTTATTCTGAACTTCGGTTTATTTATAAAATAAGGATAGAACCACCTCTTTGCAAAGAACCACTGGAAGAGCTTATTAGAATAGACTCTGCCTCCACATCCCCCTCATTCGGATTCAGCAGACCTAGGTGGTGACCCAGAATTCTGCATTATAAACAGGTACATGGATGATTCTGTATAGACCAGGGCCTGCAGTTTGAGATACAACAGTGTTAAGATTAGAAGTTTCAGTGTAAAGTGACACTATACACATAGTGGATATTTAACAAATGGACCTGTTAAAGGCCTTGTTTCAGAATTAAGTAATGTTGCACATGGTCCTACAGCTAGTCAGGGGCGGATCTGCAACCAAGACCCAGTTCTTCTGACTCCATATCTAAGTATCCCTGTGCGTGCAGGACACTCTGGTAGCATGCACCTAGCTGTCAGTGCAGGCTTCCTATGGAGTAGAAGCCAGACTCCTGGCTGATTCCTCACTTCAGAGCTGTGGCCATGGCTATGACAGCTTTCCCTAAACTCAGGTTGTCCCCTGAGGTTAGGGATTTGAAATTCTCTTCTTTAGCTTAAATACTAAGACCCTTCCAGGGATAGAAAACAGAGTGTCAGCTACAATTTTCGGAGTACTTCACATACACACTCTAGGATGGGTATTCACAGTCCCAATTTACAGATGAGTAAATGAAGGCTTTGATGGAGATGTGAACCTGGCCTCCCTGCCATCTGTCCCCTCCCACCATCCCATCCTGTCACATACAGAGTAGGAAGATCTCCATTACACTGTGCACATGGCAGAAAACTGACCAATGTAACAATAGTTTTAGACTTCATGATGGAGTTTTACTGTTTTTTGATTACTACTCTCAGGTGGGACACAGCTCTGCAATGATGGGATTTACCCTGGGTCCTTGGGAACCTCTGTGGCTAGGACACCCCAAGAGATTCTGTTGTACCCAGAGACCAAGCCTCCCTCAGGTCATTGTAGGAAGTAGACATAAGAGGGAAAGGAATCGCTCTTTCCC
>NW_006443568.1:5254088-5272764 GCF_000325575.1 Pteropus alecto | reverse complement strand
TCCATTCTTCCTTTTAAGATTTACTCCCTCTACTCTGTTCCCACTGTCCCACCCTAGCCCAAGACCCTGGCTTCCCTGCACTAAGTGACTACAACTACCTTTGGTGGGTCTTCTACATCAAATTCGCAGCACCTCCTTTCACAAATCCCCAAGTATGTCAGAGACAGTATAGCAGAACAATTAAGAGCTTATGTTGCATCTTCCCCATAATCTAATTTTGTCCAATCTCCTCCACCCACCATTCTTTCTTTTTCTGATCATGCTCTCTAATAGCCCAATTCCAAATGGAACCTAAAATTTTTAACCCTTCAACCGTTTCACTGTTATTACCTCCTTTATTCAGCTCATATTCCATGAGCCATCATTCTGATCATTTCTTGCATATACTTGGGCTCTCTTCATTTGCTCTACTGATTTTACCTGGTTAAACTTGAACCCTGGTTATATCCAACTCTCTATCTGCTCTGTGCCGGCACCTGAGCAACTGAATGTGGCTGGACAAAAGTACAACACTGCTGACTGGTGTCTCTTAAAATTCATGACCACGACACCTCAAATGTGCCTTTAGTACCGCCCATCCCAACCCAATACCTATCGGGTACATCATCTACTCCTGTATTCTCCTAAAGGGCTATTTCACACTTTTCTAAATACTTATTGCATAGGTGATTGGTCTCAGTTTCCTCCCAGTAAAAAAATGGGGAAAACTGCACATATCTCATAGGGATTTTGTGAAGACTGAGTGATTATGCATATCAAGTATAACTCAGCAGAGCTATACAGACAGATAGAAAGTGTTCAGAGAATGACACCTCTTATCATCATTATTTCTCCAAGGCAGAGCTCTGCTCAAATTTCTTCTCTGACTAAGGACCCGTCACGGAAAAATTACTCCCAATTTACAGAGGAGTAAATGGAGGCTTAGAGATCAGTAACTTTTCTAAGTCACATGCGTTGTGAGCAAAACTGGAATCTGAACCCAGAACTGTTGGAACTCCAGAGCCTGAGCCCTTAGCCTTTGCATGTAAGGCTCTTAGTACAGGCTGGGCACATGATATAAGCAGCATGCCCTGCTGTGCAGTGGTACCAAGTTGAATCCTCTAAATTCAGCTTAAGATTTTAAGTTCTTAAGTTCTTTCTGAGTCAACCCATCTACCCTTCTTGTTTCTCCCTCTCATAGGAGACAATATAGAAAAGTGGACTTGGTCACCACCCCTTAAATGTGCCCCATGCTCTCTGTTATCAGGATTTTGTAGGCCCGTAAGCCTGGACCACTCCCCCGCACCTGCCCCAAACTCTCCAACTCTCCTGTGTAACACCTGTCTCCTCAGTGAAACACATGCTGATGCTCAGAGGTTCCTTCTTCTTCTGAACTTCTCCAGTACCAAGTCTGTCCCATACTGCTCCATGCTTCATCATAAAGACTGCAGCTTTTGCCCCTCCCTCCTCAGTGTCTCATAAAGAGTAGGTAGGAGCTTAAGTGATGACCTCACTAAATCAGAGTGTTGGAAACTAGAAACCCTGCAGTTTCTATCAGCGAGCAGGGAGGGTGTGGTAAGGGCTAAATGATTATCCTGAGGTCACCCAGGAGAGAAGACCCTTGATATCAATCAATATCAGAGGAATTCTCACCCCAGGATAAGGCCGAATTGTCAAAAGGATAGAAATTGGTACAATGTGGTAGGTAGTTAAGGGCATGGGCTTCAAGCCAGACAGACTGGGTCTGAATCTGGGCTTTCCACTACTGGCCATGTGAATTGACAAGTTACTTAACATTTCTGAGCCTCACTTTTTTTGTTCATCTGTAAAATAAGGAGTAATACTGACCTCACTGGGTTGTGAGATGTGAGAAATTAATATTACACACTTAGTATAGGCTCTGACATAAACCTTATTTTGTTGACTCTAAGACCTCAACAATTGTAAGATGCATCCTTATTTCTGAGAATCAGTGCATCTTAGAATTGATGAAATATGGTAATAAATACTCAATATATAGTAGCTGTCATCATTATCAGTATCACAAATGAAAGAATTCTGCTCCTAGGATCCTCACAAGGGACAAAGAGACAAGCCTGCCTTGTGAGGTGTCAACTCTCATCTGCCCTACCCCACATACTTCCTTGGGCTTTGGCCTTGACTTACCTTTCTTTCCATTGTTGGAAGGTGTAGACTTTCCACTGTCTGAGTTCAGCTCAAACACCCGTAAGTCTGTGAGCACCTCATCCCTGAGACTCTCTACTCTGGCTGGAGGCCTGGGCTCTGAGCCACTGGTGCGGCTGGCAGGGGTGTGGGGCTTGGACTGCACTGGGGGCGGGGGTCCAGTCTCGCCCACGTCCACAGCCAGGCCCTGATCCTCTAAAGATGCCTCTAGAAGCTTTTGAGACAGGTCCTTGGGCAGCACTGGCTCTTCAGATGCGGTGGCAGGCTTGGCAATCTGTGTCACGAGGGAGATGCTTTCGCTGCTCTCTGACGGGGTCACCTCTGTTGGAAGCTCAACTGGGGTCACAAGATTCTCTTCACAGGGGCTCTGGGGGCCAGGTCGTCCTTCAAAAGATGCAGAAGTTTTGACCACAGGAAACTTTGCCTCTTTTGGAGATGTGGGTGAAATGCCGACAAGCTCCTCTGTCAAGAGAGAAAGGTAAGGAAAGAGGACAATGTGCCCTGGTCAGCCCCAAGATAACCTTAGAGCTTTCTGAAGACAGACCTCAGGTTCCTGCCAAAGTTTACTCCGATCAAGACTAAAGGGCACGTTTCCTCACCGTTCTCCACTGCAGATACTCTGTTGGCCAAAGTCTCTCCTACTCTTGAGGCCTAGCACATGTCTGGTGACTTCCAGAAACATAGCCCAAGATGGCATTATAGATTAGAAAGCCAAGATTTGTAAATCAGTCATTTTTGGGTTCAGATCAGGCTCTGCTACATCCTAGGTGTACGATCTCGTAAGAGAGAAATAATGGAGTTGTGGTAATGACCCCACATGTAAAGCTCTTAGCACAGGTTGGGCATATCATATAAGCACTTAACAAATGTGTTAATATTATGTTGTGCAGATGGCTCCAACACACTGTCCTAAGCTGAGTTACCAAGTAGAGGATCTCCAGCTCCTGTCCTAAGCCAGCAGTCCCCAAGTCTAGATGGGCCTTAACATTATCAGGAGAGTTTGTTAAAAATACAAATTTGGCCACATCCACAAGGAAGGGAAGGGAATCTGGAATTTAAATAAGCATCACAGGTGACTCTGAAGCAGCTAGTCCATGGCCGCCGGGGTAATCTGCTAAAACTGACACAAGGGCTTTCTGTACCTAAACCTGGGATTCCGCCAGCCTTGCTAAACGTCTCGTTAGCTCAGCCTATCTTCAGCGTGCACATGCTATACTCATTCCCTACTCTTCCCTGGGGTGCCATGTCGCTCCTGGCTTCAGAGAGAATGGTTCAGACAGTTCTCCAAAGGCAAGACCTGCTACCTGCCCATCTCCTCTCAATACCTCTTACCTTCTTCCTCTTCCCATCCAGGCTCTTCAGAGATGCTTTGTTCTGCCCGCTGCTTCAGGGCATCCCTTCGGGCCTGCTCCTGAATGTGGGGAAGGAGATGGCCAGGAGAAGTCAGGGCACCCTCTTCCCAGATCTTGGTAAGTCAGGAGACCCCAGAACTCTTGGTACCTGGTATTCCCTTCTTCCCTCAACAAAATCTAGCCCACTTCCCCCATAGCCAAGTAAAGTACCTCCTCGGGTTAGGTGAACATACCTGCTCCAGTTGATGAACTTTATAGAAATACCGATGCCAGAATTCTGAATGTGAAACAGCTGCTGGCACCTGGACAGAGGAAATGGATAAGACTCTTGGAGTGGTTGTGTGAGATCTGCATCCCCAGCCTTATCAGCCAGCTCCCAGCCACTCTGGATTTCAGACACAGACATGCTGAGCATTGATAATCAGCACTGCTACCTCACTCCTGCTACCTTCCTGGCCCAGTGTGGCCAGGAGGGAGAAAAAAAACTTCCATCAGGCTTTGCCGGCCCTTCCATTTTTCATCATGACTGCCAGAAACCTGGCAAATCAGTTTCCCCCATGCAAATTCTTGGCTCAGGTCCTGGCTGGTTTGGCCCTACAGCAGTGGTCCCCAACCTTTTTGGCACCAGAGACGGACAAGTGCTCCTATGAGAATCTAATGCCTGATGATCTGAGGTGGAGCTGAGGCAGTGATGGTAGCGCTGGGGAGCAGCTGCAAATACAGATGAAGCTTCACTTGTTCTCCTGTTGTTCACCTCCTGCTGTGTAGCCTAGTTCCTAACAGGCCACAGATTGGTACCATTCCACAGCCCCGGGGTTGGGGACCCCTGCTCTGCAGGGTCTCCCACTAGCTCTATAGGATCTCCCACTGCTGTCTAGGCCAGATGACTCCAAAACGACTCTGCATATGTCCCTCCCACCTCCCGACACCTCAAACTGGGAGCTGGCTGAAGTCCTGTCGGCTGGGCCCTCACCATCTTGGTGTAGAGGGCCCGGATGGAGGGGCTGCCTACAAGGAGTTCTGAGATCTCCCCTTTCTTCTCTTCCAAGCAGAACTGGGAAAGCCAGGCGTCAAACAATTCCGGGGGCCCTGTAAAGGGACAGACACTGATGGTCAGTTCCCTGGGTCTGGGCCTACAGAAAACACACCTAAGCTTGAACATGGACATTGGGGAAAGCTTATGGTTTTTTCAAAGCCATTTGGCCCAAAGTGGTGGATAAGGCAGGGTGAAGGGGTAGGTGGACCTCACTGACATCAGGGCGCAGCACCTCAGTGATCTTCAGAATGGGCTACAGACTCCATTCTCTCCCATGACTGCTCGCGTTTTAGCCCACTGCACTTGGTCCTCTCTGAAACAGCTGTTCTCAGGTCACCAGTGACCCATGATGCCAGATCCAATGGCTACTTCTCTGTCCTCCCTCATGTGACCAACCCACAGTTTCTGGCCCCGGGAGACATTGCTTTCCTCTTGAAGCCCTCTTCTCTCCTGGCTTCTTACTCTTTGGTGATTTTCTTCTCATTTCTTTATTTCCATCTGAGTCTTCCATGGGGACCTTCCTAGATGCCTCCCTATCTAGTCACTCTGGATTCTACTTCCTCAGTGTCTCTTATATGCACACCTTCCTCTTCATTCCTCCTGCCACTTCCTAGGTTCTGGCCTTACTTTTGACATGAGGATTCCTACCGAGCCTCCTAACTGGTCTTCCCATCTTCTGTCTCGCCCTCTCTTTCATCCTCGGCAACAATGCCCAGGGCTCTTTTATAAATATAAGATCTGATCGCCTCGGGCCTCAAAACCCTTCAATAGTTCTCTATAGGAGGGCTTTTTAAGCCCATCTTTAGGACACAAAGATGGGCTTTAACGGGTCAAAGAATTCCTATTTTGCATATAAAATTCTGTGGAGAGAGGGTTTGTCATTTTCAACAGATTTTTAAAGGCTTTTGTGACTAGAGGTTAAAAAGCACTACCTTGAGCATTTTAAGGCAAAATTCAAATTGCTTAGTCTGGCACGCAAAGTATTCCAATCTGGCTCCCACTGCGGCTCTGCCTTCATTCCCTCACATGCACCCTTTAATCCAGCCTTCCCAAATGTCTAGGTATTCTATTCTTTCTCGACCTTCAAATGTCCTGTTGCCATGCTTGAATACTCATCCCCCACTTTAAAAAATAAAATTAGTTTACTGCTAATTCACCCTTAAAACCTCAATTCAAATGTCACATCCTAGGTTCCCAGGCTGGGTTGAGTGCCATCCCTCTGGGTTCCCACTGCCCCCATCTTTCTGTGGAAACAGTCACTCCATCTCTACTATCTTTATTCCTGTTTCTCTCTCCTAACAGCAGGTTCCTAGAGGTCTGAACCAGGGTTTGACTCATTTTTGATCTCTAGTTCCTAGCCTGGAGCTTGCTGTACAGCAGAGGTTTAGCAAACAGGCAGGGCAAGAGAGCTGTGAGGGAGCCTGAGCTGAAGATGAGGGAGAGGAGCAAAGCCTCTGCAGACAGGGATGAAGACAGCCTAGGTTCAGGGAGGAAAAAGGGACCACCAACTCATCCTACTAGATGTAAGGTACACACTAGCCCCACTGTGGTCCCTCTACACCGGGGGTGGTACTGCTACCAGAGACAAACAGGGAGCACAGCCTTGACCCCCTTGGTCTCCCTGCCCTGCAAGCCTGCCCCCTCACCGCTACCCCCTCACCATCTGGTTCATTGCAGTAGGTTGCTGGGTCTGACTGCAGGCTATAGAGGCGAGCCTATAAGAAACAGAGAACATAAATTCTGCAGTGCTGGGCAAAGAAAGCACCCCCTCCCTGCCAGAGTACCCAATCAATCACAGTCCAGCTTCTCCCCTGCTGGGTACCATACCCACAGGGCATGTGTCAATTAAAACTGTAGCTAGGGAGTGAAGCGCTGGGCCAGGAGTCCAAAACTGAAGCTCCCAGAAAAATGGTCTTTCACCTAGTATTCCACCCAGTATTCCACCCCTGGGAACTAAGAAAATACAGTATAAACAGGCTACAAAATTATATGTATAAAATGCTTTTGAATTATGTGAAATTTGACAAATGCTAGTACAAATATATTAATAAAGTCCAAATTCATGAGCAAGTTTTGAAATAATGTAACTTCTCCAAATTAAAACCATTCATCAAGACTTAATTTCACAGTCAATCTTCCAAATGAACTGTAAGCTGTGTTCTCATCAGGGCCACAGAAGTGGCAAACTTTAGCTGGTCAACAGAAAGCCCTATCTTCCTTCCTCAGTATTGCATGAAGCACTGGCTGGCTGGCTGCATCGGAACTTCAGCAAGTGGTTTTTGTGATTCATTGTTTATAATTTAAAATCCTGTAATTTAAAACTTTTCACAATTCCACTCAAACATTCACTAAGTGGTGGTGTTAATTCTAGCGCTGAAAAATGTGCTTGAAAAATCAGTACATTTAGAGTGGAACTTCAGTGTGGTAAAATGCTATCAAGAAAGCCAAACTGCTATGACACCACACTGCGAATGTAGGAGAAAACATTCCATGAAATCCAAGAAGTAATGATGAGAAAATAAAATGTGGTAGAAATATACTACCATTGTCTAAGTGCTTTGAAGACATCCTCTCCCACCCCATATATTTATTCCTATTGGAAATTAGTCTTAAAGAACCCAAATGTGGAAAAGATTATGCCTGTAAAGGTGATCCCTCAAGCATTTATTATGATTGAAATCTGAAAGGAATCCAAATGTGCAACACTAGGGAAATAACTGAATAAATTACACTATATTCATTTGTAAAAATTTAAAGATATTAGAAATGATGGTGATTGGGAAAAGTGCTAAATTTAATGTTAATTTTTTAAAAGCAGGTTACAAAATTGCATGTTATTATAAAATGCCTTTTTTGTTAAAAATAAAAAACCCAAACTATCTTTACCCATGTTTGTAAACAAAAAGAAATGGAAGGCTATACAACGAGAAATCAGTTTTCTCTGAGTGATGGGATTATAGGTTTAGAAATAATTATCTTCTTGCTTATCGGTATTTTTAAATTTAATTATACACATATATTTATTTTTTAGTGTGAACACATATTGCTTTTGTGATTATTGGTGGGAAGCTAGAGCTCAGCGCAATTAGGCACCAGCAGGGGAGGCCGCCTGTGAATACCTTGGTGCCATCATAGGGCTCAGCTGTGCCAGAGGGTGTGCCCATCAGGGTGATGACATCGCAGTCGATGGTTTTGTCTGGTGAAGGAGCAAAGGTGTCGGAAATCACACCTAGAAAGTCAGATAATCCCTTCTTCATTTTCTCCGTCGCTCCTGAGGAGCCTTCAGTCTGCAAAGAGAAGCCAGCAGAAGAAGCAAGTGGCTCAGGAATAGGCTACAATCTGGGATATGGGGTACGGAGGGGTGAAGGATCAGAAGCAAAAGTGTACCGTGTATGTGGGGACCAGGGAAGTGCTCATGACCTTTCACCCCATCTCTGAGGCTGGAGAAGGAGAAGCAGCCAGGCTTTCCATCCCTCAGATAGGGGGTGGGGGGTGGTAACAGAGCTACTGTAGGCCTGTACAGGCCAGAGAAGAGCTCTTTGATTGGCTGTTTCATCAAAATTTCAAAGCCATCCAGGCTGATCAAAAATTGACAGACGAGGAGCTATGCCATAGACATTCAGTGGGGAAGAGAACTCCTGGGTAGAGTGATAGAACAAGTACTAGCTATGGAGTCAAACTTGAATTTGATTCCCAGCTCTACCACCTGTTGGTTAGAAGACCTAACCCCTCCCCGAGTCTCCACTTCCTTATCTGTACAATGCAGATAAATATACTTCCTTCAGAGGGTTACTGTAAAGATTAAAAGAGATAAGGTATGTACAATGCCTGGTACAGAGCAAACATTTAATAAATAATAGTATTGTAATATCACAATTTCATCATCATTGCTCAGGAGGTAAAATATATTTGGCTGAAGGTTAGGAGAGTTAAGGGTAGAATGAGAACAGATAGTTTTCCTTAGAGACAAGCCTAGGACCAGCTGCGGGCCAATGTCTGGACGTCATTGAAGGGGTAGGTGGGCCACCAAGCTTGAGACACGCTAGTTAGAATGCAGAAGAGCAAGCAGGGATGGGATGCTGAAAGACAGGGCCAGGTTCTAAAAACTTCATGGAAAACTATATCTGTATTCCTGATTAGGCTGTCCAGGCATTTTAAACCTAGAACCTATTCAATCTGGCACATGTTGGCACAGGTATACAATCATATTTGTTAAAGGAAAAAAAGAATAAATAAATTAAAGAAACAAGTGACGTCCCTGCTACTGGCTAGACTTAACACAGCTGAGCAGGATTACTACTTGTCATTTATGCTCATCAGTAGCTATGCAAGCAGCAGTATTTTACAACATTCAACAAAAAATTTGGCTAAAAAAACTCCAAAACATGTCTTTCATAACATGGCCTCTAGAGATAAGCAATCGATTCAGATGGTGATCGAATGAGGAAACTGCAATCTGTCTCAATACTAAAGGAAAAACTGTAATATAAAACCAGTACATTGTACTTCATCGGAAACTGGAGACTTGCAGGAATATCCTTATACACAGTTTTCACTTTCACACTGACTTCAGAATCTAACTCCTATCTCACAAGAGGATTCACTGGATATCTCTGATTAATAAAAACAGGGCCAGTAAGAATATAAGTTGGTACAACCTTTCTGGAGGATAGCTTTGCAATGGATATTAAAAGGCCTAAAACTGTACTCATTCTACGATCTCTTTCAATATTTTACTATAAAGAAAATGTTAAGGGCAAAGATTTAGCAATTGGAATGTTCGCTGCAGCTCTGTTTACAACACGGGAAAAAACTGAAACAGGAAACTAGGAACTGGTTAAACCCACATAATACCATACTATTTATGATGCTGCAAGAATGAGGTCTCCAATGATTACGACGAAAAGTGGTTATAAAATATGGTATTCAATTGATTCCAATTTTGAAAAAGAAAGTGTACATACGGGATATACTCCCCAAATATTAATAGTAGTTATTTCTGGGAGATGGGAATATGGGTGTCTCAAGGCCTTTCTTTCGCTTTTACTTATATTTTGTAAACTGTCTACAATGAATGACTTTGATGATAGAAAAACCTTTGCTAAGATAATACAGAAGTGGGAAAGCTTATTATTACTTAAAATATGTAGCTTGTTTGCTTGACACACATAATTCTTTCAAAATGGATGCCTATGGGGAAAAATAAAATCATGTAAAAAAAATGTTAGAAAGGTTGGGAGCCCCTACCAGGGTCCC
Organism: Pteropus alecto; assembly: GCF_000325575.1. Lineage (NCBI taxonomy): Eukaryota > Metazoa > Chordata > Mammalia > Chiroptera > Pteropodidae > Pteropus > Pteropus alecto. The sequence continues at coordinate 5,262,957 of NW_006443568.1, read as the reverse complement.
AGGGCAGGTCAGGCTGTGAAGGACAGTCACTTGGAGGATATAGGTTGTACTTACAGCCAGCTTCTCCTTGACCACACTGGCCGTGGCTGCAATGGTGCAAGCCGTGTCATGTTGCACCACCTGGGTGAACTCTGTCAGGTCTCGCTTCATGAATTCCAAGGCTTCAGAGGACTACGGAAAACAGAGAGGAATGACAGAGCCAGCTGGCTCTACTACCCTTTGTTCTTGTTCCCTGTGCTTCTTTGGTACCAGAAAGACACACGGAAAACTGAAGTGATATGGAAAGCCTGGGCTCAAAAACATTGTTCACTTGTCCCAATTCCAAGACCTGACATCTGACAACAGAGAGCACAGAGGAACTTCCTGCTGCTCTGAGAACAGGAACTGAGTATCAGCCCAGACCCTTACAAGCTATATAGCAATGAGTAACTCTCACCTAGTCCTCAGCTGTCTCCTCTAAAATGAGGGAGGTGGCCTGGATCAGTGGTTCTCAAGAACAGACTGGGTAAGAAGACACATATAACTTGAAAACAAAACAATTTGCTGCATTGTTTTGATATGCCTTAAGACAATGCATTTGTTATTTGTAACATGAAAAAAAGGTGTGATTTTTTTATCAAAGGAAAGTGTTTCTACCTTATTTGTTACTGGGAGATTCAGCTGAAATGAGGCAATACATAAAATTATCTGAATGGTTTACTAAACATGCTGCATTAATAAAAGATTAGAAAGTTTTTATGAGTAATTTTTGACAATTTAATACCAGTAAAAAGATGTGTGATTTTGTGATTTTTACATGCAACAGAGAGAGTGTTAGGTAAATAATGGATTGGATTCTCTCAGGCACTTTCTTGATCCCACCATTCCAGGGTTCTATTCACCCACACAGCTCCTTTGAGTGAACTGATGCTTGCTTCTTTGAGTGAACTGATACTTGTTTCTTACCCTGCATTCAGACCCAGTTTGAGACAGCAGACTCTCAGCTCTTGTCTAAGTCTTGCCCTGCCTTGCTTCATTCTCACCTACTCAAGGATGCCTTCCTGGACTACCTCTGTGCTCACTCCTGCAAGCCCTCTTATTTTACACGAGTATAATCACCTGCATTTTTTTAGCATGTTTTTGAGTATTCTGGTAGTTTTTTTTTTCCTTGGGGAAGGGCCTGCTTAGTTTTTATCAGCCCAGGAAGTCTCTGAGTGGGGCAGTCTCATCTATCAGCCAGAGGCTTCCTCGTCATGCCTCCTCATCAGACTCGGGCCTCCTCGGGTCATTTATTAATTCTCTCTCTCCATTCAAAATGCCACCATCTTAGTCTAGGCTGACCTGCTCTTTCATCTGGATTTCTCCCAGGTTGCATCAGATACCTCTCCTAGAGAAGCTTCCTGGAGAAGCTTCCCTGATGCCACCTCAGACTAGGTTGGCACTCCCCTGCTTCATGTTCTAAGGTTATCTGCACATTCTCTTTAATATTTCTCATACTTTAGACTTATGATTACCTGTTCAATGGCTACCCTCCTGCATAAACTGTGAGTTCTGTGAGCATGGAGCCCATGTTTTTATTCATTGATGCTTCCCCAGTGTCTGATATAGAGTCTGACATGGGTAGGTGCTCAAAAAATGTTTGCTTGTTAAATTTACATGTATCAGGGCAATTTAAATTATATAACCAATTGCATCATTATTTGATGTAAGGTTGCCTCCCTAACTAGATTGTAAGTGTGGAGGGGACAAATATGAACATGGTGCTTGCCCTCAAGAAGGTCAGTCTGCTGGGGAAAATGCTCACATAATAGTGCTGACATACAAGGACAGATCAGTGACCGGTGTATTATAGGGAACTGGAAAGACTTGTTGAAGGGGAGCATGGACTGTGCTCTAAAAAGTAAGCAGGAGTCAGCCCAGGGAGCCTGGGCATGGTGGAGCATGGGGTTTACTGAGGCCTATAAGCATTTTAGCTCTAGTGAACATAAAAGTTTAAAGCAGAAATTGTGAGGGATAAAGCTGGAGAGGTTGCCGAGGGAGACTATGGAGTACCTGGTCAGCCCTGTGGGTGACGGGGAGCTACTGAAGATTTGAAAGAGGTGGGACATGATGAGATTTGCATTTTTAATAGGTCATTCCAGTGACTGGTATGGAGGATAGGTCCAAGGGTGACAAGATCAGAAGAGGGAAGAAGGCCAGTCAGGAAGCTGTTGCAATAGTCCAAGAAAGAAAATGGAAGAATATGAATAAGAACAGTGCTGGTACAGATGAAGAGAATGAGACTGGTTCAAAATATATTAGGCAAAAAAGGTGGATTTAGTGACTAACTGCATATACTGACCGAGGACAAAACAGAGTCAAAGAAGAGCTACTGGCTGCAAAACTAAGTAACTAGGGTAGATGCAGTGCTGCCAACTGACAAAGAAAATGCTAAAGGGGGAGCACATTTACAAAGAAGATGATGACAATGACTTTGGTCACGTATAATCTGCAGTGACTTTGGGATATCTGAACAGTTGTCCAGCAAGAGTTATTCTCAGACACTTAAGCTCCGAGAAAAGGACTGAGTCACCTTAACATAAAAAAGGAGTAGTTTGTAAACAGAGCAGTGGATTGCGGACAAGGATCCTCAAACAAACCTTTAAGGGGCAGGTGGAGGAAAAGAAACTCATGGAAACAATCAGGAAAGGAAAGCCTGCAGAACTAAGAGAGAATCATGTCACAAAAGGCAAGGGAGTAGAGTTTCAAGAAAGAGGGAATGATCACTAGTGTCAAATGTAGCTGAAGGGTGCAGGAAGATAAGGGCTGAAAATCATCCACCGGATTTGGCAAGTGGAAGGTAAAGCTGAGTGTGTATAAAGATAAGTTTATATGTGGTGGCTTCCTGGGTGGGGAGAGAGTTAAGACAGATCATGCTGTTGACCTTAAATTTTAAAAAGCAGGAGCTGAGATGGTCTCCCTGAAGTAGAAATTGAAGTGGTTGAATAGGAAACTTGAAAGAAGAGTTAGGTTTCGGGAAAGTTTCTAGATGCAAGGGAGGAGAAGCAAATTAGAGACTGAAAAAGCTTGCTGGGGAGTGCTCAGGCCCAGAAGAGTTTGTAAAATCTGTGGTGGGGCCAAAGAGCAATGTGACTTTCTCTACCCGTGTCTGTGGGCAAGTGCGCACACATACACACACAAACACACACAAATAGGCGAAAGTAAGGAGAAGAGGAAAGCAGGTTATAGCACCATCTCAGAGCTGTTCCTCTGGGTCAATGTATGCTATGGGGTGCAAGAGAACTGAGGGTGCTGGGAACTGAATGGTCCACATGGAGCCAGGATAGGAAGGGAAGGAAGCAAGACCAGGAAAGTACTGAAAGATCAAGAAAAAAAAGGAAAATGGACTGGTGGTATTTAAGAGGTTTCCCCATCACTCTCAGCACTTAGTAAAACTAGCCAACACTTACATAGTAATTACTGTGTGCTAGATATTATTCTTAGGGCTTCACGTATATTACTATTTAATCCTCACGACAATCCTATCAAGAATGTGTTAGTATTCTCATTTTACAGATGAACTAAGGCCTAGAGAGGTTAGCTAACTTGCCCAGGTTCATATGAGTAAGTAGCTAAGACAGGGAAATTAACTTTCCTCTTTATGAATGGGGAATTGTTAAAGGCAGAAGCCTCACTTACCCCCCGTTTTCAATGAGAGTTCTCTAAGAACAAAGATGGAAAGCAAATCAACCACCTATTTTTCATGAGTTATGGCAAGACTAACCTTGAGGGAAACACGCATGAGGCCCTCACACAATTGCTAAATAAATGTCAGACTCTTAGTTGATCAGCAAGAAGCAAGCTACTTGGGGGTCTCTTCTATTAACCTCAGTGTGAAATTCTCTATCTTGGTTCTCATCAAAACACAAACCACTCAAGGCATTCTCAGATTTGCTGGGCTGTAGGTGAAAGAAATACATAGGCCAGGGGAGGATGAAAATGCTCCTAGATGAGAAGGCTGATGAAGCCAGAAGCTTCCTGGTGTCTGCCCTGAAGGATTCATCCCAATTGCTTGAGGTAAATAGTAATTAACTTTTTCCAGAAGTCATTTGAGTTGGTTTTGACAAACTAGCCCGGAATGAAACAGAAACGCACGATGGCATCGTTCATTGGCAGAGGCAAACTTCACTCATCCCACAGGTATTGCTGTCTCTCCTCTAGACTATGAGCTTTGTGAGGCCCAAGATTGCAGCTGTTTAGCTAACATGGGTATCTTCAGGAGAGGGCTGGCTGTGGCGTACACGCTAATATTTAAATGACTGTAGGAGTAAGTTTCTATCGCTAAAATCCTTTTTCTTCAAGGCCTACTACAGATGTTCTCTCTTCCACGAAGTTGTGAATTTCCCAAGCTGGAATAAATTGCTATGGATTCCTACGAAAGGGTCGCTCCAGCCTTTAAAATAATCTGGTCTGGGGTGGGGGAGATGGTCTGTTCTCCTGCAGGTCTAAAATTAAGGTCCAAGTAGGGCTCATCCCTGAGGCCCGGCACCAATACTGGTCGGGCGGGGTCGCTCGGACCAGGTTGCAAAGAGGCAGCGCGGGGCCTTGCCGGAGGAAAGGAGCCGGCTCAGCTTACCTTTTCTTTGACTGTCTGGTAGCTCTGCTGCAGCCAGCTCCGCCACCATCCCACGTCCTCCCTGTGGAAGACAGACACATCAAGCGGCCCCGCAGTGCGACTCTTGCCCGCGCAATGGTCGGGTCTCAATTTCCCCCTCGGATGTGGCCCGCAAGCTGAGGTTTTGCAGACCGCTTTCCCAACCCCTCATACTTGTGACTCCACCCCGCCTTTTCAGCTCTGTCCACTGCCGCGCTGGCCTCCTGTTCCCCACCGGGACCCTGGCCCAGCACCCCAACCCTGGGAGAATTCAGGCCCCAACGCCCGAGAGCTGGATGACAGGCTCACCCTTCTGCCATCTTGCCTGCGTGACATCACCACTATTTACTGACCTTTGACTTCCGACACGGCACCGCCCCCTCAAGCACCGCCCCGGAATGCTCAGCCCAATCCTCGTGCGGACACGGCCCTCAAACCAATTTCCCCCCTCCCCCGTCATCATTTGACTCCGCCTCTTTGAGTTTGGTCCAGTCCCTGTCCGGAGTTCGCCCTTACACTCCGCCCCTAAGTGCTTAGCCCAATCCTCACTCAGTTTCCTCGTAAGGCCCACCCCCCCAAGCGTTAGCCCCCTTCTCACCAACCTCGAATCTTTCTCCGTCCCAGTCAACGTCCGCTACGGTGGCTGCTATGGGCCACGGTCAGCTTTCTGGCTGAGTGGCGGAAAACTGGGAGTAGAAGAAAGGGAGAGAGTCCCGCTGGAGCGAACCCGGCTGAAGCTCATATGTCTTGATCCCTGAGTTCAGGGCTACGACCGCCCCTCCCCGCCCCCGTTTATGAAACCAGCCGCGTAGCAGCTGGATGGGGTCTCTTCGGGCTACTTCGACAAGCTCAGACTGCGGCGCTCTGGGCCAGAGTTCGGAGGTGCATGGAGAAAAATTCAGAGGTGACTTCGATGCAGCCTCCGGAGGGGCTCTCGGGTTATCGGGGAGACACACATTCAGTTACGTCAACTCTTGGCAGCCCAATTCAAAACAACTCGAGTCGGATGTGGTCAGGAGAAATGCGGAGACAGTCTGGAGGAGGGAGATTTGAGGAGTGTGTGAGGGGTGGTTGGGGGTGCAGGGAGAAGGAGGGGAAGAGAGGTAGAGAGGAGAGGAAGAGGAGGGAGAGGGAATATGAATGAAGATGGGGGAGACTATGCACTTGCACTAGATCCCATTCCCTTGTCTGTTTCAGGGTGTAGCTTTAGAGTTCTCTCCCCGCCACCTCATTTCCTTTCCCTCTACACGATTATTCGTATCATACATACTGTTATTTCTCCCATCTTAAAAGCAAGCAAGCAAACAAAAACCAACTCCTTCTTGACTCTACACCATTTCCTTACTCCCTTTCACAGCAAAACTCCTGAAAGACTTCGCTATACTCGCTGCCTCCAATCCCCCTCTCCTCGCATTCTCTCTTGGACTCACTTCAGTCAGGTTTTTGCCTCCCCACAATCCTTTGAAATAATTTGTTAGGATGCCAAGATCAATGACCAGTTTTCAAATCTTACTTGAAAAAACAGCACCTTATTTAACACAGCGAACCACTTTCCTTCTCTTTCAAACATTTTCTTCACCTGGCTTCCAGGACACCATGTTCTGACTTTCCTTCTAGCTCACTAGCATCTTCCTCTCAGTGTTCTTTGCTGTTTTCTGATCAACCTTTGTTGCTGGAATGTGCCAGAGTTCAGTCCTTGGCCCTCCTTTTCAATGTCTATAATCATTCCTCAGATGATCTCATCAAGTCTCATGATTTTAAATGTCATCTATATATACACTGGAGACTCTCAAAATTTCTCACCAGGCCACACATCTCTGAACCCCGGGTTTTTGATCTCTGTTTGGATGTATAATAGACATATTAAACTTAACATGCCCCGAACTCCTCATGTATCTACCTCAACTTACTGCAAACCTTCCTAAGGCTGTAAATGGCAATTTCATCCCTCCAGTTATTCAAGCCCCAAACCTGAGAGACATTTCTTTCACACTCCGAAGCTAATTCCTTGGCAGATCCAGTTGGCTCTACCTTTAAAACAAAACCAGAACCCAGTCACTTCTCACCACCTCCACTGCTACTATGTAGGTCTAAACCACAATCATCTCACCTGAATAAATACAAAAGCCTCTTAACCATTATTTTTGTGTCCACTCTTGCCTTCCTATAGTCTAGTTTTAATTCATTATGAAAGTAATCTTTTAAAAAAACATAGGACAGTGGAAATGTAAAATTGTGCAGCTGCTGTGGAAATCAGTACAGTGATTCCTCAAAAAATTAAACTGAATTATCATATGATCCAGCAATTCTACTTCTAAATATATACCCAAAAGAATTGAAGGCAGGAACTCAAACAGATATTTGTACACCCATGTTCATTCCTGCATTATTCACAGTAGCCAAGGGGTAGAAGCTACCCAAGTGTCCATTGACAGATGAATGGATAAACAAAATATGGTATATATCTACAATGGAATATTATTCAGCCTTTTAAAAAAAGGAAATTCTAATACATTCTACAACATGAAGCTTGAAGACATTATGCCAAGTGAAATAAGGCAGACATGAAAGGACAAATATCGTATGAGTTGATTTATATGAGGTAGCCAGAGTAGTCAAATTCATAGAGACAGGAGAAGTGGTTTCCAGGAGCTGGACGGAGGGAGGAATGGGATTAGTATTAGTGGGTGAAGTTTCAGTTGGGGAAGATGAAAAAGTTCTGGAGATGGATGGAAGGGGAAAAGAAGATGAACATGAGGCTATAAAGGTCATTAACATCTAGATTCCTGAGACCCTTGGATGACAGTGAAAAATTTAAACCTAACGCATGGACAGAGGAGAGTCACCAAAGATTTCTGAATAAGAAAGTGACTTGTGCTGTGAGGGTGATATGACCAAATGACCGTGTGCTACTGTTAATAGGTCTAATGAGGCCACTTATTAAACAGGTGAACATTTTACATAACGTACCTTGTGTGATAGCCCTATTGGGTAGGAACCATTTTTAAATCTTTATTTTATATTAGGAGAAGCTGAAATTCAGAGAGATGGAGGGCTTTTCCCAAGGTAACACACCTAGGAAATGGCAGAACTCTGATCGGAAATCAGGGCTGTTTAATAAAATCAAGTTTCTGCACATTTTATATGTCTTAATTTTGTCCAGCCTCATATCCAGACAGGCAAGAACTGCATCCTGTCCTTCGCTGTGTTCACCTCATCTCATTCTCCTACCTCCAGGCCTAACACGGTGCTTGCCCATTAGGTACTCCGTGTGTATGGACCAAGTGAGACCCTCTGCTTTGGTCTTCCCCATCCGTTCACCTCCATACTTTAACCCTTGGCTCCCTTCACCTACACCAAGCATATCTGGATTTAAATCCCAACTCAGTCACTTCCCAGCAATGTGGCCTTGGGCAAGTTAACTTCCCCTGGCTTTAGTGTCTTGATCATTAAAATGGAGATAGGACTCCTGGTTGTTATGAGGATTAAGTAAAACAAGTATAACGCCCAATAGACTATGTCGTAAAATCCTCAGTGTGGTAATTATTATTGTCTTAGTCGCTTACCCCTGTCTTCAGAGCCTAACATGATGCTAGAAAGCAGTAGAGTGTTAACAAGCATCTGTTGAAATAAATGTTATGTTGAAAGAACATTGGACTGGGCAGAGGGAGATTTGAATCCTGGGTTATGGACATTGGTCACTTTTTCTCTCTGGAACCATTTTTTTAATTTTCCTTCCACTGTCCTTGGAAACTCTAAGTTTTCTTTTAGCTCTAAGGCAAAGTATGAATGCATAAATTCACCCCATCCCTGACCTCAGATCCTCCTCTGACCAACTTTCCCTTCTTGCACTGCTGGACCCATCTTGGCTAGAGATTCTTGTCCCAGGATCCTCCTGGCTTTGGCTCCCCAGAAGCCATGACATCCAAGTGCCACCAGGTGGTGCTGTTTACTCATGCAAGTAAAGTTGGCTCAGGGTCTCTAGGCAAGGTTTACAAGAATGGTCCTAGGATGCCCTTCTAGCTCCTCTGGAGAGACTGGGCTTCCTCAGTGGAAGGCAGCTCAACCCGGGATGATCCTGAGAGGTGAAGTTCCCAGACTGCCCTGGTTCTGCTGTGGAGATTCCACCATAGACTTGGCAGCAGACCAGCTCCATAACTAACGGTACCCAGTGCAAAATGAAAATGCCTAAACTGCTGGTAGAGGCAACACAGGGCATGCCTAAAAGCCAGCAGAACAGTTCTCGTTAAGATTCTA
>NW_006443568.1:5219781-5253416 GCF_000325575.1 Pteropus alecto | reverse complement strand
ACAACAGTGAGGGTTTTTCCAAAAAGGGAGACTGGGCTTGGATGCTTTAGGAATTCAGGAAATACTGCTTTGGTAGATTATTTTGAGCTGAAGGCACTTGAATAAAAGCAAATTCAGGGAGTGGTTTTCTCTGAACTCTCCTTATCTGCTTAACAACAAATCCTTCAGAAGGAACTTCAGTTGTCACAAATCTCCTCTCCTGGAGTTTTGTCAACCAGGGAAGATTGATTCTTATCACAGGAAGAAGACTAGACACCATACCAAGACAAACTTTGTCACAAACTTCCATATCTCTGATCTATTCTTCTAAAGGGCCCTAATCATTCACCTTTCTTAAAAATCATTTATTCTCTCCTATAAATGGTCTACCTCTCCCCTCCTCTTACCCTATTAAGATGGTATATTAGCTTTCAAATCCCACCACTTTGCGGGATATTTACTTTTTCCCCCTGTGATGTCCCATACACACAATATTAAAAATGAATAAGCTTGTATACCTTTTATACTGTTAATCTGCCTGTTATCAGTTTATTTCATAGACTTGACTATCAAAACTAGAAGCATAGAGCTGGAAAGTTTTTCCTTCCTTACAATATGGATGGCTCAAACATTAACTGTCCTATGAAATCCACTTGCTGCCAAACACATACACCCTGAGTTCCAAACTTAAACTTGCTTCCCACTTAGCAGAAAGCAGCTATCACTTCTATAATTAAAAGAAACTTTACTTCCCAGGGAAGGCACCTCAGCGCCCTAATGTTACTCCTGTAGCTTTCTTGCAATCCTTTCTCAAAAATCTGCAATCTATGACTAAATGGTGAATTTAATCTCCCTAGACAACGACCTTAAGACAATAGTAAAGGAAAGGGAGAAGAAAAAGAAGGAAAATTATTTAAAACATGCAAATATATATATCGAGGAAGGAAATTCAAATAGAAACTATCATCTTCACCTCTGTAACTCATTCTAAGGCTGATCTCGTATTTGACTATTTATTCCAAGTTGCCTTCAGTCAGCAACAGATAGTCAATTTCTTTGCCCACGGAAGAGACCCAACCCTTCATTCCTGAGAGATTTGTGGCCTGGGAGATCCTCTTGTGTAGAACTGCAGTAGTCTTGCAATACTTTGATCACAAGATGTGTAGCAGGAATAGGATCCTTAGGGATACAGTTGAGTCTATCACTAAGCTTCCCTGCCCTTATGGTGTGGTAACAACTTATTCCCCCTTGAGAGCTAGCCAGCAGTTTCAACCCTAGATAATACCTTAATTTCTTCTTTTGCTTGTCTATGCAGTGGCATGAGGTATTTAAAAATGGTTAAGTGGCAGTTTCAACTTTCTACTTGGTGGAAAAATTGTGTCACTTAGTGGAGCATTCCTTCCTTGGACACTAAAAGCTTTTAACTTATCTCCCCTCCCTACAGTCATGGGGCCAAGAAGTAAATAATTTTTGGGTGAGTCAAAAAGTTTCACTGTGAGAGGAGGCACTCCTACATTCAGCCCCTTGGCTCTTAAACTATGTGGTATCTGGCTAAAAAGAGAAACAGTGCACTGATTTGGGCATTACTGCATCCTGTAGATGGCTATTTCACAAAGTATTTAACAACTGGTACCTTTACTGGGCCTTCAATAGGCCCAGTACCTTTACTGGGCCCAGTAAAGGTACCAGTTCCAGAAGGCTGGCTAATGGAGCGCATGGTAAGACCAGAGAATCCTGTGGGTGTCAGTTCAGTGTCTCACTTCTTTTCTTGTGATTTCCATGGTCACAGACAATATTGTGTGAGATACCAAGTCCACAGATGGAAGTTTGGTTGAAGCATATGAGGCAAGGGAAGCAAATCCAAATCTAGAGTAAGAGCCTCTCCTAATGAGACAGATTCCTGCCTCCATCATGAGGGACATGGTCCTATGTAGTCGATCTGCCACCAACAAGTTCCTTCAAGGTATGACACCAAATCAAGAGTCCAAGGCTGGTTGCTGCTGTGAGCAAATTGGGCACCAGTAGTACTGGTTGTCATGTTGGCCTTGGTGAGGGCATGTCCCTGTTTTCCACCCCTATCATCATGGTCTTTCATCCATGAACCCATTGAACAAGTGGGGGCCCATGGTGAGCATTCATATGGTATGGCATACCTGCTGTCTCATGATCTAGGACCATTCTAATAATTCTATCTTTCCCGAACTTCTTTGTCATGAACTTCTATCTAATCTTTAAATTTGAGTTGCTCAAATTATTAGACACTTCCTGTGAACTGGTACACATCTTGACCTCAGGTCATCTCTTCTAGGCAAAGTGGACAATGCAATATACTGCTTACAATTCTGTCTGCGGATGTAATTAGGTAAGATAAGGTTGTCCTTGAGTAGAATGAACTCCTAATCCAATACGACTGATGTCCTTACAAAAAGGGGGGAACTCTAAACACAGAGATATATACAGGGGAAATGCCATGTAAACATAAAGATGGCCATGAGAACATGAAGATTGCCATCCATAAGCCAAGGAGAGAGGCCTGGAACAGATCCTTCCTTCCTAGCCCTCAGAAGGAACCAACCCTACCAATATCTTGATTTTGGAGTTCTAGCCTCCAGAATTGTGAGACAATAAAATTCTGCTGTTTAAGTCAATTTGTGGTACTTTGTTACAGCAGCCCTAATTTTAAGGGTGGAAAATTTTCAAGTGAGCCAACTAGCTAAGTCAGCTACAGGGCAGAAATACCTTTAGATACCAGAAGTTGTCCTATTTGCTTGGGTGTGGTTTAGGAGGTGTATTATATAAGATATGAAGATGGCCAATGTCTGCTTCTGTAATCCACTTACTTGTTAACCAGAGTGTGGTACTAGGTGATGTATTGTGCTAATGGCCAACTTCTGCTTCTGTAATCTGCTTGCTTGTTCTAGGCTTTATAACTGCCTCACTCTCAAACCCCAGGGCTGATCTCCTCTAACCCTGCCTGGTAGAGAGTCAGTCGCCGGCTGGCTAATAAAGGCTCATAATTAATCTCAGTTGGCTCCGTGGGTCTCAGAATCATTCACACCGTAACACTAACAGACTAATACAGCCACTGTTATGACTAAGCTTGCTGAGAGCATAACCTGATTTGTCTTGTTCGCATTCATCCCAGAAAGTGCCTGTACTATTACTTAGTACCTGTACGGTTATTCGTTTCGCTTGTATAAATGAACCTGAAAGCCTCTCAAGGGAAGAGAGTGTTGGGAGTGTTCAATCAAACCTGATGAGTAAATGAAACCATTTCACTAATTTTCAGAGTTCTGGGGGCGAGTACCGGCACGAAAAACGTATGCGGACTGATATGTCATAGCTCTTACTCTTCAGGCTGCATTAATATGCACTACGCGCTTTTAGCTCTCCGGACAAAGAGACTATTACTTCGCAGGTCCCTCAAGCGGGACTCAGAAGACCAAACAGAGATCCAGCCTTTCACAAGGACTGGTTTTTGCCCCTTCTGGCATCTTGGTACTTGTAGTTTTGTCCACTATATCTTTGCCCAAAAAACGAGCGCTGAGACCACAACTCCCATCACCCCAGAGCACTGGAGCCTTCAGAGCGCATCCTCCGGAGGGGGGCGCCGGCGCCATTGACTAACCTTCTGGCAGGAGGGCCCGCCTTCCTGAGCCCAGGCGCACCCATGATTGGTCAGCTGCCCCGCCTCTCACCGGAGTGGGCGACAGGTGAATGAAAGGGGGGCGTGTCGGTGCACGTAGCTCGGCGGCCGCGCGGCTGGAACCCACTGGAAGGTGAGAGCCAAGGAGCGGATTCAGGCTGTCGCTTTCATTGGCATGGGCAGAATTCTGGGCATCCTGGGAGGTCAACCCGGGCGGGGGTGCAGCGGGTTGGGAAGTCCCCTCTGGGTCGGCCTCCCTGGGACTTCCCGGCCCTGGCAACTCCCGGGACCCCCGCGGAGCGAACCCGCGCTGGATAACCAACCTTCAACCTCTCCTCCAGCGTAGGGAGGGGCGCTGCGGCGGCAGATGCCTCCACTTTCCTGGCAGTGGGCTGTCCCCCGCGTGGTTCACCCAGGTGGTCGAGGCGCGGGCTGGCTGATTCCTGTGGTGCCAGGGATGGCCCGCCGCAGCGATGATCACTTTGTCCGTGGAGGCCAGGGAGGGGCAAGGCCTTAGTTCCCCACCCTCGGGCCCCCAAGAGCGAGTCCAGTAACTGGTTCGGGTCATCTGGCTCCGGACGGGGCAAGAGTCCCTTGTTTTGGCGAGCAGTTTTAGCAGGTGAACCAAAGGTGCAGTTGACCCTGAAATTCTTTCTGTGGAAATGGAAACTTCTTCGTGCCGTTCCCTTACACTCCGTGCGCTGGGGAAAAGAGTGACTTTCCCAACCCTTCTCACTGTGTCCTAGAGGTTTGAGGAGTCGGGTGGGCATAGTGATTAAGGATGTCAACTCTGAAATCAAACCGATCTCAGTTCCAATCCGAGCTTGGGAGTGTTATCTGTAAATTTGAATCTTAATTTCCTCCTCTGAAAAAGAGGATGTAATGATTGTATCTATTGCATTGGGTTATTGTGAGGTTAAAATTAATTTTTGTAAAGTATTTTGTATAGTGCTTCGTGTAAATGCTAACAATTGATGAGCAGGTTTTCATTATTGTCGGGTCCGTGAACCTGGAAGAGTTGTCAGAGTCAGTGGGTGGAATTCAAGGCTGCTTTTGGTGCCTGAATGAAGACAATCCTGTGATCTAGCTAGGTAGGATTCCCTCAGGGGAATGTGGGAGTTTATTGCAGGTGGTCGTGTTGGTATCTGCCCTCCCCTGGAGGACAGCAATATACAATGCTAGGTTCATTTTTTCTATTTCTGATATCTTTCTCGTGTCAGGCATTGTATGTAGCCAGTAACTGTTGAATTGAATTGGAACAATGGGGAGGTTGGGAGGGTCCCTGCCAGAGTGTGGGTAACCGCACTTCTGAGGGCGTTATACCCTAAGAGCTTCTTTTCTAGGAGAAATGTCCCAGGGATGCAGAGCACCAAAGGCAAGTGAGATTAATATGAATAAATATTTTCACATAATATGCCAAATGCAGTGTTGAGGGAAGAGATGCAGGAACCGGGTGGGGGTGGGTGGGTGGGTGATTCGTCCCCCACCCACCCAGTGGGGACTCAAATCCTGCACCAAGAGAGGGAGTGAGGGTTCTTGTCTGTGCACAGGAAATAATTCAAGTGCACGCCAGAGTTAGAGACAAAAGGAAAGTTTATATGAGAAGGAATGACACACCATAGATAATGGTCTCCCCTCAAAGACAGAATGAGAGGAACAGTGTTTGAAGAATTCAGTTTATATTTCATTCTTAGTTTCTATGAATTACAGTTTAAAGACTTTGTTTACCTGTTTACCTTTGATGATATGGGTGTGCAGCGTGAAAGGCATACTAGCAATCTCAGCCTTTGTTCTATAGATTTCCCATGGTTTGGCCTTAGGGAATAAATGGTTGGGTTTATTTTGTGTAAGGATGACTTAAAGACTCTGCTTTCCTGTTATGGTATGGGTAAGTGATTTGTTAGCAAAGCTAGCAGGAGTCTTGCTTTGTTCTGGCAGCACACTGTAGGCTCTGAATACAGCCTGGTTTAATGATTAGTTCTCATGCCTCTTCCCTACATCAGAAGGTTTGAAAAAATTATGTGATTAGAGTTTTGCAAAGTCGGGGAGTATTCGCATGACCTAATAGACCCTAGAATATTTGCAGAGAGGAAACCAAAGGAGATGAGTTTTAAGTGCTATTGCTGGAAAGGAGCATCTTCCAGTGAGAAAATGGGAAGTGTCCTGCAAGGATGCCCTGTAGATAAGAACATTCTACGAGCTAAGAGGTATTGTGCCTACATTGGTATTTATCCACCTGGTATGCCAACTACCTTCCCCTTTGCCCCTCCTCCTTCTTTTCCTTTGTTAAAAGAGAAAAATAAAAGCAATACAGGCACATAGTGGAACAAACTAACAGTACAGGAGGTTTAAAAGCAAAAGTGAAGGTCCCTCCACACACCTCTTACCTCTAGTCTCTCTCCTCAAGGTTATCTGCTGTTAACTCTTGCTTTTGTAACCTTCCAGAAAAAAAATTCATGCATATACCAGCAACACAGATGAGATCATACTATACATTTTGTTTTGAATCTTGCCTTTTTCTCTTACTATATCTTAGTGGCCTTTTCATATGAATATACAACTCTAGCTCATTAAAAATGTGGTTGCCTAGTAGTCCACTGTGTAATTGCACTTTATTGATTTAACTTGTTCCTTATTGATGGACATTTAGATTGTTTATACTTTTGCATCAGTACAAAAAACCTGGTGCAGTGGACATGTTTGAACTTATAATTCGATGTATTTTTGAGAATATATCCGAAAGGGTAAATTTTTAGCTATGAAATTTATGGGGCAAAAGATGTGTAGATTTTGAGTTTTGATAAATATTGCCAAATACCCCTCATGTATTCCCATGAACAATGGATATTATCATATTAAAAAATGTGATTTTTACCGGTCCGATAGGTTTTCTTTCAGCTCTGAGGAAGACTAGAATGTGGTATTTAAATGTAGCATTTTCTTATATCTCGTTTTTCCCTTAATATTTCGATCGCCAAAGGCAGTAGCAGGAACTGCTTGGAAGGTTTGGTTGGAGCAGTTGGAAGAGGTGAGAACGACAGTGAAACCTTAGTCTTGTGAAAACTTTCAGGGTTGATTTATTTGGGAATAGAATTTTTCAGATATCTGAGAGTTATCTTCCTTTTTGAAACCAAAACATTAATTTTAACTACTTTGGATGACAAATTTTGAAATTATGATATAACTTCCTTGAGTTTAAAATGATATAAAAAGATAAGAATCTTTATGACTTCAACCCATCAGTTATAGCCCTGGGCTATAATTTAGAGATGCCCTTAGGCCATTTTGAATATGTAGGAGTGTTTAATACCCATAGCTAAATGGCCTCTGGCTGATATCTTGAAAAAATTCCTAGGTCTATTTTTTTTTTTTAATAACTGTTTTACCTTTTCCTAGTTGTCAGTTCTCACTTTTACATTTGTCAGTTTACTCGCTTATAGAGGCTCCTCTATATTTTTCTCCCTAAGTGCTTCTCTAGTTTCCAAACTTAATGCATCACTTGTTATACGCCTGTATAAAGAAGGTGTAAATTGCCACTTAATAAGGTGGTTGTGGGTCTTTGATGAGTAAAGTTTGTGCAGTTAGTGTGTAGACCTTGGGGCATCTATTTGCCAGTGGAAGGACCCTTTTTTGGGGGAGAGGGTACCTGATTTCTGGTTGGGTGAGGTGGTGTTGTGCTTCATTTGTAGGAAGGAAGAGTGCTAAAGAGTTGTTAGCCCTAGCTGGCCCCTTAACTATGCTTTTCGTGATTTCAGTAGAGGAGTTGATGCACTTGGTTGTAGGAACTTCTCTGAGCTCAATGGGTCAGTAAGTAAAAGGGGTGTTGATGGATGGCCATGTGGTTTGTGTGATGGGAAAAGATGGAGGACAGAGCTCAGGGAAGAAGGTAACTCTTGCTTATATAAACTTCCAGAAAAAAAATCGTGTGTATACCAGCAAAAGCATATACTCAGATGGGATTTTAGCAGGAGGACTTTGAACTTGATTTATATTTGTTCTACTTAGCAGTTGAAAAGAGAGTATTCCTTTGTATTTAGCAAACCTACCTTCTCCGCAGCACTCTGCCCGGTGCTGTCGGGGATATCAAATAAAACATGGCTCATGCCTTCAAACGGGTTGTAATCCACAGACAGACAAAGGCCAGGACATGGAAATACAGAGGCATGAACCAAGGGTAGTGGAATCAGTCATTTAGGAGTCTCTCAGTTACAAGAGGTAGAAAACCCAACTCAGACCAGTTAACATAAAAAGGATCTTAATTGGCTCTGGCACAGCAGGAGTTGGGGGTCACAAGGTATCCCTGGGTTCCATCTATTGTTCTTGCCTGAGCTGGGCTGTTGTATTTGTTAGGCTGGTTCTCCTGGTGGTGTGGCATCAGCATCCCTCACATCCCACCTGCCCACAGAGCAGAGAGTCCTCTTTTTTGGAATCCCCAGTAAACATTTTATTGCTTTTCATTGGCCTGACCAAGCCACATGGCCATTTCTGAGCCAATCACTGTGGTCAGAAAGTGATTGGGGATGGCACCAGCTAGATGCAAAGCACATTGGCCAAGAATGGGGGAAGGGTGTTTCCACCAAAGCCAAAAGGGTACTAACACAATAAGAATGGTGACCGCCTGCTGGCTAACCCAGGAATCCACCAGTTTCCACAAATCGCTGATAATAGGTGAGAGCTGAGACTGTACATGCCAGTCTCTAAGCTCTGTATCAGGACAGTGTAGACTGAACTGTAATTCTTGGATTTGGGTATTATTTATATTTTGAGCCTTGAAGAAAACAGAATGTAGTTTATAAGAGCATGAGCTCTGGAAGGGCGGTTAACAGACATGGTTTTGAGTCCTGGCTTTGTTATAGCTCAGTCATCTCCTATCCTCTCTGAGTCTCAATTTCCTTATCAGAAAAATGGGGACAATATTGGTATTTTATCATAAGGTTTTTATAAAAATTCACTGAAAGACTCCATGTAAAACACTATGTATTGTGCCCACCTACAGTTAGGTCGTTATTTTTGTTGTTTTCATAAATTAACCCACTTGGACAACCTTTGATTTTTGTTAGATCCAAAACAGCCCATATCATAGAGACACTATTGAACCAGTGTTTTGGGAAGAATTAAAAAAAAAATTACATCTGATTTGTAAGGTTGGGATTTGTGAATTAACTTAAAAAAAAATCTTGGCAGAGATACAGGCTACTCCAGAGCAGCAGCAGCTGGTGGAGAAATGGAGGTGCAATCCTATTATGCCAAGCTCTTGGGGGAGTTGAATGAACAGCGAAAGAGGGACTTTTTCTGTGACTGCAGCATCATTGTGGAAGGGCGGATCTTCAAGGCCCACAGGAATATTTTGTTTGCCAACAGCGGCTACTTCCGAGCACTGCTCATTCATTATATTCAGGACAGCGGGCGGCACAGCACTGCCTCCCTGGACATTGTCACTCCTGATGCCTTCTCCACCATTTTAGATTTCCTCTATTCTGGGAAGTTGGATTTGTGTGGGGAGAACGTGATTGAAGTCATGTCGGCCGCCAGCTACCTGCAGATGAACGACGTGGTGAACTTCTGTAAGACATACATCAGGTCATCCCTTGATATCTGCCGAAAGATGGAGAAAGAGGCCGCTGTGGCTGCAGCGGTGGCAGCGGCGGCAGCGGCGGCAGCAGCAGCTGCAGCTGCCGCAGCGGCTCATCAGGTTGACAGTGGAAGCCCCAGTTCAGGCAGGGAAGGGACTTCCTGTGATACCAAGTGCTTGGTCTCCTCTCCAGTCAAGGGAGAAGAGAGTGTGGACTGTCCAAGAGAGTCCCCTTGCGGTGACTGCAGAGGCTGCCACCCCCTGGAACTGGTGGTGAAAGATAGCCAGGGCAGTGGCTCAGCTGACAGTGACCTCTCTACTCTGCCCAAACAGATAGAGCCCAAGGTGGAGTATGATGCCGATGAAGTAGAGGTAGAGGTTGGTGAGCAGCTGCAGCAGTATGCTGCCCCACTGAGCCTGGCCCACATGGAGGAGGGTTTGCCCAGTGGCCAGGCCATTGACTTGGCTTACAGTAACTACCACATGAAGCAATTCCTGGAGTCCCTCCTGCGCAACAGTGCTGCCCAGAGCAGAGATGATGTGGACCATCACTTTTCTCGGAGTTTGGAGGGAAGACCAGATGCAGGAGGAGCCATGAGTTCCATGATGGATATCCAGACTGACTGGTATGGAGAGGACTCAGGTGAGCTCCATTAGCATTCATCGTCACTGCTGGTCATTTAGCCATGTCTGTGCCTTATAGCCTCCCGTCATCATCATTACCACCATCACTATCGCCACATTGTCACCGCCACCAACACAACAAATAGGTAGTAATTGAGCAGGACATTGTCTCTTAGTGTGTGTTAGTATTTTACCTCTACAACTAGACTATAAGTGTGTTGAGGGCGATTTGAAAACATGGAAAGAACCTACTATCTTCCACTAACTCACAGTGGGACTTTGGTTAAATTATTGAATCTCTTTGAACCTGTTTTATTGAGGAGATAATCATCTCTGCCTTGCCTTTCTCACAGGGCTGAGGACCAAATTAGAAGGTTTTCAGATTTTTTTCTCATGTACGATAACGTGTTCTAGACAGGTAGGAAATTTCTTCTTCTTTGTGTCAACCATGGTGCCTGGCACATAATAGATACTCAGTTAACTTGTCATGGTCAATGGTGCAGTCTACTTGAGAATATTTTAGAGTTGGCATTTGGCTTCATGTGAGTAAATTTCTTATATCCTTTGGTAGGCTTTTGTATTTTAAGAGAACTTGGTTGTGCCTCTGAACAATTCTGAGAGATAAGTTAACTCTTCCTAATAGATGAGCTAATTGTGTTGTAAAGTGTCTTGTAGGAGATAGAAATAGACTTGGCTGCCACCTTCCTGATGAAAGTACCCAATAGATTCTAGAACCTCAAGCCAAGAAATTAATGAATCAAAATCTTTATATACACTTCAGTATTGAACAGCGAAAGTATTTTAAATAAGGAAGACCAGCTGCTTTTACTTGTTACTAAATGGTCATATTTAGACTTTTTAATTTCGTTTTTTTAAAGCAAGAATGCTGTGTATGTCTGATTAAAGTTAGACTTGAAAAACTTGAAAATGCTGTTTCTGGTCCTCAGAGACACTGACCTAACCAACATTGAGAGAGTAGCGGCTGTTTTCAGTGAACACACTACAGGAACTTGTTGAAAGCTCATTTCTGTGTACATATTAACACTTCACAGCCTGTGATCACCCTTTCACATTTAGTAGACCTTCATCATGCCCCATGAGTTTGGCAGAGGAAGTGTGGAGAAACTGAGACCCGAAAGTGTTTAGTAAATTTCCTTAGAATGCAGAGCTAGTAAGTGCCAGGGCTAAAACTAGAAACCTGGGCTGGCTTCATGTCACTCATTAAACAAATCGAAGGCAGCACAAGTGGATAGATTTCAGTGCAATGAGTTTATCTTTCAACCCTCCTGCCTGTAAGCACAAGTATCAAAAAATAGCACTTCAGCTCTATACCATCTTCATTCAAGTCCAGTCTATCCGTCTGTAAAGTCAGGTTTCCAACTACAGGGTGCTGTGGCAAGGCAGCCACCCTTACCCCTGGCCATGTCTGCTGTTTTCCAGTTTTTGATTCCATTCAAACTGCTCCAAGGTAAATCTATTTTAAGTGCCAAGGCACAGAGTGGGACTGATTTGTTTGGCCATTTATTTATTTGCTCAAATATTCGAGTACCTTCTGCTGGGTAAAGCTACAAAAATAAGTTGGACATGGATCCAGCCCTCAAAGAACTGATGACGTCTTAGAGCAGGGATACCCAAACCCCTGGGCCAAGGACCAGTACCGGTCTGTGCAGGAGGTGAGTAGTGAGAGAGTGAGTGAAGCTTCATCTGTATTTGCAGCCGCTCCCGAGTTAGCATCACTGTCTCAGCTCCACCTCATATCATCGGGCATTAGATTCTCATAGGGGCACTGGTCCTTGGTGCCAAAAAGGTTGGGGACCGCTGTGCTTAGAGGAGATAAAATGGATGTAATTGGCATCACATGGTAGAAAGGTACTAGGGCTGGAAGACAGAGATGTGAGTTTCACAGTTGTCCAAAATCAGGAAAAGTGGCTTCCTACTGAGAAATCAGGGAGGTTTTATGAATGTGGCATCTGAGGGTAAAAAGAGACATAGGGAGAAATTGGCTGGAGTCAGAGCATGAAAAATCTTGAATGCTAAGAGGTGAGGTTTTTATCTCTAGGTACAGGGAGTATTTTTGGTAGTTTCTGAGAATGGACAGGATCTGTGCTTCGGGGAGCTTAATTTGGCCTCAGCACAAGATGGTGTGCAGAGGTGAGGCCAGGGCAGAGTGATTGATGGTCGGGAAGCTGTTGCAGTAGTTCGTATCCATGTTGTTCATCCCTGACATTCACAGGCACTGTCGAAGCATAAGATCCTCCTGTGATTTCTCCTCCTCCTACCTCTCAACCCCAGCACTTCTGATTACTTCTTGCAAAGTTCATCTGTATTGGCTACCGCTGCTCCTTTACTTCCACTCTTTTCTCAGCCCACCATGGTCTGACTTCCGCCCCCCATACACCACTGAAACTGCTGTCATGAGATCAGCTATACATTTCTTGAGCCTACCCAATGAGTGATTTTTAGGTGTTCTTTTACTTGACCTCTCCTTGAAATTCTTTCTTCCTCTGGCTTCTGACACCACAAGTACCCATTGGTCTTACCTCTGCCCATTCATTTTCAGCCTCATCATAAGGTCATTTAATGTCAGTCTGCCCAGCATGCCATCATTGGCTTGCTTCTCAACATTTTATCATTCCCGTTCATTCATTCATTCATTCAACAGATATTTATTTAGCACTTACTACACGCCAGGTACTGTTAATCACAGTGAACAAAAGACAGTCCTTGTCCTCATGGAGCTGACATTCTAGTGTAGGGAGACAGACAATAAACAAGTAACTAAATATATAACAAGAAGAACTAAAGCAGAGGAAAGATTGATAGAAAGAGAGGGGCATGCTATTTTATTTAGTGTTGACAAGGAAGCCCTTTATAACAGATTGCCTTTGAGCAGAAACCTCGAGGCTGTAAGAGAGCAGACTGTCCAGATATCAGAGAGAATGTTCCAGGCAGAGAGAAGAGCAAGGCACAGAGGCCCAGGTGCAGGATCTCATCTGGTGAGTGAACCGATGCCGGTGGGGTTGGAGTAGAGTGAGCAAGGTCAAGAGTGCTAGGGGATGAGGTCAGGAGTTGGGGTGAAGGGTAGATCAGGTAGGGCCTTGAAGGTCATGAGAATGCCTTTGGATATTACTCTGAGAAGGGAAACCTCTAGAGAGTCTCAGCCAAAAATGACTTGAAATGCCATATATTAAAAGGACCCCTTTGGGTACTGTGTGCAGTTGCCCCCTGAGCAGTCCTCTTGCTTCTACCCTTGCTCTCTTCCTGTAGACTACAGGGGAGCACATATTCTAGGCGAGTAAGGGTGGAAATGGGAAGATCACTTAGGAGGTTACTGTAATAACCCAGGTGAGAGATATGCTCCCTGAATCAGTGTGGTAGCAGTAGAGAGGTAAGATATGGTTGGATTAGGACTATACTGTCTCTCAAAGGGATAGCCAAGCAGATTTGCTAATGGCTTGTAGGAGTGGTATGAGAATAAGAGGAGTGAAGGGTGACCCTGAGGTTTTTAGCTTGAGCAGTTGATTTAAACTGTTATGTTTGTGCTCCTATTGGATCAGTGGAGATGTTCGGTAAGCAATTGCATCCATAAGTTTGGTGTTCTGGGGAACAGTCAGTACTGAGATAGAAATTTGGGAGTCATTAATGAGTCCATGGCATTTAAAACCTATCTGTCCCATGAATTTATAGATCTAGAAGGAGAAGGTAAGAGATCTAAAGACTGAGTCCAGGGGAACTCCAAAACTTAGAGGTCAGGCAAATAGGGAGAAACCAGTAAAGGAGACTGAGAAGGGGCGGGCAGTGAGGTAGGAGAATCAAGAAAGAGTGATGGCTGCCAAGAAGAGAAAGTATTTCAAGAAAAAAAGGAAAAATCAGCTATGTCCTATACTGCGTATAGGCGGATTGAGAACTGAATCATTGGGTTTAGCAATGGAGAGGTCACTGGTGAGCTTGACAAGAGCAGTATCAGTGAAGTTGTGGCACGAAAGACCGCGTGGAGTAGGCTTAAAAGAGAAGTGCAGAAGTGGATGTGAAGATAGTGAGTTCAGATGCTTCTTTCAAGGTATTTTATTATGAAGGGAACAAAGAAATGCATTGGTAGTTGAAGGGGGATATGAGGTCAAGGTTTTTATTAAGGTGGAGGATCTAAAAGCATGGTTATTAACCGATGGGAATGATGCGGGAGAGAGGAAGGTAATTGATAATGGAAGAAGGAGGGCAAATTGATAGAGCAAGGGGAAATGGGATCCTGTGTGCAAATGGAGGGAATGGTCTGGCTGTAGATGGGAGGAAGGATTATATGTGTTCATATGGGAGGTGGGGGGTGGCTGGGAGCAGGTAGAGGTTCTCTTCTGCTCGCTCCTCATTTAAATAAGAAGTAAGAACAGAGGCTGAAAGTGAGGAGGGGGCCAGAGGGGAGTGAAGATTTAAGCAGAGAGACGGTATAAAATAGTCATTGAGAAGAGTGGGAGAGTGAGTGAACCAGGGAAATATTTAGGATGCCTGAGCATAACCGAGAGCTCTTTTGACTTCAGTGGTAAGATGGTGATGATTAGGTAGATTTAAAGTGAGATCAGGACATATAGTTGTGTATTTTTCTCCAGTCATGTTAACTTACCTTATTTCAGGTATGGAATAGGCAGAGAGGTGTGTTCAACCAGAGGGTAGGTTTAGCCAGGTGAATACAGAGAGATGGAGAGAGAGGACCAAGGCAGTTGAAGATGTATGTGAGGGAGTGAGTTCATTGATGGACTGTAGGCACTAAAGTGAGGAAGGAGAGGCATGAGGACTTGACATGGACAGTAAGATGGTGGTAGAGCCCATGGCTTGGAGTCCCAGCAGAGAAGAAATACCCAGTTTGTGAGCTAGAGGATATGCTATAGTGATTGGGAAGTGAGGTATTTGAAATGCGGGTTATGGAACAATAACAGTTAGTGGTAATATTTAAGTATGGGACCACGATTCTCATCCCTGACTGTACATTAGAATGGGAAGTGTGCTTTAAAATATGCTTGCATTGAGGATTGGACATCAATTTTCTTTTAAGTTTCCCAGGTGATTCTAATATGTAGGCAGAATTGAGAGAGCTCTTGGTCGAGGATTGGGTGGCTGAGGTTGGGTAGAGAACAAGGACTTCTGAGCAAAGGAGGTCAAGGAACAGAGAGACCAGGGTGTTGGAAGGTCATTTTTGGTGTTCACACAAATTATGTTGTGTTTGAAGGCAATGTGATCAAATCTCCAAGGAATGAGAGGATGACCTAGGGGCTCCTGGATGGCTGTAACAAGGAGAGGTAACAGTGGTATCATTTGATGGCATGAGCTACAAAAGATCTTAGGGTTTTTGAGGATGGAGGGAGAGAGAGTGGTCTACAGTGAAGCACAAGAGAGACCCTCTTTACCTCTAACCTGGGGGGTGTCAGAGCTATGGGATAAGGGAAGTAGGGTGCTCACGGGAGAGGCAGGGCTCACTTAAAGCAACCACTGCAATCTGAGGACTCTCAAAACTGTATTTTCCCCTTCTTTCTCTAAGCTCCAGATTTATCTGTCTAACCCAGATATTCCCCTAGGATGCTCTGAGCCTGCCTCAAACAATGAAGTTCAAACTGAACTTCTCATTCCTCCTGTACCTGCTTTTCCTCCTGTGTTCCCTGCCTCAGTTTGTTCACCATCATCTACCAAATCAGCCAACCCAGAATCTGTGTCATTTAGGATCTTCTGTTTCCCTCCCTTCTCCTCCCCTCCCCTCCCCCATGTGGTTGAGTACTGGGTTAATTTTATTTCTCCTCAAATGTATCTCCTCTCTACCTGGACTTCTTTAGTTCACGTCATCTCTCATCCCCTCCTACCTGGACTTCCTGCCTTATCTTGCCTCTCGTAAATCTTTCCCTTGTACTGTCCCCAGAGGAATCTTTTAAAAGTCAAATCTGACCATGTACCGCCCTGCTTGAATTCCTGACTGTTCACAGAATAAAGTCTAGTTCCTTAACATGTCAGTATCACAGAAGCAGGGAATTTTTTCTGTTCACTGCTATATCTCAAGGGCCTAGGACACAGCCTGACACATAGTAGGTGCCCAGTATAAATTCGTTGAATAAATGAATGAATGTGACCGTCACAGCCTGGTTCTTGCCCCTTCCTTAGCCTCATTCCCCCACACCCCACTTTATAGTCTATATTCTCTTTAACTCTGTGCCTCAGCAAGCGGTATTCTTCTGTGTGATATACCTTACACTTTCTTGAACTTCTGGTGAACTCTTATTCATCCTTTAAAACCTTGCCTAAAGATCACCTCTCCTGTGAAATCTTCTGTGAACTTCTAGAGAGTTTTATTACTTTCTTGTCTATATTTCTTCATCACTTTGAACTTTGCATGTGTTACATTATGTTGTATGAATTTGTTTACATGTCTTTCCTGCTAGAGTTAACATTTTTCTTTTAAACTTTTATTATTTTTAATGTGGTAAAATATCATAGCATAGCATAACGTTTTTTATTTTAACCATTCACCAGTGTAAACTATAGTGGCATTAAATACATTCATGTTGTTATGCAACTATAATTCTCTATACCTAAAACTTTTTCATCACCTCAAACACAAACTCTGTACCCATTAAACACTAATTCCCTCTCCTTTCCCACTCCCCCAGCCCTTGGTAGTACCTGTTGTACTTTCTGTCTCTATGAATTTGACTGTTCTAGGCATCTCATGCTATATTAATTTTTTAAAAATTTAAATGTAGTTGGTATACAATATTATATTAGTTTCAGGCATATGGTATAATGATTTGACATTTATATAACTTACAGTGTGATCACCACACTGAGTCTAGTATTTATCTGTCACCATGCAAACTTATTGTTGACTGTATTCCCCTTCACCTTTTTTACCCATCCACCTACCCCTCTCCCCTCTGGCAACCATCAATTTGATCCTTGTTTCTATGAGTCTGTTTCTGTTTTGTTTATTCATTTGTTTCATTTTTTTGTTTGTTCATTTGTTTCATTTTTTTTAGATTCCACATTTAAGTGAAATCATATGATATTTGTCTTCCTCTGACTTATTTCACTTCGCATAATACCCTCTAGGTCCATCCATGTTGTCACAAATCACAAGATTTCATTCTTTTTTATTTCTGAGTAATATTCCCATTGTATATATTTATATATACCACATCTTCTTTATCCATTCATCTATTGATGAACACTTAGGTTGATGCCATATCTTGGCTATTGTAAATAGCACTGCAGTGAACATAGGGGTACATATATCTTTTCAAATTAGCGTTTTCATTTTCTTCAAATACCTAGCAGCGGAATTGCTGCATTGCCTGGTAGATCTATTTTTAGTTTTTTGAGGAATCTTTATACTGTTTTCCATAGTGGCTGCCCCAATTTACATAGATTTAACTTCTTGAGGGAGGAAACCGGTATCTTGGTAAAGACAGATCTTTGACACAGTGCCTGGTGCATAATTGGCATTCAAGTGAACTGTTGTATTGGGGGAATCAGATCAGGAGAGAGGAAGGAAAGTGTTGCAATAATTCGTACTTTTCTGATGGATAGAAATAGTTAACAGTTGTTTTTTTCCAAGGTCTAATGCTGGACCCATTTTACTTATTGTTTTGTAAGTAATTGGGAAGAAAGGTATCGTACACTGACAGGCCGATGGGGAGAAATGACAGGAAGATCCCACAATGCCAGAGGAGTGAGCAGGAAACTAGCATCTCAGTATCAGTGTGATTAATGAGAAATAAAATAATCCAACATATGTGTGTGGCGATGAGCTATGAACTGCTGCTTTAATTCTAGGAAATAGGTTTTGGAGTCACTAGATTATGCAAAATGTTAGGCAACATCAGGATGGGAACTAGAAACCCAAGAGAATAATCTCCACCCTTCATAGAATGATGTTGGAGTCTCACTTGGAATTCAGTTTACCATACTTTTTGGGCAGCACCTCAGGAAAGGCAAAGGCCACTTAGGTGTCCTGAGAAGGTCTCAGAGAAAAGGAGTTACTCCAGTGTTGAGAGAGACTTCAAGAGCCTGGCTTGCTTAATCAGTCAAGAAATAATAAGGAAGTGATGATGATGACAATAATGGCTGACATTTGTGAGAGCTTAGTATGTGCCAGGTGCTCTGCCTTCAGCATTAGTTCATTTCATTCTTACCACAATGCTATAAGGTGGGAATTATTAACATCCCTATTCTACAGATGAGTAAATTAGGGCAGAGAGAAATTAAGTGAGATGTTCAAGGTCACACAGCTGGTAAGTGGTAGAGCCAGAACTTGAACCCAGGTTTCTGTGCCTGGAAAGCTTGAGGCACTAGTGTCTTCATATATGATATGATATATATGATACGATATATGTGATATGATATGAGCAAAGTCTGTAAAATCCTGAAGGGCATGGATATATGGAACAAATCTCAAGAGTACTACAATAAGGGTAACTCAGGTAACTCAAAAGGAAATTGCTATACATGTGGGTGCTAAACATGTTGTCGCTTCATGGTTGTATGAGCAACGTAAACAAACAGAGAGTTGGGAAAAGATTTAAGCGAATTCCTGGATATTTGACAACTTCAGATACAGAGAGTTAATATGAATTCCAAACAGTTTAGGGTCTGCAAACCTCTTCTGTACAGGCCTGGAAACTATTCCTAGGAGCGACTGTCGAGGAAAGTGTGAATCCTGGTCCAGGGGTCTAATCCATCACAACCATCTGGGCTGGTTGGATTCCCCAGCCCTGGATCCCATCCATCAGCATGTGGCCAGTGTTGTTGCTGCTTGTTACAGTACAGTTAAATCAATTCATTTGTTTCCCCCAGGTGATGTGCTGGTGGTCCCCATCAAGCTCCACAAGTGTCCTTTCTGCCCTTACACTGCCAAACAGAAGGGCATCCTCAAGCGGCACATCCGCTCGCACACAGGTGAGCGACCCTACCCCTGTGAGACCTGTGGCAAGAGGTTCACTCGACAGGAACACCTGCGGAGCCACGCCCTGAGCGTAAGTGACCTGGCAATTCTCTTACGGTAGGTGGGGTTGGGGAGAGCAGCTCCAGACATTCATCTGACATAAGGATAAAGCCAGCCTGTCTTTCACGTCTCTGTCCACTGGGATATTTTCAGAAAATTTTAAGCATGTTTCTACTACTAAATTGAAGCTGGGTTGGTGGCACTTGGAGAGAGTTAAAACTTTAGTGGTAACAGACTCGTTTTCTTAGGGAAGAAAGTTTAGATCCTGGTCAGGGATAGTTGTCCTAAGGCAGAGAACTCTGGGGCTTGGGCAGAGGGTCGTGTTCCACCAGTGTGATGCCAAAGGTCAACTGAATCCTCAATTTCGCACCCAATTCCATCGCCTCAGTGTTGGGGAGAGGTAATATAGGCATACCTCATTTTATTGCACTCCACTTTATTGCTCTTTGTGGATATGTTGTTTTTTTACAAATTGAAGGTTTGTGGCAACCCTGCATCCAGTGAGTCTATTGGAGCCATTTTTCTAACAGCATTTGCTCACTTTGTGTCGTGTCATGTTTTGGTAATTCTTGCAATATTTCAACCTTTTTCATTATTATATTTGTTATGGTGATCTGTGCCAATGATCATTGATCAGATGATGGTTAGCAATAAAATATTTTTAAATTAAGGTTGTATACATTGTTTTTTATTTTTTATTTTTAAATTATTTTTAGGTGAGGCAACCCTTGGTTGACCTCACAGATTGCCAGGACCTTGTCATTTTACAATCCCTTATTTTTTTATTTTTTACACCTACAGCCCCTGGTCTTCCTAGGTGGTCTCCCATCTTAGTACTAACCAGGCCCAACCTTGCTTAGCTTCCGAGATCAGACAGGATCGGGCATGTTTAGGGTAGCGTGGCCATAGACTATACATTGTTTTTTTAGACATATGCCATTGCACAGTTAATAATAGATCGTAAACATAACTTTCATATGGACTGAGAAACCAGGAAATTTGTGTGACTCACTTTATTGTAATATTCACTTTATTGCAGCAGTCTGCGACTGAACTCACAGTATCTCCGAGTTATGCCTGTATTATTGCCACTTATTTATAGGGCAGCAAAGAGAGCTCCAGACCAAGGGGACCTCCCTTCCCACTGGCTGTCCCCTAGGATTCTGTCTCCCATGTGAATGAATGATTTCCATCAGTAAAAAGCACTCAGGCCATTTAGAAAGGTGTTGCATTTAAGATCATCTTTGAGCAAGGCAATCAGTCCTTGAAAAATCCAACATAAAAATGATTTGGACTTCAAATGATAATATCAAGAATGTGAACAGACAACCCAGAGAATGAGAGAAAATATTTGTGAATTGTTTATCTGATAAGGGTCTACTATCCAGAATATATAAAGAACTTTTACAAGTCAACAATTAAAAGACGAACAGTGGATTTAAATAGACATTTCTCCAAAGAAGATATAATGGCCAGTAAGCACATGAAAAGCTGCTCAACACCATTAGTCATTAAAGTGCAAATCAAAGCCATAATGAGATGCCACTTAACACCTACTAAATTGGCTATCATCAGAAAACGGATAATAGCAAAGTGTTGGCAAGGATGTGGAGAAATTGGAACTTTCATACATTGCTGGTGGGAATGTAAAATGGTGTAGCACTATGGAAAACCAGTCTGGCAGTTCCTCAAAAAGTTAAGCATAAAGTTACTATAGGACCCGACAATTCTACTTCTGGGTATATACCCAAGAGAACTGAAAACATACATTCACAAAAAAATTTGCACACACATGTTCATAGCAACCTTATTCATAATAGTAAAAAAATGGAAACAATCCAAATGTACATCAACTGATGAATGGACAAACAAAAGGCGTATCCTTACAATGGAATGTTATCGGTCATAAAATGGAATGAAGTTCTGATACACACTACAACATGGATGATCCTGGAAAAGGTTATGTTAAGTGAAAGAAGCCGGTCACAAGGGACCACATATTCATATGATTCCATTTATATGCAATGTACAAAATGGGCAGACTCATGGAGTAGAGAGTAGATTGGGGGTTACCAGAGGCTGGGGAGCCATGGGAATGGAAGAGGGATGACTGCTAATGGGCACAGAGTTTCTTTATAGGGTGATGAAAATATTAGGGGATGAGATGATGGTAATCTTGTGAATATTCTAAAAGCTGCTGAATCGTACACTTTAAAAGGGTGAGTTTTTATGGTATGTGAATTGTGATTTTGAAAGAATCCAGATTTAAGATAGGTACAAGTTTACTGACTGCCTTTGTTCTCAATACTGGCCCCAGCACACTTGTCTGAGAATGGCCTCATCCCAAGACCTTAAGTTTTTGTTGTTTGCTTGTCTCTAGTTTCACTGGTTAGAGTCCTCATTCCCTCTATTTCTCCACATTATATAAGGTCCAGCCTGCTGCATCCTAAAAAGGTGACATTCAGAGGCCGCATCAGGTTGCGAGGGTCATATACACACTCAGGTTGGCTCAAGTGTTGAGAGGTTAGTGTAGGAAGTGCAGGAAACCTCATGGGAAGCAAGGACATGGTCAGGATATAATGGCAGTTCCAGCAACCTGGGTATCAGGGCCCCTCTCCTGCATCAGCCTCTCTCTGTCTCTGCCTCCTGTGCATAACCTGCATCCAGAACTCTCTAAAAGAGAGGCTGTGGTTCACAAACCCCCTTTGACTGGATTTCTGTAGAATTCATACATTTAAAGATAGTTCCTTATACAGAGGGGACTCCTGGGGCTGCTGCCCTCAGGAGTTACTGTATGGGGTGGGAGATCAAGTTTTCTTTTCTGGAATACAAAGCTCTTCTCATTAAGGAATGCATTTATCAATGAAAAAGTCAAGGGTGAATCATCTGCTGGCATATTCGGGGAATACAGTTTAGCAAATCTGCCTGCCTAATAACTAAAAAATTTAAGGTATATTAGAAGCCATGTGTAAAATCAGAATCAGTTCACTGAGTGCCCTTTCTATGCCAGGCACCAGAGATATAGTAAAAAA
This sequence comes from Pteropus alecto, assembly GCF_000325575.1. Lineage (NCBI taxonomy): Eukaryota > Metazoa > Chordata > Mammalia > Chiroptera > Pteropodidae > Pteropus > Pteropus alecto. Next base: position 5,231,589 of record NW_006443568.1, on the reverse strand, counting down.
ATGTGACAGAGGACAGAGGACGTGAATGAGGATAGTCCCTGCTTTCTTGGAACTTACAGTTTAGTGAATTTTACCAACAATTTGTTAGAAATACAGTAGTCTCCCCTTATGTGCAGTTTTACTTTCTGAGGTTTCAATTACCTGCAGTAAACTGTGGCCAGAAAATATTAAATGGAAAATTCCATAAATAAACAATTCGTAAGTTTTAAATTGCATGCTATTCTGAGTAGTGTGATGAAATTACATGCCGTCCTGCTCCTTCTCACTCAGGATGTGAATCGTCTCTTTGTCCAGTGTGTGCACGCTTTATATGCCACTGGCCTATTAGTCACTTAGTAGCTGCCTTGGTTATCAGATCAATTGTTATGGCATCGCAGTGCTTACGTTGACATAACCCTTATTTTACTTAATGGCCCCAGAATGCAAGAGTAGCGATGCTGGCAATTTGTGCCAAAGAGAAGCTGTTTTAAACGAAAAGGTATGTATGTATAGGAAAAAAATGTATATATATAGGTACTCTCTGTGATTCGGGCATCCACTGGGGATCTTGGAACATATTCCCCATGGATAAGGGGGACTACTGTATAATGAAGAAGTTTAAGTGAGACTATATATCTGGGGGGCCTAACCTGGCCTGGAGCATCAGAGAAGACGTCTTTGAAAGACATTATGAAGGGTGGGGGATCAGCTATGGGGAGGAGGGCACATTCTACCCATGTCCAATAGCCCCTGGGTTGGTGAAGCCGAGACTGCAGCAGATGGAACAAGAGGAAGAGCAGTGAGAAGTGAGGTTGGAGGGTCAGCCATGGGTCACATCACATGGGGCCTTGAAGGCCATGGCTCAACTCCATTTCTGTGACATTTACTGTGTCTTCTTGTGATTTCAGGTCCACAGATCCAACCGTCCAATCATCTGCAAAGGCTGCAGAAGAACCTTCACGAGTCACCTGTCACAGGGGCTGCGGCGCTTTGGGCTGTGTGACAGCTGCACCTGCATTACAGACACACATGATGATGAGGACGATTTGATGCCCATCAACCTTAGCCTGGTGGAAGCTTCATCCGAAAGCCAAGAGAAGAGTGACACAGACAATGACTGGCCAATCTATGTGGAGTCTGGTGAGGAAAACGACCCCGCTGGAGATGATTCTGACGACAGACCACAAATTCGGCCCAACTTAACAAATCGAGAGACACTCACGTAGCAGTAAATTGGTGGGGAAGAGGCTTTAGAATTTGTTATTGCTCAATCTGTCGTTGAAAGCTACCTTTTGTCCAATTTTGTGGAACCCTGAGAGGAACATTTTTTCACTGTTAATATTTGCATTTTCGTTAGACTACATGGTAGAGATTGGATTTTGTGACTCAAAGGATTATGACTTTTTAGCATGGTACCCTTGGTTTCTGAGAGCTTTTGCTGACCATTCCTTAATTCTGAGTGAATCAAGGCTGGCCCTCAGGCCTCCAAACTCAGGTTAGGAGGAAAATAAGGAAACCGCCATGCCTCTTTTCATATTGTCTCAATCTTCTGTATTCCTTTGTTATCATCCTCTTTTCTCTGAAAAGGTGGGCAAGAATTTATTAAGTTTTGAGATCAATCTTACCTCTGCCGAGCCTCTCCTAGTGAATTCCATATTCCAATTTTCTGGTGAAGTATTTAAGGGAAAGCTTTATCGATATAAGGCAGACAGGGCTGTCTGGCTATATGATCGTAAAAGGTACTTTCTAAATCTAAGACTGCAATTTTATTATTTATTATTTTTTAAGCGTCTACAGCACCAGGTATTCCTAGGTGGTCTCCCATCCAAGTGCTAACCAGGCCCGACCCTGCTTAGCTTCTGAGATCAGACTAGATTGGGCACATTCAGGGTGGCATGGCTATAGACCAAGACTACAATTTTAAAAGGGGATATTTATGTGCAGACAAGCATGGAAATGAGCTAAAAGCCTCCTCATGGCATTCTGACTGACTTGCCCAGTTGAATTAAATTCTAAGTTAGCCCTGGGAAGTAAGCCCATGAGCCCAGGTCTGGGTGTTTTCCCTGCTGGGTTTGGTATTCGACAATTCTACACACACAACCTGTTTTGTGATCATAAAAGAAGTCATTTGGGCAAAACAAAATGCTCCCCTGCTTTTTCAAGCCATTTCCAGAGGCCACTGCTGTGTAACCTGGAAATGCAGCTGCCGCTGACATTCTTTTACTTTGTGAATAGAACTCTAATTGGAGGAAAAGTGTAAGCCTATATAAATAATATATTTCTAAATAGTTTACCTTTTAAAAGATCCTCTAGAAGGGAAGAGAAGGTTAGTAGAAGAACAGATTTTTAAAACCCATTTGCTTTTAACCCACTTTGCAAGCATGCAATTATTCTAACAAAAGGCTGTACTTCTTTAAAGGGCTAACAAAGAAGGAAATGTTAGGGATTGAAATTTTTAAGGCATTTTCATAATTTTGTCTTATGTTAAGTTATCCAAAATGGATTTTAAAAGAAATCCCTTTTTCTTCCTTTTAGTTATAGTTATGTTTCAAAAGGTAGTCAAATCACTTTTTTTTACCTCTTGAACAAAAAAGATCATCAAAAACATCATAAATTAGCTTGTAAGTGTTAGTCATTGAAGAGTTCGAGAGGTATTTAAACTGTACTTCTCAACAGAAATTAAACTCTAGCTAGTGCTACTCAACCCGTGGCCTATAGACAGATGCTGATCTATGAATTGTTTGATACCCATCCACACAGTAGGACCACGTATTGGGCTGCAGTGGACTGGAAATTTAAAAACTGGTCTTTTACCACAGATAGTTTTAAAATTATTTTTATAGATCAAGAGTTACAAATTGAAAAATTACCAAGGACCGAGAACACTTTTCTTAACCTGAAATGAAAATATTAGCTATTGTTTTAAAAGAGGTATATTTAGCAAAAGGGACACCTAAATGGATATGTAGAAGATATATTTTGTAAGGAGTTATGTTTGATATTTTTGTTCTCTCTGTTTAAAGTATTTCTGATGTTTTAATATGATTTTTCTACCTCACAGTTTAACTTCTTTGCCTTGTTTCTCTGGTAGAGCAAGGACCCTCTTCAGTGACCCCATGACCTATTCATAACATTGGGTGCTAAGTAAAAATTTTACATTAGAGATTTCATTGTAAGACAGTGATTTTTCAACTGGGGGTGATTTTACCCTCTGGGGGTTGTTTGGCCATGTCTGGAGACATTCTCAGTTGTTACAACTTGGGGCAGGGTGTCACTAGTGTCCGGTGGGTAAAGGCAAAGGATGCTGCTAAACATCCTACAATTCATAGGACAGCCTCTTAAAACAAAGAATTATCTAGTCCATACTGTTAAGGGTTAAAAGTTGAAAAACCCTGCTAAAGAGTAGGATCTTAAAGCTGACCTTTAATGAGTGAACTTAATTTTGCGTTATATTTTAGTATACCTTTTACCTTATAAATATTTAATAGGCCCTTGTGCCCCCACAAGTTTTGGAAAATACTAGATTAATAAAATGGAGAATGGAGGCCAAATTATTCATAACTTGCCAGAGATCTGATTAAGTTTGCAATGTGGAAACTTAGAAATTCCAACCAGAGTTGGAATGCCCCCAGAACCACTACTAGGTTGTGATCATTTTATTAAATTTTAAAGTAGCAGAATCATTGGCAGGAAAATGGAACACAAAGCTTACTATTTAAATGATTCTCTTTTTTCCATAATGTCTTGAATCGTTGCATTCCTGGTTGTCTGTTCGGAGTTTGTATGTTGGCATTCGTAATGACCGGATTGCTGAATTCTATCACTTTTAAAGGAGACCGTTGTCTAGACTCTCAGATCATAAACTGCCTGTTTTAAATTTATGTTCACATTTGGTGGTCAGTATTTATAATCTGCACAGTGTCTTTGAGGTTTAATTTGTGGAGTTGGTGATATTTTTATAATATGTAAATTCACAGTTGGGTCCAACACAGACCATTAGTGATTTAGGTTATATTCTGGCATCTTTCTGGCATATTCAGTCCAAATTCACAAAGGGATACTTTCATATTAGATATATTGCATGAATGGGAACAAGATTCTTACTTGTGATGGAATTTTAAAATGGCATCCTTGGGAAGTTTTTTCTCTTGGGAGAAGGGGACAGGATTTCGTAGCAAGGGTGGGAAAGGATGTAAATAAGGCCTCTAACTGTAATATATGAAGAAATGACATTGAGCATCGTGAATTCTGGTCATTTGTCAGAAAGATGCCATTTAGATGTAAATATTTTGGTGGCCATTAGACTGAATATTCCTTAAGAAAATGACTGGTCGCAGAATGTTGTAGAATTGAATATTCTGGTGGTTCAGAATACTGTGATGGTTTTTTGTTATTGTTGTCGTTCTTAATTGATGTGATAAACCCCACAGAGAGAAAGGCAACAGGTAGAGTTACCTGTACAGATCCTGAGGGCAGTGGGGAAGGCTGGAGTGGCCTTTGGTCAACTGAATTCAGACTGTTTCATTTGGACTTCTAGGTTTTTGTGTGTCCCTATGCATTGACAATAGAATTATCTCTGTGAGGTCTAGTATAATGGGGTAGGGAGGGACAAAGTGTTGGGTGGGCAAGAAATTCCTATTATACTCTGTTTTGAGCATACACTATACTTCCTGTCGTCGTTGGTCTCTTACAATTTGTCTTGTGCTTTCATGTGGTCACACTGTCTTCTGCCCCAAAAAGGGGGGCACTTTTATTTAGTCGCTTATGATGGGCAATGTTTTCATTGATTTTTGTTCAGTATTTCCACAACAATTATTATTACGTTCCTCAAACCTTTCATTATAGTGCTGAAAATCTGAATTCTTTTCTTCAAATAATGCTTCTGTAGATACAAAAGGAAAGGTTTTGTTTGGCAGGAATAGTTCGGTTGGTATCTAACATGTCCTAGTCTTAAAAGGTAACACTAACTCACACCATTGTGATTAGGTGATATAGAAGCTTCGTAACTTAAGGAGGATGTTTAGCATCTGATCTGACCCTCCAGGTGGATAATTTTACTACTGCCAATTCTTCATTGATAAGTGTGGTTTTGGGAGCAATTTTTATATTCATTTGATTTTTGGACAAGGAGATGGACCCACATCATGCAAATATGGGAGCTGTCCTGGTTTAAAAGCCTCTTGTCCCACAGGAGCAAGTGTCTCATAACAACTCCATAGACATAGCTTCCAGGGTTCCCCTTGCAGGGGACATATCTATTCCAAGAGTCACTGTACTTAGGGAAGCTCAGAGCTGTAGCTTCCTATAAGGTATTTATAGTTCTCCCAGTCTCAGTGCATTTTACCAATTAGGGGTCATTTCTGCCATATGTAATGTTGCCTAGCAACATAGTTGACATACTACTCTTTAGTAAGTTGTCAGGGGAACAGAGCTAGAAAGTTAACCAGAGGTCAAATTCTCACACAGAAGGGGAAAGGTTCTGTTAATCCTTTACCAAATAGCATGCTGAGCAATTGCATAATAGATGCTCTACCTAGTTCCTATAAAATATAGCCAGAGGAATTTCCTATTAAAATATAGCCAGCACCAGCTAACTTTTCCTCTCTTGAAGAGTGTTCATTGCGCTTAGCTGCTTGTGATTTATACACTGCAGATTTTGCTGAGATAAGTGTAAGAGTTGGATAAATAGTCACAGTGGTCCTATCAAAATGTCACGTATCCTTTGGTGCTGCTCATAGTAGATAGATATAGTATGACATACTTATAGGGACATTAAATGGAAATTTCTGGGAATCTCATCAATCATACTTTGATGAGAACCTATGTCCACCTGGCAACCACCAAACGCTAGGCTCTTGGTAACGGTGCCTCTTATTGCTCTGTCATGTGGTGCTACTCTTGCCTGCTTCCATTGCTCCTCAATAAGTGAGGATATTGGGTTATCCAACAATTATTTATGGAGTCCTTCTTATGTGTCAGGCACTAGGGGGACAGCAATGAACAAGCACGATCCTTGCCCTCAAGGAACTTGTAGTGGGTAATCAGGGAGACTACCAAAGGGTGTGACAAATAGGGGCAAGGACAGGGTGCTCTGAGAGTGCTTGGGTAGAGCGCCTAGCCCAGTCTTAGAGCTTCAGAGAAGGCTTTCTTGTCTAAGCTACTGTTGGTGGTCCTTCCCATCCAGTAAATTTCTAGCTTTGGGATACAGTTTATGAGCAATTTGAACAATTTCTGACATTTCTTGCCTTTTCCAAACGTGGTGGTTTTGGACATTAACGGTGTTTAAATTACTTGTTTTATTCAGGTATATAAAAATACTGTAAACATTTTAGAATATCCTAGTCTTTAGAAAAATGCATTAGATGCTATGGTTTTCTTATTAGAAACAAATAACTTCCCATTATCTTGATCCAGTATAATAAGATAGAACAAAAGTATTGTTACTGTGACAAATGTGGAGGAGCCAGGCTGCATCTGCCTTGAGTCTTGGCTGGCCATGTAAACTGGTAATACCCAGAAACCAGGAGAGATATGGGATAGAACCATTAAATCAAGAATTTGAGAAATAAAAGGGATGTTAGAGATACTGTAGTCCAACTCCATTTTACAGAGAGGTGAAATGACTAGTTCCCAGTTCCCACACCTCTAGTTGGGATCAGACATCAGGCTCTGCCAGGTTAATGCTAATAATAAACATGTTTGGGCAGGTAGCAAAGAGCATCTGTAGATAGCATTTGTTTCCTTAGGGTACCCATTGGACTAAAACCACAGAAGAGGAAAGTGCTATTTTAGCCTCATGTGACTTTGTGTGATCATGGCCTGCATTCTTGTAGTGCTTAAGACAGGAAGGGGGTGAAATCACATGTCGAGCATGGGGGAGTTAATTTCTTTGCCAATAATGCCAACATATTATCTGAAACAACATAAACACCACACAGACACACATACACACACACACAGCAGATCAAAATGTCCACTTATTTTATATGTATCATGTATTTGATTTTAGTATATTAATTTTATTTGTAAAAAATTTCCAATTTAGAAATTATACATTTTCTTGAAATTACTTTTGCCAACCTCTCTGACTTGAGATATAAATTGGGCATGATTCAGGGAAGTTGACAAAGACAATCTTATTTGAAACAAACAAAAAAACATATTTAAGTCAGCAGCCCATATAATAATATAGTATTGAGTGAAAATATATTTTAGGTATTTCTTGACTCTGAATTTTAATAAATCTACTGTAAAAGCTAAATTTATTTCAAGGTCTGTGGTAATATATAACAGTTATTAGTAAAACAGATTTGCCACTTTATGATTTAAAAATAATTAGAAGCATAATAACTCTGTATGGTGCCAGGTAGCTACTAGACTTATTGGGGGATCACTTTGTAAATTATGTACATGTCTAACCACTATGCTATACACTTTAAACAAATATAAAATAATATTGAATGTCAACTATAATTGAAAAATAAAAATTATTAAAATAAATTCAGGGAAAAAATACTATAGTAAAAAAATGAACTATTTTCAGGCACTATAGTCAGAATAGTGTGGGAGATATTTTAGGGTAATTGAAGGCGAACATCTTTAACTTCGTTCATTTACTTCATTATTTGAGAATGAATCATGCTAAGATTCTGTGTGACAGCACCTATGGATTCAGCAACGCATGGTAGCTATTCTCTTACCTGGCAAGGTTTCCAGCTATAAAACCTGCATTAAAAAAAAAGGAAAAAAGAGAAAAGAAAGAAATTTTGGCTAAAAAAACAAACAAACACACACCCTGCATGAAAAAATGACCTTGGATATTATACAATGGATAGAAAAAGTTGAAAGGAATTCTGATTTCAGACATAATTTTTCAGACTTTCTTGAAATATAAGTGACTTTTTTTCTCTAAAAATAAAAAATACCTAGAACCAGAAATATTTATCAGTATTTGATCTTAAATATAAATATTTAGTTTGGGACTAAAATTGATGCAAATCACCTTTGATTTTGTTAAAATAACCTGTGGGTAGACAGGAAATAGTCTCAAACTAAATTTTTGTTTTGATTTACATAAGTCAGATTGAGACACCCTAGTGACAAATTTAGAATAGAAATAGCCTCAGCCAGGTTTAAGAAATAGTCTTTTGTTCCTTTATTGCTTGTTTTGTCTTCAGAAACAAATGCAATTTAACTATTTTTTTGTACCTTCCAGAACTTTGACCTAAATTAGATAACTGTAAATTTTAGAATGGCTAAGGTCAAAATGGTTAAAACAATTTCTTTAGAATGAATGAAAAGAATTAAGGATTAATTACCTCACATGGATGGGTTAATAATCTTTCATAATTTAAATTTAGTTAAATGTTTTTCTCATTAGAATTATTTTGCATGAAATTCTAATGTGGAATTTTACAGATAAGATATTAGTTAAGAAAAAGAAGACAGCTACTAAATAGAGCTCTCAACAAAAGAAGCTTCCATCAAACATCTTTTCCCATCTCTCTGTTCAGTGGTGTTAGGACCAACTACTTATATTCTGAGAGAGTTTCTGGGCAGAGTATCGCAAGCTAGAATGTTTTAGATTCTGTGAAAGAAGACTGACCACTGCTTGATGACTGGGTTGATTCATGGGATGCAATATAAGCAAAAACTAATGGCAGACAACCCCCAAATCAGAAAAGACATAACCATTCTAAACACTAAGCACTATAGTCACACTTTCCAATAACTCAAAAGAAAAAGAATAACTGACTATCTTTGGCTGTCAAGAGTCCAAGTGGATTAGTTTCTCTTACAAAAAAAGCACTTGTTAAAACTGCTATCAAAAAAAAGGTGACGTTGGAAATGATCTTGACAATTAAAATAGCAGCAACTGATAACTTTTTTAAGGAGTGGGAAACTTTCTGCTTTTTAGAACTGAGTTGGTCTATATGTTAAAGTGGCTCTGTACCAAGTCTGTTTATATGGTTCATTGTTGTCCACATTGTGTGTTGTTTTGCTAGTTTTACTTTTTATATATAAAGAACTAAAAATAAGAATAAAGTATTAAATTAGTGGATACAATCTATAATCTAGATCTGACTTCTCATTTCTGTTGTCTTGGCAGCCCATTTTAATATAAGTCTTTGAGACATGCATATTTTTCTTTCAAAAATTATTATTTTTTAAACAAGTTTGAAATATTTATCTTTCAAAGACAGGAAGTTGGTTCAGTTTTAGCAATGTATTGATATAATTTTACATTTTTAAAAATTATTGAGGCTGGGTTCATTTAAGATTGGCTGGATTCACTGCCAGCTCTTGAGAAAAACATAGCCTATAGATTTTTAAATGATTCCCTGTAACAATATAGAACTGCTAACACTAAATACACTCTCCATCTGTTTGAAGACTCATTAACTTCAATTAATAAGAGACAAAAAAAAAAAAGACTACTTAAAACAAGTTGGGTCAAATCCTGTTTGCTGCCTATTTTTTGCAAATAAAGTTTTACTGGAACACAGACACACCCATTCCTTTCCATATTGTACATGCCAGCTTTTGCACTACAATGACAAAGTTGAGTGGTTGTGACAGACACCTTTCATCTGCAAAGCCCAAAATAGTTACTATCTTGCTTTACAGCATTTTGATCCGGACAAGAGATCCGTTATTCCTTTTGTAAAAAGATGATGGAGGTAGGCGAAGGGGTAGATTGCACAAACCTGGTAGGCTTCACTAGGGTTTAAATCATTCTAGTATGTATGGACCAATACGTGAGCATTACTAAGATTTAAACATGTCTAGTATGTATGAGGGTCAGTGGAGGGATGCAGCTGATCTCTATGAAGGTTTTAGGAGGAAATTGCTAGAAGTATCTGACCAAGAGAAAAGATGGTCACTTGGCTCAGCTCCAAGGCAGTGTGCCTAAGCCTTCAGTATGAGAGCTAGAGACAGAAACTAAAGGAACATGATCCTAAATCTTGGTGAGATGCTGAGAGCTCAAATGGCACTGCTTTGAACACCTGCCAAAAGCATGAAGCAGAATGGGCAGGAGCACTGGATGCCCTACTCTTCAACTCTGCATGACCTCAGTGTATTCTCAGCACAGCTGTGGCTCACAGGCAGTAGCAAGAGGGGTTAAATGCAGCTGTATAGGCTCTAATGGTGAGCGCTTGGAGGCACCTATGAATTCAGCAGCCCACATCAGAGTGCCTGTCTTGGTCAGGGTGGTTTGGCTTCAAAAAAGAGACACCCTAGGAAGTTGAAGACAATGGTTCTCACTGTGTGGTCCCAGGACCAGCAACATAAGCATCATCCCCAAGGGGATTCTGATGCCAACTAAAGTTTAAGAGCAGTTTTAAAAGGATTTGTTGCAAGATTAAAATGAGTGATTTTACCACTACCCTGGGATAGGAAATCAGCAGATCATCTGGAATTAGAATGTAAGCACTGAGATTGCTCCTGGTCTCTCATGGTCCTTGTCCATGCTCCTTGTCAGTTTGTCTCAGCTTGTGTGAAGTTCCCCAGCCACTCTTGGAAGACTAGCTAGCTGCCCCAGCCAGTACCTGACCATTGCCCTATCCTTTGGTTAAAATCCTCCAAAGGACAACACTTCAGTTTCTGTCTAGCAAAAGCTGGGTTCTCTTGTGTCACATGGTACCTTGAGTCAGGCAGTGGAAGGCTCTGGACAGGAGGTGGGAGTGGAGGTGGAGGGGTGAGGATATGTGAACAGATAGGTGGGTGGTGGTATGGGAACAAAAGCTGGGTGGTGGTATGGGAACAGATAGATCCTCCTGATAAGGGTCTCTGGAGAGGGCAGAAATACTGACCTACATGTCTTCTATGTTAAGAAAATCAGGAGAGGGGAGGGGGAAAATAAAATAATAAAATGTTAAAAAGTAAAAATAAAATTACTTAAAAAGGAAAAAGAAAATCAAGGCTGACAGGAACATTTTCAGGAGTTTGCATGATACATTTCCAGGTGTTCCCAGAATCAGTGGAGGTGGGGAGGGGAACTGTAGGTGGCTGTAGGGTTTTCCATTAGTAGGGAAGCAAAAGTCTATTTAGTTATATACCCCCCAAATTGAATTTGAAAACAGGTGTTCAAAGACTTGTACACAAATGCAAACGTTCATAACAGCATATTCACAACACCCACAAAAGGTGGAAACACCCAAATGTCTATGTCTATCAGCTGATGAAGAATAAACAAAACGTGGGGTATGCATAAAAATGGTGTTGTTATTCATCCATTTAAAGGAATGATGTTCAATATGCTCCATATTGAACCTGGAAAACATAATGCTAGGTGAGAGAAGTGTTACATAGGACATCATATTGTATAACATCATTTATACAAAATATCCAGAATAAACAAAGCCATCCAAACAAAAAAGCAGAGTGGTGGTTGCCAGGGGCTGGGCAGGGAGTAAGGAATGACTGCTAATGGGTGCAGATTTCCCTTCTAGGTGACGGAAAATTCCAGAACTAGATAGTGGTGATGGTTGCGCAACACTGAACGTATTTAATTGTCCTTTAAAATGATAAATTTCATTATGTATTTTAACATTAAAAAAAAAATCTATTTAGTGTTTCAGGGACTTCCTAGGTAATCACGCGAAGACGGGTAGGCGGAGGCGCCCACGGCCGTGCCGCTAGATCTGAGCACTTCCCCATGCGGTCCCGGGCCGCTGGGGTCAGAGGCGCAGAGAAAAGCAGGCTCCATTTGCAGCCCCGGGCGAAGAAGCGGCAGCGGCGGCGCGCCAGCTCCGACGGGCTGGGGACCGTCACAAAGGTGGCGCGGGCAGCTGTGGCAGAGGACGCGGCCTCGGAGCGGCGATCCGC
>NW_006443568.1:5214056-5219584 GCF_000325575.1 Pteropus alecto | reverse complement strand
GCGGAGCCTCTCGGCGGCGGCAGGAAGGGGGCGCGGGACGGGGCGGGGCGCACCTGGAGCCGTCGGGCGCTGCACTCCCGGAGGGTGGGTGGGCGGCCGGCCGGGCTGTGGCTGCGAGGGGGAGTGATAGGTGGACCTCCCAATGGGGCGGTCGGAGGGCGGGCCAGGTAGTTTGTAGAATCTTCTATTTGGTTTTGTTTCTAATCTTGACTAGAGTCAGGTCAGGCATTTCAGGCAGGGTTATCACAGAAGTGATGCGGTGTTTTACTCCACGCCTCATACCACGTGACACAATTTCAGCTACTCGATTTATTTTATTGCCTATGATGTTCACTTTAAGATGATGTCTATGCTTCTCACTGTAAAGTTACACTTTTCCTTTGTAATTATAAAGTATTATATATAGAGAGAGGTAGTTTAAAACTACATAAATCATCTTTCATCTAACGTTTTATAATTTTATTTTTTATATCATATGGACTCATGGTTTCCTGTTTTATTCGTTGGGCTATAATACGCTGCTGTCATTTATTCTAATGCTCAAATTGTCCCAGATTTGGCCAGTGGAAGCCCATTCAGGCCTTCTTTTGGGTCCATTTGACATTGTCCTGTTGTTACATGAACACTTTCTTTTTTTTCTTGCACAAGATGTTCCAGGCTCATCTTACACTTTATCCCTTCTCCAAGGAGTCCTGGTTCTTTATAGTGAGAACAGTTATTTAGAAACCAAGATCTGGATGCTAGGTGTGCTCGTTGCTTTTGAAGTGTTGCTGCTTTCATGCCCTCTCAGTGGATATTTCCATAGACAGAGTGACAGATTGTTATCTAGATTTGGACATATAGAAACAGATAACTCCAGGTCCAATCCAAAACCACAGGATTCATTATAATTTTCTCCCTCTTCATGATTTTTGATATATATGCTGTTATCACATTTATTTCAAAAATTTTTTATTTCCATCACTAAAGTAATATTCATCAATAAAATATAAAACTACCAAAAAGAGAGGAAGATCAACCATAATTTCAGCGTAACAATACAACTACATTTTATAGATTCACTTTCAGCCTTAATGTATAGGTCTCTTTTTCTGAGTTATAAGATAACATGCTGTAAGTACAATTTTGTATCCTGTTTTCTCAATTTTGTAGGGGTAGGCAAATTACAGCCCATAGACCAAACTTGGTCCATTGCTTGTTTTTGTCCATGAACTAAAATTGATTTAAAAATTTTAAATGGTTGAAACAAAATCAAAAGAGGAATAATATTTGGTGACATGAAAATTATATGCAATTCAAATTTAAAGTATCCATAAATTAAGTTTCATTGGAGCTCAGTCATGCAAATTCATTTATATATTGTCTATGGCTGCTTTTTGCTAAAATAGCAGAGTCGAATAGTTCTAAAAAAGATCACATTGCCCAAAAAGCATAAATACTATTAGGCCTTTTTCAGAAAGTTTGTCGACCTCTGAAATATTGTATCTGAATCACCTTATAAATTAGCTATTAAATCTGTCCTTTGAAACATTATGGGAGTGACACCAATAATACTTGGCACAGTTTAGGTGCTTAATAAAGAAATTTCTTCCAAGTAATTCAGGAAGGGAAGGGACTAGGAGGAGGAAGAGGAAGAGAAAGAAGGATGATTTTTAGATATATCTCTTTTCAAGCATCTGCTGAACTTATTCCCAACCAGCAGAAAAGATGTCTTCTCACTAGTCATTAAAAAGAAATATGTCTTTCATCAATCTTTCATGGCTAAAATACTGGCTTCTTAAATGTCCTCTAAAAAAATTGTTTGGGGCCAAATAATCTTGTTGCTACCAAATTAGTAATATGTCTAACCTTAGCTTCACAGAAGCTTTGAATTTTTTAAATGGCTTGGTAATGAATGTGGGAAGATAGTGGGGAGCTGAAAAGACCTCTCCTACCTTTGTCTCAACCCCCAGTTGGGTTGTCTAAGCAAGAATAAATGCTGAGACACCTTCCATTTAGATCTCTTTGGCTAAAGGACAGTCACGGGTTTATTATGTATATCTATAGTTTTTGAAAGTGACAGTAAATTATTTTAATAGTTCTCCTGTTGAAAGGTGGGGTCTTTGTATGCTCCTCTTGAATCTAGGTGGGTTTGTGACTGATATATCCCATAGGGTACAGTGAAAGTGATGTTATGTGACTTCTGAGGTTAGAAAAGGTGATGTACCTTCCACCTAGTTTTCTTGAGATGCTGGCTCTTGAGACACTCCCTCTGGGTTTTCTCCCCCATGGAACCCAGCCACCTTGTGGTGAAGAGCCAAGCCACAAAGAGAGGCCATCTGTAGGTGCTCTGCAGGACAGTTCCGGTTGAGCCTAGCCCTCAGCCTTTCCAGCCCAGGCTTAGCCATGTGAGTGAAGAAGCCACCTCAGAGTCATTCCTGCAGTCTCAGCCATTCTAGCTTCTAGCCGTTAGTCACCAGCTGGGGCTCAGGACAGGGTGGAACAGAGAAGAGCATCCCCCACTGTGCTTTTTCAGAATTTCTGATCTACAGAATCAATAGTAAATCCTATTATAAAAATTAAAAAGCCATAAAATCAATATAAAATCAATAAAAATCAATAAAAAATCAATCATAAGCATAATAAAATGGTTGTTGTTTTATACCATTAAGTTTGGGATGGGTGTTGTACTGCAATAGTAACTGGAATAATACCATCTCATTAAAGGACTCTAAGATCATAAAATAAGTATAAAGAATAAAAAGCATGGAGAACACAGGGATAATTAAAGCCAAATGTAGTTAGTGTTTGCTTTAATTGAATATTAAATATAGTTCTGAGTTTTCTAGCAGTCAAAAATATAAGCAGAGAGATTGCTAAATGTAGTAGTTCTCATTGTATGATAAAAAGAAAGATGGCTATTTCTCAGGAGAAAGTTTTTCTGGAATTAAACTCTAATAGAAATTTATTAAACACTTCCCTCTATAAGGAATATTGAAAAATATAATTGGCAAATTCTTTATCAGCAGTTTTATAGAATTCACAAGGGCTGTTTCTAATATAGACCATCAATAAACTCCACATACATAACACTAAATCATAAACTCAGACTGTCTAAGTGTGTAGCTTGACTCAGGCACAGCTCATAAAATCTAGAGGAATGAATGGTTAGCACATTCCTTTGACCCTCTGAGCAATCATATCAACCAGGCTTTCAGCAAGGACTTGTCAGCTGCCAATTAATTAAAAATTAAGTTTTCTGGTTAATATCTGGATTGCAAGAATTCTGTCATGTTAGTTGAAGGTAGTCCTTTACATGCTTTAAAACACAAGAAAAGAAGGTGGCAATGCCTACAAGATATCTACATGGTGGGAAGGGAGGTCTATAGATTGGAGAAGGCTAAACCTTTTTTAAAAAAATAATCTTGAAACTCATCAGAAAGAAAAAAATTTTTAAAAATGAGCAAAAGATTTGAATTTCACCAACAAAGATATATAGATGGCAAATAAGCACAAGAAAAGAGGCTCAATAATACTAGTAATTAGAGAAATGCAAATTAAAACTACAATGCAAAGTAAAACCACCACATACCTTAAAATTAGAAAGGCTACAAACAAAAACAAGAACAAAACTAAAGCTCACAGTACTAAGCATTCGCAAGAATGTCAAGCACTGGAACTCATATGTTCTTATGGGAATGCAAAATGGTACAGCTACTCTGGGAAGCAGTTTGGCAGTTTTTTAATAAAGTTAAATGCACACCTAGTATATGATCCAGAAATTCTCCTAAGTATTTACCCAAGAGAAATGAAAATATGATCACACGAAAATCCATATGTGAATGTTTTTGGTAATTTTTTAATAAATACCCCAAAATGGAAATAATCCAAATGTTCTTTAACTGGTGAACAGAGAAATAGGTGGTACATTCATTTATAAAATATTACTCATCAATAAAAAAGGAACTAGTGTTAGTGTTACATGCAACAACAGGGATGAATCTCAAATGTATAATGTTAAATGAGAGAAACCTGATTCAAAAGACTACCATCTAATAGTTTTGTTATATATATTTTATCACACACACACACACACACACTACATACTGTAGAATTCCATTTATGTCATTCTGGGAAAAGCAAAGCCATAAGGACAGAGAACAGATCAGTAGTTGTCAGGGGATCGGGGTGGGAGAGGTTAGCTACTAAGGTTCAGCGTAAGGGAGGTTTTCTGGATGGTTTTTGTGTGTGTGTGTGTTTTGTATCTCGATTGTGGTACTAGTTACATGACTAAGCCTTTGTCAAAACTCACAGAACTGTCAAGAGTGAATGTTACTCTAAGTTAATTAAAAAATAAAAATTTAAAATTTCTCCTGGCCACATTGAAAAAGAAAATAGATTAAAAAACTATTAAAATTAATATCATTTAGTATTATATATTTTAGGTAAAAAATAATATATTTTAACTCAGAATACTAAAAGTATTCTAATTTTGACATGTAATCAATATAAGAAATTATTTAGTGATACTTTTCATTCTTTTGTTTGTACTGAGTCTCAGGAATTGGTATGTATCTTACACTTACGGGACATCTTAATTTGGACTAGCCACATTGCAAGCGCTCAATAGCCACATGTGACTCGAAACTACTGTATTGGACAGTGCAGGTCTAGACCATGATCTGTAAAAAAAAGTAAAGGTAAGCGTTTCCAGGTTTGAGCAGCTATAATCAAATAAGTAGAATACTCCCACCAAGTAGTATACACTAATTATCACTTTAAAAATAAGTAGAATACTCCCACCAAGTAGTATACACTAATTATCACTTTAAAAAATCTTAAAACAATCATAGTGAAAAGTTATAAAAATATGAACTCAAGGGAGTCGTATTCTTGTAGATGCATCCAAACTGGCATCATCTTCAAAGGTGACCTCACTCTCTTACTTGAATCTTCTGGAATACTCCCTGAAAATGCCATTCCCCTTCATGTTGCATTTGCTTACATTTTCTTCTGCTCTCTTATCTCTTCCTCACTCCACACACCCATATACAGTTCTCCTCCCTGGTGAAAATTCTTTTTTAAGACCCAGTTTCAGTGGACTTCCTTGCCCCAAACCTCTGTTTCATAAGAGCAGGAACCGTGCCCTATTCTTTTTGCATAATGGGCCCTCGACACTGTTCTTTCTTCTAATCTTTATTGGGGATTTCTAGGTGCTGGGGACACCTGGTGAATGAGATACATCTCTGTCCCCAATTATCTTGTGGTCTGATGGGAATGACAAACAAATCAAAGAGGAGCGTTAACACAGTTTGCTAAATGCTAAAGCACAGTGCTGTGCGGAAGCCGACTTTTCCTGCACAACCTCTGAGGTAGCCCCTTCCCGTTTTCCTTTAAGAGGTGGCCATGGAAGTCAGTACAGAATGGGCCTTCTATTGAGTCCTTGTGCCTACTCAGCCTCAGCCAGCCATTGGCTGAGTTTTACTGGGGCACTTAAGTGACGGTGACTGGGAGAGTGACCATAGAAGTAAGATACCCTTTCTTTTCCC
>NW_006443568.1:5203645-5214042 GCF_000325575.1 Pteropus alecto | reverse complement strand
CGTGGATGTATCTCCAGCAGACTTGTCTCTTAGTGAAAACTACCCCGTAGGCTCCTCCCTTGGAAACCCCTGCCTATACTACTCTAAAGAAACAATTCTCTCATGGTAGCAATCCTGGGGACCATGCTTCTGGGCCAGCAGCCTCATCTGCCAACCTGCTTGAGGCCTGGGCCAACCAACAATTTATTCAGAAGTCAGCTGTCTCAAGCCCCAGGCCCCCTGGATTTGGTGCTTCTAATATTCTTTGGAATTTTGCTTTCAAAAGTGGGGAGAAGCAATAAGATGAGGCTGTGGGGCTAATTTCATATACTTTATATCTAAATCCTAAGGTAGAAATGACATTTTTGAAAAGAGGAAATGGTGTGGTGGTTGGCAAGGATATTGATCCAGCTCCTCTACCATTTGCAGAATGATTTGTGTTTAAAACTTCCTTTTTTAAAATGCAAATAAACTTGCAGAAATTTAAAAATCATTCTTAAATTGATGTGAAGCATTATAATAAAATAATCAGATTGACACCCTGAGTTAGGAAATGAGAGTTTTATGATTGGGAGAAAGAAAAGAAAATTATAGGTAGGAGGGCTTGAAGGAGGCAGGAGGATGGGCAAACTTATATAAAGACAAATTTGTCTACTTTGTGAGTTTCATTTGAATCCTTGCATCAGTTGAATAGACTGTAATTGATTTTTAAAAATTTAATTGTTGACCTATTGGTAGGTGACAAAAAATCTGCTCCTCAGAGAAAAATTATTTTCCCCTTCTCTGAATTCTCATAGCCTTTTGGTCAACAATTCAATGCCAACCAGTTGCCAGATCCTGTGCTAGGTTCTAGAGCTTTTGAATCTTTTGCATTTAGCATATTTCAGCTTATTTTATGGATGAGAAAAAGTTCATGAGTTTAAAAAACACCCCACAAGTAGTGCTAGCTTTTCTTCCGCTAGATGGTGAGCTACCTCTGCAGGGAGGGAGCTTTATTTGAACAAAGGAGCGCATTGAAAATATTCTGGTCATCTTTGTAGCATTAGTATCTAGCTCAGTGCCTGGTATACAAGAGGTGCTTAATAAATGTTTGATGAATGACTAAAAGACCTCTCTATGCTTTTTACCATCACAGAGCTGAGAAGGGTGATGAAGCAGAAAAGGAGAAATGTGTTCTGAGATCTCCCCTCTCAAAGGAACTTCCCAGCAGCTTCCAACTGTTAGTGCCTTCAGCTGCTTCAGCTTCCCAGAAGTCCAGCCAAAAAAACATGGGACTCCTTCATTGGGCAATGTTTGTTCTGGAGATTCCCAATGGGCTGGCAGAAACTTTGCCACTGACCTCTTTTCTCAGGCTTGCTTCCTCTCCTTTTCCTTCCCAGTGGCTGCTCCCCATTAATCCTTTTATACTCTCAACTCTATCTCTCAGCATCTGCTTCTTAGTAAACCAAACAGTGGGGCAAGGGGAGTGCACTCTGTCTTCAGAGAGGCATTGAAAATCACATAGCAATGGGTGGTTGATGTATAATCCTCTCAGAGTGAAGGAAGGTGATAATTGGAAAGGCTAATATAATATACCACCCTGAATCAATACCCTTTCCCAGTATATTTTAGGACAATACTAGTATGTCCCAGGTCTATAATAAGTACAAAAAATGAAAGTAGACATTTGAAAAGTTTTATACAATAAATAGGCCTGCAACAGACTGGGAACGAAAACAACCTGGTTCTTCACCAGTTTGAGAAACACTGCATTAGCAGGCAGAGTAGTCAATACCTCCAGGGGACATGAGTTCACTGGTTAAAATACAACCATCATGAGAAAAACAAACTAAATTTTACACATAGACACACATACACATACACACACATAATTACATATATAATCTAAGAATTATTGAAATAGATCAAAAATTGTAAATAAGAATAAAAATATATTTAGAGAACAGATTATATTAACAATATTAGATAATAATGAGAAATCATAAACAAGAAGAAATATTAGAACTGAAAATGTGTTTAAAAAAAACACAAGCAATAGAATAAGTGGAAGGATAGATGTGGCTTTAGAAAAAATTAGTAAATTTCAAGATCACATTGAGGACCTTTCCCATAAGATAGCAAGAAAGGACAAACAGATGAAGAATATAAAAAGAAAAGCCAGGAGGAATGGAGGATAGGAGGATAGGATATGCCAACATCTGGAAAATTACAGGCTCCAGAAGGAAGGATAAAAAATGGAGGTTAACTTATATCTTAAATAATAAAGATAACCTTCCAAGAATTAAAGAAGAATGAAAAGTCTTAGATTAAAAAGGCCCAAAGACTGTCAAACAGGAGCATTAAGAAAAAATCCACACTTACACATATAACCAATATAAGAATATTGAATGTAAAATGTAAGAATATTAAAGACAAAGAGAAAATTATAAACGCTCCCATAGGAAGAACAAATTGATATCATACTACTCAAACAATAGTGGATGCTAGATAAGAATCAAACAATATGTTTTAAAGTATCAAAGGAAGAGAATTTTGATTCTAGAATTTTATATCCAATCAAATTGTCATTCAAATGTTAGAGCATAATAAAATTATTCTCCAGCACACAAAGCCTTAGAAGCTTTGCCACACAAAGACAAACATTGAAAGCCATCTTGAAGGAAGTACTCAAAATGAGAAACGAATCTGAGAGATGCTCCAAGAGATGGGAGATATGAGTGTTCAAATACTTTGGTAAAGTTTACCTTTGTCTTTAAAGAAAAAGGTTTGTACCAAATAAGATAAAAAGAGAAAATACATCCATAACAAATAATATCAATACTGAAGGAGAGTGGGGAAAAAGAGATGTGAAAGTATGCTTAAGTAATTTCTTGTTAAGGGGAGAAATAGATAAATTATCCATAAGGGTAAAAAACATGAATATAGGTAATTAATTCAGGGCAACCACAATACAAACTATAAATATATAACTTTTAAATCATCAGAATAAAACTCGAGCCAATGGACTATAAGAAAGAATATCAACAAAACCATAAAAGGAATAAAACATGAAGAAAATGTAAAATATAAAATAATATGACATAAGTAAATCCTAATTTAACTGTAAATGCAATAAATGTAGTTGTATTAAATTCAAAATTAAAAAGCCAAGACCCTCAAACCAGGTTTTAAAAATTAATTTTAGTATATGTGCTGCCAAAGCAAGCACCAGGTTTTAAAAATCAAACAGTATGATTTATCTAAGTATATATTTAAAACAAAAAGAAATGGAAAGGTTGAAAATAAGAAAAAGCTATGCCAGGCCAAATGAATCAAAAGAATCCAGAAGATAGTAATCCTAATGTAGAGTAAGCCCTGACTTCTTTTTTTTTTTTTTTTTTTTTGGTAATACAAGTGCCTGACTGAAGCTCTGATTGCTGAGGCATCCATTTCAAAGAGGCATCCACTTTGAAGATGACTATCTCCAATAAACAGGCCACTAGACTGGGAGTCAGGCTGCCTCTTCCGACTAAGCCTCCTTTTAGAAAGCTTGGTTGATTTCAAAAACTGCCCATTAGGACTACTTGTCTCTTTCCTCTGAGCATTAAAGTCCCTTCTCTTATGTTTTAAGCTCACTAGTAAAGAGTGAGCCCACGAAACCTTTAGGTCCCCACTTGATCCCAATAAAAACAGAACCCCAGGCCTGTGAATGCTCCCTTTGGCCTCTCTACCCACCACCTTGCTGTGTAGCCCCCAGGTATGCTGTGTAATTTCCAGGTCCTGCAAATAATAAACCTCTATCTTTTCAAGGTTTTCTGATACTTATTGCTGAAAGGTGTCTTGAAGTCATAATAAAAACCACAAAATATTGATAGACTGAGACCAGTACAAAATACCTAATATCTAAAAAAATAAGATTTAAAGTAAAAAAAATCATAAGAGATAAAAGATATTATGGGACATAGAACAAAGAGTAGAGGAAGGAAATTATAAATGCCTTGTGACCTGTGTCAGAAATTATTGCCTTGTGACGGTGTCAGAAACAAAAACTATAGTAGCTACACACATTTTCTTTCTTGATTACAGAATGTCATATTATGACTGGATAAGCATGAACAGTTCTCAGAGATTGATGCAATTTGTAATGAGACCTTGGATTTTTCCTTTCACAGAGAAGATAAGAATTTTTTTTCTAAAATGATAGTTGAATTATATTAGGTGGGAACATTTTGTTGCTATTGTTGTTTTTTTGAAATTTAAGTATGGGAAGATTGTATGGATAACTGGCATACAAAATAATGGACTGTGGCATACACTGCACATTGACTCACTCAACACACATTCCAATCTCTTTCTAGTATGCCTTCCTATACTGCATAGGCTGGAAAGCTAAAAACTACATTTTTGAGACTCCCTTGAAGCTATAGTTCAAATAGATGGATCCACATGAGACTGGAAAGAAGGAAATGAGAAATGTGTGGCAGAAGCCATGTTCACAGGTAGATCAGCTCTTTTTTGCAAGCATAGTCTGAAGGCATTGGTTCTTCTGAGGCAGATCTGGCAGAGATTTTAGTGTCTATTCCTAATGTCATAGTATCAGGAGGTGGTAACATTGGGGGTTCTACAATAATAGCTACATGAAGAAGTAGGAGTTTCTCATGGCTGCTACTGTCCTGAACTTCCAGCATCTAAACATGATTCTCTGACCCACCTAATATTATCTAATAAAGCCCTTTCTGTTTAAACCACCTAGAGTAGAATCTATTCTCTGCAAGTAACAATATTGACTATAGAAGACTGTTAGTTGTTCCTCAATAACTTCTCTCTTCCTTTGTAATAGAATGTTTAACGATACACATTACTACCCTATATATAGATTATATTTCTCAGACTCCTTAGCAGCTAGATATGACCATGCGACTAAGTTCTGACCAATTAGATGTAAATAAGTGTGATGTGGCAGATTCCAGCAATCTTCCTTAAGAGACAAGTACATGCCTTTTACCTCGTCTTCCTCTTTCCTCTATCCTTCTGCTTGGAATATGTGGTTGGAGGTCCACTTCGAAATCAGAGCATGAAGGCTAGGGATGTTGCAACAGAAAGTTGGTAACAGCCTGGCTCCCTGAAGGCTTCATAAAATGGAGATACTATGCTAGCCTTAGAGCATCTACCTCTAGATTTTTATATGAGAGAAAAATTAACTTCCATATTGTTTAAGCCATTGTTAATTTGGGTTTTCTGTCACTCTCAGCCAAATCTAATTCAAATGAATCAATGACTTATACACCATTACCCTGATTCAGAAAATATACACCCTTCTCTGTCCATTAACTTCCAGTTCATATTTCAGGGATAGATTTAAGATTCTGTATCATCTGTTCTCTGGCCACTCTAATTTATAGCTTACAAAAACTCCCAAAGGTGTAGTTCCTTAAGTATAGCTCCTTGAGTACAGGTCCTCATGATCTGAAGACCTATGAAATAGAGGCGAGTTATATGCCTCATATACACCCAATAGGTAATAGTGGTATGTATAGAACAACCAGTATAGACATTTGTTCAAAAAGGGCAGAAATGCAGGCACAAATGAATCACTAGTCCATAACATTCTGAAATCCAGCTAAGCAAATGTTGGAAATGATTAGGATTCAAGACCTGGGGATAATCATCCATGGCTCTTGGCCCTCTGAGTCATCCTTCCTTGTATGAAAGACATCCCATATTTGCAATTGCATAGTTTTCACAGATTGCATCCTACTAGTAGAATTTTGGGGGTCAGAGATGCCTTTTCATCTTGTATTGCCTCTGACCTTTTCAGTCCAAGCAGGCAGTATTCCTCTGAACACTCTCTTAAAAACAATATAGGTCTCTTGTGAACTTCTTGGGGTTCAGTCCATTTGACAAAAGGTATCCTCACAAAGTTCTTCAAGCTAAGCCTTTCTCTGTCTTGTGCTTCTGCTAGGGAACAATGCCCTTAAGAGTCTTAGAACTATATTGTTTGATTGAGAAGATCCATGAGTCACTTCCCTAACTCTTTAGAGGACTTTTAATCTAACAGTACTCTGAGGTGCCACCTTAGATCTTAACAAAGGATTTACAACTACTTCCTTAACTTCATTTTTAGACTATTTTTCTGGCATTGCCTTGGATTTAATCTTTGCTTGGAAGCCATTTCTTAATTTTAGCATCATCTGCCACCTGGAGAGGCTAGGAATTTTCAAAACCAGCAAGTTCTGGCTTCCTTCTGTTTAACAGTCCATCCTTAAGCTTCTCTCTCTCCTTTCACGTTTTACTACAAGTGTCAGGGAGACGAGGTCATCCCTTCCACACTCTACTTAGAAATCTCCCTAGCTAGACCACTCAATTCATCAGGTACATTTTCTACTTTTCATCTTACTGCAGGCAATAGTGTTGCCAAATTTCTGCCAATACATAATAAGGACCACTTTCTTCCAGTGTCCAAGAGGATTTTTGTGATTTTCCTTTAAGCCCTCTCTTGAGGCTTCCTCACAAGCCATTAGGACTCTACTCTTTTCTGAAAGGCTCAGTTTTTACTAACACTTACTTCAAAGTCCTTCATCCTTCCAGCTTTTGCCCACTGCCCAGTTCCAAAGTCACATGTTTAGGTTTTTGTTATGGCAGCATTTTTAGGTACCACAATTTATATGTTATCTATTGCTGCATAACAAATTACCCACACAACATAATGGCTTAAAAACAACAAACAATGATTACTTCATAAGGTTTCTGAGGGTCAGGAATCTAGAAGCAGCTTAGCTGGTTGGTTCTGGCTTGAGGTCTCTCATGAGGTTTCAGTCAAGCTGTTAGCTAGGGCTGCAGTCAGCTGAAGGCTTGTCTGGGGATGGAAGATACAATCCAAGATGGCTTACTCATATGGTTATTGGCAGAAAATCTCAGTTCATCTCCACATGGCTGTCTGAGTATCTTTAGGCAGCTGGCTTTTCCTAGAACAACTGATCCAAGACACAGAAAGAACGAGCAGGAAGCTGCTCTCTCTTTTAACAACAAGACTCTGAAATCACACGCTATTATTTCTGCTTTATTCTATTCTTTAGAAGCTAGTCACTAAATCCAACTCACATTCAGGATCAACTGCTTGAAGAAAGCACGGTCAAAGAACATGTAGGCATTTAAAAACCTCCACAACTATCCATGCTCTTCTCTTTGTTCTCCAGTTTCAACCAGAAGAGTGATCTTTTCCTATCCAGGGGCTGTTTCTCTATTTGATATTTCTTCCCCAAATTTATAGAAATTCAGCCACTATTAATTATTCCTCCTATATATTCAATATCTCCTTCTCACCTTTATGCTTTCCCTCAGCATTTAAACATTTTTAAGTCTTTTACACATATTCCTTTGTAGCTAATAACCTCTCTCTTTACCGATAGTAGTTTGAAAACAGAATCCAAAATTCTCTGACATTCTTCCCATTAAGAGATGGCAGCTATGTTCCCTTCTACTTGAATCTCGATAGGCATGTGATTACCTTTAACAATGGAATATGGCAAGTGAGGCAATGCGACTTCTGTAGATGGGTCTAAAAAATCATGCAGCTCCTTCCTAGTTCTCTTGGAATACCCTCTCTTGGTATGTTTTCTCTTGGGGACACTCCCTCTCAGAACCCAAAAACCATGCTGCAAGAAGGCCAAGCCACATGGAGAAGCCATGTGTAGGTGTTCCAGGTGACAGTCACAGCTTTAAAGTGATCCCAGCCTTGAAGCCAGAGCTGTTTGAGTGAAGAAATCTCCAGATGATTTTAGTTTCCAGCAGTCAAGTCCCCTCCAGTCACTGAGTCTTTCCGGCTGAGACTCTAGACACTATGGAACAGAGATAAGCCATCCCTGCTGTGACTTGTCAAATTCTTGACCCATGGAATCCAGGAGCATAATAAAAGTTTTACGCCACTAAGTTTGGGTTGGTTTGTTACACAGCAATAGTAACTGAAACATCCCCTTTACAACTCTGAAAAGAGTTGTCTATTTTCATGAAATCTCTCTTTCTTCATCCCCCACTTATTCCTCTAACCTAAATTTTGCTCCCTTCTTTCAAGCTTAATAATGTTCTCTGAACTCAATGATCTCCAAGTTGCCAAATCTCATGACATTTTCTCAGACTGTTAAGAGAAGTACTCAACCCTATTGTCTGAATCCTCGTTCTTGAATTATTTTCTCTCTTCTTGTTTTTATAACACCGCACTATCCCAGATCTCTTTGTCTCTAGTTACTTCTCAGTCTCATTTGCAATTTCACCTTCCTCTATCCAGCCACTAGATAATGAAGTTGCTTAAGCTTGGTTATAAGCCTTCTTCTCCTCTTACTTTATGTTCTCTCTCTCTACCCATATCCATGGCTTTAATTCCTATCTATACTGACATTGATGACAACCTTTTGTCTCAATTTTATCTATTAAGTTCTAGGCCTTATGTCTAGATGCCTTTTTAACATTTTGTACTAGTCGAGGTTCTTTGTTGCACAGAGACTGGCCTTGGCTGATTTAAGCAAAAATGAACGTATTAAAAGTTCATAGAATCAAAGGAAGAGCAGAGCACAGGGGTCAGAGCCTACGCTGAACAGGCAGAAACAATAGCCAAGTCATACCACAGAACTGGCATGGTCGGGACACCAACACTGCTTTCGGTAAACAGAGACATGGCAACTGGTACCACTGATAGCATCAGCATCGGACGCTGCATGCTGCCACTAACAGCACTGCCACTATGGCACCTGGAGGTAATATCTTGTTGGAACCATCACCACTGCCAGAAAAGATTGAAGTTCCTGCTTTTTGGTGTCATAGCTCCCTCCTCGAAGACCCTGGTGGGTGCATCTGATTATCATAGTGTAGGCCATGACCATGGTCCTAACTGCAAAAGATTCTGGGAAAGCAAGTCACTGGCATTTCCAGATTCTAGAGCAGAAAACAGACTCTACTTCCCAGCAATTGATCATAATGTAAGGAATTCTCTAAATGTGTAAGTGAGTTTCAGAAGCTAGGACAGGAATGCAAGGGAAAAAACTTGCATTACTTCCTCCTTGCAAGGAAGAGTTTATCACCGATCTGATGTGCTTTCTTGAGGAACAAATCTGTAGAATTCTTTCATGTTTTAATTAACAAAGGCTAAAATAAAATATTTTCCTAAAACAACGCCCAGGTCTTTTTGGGAGAATTCTCAATGGGGATACTAGCAGAGTAGCTTGAGGACATCCAACATTCCTAATATCTAGTGATTTTCAAACATGTTTCCATTTACCTGTTCAGAATGTTAGGAAATGCAAATAGCAGAACACCTCTAGAGTAATACAGAAGTGACATTAAGAGACAATTGTGAATATTTTGTATTCTTGCAGTATGATCTTCAAAATGCATAATTGCTGATGACATCAAAGGAATAAACTGTCCAATATGACCAAGTATGACACAGAGAGGAATCTATCAAAAAACTAAATGTAAATTTTGAGGGTTTTCCCCCCAGTTTTACTAACACAGCACTTCTTGGTACCTGATCCCAGAATAAGGAACTGAAAACTAAGTTAGTTTACAGCATTAATGTTTATGTAGCAACAGTAAAAATCCAATGATTTAAGATTTTAGCAAATATGTAATGTTTGTACTCCAAATATTAGGGACATAAATATATCAGAAAAAAAGCTTGATGTATAATCAATTTTTGTATTCGAAAACACAAACCCTGACTTTTTTTTTTTTTTTTACTAGTTTTCTATTTTTTCTGAACCTAACTAAGAATTATTTTCTCTTATCTCAGTTTCTCTGGTTTTCCTCTTCAAATAAAATGCTTGTGACCTGTAGAGGTTTAGAAAAGGTTGTCGCCAACTAAAATAAGTGCTTCAATAAAGGTACAAATTCTGTGGAAATCTTTTAACATTTGATGTTGCTAAACTTAAGTACAATAATGTCACATGTACTTATACAGTAATTGTGGGCACGCCTAAGTCCCTCCCTCTTTCCTAAACCAAATTCCCTAGATCCTAGAAATCCAGCCCTTCTGCCCTCCGGAGGCGCCTTTCCCAACGTAAAGTACAATTTTAAATTTCAGCTCCTGACTAAATAATGATTCCGTAGCCAACTGCTAGGGAATCGGGGCACCCCAGTACCTCTGGAGGGTGCAGCGGGGTGTAGGCAAGGGCAGGGGGAGTGGGCGAAGCTGCTGGTTGGTGCCTGAAATCTGTGCATTGCCCCTTTAATTGTGTCCCCAGCCCTCGGGCGTTTCTGTCCAACGCCCACGTCAGCAAATACCTTTTGTTTCTCTCACGTTGGGGCTACTTGTTTTAGGGCGCAAAGGAACGGCTTCGAGAGGGGGCATTTCCCCTGCGGAGGACCAGGAATCTTCCCCGAGCCCGTGCGCACGACTCGCCGGTGCGCCGCGGCCCGCGGTAAGAGGCTGCGGGCGGCGCGGGCGG
>NW_006443568.1:5175037-5202999 GCF_000325575.1 Pteropus alecto | reverse complement strand
GGGGGGCCGGGGCTTCTTTCCCGCGGCCCTGGGCGCTTGCCTCCTTGGGGAGGTGGCAGGCATCCTGGGCTGTAGTCCGAGTTTCTTAGTACATCCTCCATCCTCTGGTTTTCTATCATCATGAGACAGATCAGGCTTAGAACCGAAGGCACCTAACAAATATAGAGCTATGATTATTGTTTTATGAAGAACCACACAGACGCACCTTCTACCGATGTAGACTGCCACTTTTGTGAGAGGATTGCCTTGTTCCCTTTAAAATGCGCTTATTTATTGTTGACTGTGCCAGTGGCCAGACTCCATACTTTTCAAAAAGTGGAGTTTTTAATAATGCGATATAATTGACATATAACATGGTATTAGTTTTAGCCCAGGACGTGTTTGGAAGCGGTAGCTTCCTGCCTAATGACCTTTAGCTGCGCGCGTCAGGATTACTTCTGTTTTCAATAAACGTTTATATTTGCAGGACTTTAGTAAATTTAGTGCTTTCACCTATATGAATTATTTCGCTTAATTTCACATAGAACAACTACCCAGTCAGTCCCGTGGTTATTCCAGTTTTCAGATGAGGAAACATGTTAAGCGTGGAGTTTCATCTCTAACCATGAGGTGAACGATGGCAGCCTCCCTGTGCCGTTGCCTCCTGTTCTTGCTCTCCACTTCCTCCAGAGTCTTCTGGAAAGCGAGTCAGTCCGTGACACTGTTCATCTTAAAAACCTTAACAGATGGTTATGGAAAAAATTCAAAATCCTCAGGAGAAGAACCAAGTTCCAAATTTCCTCTCCAGGCTCATCTTTCCTGAGCCTCAGGTATGGGTGGGTTTGTGGGACCCCAGAAACAAGAGCCCGTCACCAATAACCAGGGATCTCGTCTTTATTCCTGGGAACCTTCCTGTCCACACAAGTGGTATGAGAAGTGAGAATCTAACCTGCGACTCATGGCCAAATGGGCAGTTGTGTGTTAGGTTACGTCAGTGGGAGGCATCACAAGTACCTGAGCTTCTTCCAGGTCATGTAAATTTTGGATGCCAAAAAAGAGGGCACCCTGTCACTTCTTAGCTTGTGACCTTGAATTCACCAGCCCTTCTGTTGATAATCATTTGGGCCCAGGAAAAATGTTGTAAGATAAATACTTGATTCATTCTAATCATTTAAATCATTTTCTAGATACAGAATTTCCCTTTAATACGGTTAACCCTTTCAGTGACATATTTATATGTGTAATAAAGAATTTGATGTAAGTTTCTTGATTCCCCTTGAGGGAAGCTTTTTGTCTTGTCACCTCTTTGCTCAAAAGTGGTCAGTGGCTCCCCATTCTACTCAGATTAAAAATCAAAGTCCCCCAATGAGTCTACGAGGCCCAACAAGGATCTGGTCCCATGATATCCTCCCTGCCTCACAGTTTGCTCTGACTCCATCTCTCTGACTCCATCTCTCATTGCTCTCTCCAGCCCTCTCTGTCTGCTCCACCTCAGTCTTTGCATGTGCTGTTTCATCTGCCTGGAACACTTTTCTCCCAGATACCCACATGACTCTCACTTCTTTTGGACTTTACTTAAATGCCATTTTCTCAATGAGACTTGCCCAATTATGGTTTTGATTCTCTTGACTATTTTTATACTTCTAAATCTTTCCAGGGTTAAAAGACATTTTATCTACCAAAGAATATAATTACCATGTCAGTTAGCCGAAGTTCCTTATGACCCAGAGATTTTTGCTAAGGAGACAAATGAGATTTGTTGTAGTGACTCTGGTGAGACACACTAAATTCTAGATTAATGGCTGTATATATCTTAAAAGAGATGGTCTTCTAGCCCATAACCTTAATTCAAGTTATACTCATTATCTGGATCTTCAGTCTACTCATAGAAATACATGTTTCCCTTTATTCCAAAGACCTTTGAACTTAATACTTCTTAAAATATGTGATTGTCTTTTCCATCCATCTTTTTAAAGATCTTTGAACTTTATGGGAAACTTGAATTCTCTAATACTCTTAGGACTATTATAGATATTTAATTGTCATAGATATTTAAAAGCTTTCCAATTGAATTTTAGATGTCCCACATGAATTAGTATAAGTTGTCTCAACTTCTACTGTCAATCTACTGAAGGAAGAAAATTTAAAACATATTACCTATTTCCATAATTTAATCACATATTTTGAAAATAAACCTTTCTTGATGAGTTAAGAGTACTATTATGAATGCAAATTGTGTTAATGCCCTATAGATATAAATGTTACCAAGTTGTAACTGACTTCAGTTTATAGGACATTACTATTTTCTTGGAAAGCTCCCTGTTCTGCTCCTTTCTCTGTCGTGGCTGCCTGTCTTAGTTCAGTTCCTCACCATTTCTAGCTTTGACAATTGCATTTAGCTTTTAAATTGGTGTTCCTAGCCCTGCCTCTCCCACATATTTCTCTTCCTCCATGCTGTCTCAGATTTTCTTCTGGATATGCAAATTGATCATCATCATAATACCTAATTTTTATTGAGCCCTAGCTAGCTACATGCCAGGCCTTGTGCTAGGCATTTTGCGTACACTATGGTCCAAAGAAGAATGCAAGACTTATGAATGTAAATTTAAGATCAGTCAGCCTTAATTCCATTTGGTTCACTTATTCCTTGTGCAGTCTTGGACATTTTTTTCTAATTTCTCTGTGCCTCAGTTTCTTTATATGACGTAGATCACTGCAGTACTTGCCTCATAAGGCTGTTGTGAGGCCTGAAATTAAGATAATGAATATAGAGCATTTAGCACAGTGCCCAATAAACATTCAAAATGTGGACTAAAAAGAGGTTATTTGGAAAGTAATCTCACAGGCTGATCTGATCATAAATTCCTAACTGGGCAGGTCATGGAGGTAGTCATGCCCCAGGCATATAATTTAGTAAAAGGCTATTTTTACTTTAAGCAAGCCCTGCCCATTGTTTCTATGCATCTAGGTTAATGCCTCTTTGAAATGCATTTTTCCAGACTCCTCCTCCTACAGGATGACCACCCTCAAGAGAGCAAATAATCATTACTATCCTGTTATCCCATCCCTGACTTGCTTTCTCCTGCCTTCTTGTAATCTTCCTTATGTCCCCCCCTCAATTCCAAATGCATAAAAGAAGCTGTAAACTGTCATTTCTTGGAAGCATTTATCTCTCAGTCTGTTGAGATCTTGCTTCCAGGTGTAACCTCTGTTAAACTCATAAATTTTTATAAACATTCTTTACTGCTTTGGATGTTCTTACGTCAACAAAAATATTAGCTATTTTTATTGAGATGTAACGCAGACATAAAATGCACCCTTTTAAAATATACAACTCAGTGTTTTTTACTGTATTCACAAAGTTGTGCAACCATCACCACCCTCCAGAACATTTTCACCGCTGCATTAAGAACTCTGTACCCATTAAGTCACCCGTCATTCCTGCATCTCCCTAGCCCCTGACATCTGCTAATCTGCTCTGTCTTATCGTTTGCTCATTCTGGACATTTCATATAATGAAATCATAAAATATATGGTCTTTTGTGATTAACATTTTTCATTTAGCATCAGCTTTCAGAGTTCATCCATTGTAGCATGTATCAGTACTTTATTTCCTTTTTATGGCTGAATAATGTTCTATTATATGGAGACACCACATTTCGCTTATCCATTCACCAGTTGATGGACATTTGTGTTGTACTATTTTTTTGTTTTTTATGAATAATACCTTTATGCATTCGTGTGCAAGTTTTTATGTAGATGTATATTTTCATTTATCTT
Organism: Pteropus alecto; assembly: GCF_000325575.1. Classification (NCBI taxonomy): domain Eukaryota; kingdom Metazoa; phylum Chordata; class Mammalia; order Chiroptera; family Pteropodidae; genus Pteropus; species Pteropus alecto. Next base: position 5,199,240 of record NW_006443568.1, on the reverse strand, counting down.
GGGTGTATATCTCAGGATGGGCTCACACGATCATATAATTTTTTAACAGCTTTATTGAAATATAATTCACATACTATGTAATTCATCTATTTAAAGTGTACAACTCAGTAGTTTTTAGTATATTCATAGGTATGTACAGCTTTCACCACGATCAATTTTAGAACATTTTCATTACCTCAAAAGGAAACCCTGTACCCTTTAGCTATCATGCCAGCATCCCATCACACTTCCCCCATGCCCTTCTCCTTAGCCTTTGGCAATCACTTATCTACTCTGTCTCTCTGTGGTCTTTTGTGATTAGCTTCTTTCATTTAGCTTAGTTTTTTCAAGGTTCATCTACATTGTAACCTGTGCCAGTACTTCATTCCTTTTTAAGGCTGAATAACATTCCTTTGTATGGATGTACCACAATTTGTTTATCCATTTTCCAATTTATGGACATTTGGGTTTTTACCTTTTAGCTATTACGAATAATGCTGCTATAAACTTTTGTATTTAAGCTTCTGTGGGGACATATGTTTTCATTTTACTTGGATTATATATCTAGGAGTGGCATTGGGGGGTCATATGGTGACTCTGTGTTTCATAACTTCAGGAACTGCCAACTGTTTTCCAATACAGCTGCACCATTTTACATTCCCACCAGCAGTGTATGATGGTTCTCCACATCCTGGCCAACGCTTGCTGTTTTTGTGTGTGCATGTGTGTATGGTGTGGGGGGGGGGGGGTGGGTATTATAGCCATCCTCATGAGTATAAGGTGGTATCTCATTGTGAGTTTTGATTTGCATTTCTCTAATGATTAATGATATTGAACATCTTCTCATGTGCTTATTGATATTTATCTTAACTTATTTCTTATAGCTGTTAATCTTATTTGAGCTATTATCTTATTTAATCCTCTTAACAGACTTCCTCATAGCCTCTTAATAGTCAATATCCTCATTTTACAAAGGGAAACTGATGCTTAGAATTAAGTAACTTGACTAAGTCACACAAGTAGTCATTGGTAGACCTATAATCATGTCACTCAAATCCTTCAGAAGTGCCCCAAACCTATAAAGTAGAGGGGCTTCAAGATCTGGTGCCTACATATCTTTCTCTTTTCATCTTCCACTGTTCCTCTACAAGCACTAAGTCTCAAGCCATAACAAACTTTTTATCATCCCCGAAGAGGTCATGCTATTTAATACCTCTCTGTGCCTTTGCCCTTGGTGCTGTGTGACTAGGATGCCCTTTGTCCTCTTTTTCATGTATGAACTTCTACTCATCTTTCAAGGCCCAGTCAACTGTTACTGCTTTTTGGAAACTTTTCTAAATACTCCCAGGCACGGTCATTTGCTTCCTTGGTTTTACAGTTCCCTTCTACTAGGAGTATTATCGTCATTGTATTGTAACTTTATTTATAAGCATCTTTCTCTCTTCGGGTCTTTCTCTGACTTTCTCCTGATAGACATTGTGGTGTGCCAGAACACTGACCTTTGACATATCATCTATCATCTTTGTATTACCAGGACCAGGGATAGTCTGGCACAGAGTAGGTACTCAATAAATAGTATTGAATTAATACATTCCACCTTTCAGTTTGAATATCTGCCCTTCTCATAAAAATAGAAAAAAAGATTTTTACCTTAAATAGAGAAAGAAAACATGTATAGCTGTATAAAATTCAGAACAATATAAAAGTAATTATTGAATTAAGGATAAAGTCGCTTTATTTCAGTTGTTTTTCTGATCCTTCAGAAAATCTCCACTGCTTTGAATCCTTGGCTCTCAAAGCAGCATCTGAAGCATCGAGGGTTTAACAAACACCTTTGTATCAGTTTCCGTTCCTTTTATCTCACTGGCACTGGTGGATAAGGGGCAACATTCGGTTCTTACAATTTCAGAATATTTGGGGGAAGCTTTATTTCAAAATCTACAACGTATTTTTCATCATTAGAAGACACTTCAGCAAACCAAACCAGGCCATAATTTTATTTAAGACCTTCTTAATATGTAAATTAGAATATATATGTATATACATATGCATATATCTCACATCTGTAGATCACATCTTTATCTATTCATCTGTTAATACTTTGTTTTGTTATTTATATTACATGTGTATATATATATAAATATATATACACACATATACATATATATACACACATATATTTTTGTTTGTTTTTTATTTTCAATCCTGATAGTTCTTTATTTTCTCTAACATACGTGCTATGGGTTGCTAATTTGTAATAGGTATCATCACGAACACACACACATATATGTGACTAATATTTAGCCATGAAAAAGAAAGAAGTCCTGTCATTTGAGACAACCTGGATGGACTTTGAGGGCATTGTGCTAAATGAAATAAATCAGTCAGAGAAAGACAAATACTGTATGTTATCACTTATATGTGGAATCTTTAAAAAGTCAAACTCATAGAAACAAAGTAGAAAAGTGGTTTCCAGGAGCTAGGGGACTGGACAAAATAGGGAGAGGTTGGTAAAAGGGTACACACAATTTCAGCTGTAAGATGAATAAGGTATGAGGATCAAATGTATATAACACGTTGACTGTAGTTAGTAACACTATTGTCTAATTGAAATTTGCTAAGATAGTAGAACTTAAATGTTCTCACCAAAAAAAAAAAAAAAGATAAATATGTAAGGTGATACACATGTTAATTAACTAGTGAGAGAAATCTTTTCACAATGCATTTTTATTGTATACCAAATCACCAGGATATACATTTTAAATATCTTACAATATTATTTGTCCATTATATCTAGTGAAGCTGAAAAAAATCTGAATAACAGAGACCCTGGTTCATAGAGTATAATTAATGAGCTAACATTTGAATGAGAAAATGGCAAAAATTGTTTCTAAAGATAACTTTCCCTAGGGTGAGGGCTTTGATATCCTCAGGTATATTGTACTTTTGAAATGATCACTCTCTCTGGGTACACAAATATGATGGATCAATCAGGTTTTTTCTGCATCCACCTTTGTGTAAATTAGCATTCTGTAGGCCAAAGAAAATGAGTGATAATAAAATTCTAAAAGGTTAACATTTTCTACTCAGTTAAAATAATATTTTAAAGTTGTTTGCATAATTAATGATAATAGAGATGAGGATGAGGATGATGATAAGTATTGCTATCATCTATCAAAGGCTTGTTATAAGGCAGGCACTGTTGTAAGTACTTAGATCATCTTCTCATTTACTCTGTCCCATAAACTAGAAGGTATAGATATTATTACTATTTCCATTTTACAGATGAAGAAACTGAGGCACAGGGAGGTTAACTTTCCATGTTATCCTGTTAGTAAGTGGCAGAGTCAGAATTTTTACTTAGGCAGTGTAATTCCAGAGACTGTACCCCCAGCACACTGCCCTGTACTCCCAGCACACTGCCCTATACTCCCAAAACTGCTGCTCATAGACTGCTTACTCATCTGCTTAAATTTAGAGGCCATTGATGTACTAGTATGTCATCCGGGTCCAGTTTCAGGAAAGAGAAAGCACTCTAGTGTTTTAATTTGTTTACTAAAGGGAATCAAGTGCTTACAAAATCATTGGAGGGTTGGGAAGAGTGGGCTCCAGGCTGGGCCTTCAGAAATTATTCCCAGAACCAGGCTGCCAGACAGGCCCTCCAGGGAAGGGAACCACTGGTACTGCTGATTCCAGATAGCATTGCTAGCTACAATTCAAGGGTCAAGAAATTGCTACCTCGAAACTGCCCCTCAACACCCACCAACTAGTGACAACTAGTGTCTCCACCAAACTTGTTTCTTGGCAGCCATGAAGCTCTGGACACGAGAACTGCTGGAGAAACAGTGTTTCCACAAATGTGCTTGCCAGCATTAACAGCCAAAACAGCAGTAAGATGGTTCCCGCCTCATTTCTGCCTTCCAAATCTCACAAAACATCTGATGGATGGACCCCATTTCACATGGGGAAAGTTAACTGTAAAGGAGTCTGGGAAATGTATTTTTTATTTTTCCAGAAGGAAGTTAAAAAGGATGCTGAGAGTTAATGCAAAAATCTATTCTAATATCTGCTAGGGAAGAACTTGGAGGTTATATTCCTCAAAATGACATTTCATTAGTGTGTAAAAACTGTTAAGGGCACAGACTAGGTTCAGAAATCAGTTCTCTTAAAAAGCCACAGAATTAACTTTTGCTCATCACTGTATAGTCCTAGTACATTGGACTAGTTAGTGTGCTCTTAAATAGCATTGTTGAAATAGTGAAGCTAAAGCTGTCAAATACCCTTTGCTGAGTGCCCTCCTAGCTCACTGGGGCTAGAAGATAGATGAGCTTTTAGTGTAGCAAGGAGTTGTTCTCAAAAATTATTAGTTTTGTTCCCCCAATTACAAAATCTTAGTTTATCCCTCCATTGGATCCCGCTGTTTTAACGACGGGTGTTTCTTAAAATCCTTTTCATAGCCAATTCTAGTCTTTACTGTACTTTAAATGTGACACTTAAAAAGCTTTGATAACCCACTGTCAAAAGTTTGCTGCTTCCCACCTCCATCGCCTTTGCTCTCAGCTTCCTTTTGTCCCTTTATTTAGATTTCTTCTTATTTCTCTCATTCTTCTCAGCTAGAGACCTTCAGACTTTTTAAAATAACCTTTGCCAATCATAAGAAGGAATCACATTATACTTTATGGAATACTTAGATCACCTTGGCTTATTTCTCTGTTGGTTGATACTCAAAACTTTTTTAATAAACTTCTAGGTCATCCGTGTTTTGAGTGGTTTAAGTTGCCAAAATTCAGATCTCCTCATGAGTGGGTAGTTGATACATTTATTTTCTTCTTTGTACTTGCTTATATTTTCTAAAATTTCTGTAAGTATTATAAGACTTTTATAATCAGAAGAATGCATATCGTTTTAAAAAGTGATTCCATTAATTTAGTCAAAATTATAGGGAATTCTTAGCTCAATTTATTAGCTTATGAAATAAATTTTAGAGGGAATTCTTAGCTCAATTTATTAGCTTATGAAAAGCATCAAATTCATTTTTCTACGGCCTGTGGACATAAAGCCTTAACACTATGTAAACAAAACTTCATAGACAATGAAAAAACCAGTGGAACAAATTTTGGTGGTGGTGGTGGTAATTAAAAAGGTTTTGAATATAGTAGAAACTGAAGTTTTTTTCTAGCAAGAGTTGTTATAGCTGTTCTTACAAGTTGTGGTATATTCTGGTACGATCTGGCAGATCAGATAAGAGTTAGAAAAGATATGAGCCACTGCAGTGGGGCTTTCTTATCATATGTAGTAAGATCCCTCCTCCTCCCCGCACCCCCCGACTTCTCTCTTAACCATAAGGTTTTTAAGAAATGTTGAATTTCTCAAGTTGAATCTTTAAAGCTATTCTCTTTGGTTTTCTTGTAAATCATGTGGATGCCACTTGCAGGAAAAAGGGTAATGGGACATATTTGCTGTCTTGTTATCTCATCTGCTGGCCTGCCTTTGACTAGCTGTTGTCTTAAGTTTATTTTTATCATCAAAATTAAAAAGTATGTTTGCTTTCAATTTGCCATATTTTAATATTGGCAACTCTTCTTGCAAATTTTAATATTAAGATTCATGTAATAAATAAATAAATGTCCACTGTGCCAGATTATCTATTTTTACATGCTAAAAAAATGACACCTGATAAATGCCCCCATATAGTTTAAGTAAATATTTATTATTTACCTTGGCAGATATTTCTGTCTCTTACTACAAAAGTAGTGTTATAAATAACTATTATAAATGTATTAGAAATAACTATTTTCTCTCTCTGCAGGACAATCCTTCATACACAGACTGTGTTTGACTTGGAATCTTCCCTTTTTTACTCCATTCAGTTGACTTAGCAGGGTTTCAAGAGCAGCATTTATAAATTTCCAGGTATGAAAACTTTTAATTCTTGATATTATACCTAACTTAAAGTAGAATTTAAGTTAATAAAGCAGTTATAGATTTTAAAAATCAGAATGGGTTCATTGCTTGGAAATTCACTGTATAAAACATTCAACATTCTGATCTTAGCCAGGTCTCCCTGATTGCCTATTGCTAAATTTTTAATTCATTGCTTCTCTCGTGTTTTCCATTCTACCTAATCAAAGACTCATATTACATAGTGGCTGGAGATTATCTAGACTAATCCCTTCAGTTAGCAGAGAAAGAAATTAACCCTCGAAAGGTAAATATACTGTCTTTGGACATATAGCTAGTTTAGTGGTAGAACTACTGTAAGAAATGACCTCCCATGACAGTGGCGAAGGAGTGTAGCTCAGCAGTTACATCCGCAGCTTTGGAGTCACTGTCTAGGTTAATACCCTCTTCTGTAAAATGGGGATAATAATATCACCTACCTGGGAAATTGCTGTGTGGGGGATAAAAGGAGGCAATGTATATCTCTACTATTATTATTGCCTGTGGCCCTTTCATTTCTCACCAGTTGACCCCTTCACTGCTTCGTAGATTCCCCACCCTTGGCTAACATTTTACAGTGTTCTCCTGATTTTCCCAGTCATTCTCAGTTTATAACACTGGCTTCTCTTCCCCATCCTGCTCCACAGTCACGGGCAGTCCTCCAGGTTCTCATTCCAGCTCATGTTTCCTCTGAGCCCCTTTACCTCCATATATCTTTGCACATACCTTGCACAGCTTTATCTTCAAGTCTGACTTCCCCTCTAAACTTCTGATCAGCATTTCCAGTGGCCCTCTGGCCATCGCTACTCATTTCTCCTTTACATCAAATGGAAGGTACTTAAAACCAAAGTCATTGTTTTTCCTCTTAACCAGTTCTTCCTGACTTCCTGATTTCTGTTAGTGATACTGCTACACACCTAGGCTTTAAAAATCACTGAGTTCTCTCTTTGTCTCTCGAGCCTTCCACAGCCAATCACCTATCAAGACTCATGGAATTATTTCCCATTCAAGTCTTTTGCCTCTTTTCCTTTTCATTCCTGCCATTATCACTGCATTCAGGCCATTAACCACACTGGCAATTTCAATATAGTAACAGTTTGGTCACCTGGAAGTAGCTTGATTCATTTTCTCTCTCTCAAGAAATACAACCTTTTGACTTTTCATAATGGCGTGTCAGCACGTCACTTGTTCACGTAGCACATGAGTCTTGATTTAACTAAAGGCACAGAATATCATTATTCAGAGAGCTCCCAAAATATCTCAATCTTGAATTACAGCCTAGATTTGGCTAAATGTGAGACTGATAGTTAATATTTCACCTACTTGTTTGAAAAACTTTAAAAATTTTTTATTTTTGAATGTATTAATATGATTTGAAACTCAAAAAATACTCAAAAGTATACAGTATAAATTCTGCCTCCTGTCTTTTATCTTCTGTTCCCCAGATGCCACCTCACCTCCAATTGGCAACCATTGTTCTAGGTTTCTTGTTCACCCTTCCAGAGTTTCTGCTTATTTTTTCCTTTGTTAAAAAAAAATTATGGATATATGTATACACATACACACACACATATATAAAAATTATATAAATTATACATATGCTATATATATAAATTATACATATACAACTGTCCCTTATACATGGACACTTTTCTGATCTCTTGCTATCATGAACAGTGATTAACCATGTACATGTGTCATTTTGATCAGTGTACCTGTAGGGTAAATTCCCAGAAGTGAAATTGCTTGGTCAGAGAATATATACATTCGTATTTTTGAGAGCTATTTCCAAATTGCCTTCTGTGGGGTCATACCAGTTTACATTCCCACCAGCAACGATTGAGAGCGCCTGTCCTCCCACAATCTTCTCAATATTATCAAATTTTTGGATTTTTGCTGACTTGAGAGGGGAAAAATGATACATCAGTATAGTTTTAATTTGCCTTTATATTTTTATGACCCAGGTTGAACATCCTTTCATATGATAAAGGCATTTGTATTTTTTCTGTGAACCGTCCTTTGTCCTATTTTGTATTTATTGTTCTTTCTCTTGCTACTTTCTTAGAAGCTTGGTGTTTTCATGGAGATTACCCTTTTCTCTGATAGAAGTTTTTACCATTTTGTCATTTGTCTTTTGCTTGTGTGTGTGTGTGTGTATGTTTTGCCACCAGAATTTTGTTTTATCTTTATGTAATCAAATGTATCAATCTTTATTTTATGATTTTCATATTTTGAGTTATGGTTATTAAAGCCTTTTCTACTCTTGAGTTTATAAAGCCTTCCATATTTTCTATTAGAACTTATAAAGCTTGTTTTCACATTTAACTCTTTGTTCCATATGAAATTTATCCTGGTATAAGGTGGGAGATTTAAGTCCAGCTTAATTTTTTTCTCAGAAGGCTAAAAATTATCACAATGCCATTTGTTTTATTAAATTGCTAATCTTTTCACCACAGGTTCATCATACGTTAAGTTCCCACATTTATTGGAGTATATTTCTAGATTTTCTCATATATTCTACTGGCCTTTCTCTTTATCATCAGTAATACAGTTTTGATTATTGGGAAAGTAGCATATAATCGAATATCTATTGGTTCCTTCTCTTTGTTTTTTTTCGAAATTTAACTGGCTATTCTTATTTATTTTTCCATAAAACCTTAGCAACTTTTATTGATCTTAAAATAACCTGCTGGTATTTTTACTGATTATGTTGTCACCTACTCTTACAGATCAAGGACTTCAATATAAGGTCTTTTTGCCCATTGTTGCTCACACCAATAGAACGAGACTATTCAGTAAAGCAAAGCAGAGACTATTCTTTGACCGAAGAATGGAGAAGGACTAGCTTATGCTCTAAAGATACCTTCTTTCTGATTTGAGGAAGTTAGAAGTCTTAAAGGATTGGTGGGAGGTTTCAGGGGTGGGGATTCCTGAGAAAAGGATGGAGAGTTCTCTGAATTGTTGGGAAGCGTGTGCAGTTTCTAAACATGCTTAGAACATGCCTGACCATACATATACCATGTCTCATTTTAATACTAAGTCTCCATCCCAGTTGTGATATTTAGCATACTCAGGAAGAGAAATTCCTCAGAAGGTTACTTAGGAAGGGGTTTGGGGTGTCATCTTGGATCGTTCTGGTACACACCAGTTTCTTATTTGTGGTCCAGGAGTATCTTATCTGGTCTTTGCTGGTAGGCTTAGCTTGCTCTGAAATTTCTGCCCTTTCCTGACGAGTTCAGCCTGTTTTGCCAGGGAATGCGTTGGAGAATGAGAGGAGACGAGAAAGTTAGTAGAAGTTTAAGGATTAAGTAATGTGGTAGCACAACCCCATGACAATGTTATAAAATAACTTGGGAAGAACTAATATCTGGATATGTTGAATCTTCTATTCAAAGGGTTTGGCTTTTCATGGTCTTCTTTTGTATCCCTTAGTTTTCTTCATGAGTCTTATACAGTTCTTGTTAAATTTATTCTGAAGTATTTTATATTTTTGATGCTATTCTCAATGGGAGTCATTTAGTTTATCTCATAAGCTAGTGTGGGTTGTTTGTTTTTTTGAATATATGAAAGTTACTGATTTCCAGTATTACATTTATAACCCCCTTCCCCCTGTGAATACTCTTCTTGTTTGTGGTAATTTTACAGTTGATTCTCTTGCATTACCAGGTATATAATCATATTATCTGCAAATAATGATAATTTTATATTCTACTTTCCAGTGGTTCTTTCTCAAGTCTAATTTCATTAGTCAATGTCTTCAGAACAGTATTAAATAATAGTAGTAATAGTGGGCATACTTTCACTGACTTTACTGAAATGCTTCTATTAAAAATGCTAGATTTGGGGCTTAAATAGATATATTTTATCACCAACAAGCTTTTATTAAGAACAGATTATAGACAAGACTGTGCCATAAAATGGAGACTAAAAAAAATTAATATGACTCTACCTGCCTTTGAAAAGCTTACAGGACAAGACAGGTACAAAAAATAGTGTTACAGGTGTCACAGCAAGTTATGTGCAGGATACCATAGAGACAAAAAAAAAAAAGTGATAGCTAATCAGCTTGAATCCCATGTGAAGATAAAATCCCAAAGAACAATGTACTCAAAGCTTATCAGCTTAGTTTGCCCTTGAAATGTTTTCATTGAATTAACTATAGGATGACCTTGACTAGAGGCAACACATAGGGAAAATCATTTAAAGAACCTTTCTTAGTTCAGTAAGGACACTGGGGAAGATACTTAAATGCCTCCGACATACCAAACATTAAACTAAGGCTGGTCATACTCATAGACATGGTCTCTACTCATACAGGTATTACAGTGTAGCAAATAAAATGCAATCCAGCAATTGCCATGAAGTACATGTATATGGTACAACTGGGCATGGAAGAAACAGCAGTTAATGTCAGCCCAGGGAAGTCAAGGAAAGCTTCCCAAGGGAGGCCCTGTTTGAGCTGATTCTGAAGGAGAAATAAGAGCTTTGAGAAGGGTGGTTTTATTGTAGCACAGGAATAATATGTACAAAAGCTTGGTGGCATGAAAGGGATGGTATGTCCAGGAACTGGCATATAGCTTAAGAATGGCAAGTGAGGTAGGTGATAGGAGATAAATATGCAGAAACTGGCAGAAGCTGGGTCTCGAAGGGTATTAAATCCACTCATAGAAATATGGGCTTTGTCTAGTAGGTGGGAAGGAGCTCTTAAAAGAATTTTAAACAGCAGAACCCAGAAAGATAACATATTTTAGGGTAGATTGAAGGGAGAAAGATAAAAGGCAAGGAGAGCAATTAGGAAGTTTATTGTATTAGTCCAGATATTCTCTATGATGACATTTAATGTCCTCATATGAGAATTCACATGACAAATTCCCCCTAGAAGTCAGTGCCAGTAAAATGCTCATTTCTACTGGGGAAATGATGGGAGCATTGTATATATCACTTGTGTTTCTCTTTGTGTTTTGTTTCATTCGCCTTGGATTCTGGGACAAACAATGCTAAATGTAAATGTACAGAAAGCATCTCATCTCCATTTAAAATTTATAATTTCTATTTTAAAATATGTTGCATACATATTTTATTTAAAACTACTTTAAATCACTTTTTTAAAGATACGATAATTTGGGAAAATGTAGATAAATATAAAGAAAAATATAAATTCCTGAAATCCCACCACCAGAGGTAATCACTGTTAACATTTTGGTGTACTTCATTCCAGTAGTCAGTCAGTCTGTCTGTCTCTTCTCTCTCTCTGTTTCTGTGTTTATCTCTCTCTTTATAAAAATAAATAAATCGCTGTCTCTCTTTCTTTAAGGTTGTTTTTTTGAGATTTATCTTGTTCTTTTGTTTGGAACATTTTCCCTTGTTTCTTTATTTTCCTTGACTTTTTACGTTGCTTTCTGCACATTAGAGAAAACAGCCACCTCTCCCGGTCTTGACAGACTGGCTTCCTGTAGGAGATGAACCTCATCAGTCAGCACAGTCTGAAGTCTTGGTTGCTTCTCAAACCTCCATGTTTGTCCAAGCTGCCATCTTTGTTCTTAGTGGCCCCCAGGATGTTAGAGTGTGCCACGACCCGTCAGTGTCCCACAGGTATGGGAAATGCCTGCATGCCTGTTCAGGCTCAGCTCCCAGTGCAGGCTAATGGGAAGCCTGATTTTCAGGCAGCAGCTGGGATAGTCAGGACATTGGCAGACTAGCCCCTATCAGGGAGAATCTGAGGGCTGGGTATTTCTGCCTAATCACTTTGTGCTGAGCCAGAGGGACTACCTGCTGAGAGTGCTTGTGCATCCATTGAGAACCCCTTCTTTGTTTTGTGTGGTCCCGAGGGACCTAGAGTGCCACCCTGTCAGTGCCAGAGAGCTAGGTGATTTGGGAGCCAGTCCATCAGATAGCAGCCATATAAGTTGGGGTGCTAGATGTATGGACAAGCTCCTTCTAGAGAGAAGCTGGAGACCTGGCTTTACTGTTGGAAAGAGGGGTTCTGGGGAGAAGGTAGGGAGATGGGGGTGCGGGCAGTGGTGGGAGGGTAGGGGAAGTGGGGGTGGATGGAAGGAAGTGCCCACTAGCCCTTTCAGGCTCCTGGGAGGATCCCAGGCAGCACCCACACGCAAGATGTTTAGAAGCTGGGCCCTTGGGGAACAGGTGGGAAAGTAGTCAAATCTTTTCCAGGGAGAAACTGGGAGATAGGGGCTTTTGCTGCTAGTCTGCACTGAGCTGGGGGCGGGGGAAGGGGAGAGGAGCGAGGTGGTAGTGGTAGGTAGATAGCCATGGGAAGTGCTTGTGCATCCCTTGAAAACTGCTTGTTTGATTACTATGGTTTGGTGGGACTCATGAATGTCTCATGAATGCTGAGTATCACTGGCCATCGGAGCTAGATGATTTGGGGGCCCAGCCCTCGAGTGGCAGCCTTAAAAGTTGGGATGCTAGATGTGTGGTCCAAGCCCTTGCCTCCACAGGGAGAAACTGAAAATTAGGGGTTCCCTCCCGATTGTAAGGCCCTGTGCCAGGAGTGGGGCTTATGGCAAGAGTGTGTCTCAGCCTTGCCTACCCATTTGGATGTATTTTCTTAGTTGTCCAATAGGTAGGAGTCACTCAACTAGTTCTGGATTTTTCTCAAGGGGTATTGATCTGTGTGTAGCTGTGTATTTGGTATGTTTATGGGAGGAGGGAAAGTCAGGAGCCCCCGATCCTGTCATCTGGTGACCTCCTCTGCAATTTACTTAGCCTAGGGCTGTAAAGAATTTTATTGCTTTAAGTAGGTTTCCACTCCCTAGAAAAGTGTGCCACCAGAATGATTCATCCCTAAGAATTCTAGATAAATGAGATTTTACCATACTTACTCCATCACTGTGCCAGGATCTTCATTACTTTTCTAGTATGATTGATATGTTAGAATTTTTATTTTATAAGCTGTGATGCAACCATAATACTCTTTGGCTACTTTAAGGCTGGGGCTCTATTAGCTCAGTGGAAATGTAACACCAGTGTCTAAGTAAATGAGGTAAAGTGCTTGTTTTTAACACAATTATTCAGAAGCAGAATGAAATTCTTTTTCTATTTGCTCTTTTCTGTATATATCTGACAAATCCCCTACCCCAACCAAGGCCTTTGGCTTATACTTCTTTAGGAGAAAGGATTCATTTCTCTGTCTGTAATCTCTCCACAACTAGAAAAGGCTAAATATCATAAGTACACATGTTTAACACCAAAATATACCTAAAGCAATTAATACGTGTAGTAGAACCAATAGTTTCCATCATTTTGAGAGCGACTATAAAACAAACAAATTAATTTAAAAAACCCTTATGATGGCATCTTATAATATAACGTGATTTATTTCGGGATCTTATTGTAAGATACATGAACATATGTAGTATAACATTTAACTACAACAACATAGTTTAAAAGTGTGGAAGTTGGAAGAATCCAGAGAGATCATCTAGTTCCACCTCTCTCCAAGCGTAGTCACCCTAAATTAATGACATTCTTCCTCTGCTACAATAGCAACATAGAACTCATTACTTTGCAAGGAAGGGGGCAAATTCTGTTGTTGAACAATTTAACCTAGTAGTTTTTTTTTTCTTTTAAAGTGAGGCAACCCTTGGTTGATCTCACAGAGACATTGAACCAAAGGCTTGTATGAGTTTACAATCCCTCATTTTTTTTATTTTTTACACCTACAGCACCTGGTCTTCCTACATGGTCTCCCATCCAAGTACTAACCAGACTTGACCCTGCTTAGCTTCTGAAATTAGATGGGATCGGGCTTATTCAGGGTGGCATGGCCACAGACTTCAATTTCTTTTAAACCAGAGCCCACAGTAAGAAATACATTTTACATCATGACCCAGTATACACATAGTGTATTCTGCATATTAATCTATCTTTTTAGCTGAAACAAAAAATTCATGTAAAAATTCTTACAACTTGCAATAGTTCTAATATTTAAATTCTATATTATTATTTAAAATCCTAGTTTTGACCCACAAAATTGATTTCAAAACCCCCTAATGGATTGAGACAAGCAGTATGATAACCATTGGCTTGAAACTTTCCAAACCTTAGTATGCTTGCATATAGATATAAGGCACTAGATCAGGATATGTGAGGTCAAAAAATCTCATTAAGTTTTCATTTTTAAAAAGCTGGTTTTTATATTGAACTAAAATCTGTCTCCCTTTAGTCCTCTCCGTTAGTCCATTTTGCTTTTCAGAACCACACTGAACATTCATTCAGCAAATACTGATTGAGTACCCATGTGTCAGACATTATGCTCTTTGTTGGGGATGCTGAGGTAACCAAACAGTCTTGGCCCTTTTGGAGCTTATGATGTACTGATCAGTGTAAGGGACTAGTGTATTAGCACTACTAAAAGAATAATTCTACTTTTTCATATAACTGCCCTTGGAAAACAACTATCTTGTTTCTTTTCAATCCTTTCTCCCGTTTCCAAAACTAAGTCTCATGTGACATAGCTCCTATGACAATAGCTGTTGCGCTATAGTGATCAACTGAAACTCCCCATACTAGGATGGGGTTGTTAAGATAACCTTTGATGAGGTGACATTGAACCAAAGGCTTGTATGCAGTTGGGGAAAAAGTTAGGTGAGGATTTGGGTCAAGAGTGTTCCTGACACTGGGACCATCAGGAGTGAGTTAGCATATTGGGAAACATCAAAAACAGTGAGGTTACAGCTGGGGATTGGGGAAATGGGCGGAAAGGAGATCTTGAAGCCCTTTTAGATGAGGGTAAAAAATCTGGATTTCTGAGATGGAAGCCATTGGAGATTTTGCGTAGAGGAACAATATGATCTGACTTGTAAATGGTAAAAAGTCATAAGGTTATAATACAGCTGAAAAATTCCTATCATCTAGTGACGTCCTAGCTCTTGTATGGTAGCACAACATCACTCATGTGTTTGTGGTGATGCTGGTGTAAACAGACCTACTGCACTGTCAGTCGTATAAAAGTATAGCACATAAAAGTATAGTACATAAAAGTATCAATACTTGGTAATGATAATAAACAACTATGCTACTGGTTTACGTATTTACTATACTATACTCTTTATCATTAAAGTGTACTCTTTCTACTTACATAAAAAAAAGTTTGCTGTAAAACAGTACGCCATGTTATGCCAACAGCAGCCTC
Source organism: Pteropus alecto (assembly GCF_000325575.1). NCBI lineage: Eukaryota > Metazoa > Chordata > Mammalia > Chiroptera > Pteropodidae > Pteropus > Pteropus alecto. The sequence goes on along the minus strand of NW_006443568.1, from coordinate 5,184,167 downwards.
ATATATCTTGTGTTTGCCGTGTCTCTTGATTGCATCATTTTCTCTTATACTTGATGTAATTTCATGTTCTATAAGTGTAGTGTAAACTAAGTGTGCAGTGTTCATAAGTCTACATCAGTGCACAGTAATGTCCTCAGCCTTCACATTCACTCACCACTCAACTCACTGACTCACCCAGAACAACTTCTAATTCTGCAAGCCAGATTCATGGTAAGAGCCCTGTACCATTTTTTAATTTTTTATACCATATTTTTATTATACCTTATCTATGTTTAGATATGTTTAGATACACAAATGCTTGCCATTGTGTTATAATTGCCTACAGAATTTGGTACAGTAACATGCTGTAGCCTAGGAGCAATAGACTATACCATCTAGATTTGTGTTAAGTTCACTCTGTGATGTTCTCACAATGACAAAATCACCTAATGACACGTTTCTCAGAATGTATCTCCATCATTAATCCATGCATGACTGAATCCATTTTTGTGTATTAATTTTATAACTGGCTACCTTATTAAGTTCTTTTGTTTCTAGTTTTATTTATTTGGCTTTATTAAGGTATAATTTACATACAATAAAATGTACCCATTTTATGTATCCAGTTGAATGAGTTTTGACATATATTTATGTGTAACAATCACCATAAATAAGAACATTTCCATCACCTAAAATTCCCCTCATGTCTTTTTTTCCCCTTATGCCTTTTTGCAGTCAACCCCTTGTCTCATTCCTCACCCCAGACAACTACTAATCTTCTTTTAGTCACTATAGATTAGTTTTGCCTGTTTTAGAACTTCATATAACTGGAATCACACAGAATACATTCTGTATTCTTTTATGTCTGGTTTCTTTTGTTGAGGTGAATGCTTTTGAGATTCATTCATGTCACTGTGTGTATAAGAGGTTTGTTCCTTTCTATTGTTCAGTACTATTGCAGTGTATGGATGCACTGCAATTTATCTATTATTCATCAATTGATGGACATTTTCTTTCCAGCTTGAGGCTAGGATGAATGAAACTGCTATGAAAATTCTCATACAAGTCTTTTGGTGGACATATGTTTTCATTTCCCTTGAGTAAATATTTAGGAATGGAATTGCTGGGTCATAGAATAGGTTTAACTTTATTAGGACTGCTAAACAGTTTTTCAAAGTAATTGTACCATTTTTCATTTCTACCAGCAATGTATGAGATCCAGTTTCTCCACATCATTGCTAATATTTGGTACTATCATTCTTTTTAGTTTTAGCTATAGTGTACAATGACATTTCATTGTAGTTTTGATTTGCATTTCCCCATGACTGATGATGTTGAACATTTTTTCATGTGCTAATTTGTATATCTTCTTTTGTGAAATATCTGTTCAAATCATTTGCTAATGAGTTGTTCGTGCTGTTATTGAGTTGAGGTCTTTATATATTGTAGCTACAAGTCTTTTGTCAGATTTGTGTATTATAAGTATTTTATCCTAGTTCATGGCTTGGCTTTTCATTTCCTTACTGGTATCTTAAAGAGCAGAATTTGTCAAATTTTTCTCTGTGGTCCATGCTTTTTGTGTCCTAAGAAATCTTTGCCTACCCCAAGGTCCTGAAGATTTTCTCCTGTTTTATCCTAGAAATTTAACTCTTACATTTAGTTCTATAATCCATTTCAAGTTAAAATTTGTATGTAGTATCAAGTATGGGTCAAGGTTCATTTTTTTTTTCCTGTAGTGAGTATCTAGTTGTTCTGGCACCATTTGTTTGAAAATATTAATACTTCCCCATTGAATTACTGTGTTAACCTTTGTCAAAAAAAATTGATAAAGTGAACCTGACTAAAAAATATCAATTGATAATATATTTGTGTGTCTATTTCTGGACTCTCTTTTATTCCATTGATCTATGTGCCTATCATAATGCCAATACTACACTGTCTTACATTAGTAATTCTTGAAATCAGATAGATTTGCCTTATATTCATTTTTTTAAAAATTGGTTTGGCTATTCTAGGTCCATTGCATTTCCTAGAAATTTTAGAATAAGTTTGATAATTTTTACAAAAAGATCTTTTGGATTTTGATTGAGATTACATTGATTCCATAGGTTAATTTGAATAGAATTGACATAACTTTGAATAGAATTGACTAACATTTTAGTCTTCTAATTCATATACATAGACTATCTCTTCATTTATTTAGGTCTTTTAGATTTCTCACAGCTATTTTGTAGTGTTCAGTACAGAGTTTGCACATATTTTGTTAAATCGATTCCTAAGTATTTCATGTTTTTGATGTTCTTATAAATGCATTGTTTTTAAATTTCATCTTCCAGTTGTTCATTACTTAAAGAAATAGAATTGATTTTCCTATGATGACCCTGTATCCTGTGGCCTTATTAAATTCAGTTATTAGTTCTAGAAAGATCCTTGTAGAGCTCTTGGGATTTTCAATGTACATGATTCTGTCATCTGTAAATCATGACAGTTTTTCGTCTTCCTTTCCACTCTCTATACTATTTATTTCTTTTTTATCTCTTATTGCACTGATCAAGACTTCCAGGCCAATATTAAATAGAATTAGTGAGATCACAAATTTTTGCCCTATTCCCTATCTTAGGGGGGAAAGCATTAGATCTTTTGCTTTTTGTAGATACCCTTTATAAGGCTGAGGGAGTTCCCCTCTATTTCTATTTTGCTAGACTTTTTAATCAGATCTTTCTGCGTCTGTCGAGATAATCATATTTTTTCTTGTTTATTCTGTTAATATGGTGAATTACACTGATTGATTTTCAGCTGATAAACATCTTGTATATCTAGGAGAAGCCTTACTTTTATAATCCTTTTATATATTTGACTTGCTTATAACAATGTTAGTGATTTTTGTGCCTGTTTACAAGGGATATTACTTTGTCATTTTCTTTTCTTATAATGTCTTTAGTGTAGGTACCAGAGTAATACTGGCCTCATAAAATGAGTTGGAAAGTTTTCCTCATTTATTATCTGAACGTTTGTACAGGATGAGTATTATGTATGATAATATTAAATGTCTGATAGAATTTAACACTGAAGCCATTTGGGCCTGGAGTTTTCTCTGTAGGCAGATTTAAAAACTATATTTTTAATTTTTCTAATATTATATGTTCAGTTTCTTTAATTGATATATGGCTATGTAGACTTTATTTTTTGATTATTTATATCGCTTAAGGAATTTGTTCATTTTTTCTACATTGCTGAATTTATTGACAAAGAGTTGTTGATAATATCTGTTTTGATTCTTTTAATGTTTGTAGGATCTGTAGTGATGTTTCCCTCTTGATACTGGTGATTCGTGTCTTTTTTCTTTTTTTCTTGATTGATCTACCTACAGGTTGATCACTTATTGATACTGATATCAATTTTATTGCTATTGATCAACTTATTGATATTAATATAGAGAACCAGCTTTTGGTTTCATTGATTTTTCTCTATCATTTGCTCAGTTTCTATTTCATTCATTTCTGATCTTATCTTTATCATTTCTTTCCTTCTACTTACATTGAGTTTAATTTGATATACTTTTTGCAGCTTCTTAGAAACAACTCATTCATTTTAGAACTTTTTCCTTTTTTAATATAAACATTAAAGCTATACATTTCCCTCTAAACATTGCTTTAGCTGTAAACAAGTTTTGATATGTTTTCATGCAGTTCAAAACATATTCTAATATCTCTTGTGATTTCTTTTACACATAGGTTATTTAGAAGTTTAATCTTTAATTTCCCAAATTTGGGAGCTTTTTGTTTGCTTTTGACTTCTAATTTAATTCCATGTGGTCAGAGAACATACTCCATATGATTTCAATCCTTTAAATATATTAAAAACATGTTCTATCTTGGTAAATGTTTAATATACACTTAAAAAGAATGCATATTTTGCCTTTGTTGTGTAGTGGTCTATAAATGTCAGTATGGTCAGGTTGGATGGTAGTGTTGGTCAAGTGTTTTATGTCTTTATTGATTTTTCCAGGTATTCCTTCTATCAATTACTGAGAGAGTAGTGTTGAAATATAAAATAATAATTATGAATTTTTGTATTTCTCTCTTCACTTCTGCCAATTTTTTCTTCATGTATTTGAAGCTCGGTTATTAGGTTCATAGATACTTATGGTTGTTATATTTTCTTGATGAATTAATTCTTTTATGATTATAAAATAACTTTGTAGTTTTAGTATTGCCTTGAACTTAGTCTAATATTAATATAACCCATTCTAGCTCTTACAATTAGTGTTTTCATGTTATACTTTTAAACATCTATTTGCTTTTAACATATTTGTATCTTTATATTTAAAGTGCATTTCTTATAGACAGAATACATTTGAGTCTTCTTTTTTCATCCACTCTGATAATCTTTTTAGATGGAGTTCAGGCTATTTGCATTTAATAAAATTACCAATTGGATTTCAGTGTACCATTCTGCTATTTGTTTTCTATTTATGCTATCTGTTTTTTTGTTTCTTTTCCCCTCATTTTCTGCCTTTTCCTTATCCTGCCTCAATAAAAGAATATTGAGTAATTTTTAGTATTCTATTTTATCTCCACTATTGGCTTATTAGTTTAATCCCTTTGTTTTAATATTTAGTGCTTGCCCGAGGGGGTTTTACAATATGCATTTTCCCTCATCACAATGTGCATTTCACTTACTATTCATTGTATGTTATACCACTTCATATATAGCAGAGCTTGTGTATATATAGCTTTCAGGACAAATCTAGATCACCACCTGCTTTTGTAAATCAAATTTTATTGGAACACAACCATGGTCATTCATTTACATATTGTTTATGGCATATTGTATGCTACAATGGCAGAGTTGAGTAGTTGCAACAGAGACCACTAGCCTACAAAGCCTAAAACATTCGTTATCTGGCCTTTTACAGAAAAAATTTGCCAACCTCTGACATTAAATGTAAGGACCTTAAAAGAGTATATTTCTGTTTTTCTTCTTTGCTTCAAAATATTTTTTCTGCCTCTGACTCCCCTTTTCTGGAACTTCAATTACAAATATATTAGGCCATCTGATATTATTATTCCACACATCACTAAGGCTCTGTTCATTTTATTATTTTATTTTTTGGCAGTCTTTTTTTTAACATCAGATAATTTTCATTGCTACATCTTCACATCCATGGATTATTCTTCTGCAGTTTATAATCTGTTATTAAGCTCGTCTAATGAAGTTTTTATTTCAGATATTGTATTTTTTGTTTCTAAAAATTTTATGTCTTCTATTTTAATATGTTCATGTTTTTCTTTAAATTTTTTGAGTATAATAACTATTTTATATCCTTGTTTTCCAAGTTGAGCATCTCTTTCATTTCCAGGTCTGTTTCTATTGACTAATTTTTCTTCTGATTTTATTTTGACTTTATTTTGGTTTAGGGTTTTTTTTTCATCACTTTTTCACATGTCTAGTAATTTTTTACGAAATTATAGACACTAAGTATATGTTTTTGAGTGTATGAATTTTTTGTCTTTCTTTGAAGACTTTTGAATTTTGGTTTACTTGTTAGTTGAGTTGGCTAGTGGATCATCTTGATGACTTTGAGATTTTTTTTGAGCTTTGAGGCAGTTCTATAGTGATCTGTACTGTTGAGTTAGATTAGTCCTACTACTGAGGTGTTACTCTTCGGGGATCTCTACTAAATGCCCTGGGTATTCAGCAAAGAATCTTTACTCTGGCTGGCCCAATCTGAAATGTCTCCCAGCCTTATGTGAGCTCTGGGAATTTTTCTGCTTGCAGTTCCCCGATGTCCTTTACCCATACTCTTGAAGTTTCATCCTGCATATGCAGACGTTGTGTTCAGCACAGACTCCAGAGTACTCCTGTTCAGACTTATTCTGCTCTTTGCCTGTGTTACTTCCTTTGGTACTTTGCCTCACAAATTCCGGGTACCTCAGCCTTCCTGAATACTAACTCTGTCTTCTCAACCAAGTTTGATTTCCCCTCTCTGAATCCAGAAAGCCAAAATGATAATAGGCTTATCTAATTTTATTCTCTTCTCACAGAGATCACAGTCCCACTTTTCCTGTTTTCATTGTCTGAAAACAATTTTTTCATGTATTTTGTCCAGTTTTCTAATTGTTTATAGCAGAAGGCCAAGTCTAGTACCAGTTATTCCAACATATCAAAAGCCCAACAATTTTACTTTAATAGTTTTCTAAGTTTACTTTGACATTTTAAAGATTTGTAACATTATCTGCAATAACAATAACTATTTCATCCTTTCTAATATTCATACTACATATTTAATTATCTTACCTAATTCATTGGCTAGTACTTGCAGGACAATATTAAATAATAGTATTGATATTTTCCTGGTAGTTTTCCCTAAGGGTAAATGGAAAGCATTTTAAAGAGATACTATCCAGAGCTAATGAAAGTGTTAGAGTAAAAGGGCACTATCCCATGGTGTTGATAAAGATATAAATTGATATAATGTTTTGGGAAAGTAATCTGTGTACCTACTTAGCAACCTTCTAGGAATCAAATTATTTCACAAGGGCTTAAGGACCTATGTGCAAAGGTACTTGTTGCAGCATTATTTATAATAGCAAAAAATTGTAAAGTCATCACTTAATACCATGTTTCAAATGAGAATAGAGCAATTGTTAGATTTTAACTGAAAGGATATGATAGTAGTAAGGGATTAGGTATTGATTTAGTGCTTCTCTAGTAATATTCCCAGATGTTTTATTTTGGCAGTTGTATGATATAATCCTGAGTATTCTATGTTGGTTAACAATAGTATCCCTGGTTTGTCTGTACTCTGGAGACATGGTCACATAAGGACCACGCAGGGTCTTTGGCTGCATAATGAAAATGTGAAGGCCCTAATTTCTAGCCAACTGGTTCAGTCTTTTTTTATATAATTTCTAGAAGGTTTGCAATTTTGAAGCCCAGTATTAGCTAGAACCTGGATTACATTAAACATGGAAGAAATTTCATTATAGACATAGTTCCTTGAGCACTAATTTATTATAGTTCTTCTCTATATATGTTCATATTTGTAAACTTGATACAGTGCTGAATTATAGTTGATGCATTTTTAAAATAACTGCTCAGCCAGCTCAATAAAGTTAGCACTAATGAGAGCTGATTTAGAAGATTGAATGTTCTTGAGTCTGAGAGGCCTCACTACTCTGTTTTCTAGGTTGTTGTCTCACTTTCTGTCATTACTTCATGTTCTGCTGAATGCTCCATCCTGATTTATCACAGTTGTGTGAGTGATAGGCTAAAGTTATGATATGAGTACTAAACAAAAATACTACTTTTGATGTTAAAATGAGTATTTTTCAGTGGTTTGAGCTAGGGAAACACTTTCGAAAAAATGATCAGCTTTTAGAGATGGGCGGAAGACTTCTGACATCATGCAAGGAATCATAAAGTTATTGTAGCCTGAGAAGAAATGACTCATAACTTTCTGAATGAGCAAAGTTGACAGAAACTTTGCGTGGAGGCATGCCAGGACTTCAGGGAATATGAAGGAAAAAAACTGCAATATAGCAACGTTATAAACTATGTTTTCGTGATATGATGACCTTAATTGCACCAATTCCATTAATGTTCCTATATATAAAAATATTTTCCCTGCTAAATGGAGTATCCTTGAATGGGCTATAGTTGCAGTCTTAGAGAGTGTCACAAATTAGGACAAATGACTCTTGGTCACACATGGTAGAAATCCAACTTAAATTTAAGCAGAAAAGGAAATCTGTTGGCTCACATTACTAAAAATCCAGAGGGAGCATTGGCTTTAGGTACAGCTGGATCTGGGAATTAAAATAATCTCATTAGGACTGTCTCTTGAACAGTTTTATCTGGCTTTCTTTTGTATTAGTATCATATCTAGGTGAGCTTTCTCACTTGTTGAACCTTTCTGTAGTTCTAGGCTTATAGGATTCTTAAGGCCCATGTTCTCATGTAGTAAGGCCTTCATTCTTAGCTTCTGTGACACACCTCAAAGAAAGACTCATCCTGACCAGTCTGAGTCATGTGCGCATGGGGTCAGGGAGGCCAAGGGTTGAATAGCATCATCAAATTGTAGAAGGCAGTTCTCAAAAGGAAATGAGGAATCCTCTACTGAGAAAGGGATCCTGTGCAGGCAAAAGACAACAGAGGTCCAACTATAATAACAGAAATAGAAGGAGGCTCGTGTAAAACGTACACCTGAAAAATTATGGGTGAAATGATTTGATGCCTGTGATTTTATTTTTAAATATTCTGAGGGGAAACGTAGAGGCAGGTAGAAGACACAAAAATGGCAGAATTGATCAATGTTCAAGCTGAGTAATAAGTACATGAGCATTCCTTATATTATTTACTCTGCTTTGGTGTTTAAATTTTTGCTTAAAAAATTAATGACTAAAACAAAACACCGTCAATAACAGCAACAAAATAAATGCAGTTTATTAAACTACAATTGTTAATAGGAAATAAAAGGTAAGATGGATGCTGAGGGAGGAGATTATATTTCATTTATCCAGAAGATCAAGTCTCAGGATAGACCCTTTTCTTAAATAGCTGATTTATCTCTTTTTGATGCTAGAAATGTTACCAGTCAGGGTCTGCTCAGGAAAACAGAAACCATTCTGGTATTTCAAAAAGAGAGAATTTAATATATGAAATTGGTTCCAGAAGACTAAAAGGGCTAGAACAGCAAAAGGGAAAAGAAGGATTCTAATCACAGGTCAGAAGGTTCCATGCCCCTGAGCTGGAGCCCACAAGTCTGTACCAGCTGCTGTACAGTTAGAATTGCTGTCACAGTCAGTTCTGGATCTGCCAAGCAGGTGCCACTTTTATCAGAAATGAAAAGTCCAAAGGATAGAAAGGCTACTGGCGTCCACTCTTGCTGCCGCTATACCAACAGCCAGCAATTGCTGCATTTCCTCTGCTCAAAGCAGGAAACCTCTTTTCCTTTTTCTTATCTCCTATCAGTGCCTTCTATTGATAGAATCTAACAGGAAGCCAGCTGCAAGGAAGGAAGCCTGGGAAATATCACTTGCAGAATTCCAATTCCATTAGTAGAGAGGAGTGCAGAGCGTGGAGGGTGTTGAGCTTGGAGACAACAGGTAAATAATCAGCATAGTCTACCCTTTGGCTGCTTGGCATA
>NW_006443568.1:5162717-5175021 GCF_000325575.1 Pteropus alecto | reverse complement strand
ATTCTAAGCAAGTTCATGTCTGCCTTAGAATATGCAACTTTACTTCATACAAACAAAGACACCCTTACCCCCTCCCCAAAATGGGGAATGTTAATTCTTCTTTTAGGTCGATCACAATCTAATTTGATGGAACCATGCAATGTTTCCCTGGTGCAAGCATTCCTGTCTTGGGAGCTAAGACCTCTGCAGGGACAGAAAGCAAAAATTCTGTAAGTGGGTAATTAGAGGTAAATGTGAAAGGAGGCACTGCCACTTTTTTTTTTTTTTCTAGAAATGAATATTCTATCCATGGGAAAAAATAGCATCATATTATGATAGTGGTTAAAAGCATAAACCACATCCATTTGGATAGCATCCCAGTCTCTCACGGTATCATCTGTCAGATGGGGCCATCATGGAATATTCAGTTGGTTATTCCACCATTTTATCAGGGAAGCTGCTTCTGGGTGATGAAGTACATGGCAGGCTTCATGGTAGTTAGGGAACCAGGCCAACTGACATCCGTAGAACAGGTCATCTTGTCCGTCTGTTTTCTGAGAGCCTCCTCAGCAATTAGTACCCTTTATTAAGCATTCACTCGACTAACAACTCACATACACCTGCCCCTTCCCCATCTGCCTTTTGGTTACCAGTGCTTCTATTTGGTCCTTTCTAAACCCTGAGCATTTGGCCAACTTGTTAGCTATTGTCCAAGAATCAGAGTAAAACCATACCTGTGCCTATCTCTATGTCCATGGAAAGTGGACAACCAGATGCCCGCCAGGGATATTTTCCCTTCCCATTGCCTTTCAGGGACACTCCTGATTAGAGTTGTGATGTTTCAGCCATCCACTTCCAGCTGGTGCCAACATATCATGCAGCACCATCTCTAAATCAGGCCTTCACTTTTTCTTCCTTAGTCAGCTAGTTTTTCTTCCTTACTCATCATGGGGCCATATGTGTGAGTTGAGGAAAGGCAGCAATGTACTGTGCTACCTGCTCATTTAGGACGTGTTCACTTTAATCTTGTACATAACACTTCCTCTTGATGATGGAGTGCTGCTGCACATGCCCAAATGTATAATTTTCTGCATTAGTAACACCCATGACAGGCATCTCAGGCATGGCCACTTGGTGTCCCATGGTCAGCATCAAGCTCTAAGAGAGCTTGGTAGCATTCCAAAAGCTCTTTTTCAAAAGGAGAATAGCTATCTGCTGGAGAGGTGTGATACTTAATTTTATGTGACGACTCAACTGGTCTGCAGTGTACAGGTGAGCTAGAATTCCACATCAGGCTACCTGGCTCCAGAGTCTATGCTTATAACTATATGCTGGTCTATATCAACTTTTATCTCCTTGACCATTTTAAACATACTTAGTTATTAGTCTATCAGGTTTTTATTCTATTTTCTGAAATTCTTGAGGTTCTAATTCTCCTGTTTGTATGCCTGCTCATTCTTCTATAAGGAATGATTTCTTTGTATGTTTTTTCATTTTTATTTATTCCTTTATCAACACTGACTGAGCATCTACTGTGTGGTCAAGTACTGTTCAAGGAGCTGGGAGTATTAACTAAACAAAACAGGCAAAGTTTCTGTTCTTTAGGACGTTAAATTCTAGTAGGAGAAAACTAGTAAGCAATAAACAAAGAAGGGGATAGAGAGTGGGAGATGGTGCTTATGTAGAATGGTAAAGGGAAGCACCTCTGATGAAATGATATTTGACAAGAGACCTGAAAGTTGTGAGAATGTGAGCTGCATATATATCGGGAGGAAGAATTTCCAAGCAGAGGAAATACTAGCGCAAAGGCTGCATGGCGGGAACATGCCTTGAATGTTCGGGAATAAGCAGAGGTCCTTGTGGCTGGAATGTAGTGTGTGAGGGCATAGCAGAAGTGATGGGGGCAGAGAGGTACCAGGAGTTGGAAGATGTAGATCACATAGGACCTTTTAGGTCATGAGAAGAACTTTGGAGTTGGGCGGGGAACCACTGGAGGGTTTTGCACAGAGGAGTAACATGATTTCACTTATGTTTTAGAAGGGTCACTCTGGCTGCTGTATTCAGACTAGACTGAAGTTGCAAGGAGACTAAGAGGCTGTTGATGATAGGTGACGGTGACTTGGTTCGAGGTGGTAAGAGCAGTAGTGGACAGAAGTGGTAAGAATTTTAGATTGGTTTTGAATGTAAAGCTGCAACCTGGAGTCAAAGATGACTCTTAATGTTTTTAGTCTAAACAGCTGTTTCCTGGGATGGATAATACTGTAGGAAAGACAGGTTTAAGGTGAGGATGATTGAAGAATATGATTTTGAATGTGCTGAGCTTAGGGTGCCTATGAAGCATCTAAGCAGACATGCAGCTAAACAGATATCTGAGTCTGAGGTTCAGGGAAGAGGTCAGGCGCTAGGCATGTAAATTTGTGAGTCATAAACTCAAAGATGGTATTTAAAACTATGAGACTAGGTGGGCTCACCTAGGGAATGACATAGGTAGAGAAGAGGTCTGAGCCCCATGGCCTGGGGCATTCCAGCTGTAAGGGAAGAAAAATTTTCCTTGACCCTCTTCCTGGCTGGGTCTAAAAATTTAACCGACAAAGGCAGATTAACAGGAGAAACAAACAAATTTACTTAATCTAAGTTTTATGTGACATGGAAACCTTTATAAGGAAATGAAGAAATAGTTATGCTAGATTTGATAAGGAGAAGACAGTTGTGAACATATGGTAGGTTAAGGACTATGAGGTAAGTTTAGTAAACTGGGTGAAACTCAGTAAAGCCTTTGTTTAGATTCTTGTCAGTGTCCCTTTGTCTTCTGAGATTCGGAGGTGCCTTTCCTCTGAGTATAGGGAGGGCACTTCTCACAGAGGGTTTTATGACCTATTGCAGGGGAGAAGGGAGAGGGGTATCAGTGACCTTCCTGCTTCTGCTGTTTTCTCAAACTCTTTTAGTTCAAAATATTCAATATGCCAAGGTGCCATATGTTGGAGTAGCCTGTTCTGAATCCCACTTAGAGATTAGGAAAATGAAGACCCAGCACAGGAGACGGAGAAGGAGTGGTCAATAAGAAAAGAACCATGAAGAAGTTGTGTCCTGACAGTCAAGTGAAGAAAGTGTTTTAGGATGAAGGAAGTGATACACTATGTCAGTAAAATGAGGATAAAGACATGACCATTGGATTTACCAACATACAAGTTAGTAGTGATTTTTTTAAAATGGTGTTGATGAATGAGGATGAAAACCTGATTAGAATGGGTTCAAGAAAGAATGAGAGAAATGAAGACAGCAAGTGAAATAAAACAAAAAAACTCTTTCAATGAATTTTATCTAAAGGGAGCAGAGAAATGGAGTAGTAGCCAAGATAGATGTGAAATCAAGGAGAGGTTCTGTTTGCTTGTTTGTTTTAACGATAGGCAACATTAGACATCACGGTGGTAAGATATTGGAAATGATCCACTTTGTATAAAGAGGGGGATGATTTTGAGTCCAGCTTAAGCAGAGCTTATTTCCCACCTGGCCTGGGTTCTGAGCGCTTCCATCCAGAGCAGTTTTGCATTTGCTTCTGCAAGATGCCCCATGGGTACCACCAGTGTAGGACTAATTTGCATGTTAATATTTTAGTTTGAAGTTTCTCATAGCAAGTAGGTAAAATAAATTTGGACTCTAGAACCTCATAAGGCACAACCTTGGGTTCAATAAGTCACCTAGGGATAGTTTTTTCCTCTAACCAAGGCCCTGCAAAGACAACCTTTCTTTACCTTTTCCCTGGATTGATGGGCAGAGTTTGCTAGTCCCTTTTCATTAAAGTTGTGGTCCTTCGAGGGTACCAGCTTCTGTTACTGATAGAAACCCGAGCCCACATCGCAGTTCTGGCTCTGCTCCCTCTCCACTTCTGGCATCTAGAGATTTCTTAATCTTTCTTGCAAGCCCAGGCATTCACTTTAAAAGTTTTGGTTAAAGTTTAGCCAGCATCTCTGGAGATTGGTGACAGGGAAGTTTCAGCACTTTCCAGACTACTATTTTGCTAAAATAGGAAATATTTTTCTTTCCTTCTTCACCTGGCTAATTTCTGGTCATCTCTGAAGTTTCAGTTTAAATGTTACTTCTCAGAGAGTTACTCCCTAACCCTCTCCATCCCAATCTAAACTAGTTTACTCTTTTATACTACTCATGGCACCCTTTGTCTTAGCACTTGTCATTTATAACTTCATATGAGTATTTGTTTAATGCCTGATACTCTCTCTAAATAGAAAACTACATGAAGGCAAGAATCAAGCCTGTTTAATTCAGCCTATAGCAGAAGGCCTGGTTTATAGAAATGTTTGATAAAGTTTGGTAGCTGAACAAATAGTGGTGTAAAAATCTAACAACAGTACAGCATTAAATGATATCCGGACATCTATTATCCTCTGTGTCTCAGAGACTATATTCTCTAAGAAGAAAGTGTTTTTGGTTATTATAGTTGACTCATCTGAGAAAAACAATGTTATTTTGCATTTGGTAACCACATGTGTCTTTTCTCCTTTAGAATGGAGATCTCCTCTCATCAGTCTCAACTCCTGCAACAACTGAACGAGCAGCGCCGGCAAGATGTGTTTTGTGATTGTAGTATTCTGGTTGAAGGGAAGGTCTTCAAAGCACATCGAAATGTATTATTTGCTAGTAGTGGCTATTTTAAAATGCTTCTTTCTCAGAATTCAAAGGAGACAAGTCAGCCGACCACAGCTACATTTCAAGCTTTTTCCCCTGACACTTTTACAGTTATCCTGGACTTTGTCTATTCCGGCAAACTCTCTCTTACTGGTCAGAATGTCATAGAAGTGATGTCAGCTGCTAGCTTCCTTCAGATGACTGATGTCATCAGTGTATGTAAGACTTTTATTAAATCTTCATTAGACATTAGTGAGAAAGAAAAGGATCGCTATTTCAGTCTCTCTGATAAAGATGCCAATTCTAATGGTATAGAACGTTCCTCTTTGTATAGCAGTGGCTGGCAAGAAGAAAGCAGTTCTCCACATTCTCACCTCAGCCCAGATCAAGGAACAGGTATAATAAGTGGAAAATCTTGGAATAAATATAATTACCATCCAGCCTCCCAACGGAATACTCAACAACCCTTGGCCAAGCATGAACAAAGGAAAGATTCCACAAAAAAGTCCAAACATTTGAGGTTGTCACAACCTTCTGAAATTGCTCATTATAAGTCAAGCAAACGAGAAGCACGCACATCTGATTCTTCCAGCCACATTCCCCAATCTGAAGAACAAGCACAAATTGATGCTGAAGTGGACTCTCCTCCTGTTGGCTATCAGTACGGTCAAGGATCTGATGTCTCAACAAGAAGTTTTCCAGGTACCCAGAAAGAGAATTAGTCCCACTCAGGTTCCAGTACTCCGATATAAATTAATCCTATCTCAAATGCCCTTACTTTTAGGGGTTTTAGGGGTTTGGGGGTTGAACCGAGTGATTTTTTTTTTTAAAGTCTTACTTCTCTAATATAATTTATTTCTTAAAACAAATTTAAAAAAAATTTTAAATTTATAGTAATCTTGGATAAACTTAACGACAGTCAAAAAACAGTAGAGTTCTGAGGGTCAAAACCTACGATTTTTCCAAACCTGTATGTGTTGTTGATTACTGTTAAATGTTAAAAGCTCTTTTCTAAGTGGTTCAATCTCTGAGACATATTTTCACTTTAGTTCTTTTTTTTTTCTGAGTATTCATTTGGGAGAAGTATTTTTATACAGAAAAGTTAAATGGAATAACCATGCATATTTGCAAAGGTTCATATTTCCAATGTCCAAAGGAAATTAGACTAAATCTGAATTTATTAAGATATACCTAATTTAAAAAAATTTAACATACGAACCATAACATAGATACTGTAATTCATGTGCAGTGACTTGAGATATCTCATTTCTATGATAGCCATAAAATGCAGAATGATTATGTAGGTTGATAGTTTCAAAGTAATCTTCTCCTCGCCCCTTAAGACTGAAGTAGAGAACCAAGTTTGGAAATGCATATCATCCAGTTTTTTCCCTCAATTAATCATCAGTTATTAAATTTTCTTAATAGTTTACATGTGAACTTAAAGGAAAATTTTGATAAAGTGAAACTTGCAGGGTATAAGATTCAGATTATTTAATTTTTTTAATTTTAGAAAAATTTCAAACATAAACACAAAAAAATAGTATAATTAACCTCCACGCACCCATTACTCAGTCTCAACAACTTTCAACTCATCTCCAACCATTTCATCTGTACCTCTATTGCTAACCCTTCCCTTAAACATTTTTAAGCAAATCTCAGACATGTTTTCGTCTGTAAATATTCTAGAATGCATCCCTAAAATAGTCTTAAAAAAAACACTCCAATACATTAATGTCATTATTGCACCTAAACAAAATTAACAAGTCCTTAATATCACTAATAGCTAGTCAGTATTCACATTGTTCTATATAAATCTCAAGAAATGATTTGCTTGTAGATAACATTTTTAAATAATAGCAACCTGATGTTTACTAATCACATTTTCCTGTAGGATACTAACATGAAAATATATGAGATTATAGTATAAAGCTTACTGAAAATTCTGCTGAGCTCTAACCATTGACCAAGGCAAACAGAAATAACAACAAAAATGGGAAATCTATGTTGCATTTTAAAACAACAATAAAGTTATCTTTTTTTAATTTAGACTCTGCCCTTTTATAATTCTAGGTCATTTAAACCTAACTGCAATGATGAACAGCTGAATTAATAGCTGTTAAATTGATGAGGTTTGCCTCCTATCACATGTTGAATTCGTATAAGTTTTAAAATAAAAAATTAATGATCCATGAAATTTTTCACCTTTAAAAGTATTACAAGTGTATGAAAAATAAAGGCAAGGGGAATAAAAACATGTAAGTAAAAAAGTTACTTAAAAGCTTAAATATCAAGTACTTTTACTTTCGGATTGTATCTACAGTTTTAAAATCCAGTACTACCTTTTTACATTTAATATTTATTGACTTTCTGATATTTAATAAAAAGGTAAGTGTGACAGCTAAACTTACCTAGACTTTGTAAATATAAATACTTAAGTTATGGTTCTGTACTTTGGATTACATTGACAATCTAGTCTTAATACCATTTCTTCTCCTTTTCTCCTACCTTTTCAAAATTGGACTCACCAA
Source organism: Pteropus alecto (assembly GCF_000325575.1). Taxonomy (NCBI): domain Eukaryota; kingdom Metazoa; phylum Chordata; class Mammalia; order Chiroptera; family Pteropodidae; genus Pteropus; species Pteropus alecto. The sequence goes on along the minus strand of NW_006443568.1, from coordinate 5,167,867 downwards.
CTCCTTCTGGATTCTTTTTGCTATTGGAATTGCTGTGAAGAACTTTCCAGTGATTTAATCAAACTGTCTCCTGACAGGTGATATGCCCAGGATGAGATTCAAGTGCCCATACTGCACACATGTGGTAAAGCGGAAGGCAGACCTAAAGCGCCACCTTCGTTGTCACACAGGAGAAAGACCCTATCCATGTCAAGCCTGTGGAAAAAGATTTAGCAGGCTAGACCATCTCAGTAGCCATTTTCGAACAGTATGTATTTGAGTTTCCGTTGTACTTCTTAAGACACATGTGCATTTATTTATCTGCTTTAGGATAATCTAACTTGTTAGGGAAAATCTTCATAACTCTACCATATTAAAAATTTTTCCAACTTAATGTTTTTACTTTGCACACAATGCATAATTCAATATATGTGTGTATATATATTGATTTTTATTCTCTTTTGAAACATTGAAGTAAGAAATATGCTTTTGAATATCCATTTTAATGTACTTAAAATCTTATATAAATTTTTATACACTGGTCTTTTCAGAGCCAATGACAATGTAAACTGTAAAAATGTTTTAAATGTCTAGGTCAGAATCACCACTTCAGACACTCAGCATCTGCTAGTGATTCTTGAATCCTTATCTGGTAGGGTCTCAGTCTAGTTTCTGCTGTCCAGCCTCTTTCCACAACATCCCCTTTCCAGTGTCTCTCTAGTTTCTCAATATTCTCATCAAGGAAGGGAGCAAAGTGGGCACTTGAGCCACTCCCAGTTGGACGCTGGACTGTCAGCAAATATCTCAGAGAATTTGCTAGTGTTCTGGTGGTTTAATAAGGCAGTGACATTGGAACATTGTGAGAAAATAGAAGTAAAAATAAAAAAATAAAAATACCATATTTTTATCACCCAGATATTACCATTTTTAATATTTTATCATGTTTTTTTTTTACCAAGATGAGATCATACCGTACATGCTGTTTTGTAACTTGCTTTCTTTAGTCAATAATCTCTACCTTAATATCGCAATAAAATTTTATCTAACACCTAGTTCAGTTCCAAATTTCCCCATAGTCCTCCAAATATCTTTTACAGTTGGTTTGTCCAAGCCAGAATCTAATCCAGAACCATATATTCCATTTCATTATTCGATTTTTGAACTAAAATATGTTTTTAAGCTAGCATAATTTCTCGCTTCCTCCTTCTTTTTCATAACACTGATTTACTGAAGATAACAAGCCAGTTGTTTTACAAAATATCCTACCTCTGGATTTCTCTTATTGCTTCTAAATTTAGCTTATTGCTCTCTCCTGCTGCGTTTTCTATAAACTAGAAGTTTTATCTAAATCTTTAATGGATTCAGGTTAAATACTTTTGGCTAGAACACATTAAGAGTGAAATAGTATATTTCATATTGTGCCACATTAGGAGACACATAATATCTGGCGGACTCATCATTCTTGTTAAGATTGATCACTGGATTAGGGTGATGATACTGTGATTCCACCATTGTACAGTTAAAGGTGCTGCCTTGTGATTAGAAAGGAATCTGTGCAGAGATGTTTTGGTATTATGTGACTATCCATTTTCCCATTAACCATTCATTTAATCGTATTAACACTAACTGATAATCTGTATCCAAATTATTTTTACTTGGAGCTGTGGAATGATTTACTAATTTTATCCTCGCCTCTACATTATTAGCTGGAATTCTATAAAGTAAGGCTTTCCCTCATCACCTAAGGTCATTTAGTTACTTTGAAATAGGGTTCCTACAGGAGAAGCAGGATAAATGTTCAGTTCTTTTCCTTTAATTAATAATTTTTAAAGTAAAGAGTTTATTTAATAGTAGTCTCAAAAGATTTATGAGTTTTTATCTGGCTTTGTTTTTTTGAATAGCATATGATCTCATGAATTTTTATTGGTTCCTTGTGTTTAGATCCATAACAATTATTATTCTTTTCGATACTCAAATTTTCAGTTTTGTCCAGTGGGAACACCTTGAAGCTGGCTCTTGTGTCCTTTTGTTACAACTTCATTAGCTTTTCAGTGTCCTTGTTCTCTAGCTTCAAAAGAGTCCTAGGCTCACCATGTACTTTCCCTGCCACAAAACTAGGAACAGCCACTTCTTAAAGGAGCTTTGGTTCCGTTTAGTGAGGAATAAAATTAGAAACCAATATCTGGGCACCTAGGGTGCTCATTGTTATTAGGGTTTCATTCTTTTTAGACTGTTTCAATGAACAGAGCTAGAAGATATATTTTTTAAAATAATGAGTTTGTGATATTTTCAATTTTAACATTATAGTGTTTCACTTAATTTCTTTGACTGCATAACTGTATTGGAATTGGGGGCGAAGCACATGAATCTTGTGTCAGAACTTTGTAACAAAAAATGTGCCATGTATGATAATCATAAGGTTACTATGTCAGGAGAAATAAGAATACACTCAAATTGTGTACTTCCAATATTTACTGATTAATATATCAGCGGTTAAGCCGAAGGTAATAACTGTATTGAGTGATAGTTCCATACATTTTCTTAGATATTTTACCAGACTGCATTAGTTTTCTTGGGTTTTTTGATTATTTGTGTTTGGTGGCCTACTTCTATACTGTTCTGACTTTATCTAAATGAATATACCATAAATGTTAATTTAGCATTATACAATTAATTGTGATAGTTTTTAGATTAGACCCTATAATCTCCTGCTCTGATAGCTATTGAACAGTTATTACTAACTATAGTATAATTATTCATCAATTACAACTTTTCCTTAAATTATTTCACATCCGTTAATTCATTTGGCCCTCACAACCTGAGTTGTATCCCCATTAGTAGTAAGGAAGCAGGCAGGGATAATAATATGCTGATAGGTAGCAGAACCACCATAGTGGTTATTTATAACTAGTGTCTATTCTGATTAGTCAGGCTCTTATTCTTTTTGGGTGTTGCCTATACCTTACTAGTTAAGTATTTTGACTATCACCTTGGAAGCAGGTTTATAATGTTTTAAATTACTTGGTTAGTTAATGACAGGTTAGTAAATGACAAAACCGGGACTAGAACTCAAGTGTCCTGGTTCCTAGTCCAGTCCTCTTTCTACTAGATCAATCTTTCATTAGTAAAAATGGGAAGTAATCCTTCTACCCAAAGATATTTTTAATGAATTTAAATTTAGGACAGTATTTTTTCTTTTTCTAGCAAAATAACAAAAAATTAAGACTCATGAAAATCTTACCCCCCTGAATTCAGATATGTAAAGTCATTAATATGGTATATATTAAGTATATATGGTATATATAATATGGTATATATTAAGTATTTGCAATTATTATTCTCAAAAGGTGTCCCTTGTTACCTCAAATACTCTTGGATTAAGGAATATGTGAAATTATTAAGTATGTAATATTAATCATAAAAACATTATAGCCATTATTTAGAGATGGTGTTTAATACTTCTGTGACATGAATTTATCACCAAAACCTTTTACCTTTTTCTAATAAGTAGATGTTAATTTAATATTAATGCTTGGCTTTGAACATCTTAAGTTTATGAACTGATATCTAGAATATCAAACTGTCCTGCCTTTGAAAAATCTCTTTTGTCCCTATTTCAATCTCTACACAGATTCACCAGGCATGCAAACTAATCTGCAGGAAATGCAAACGCCATGTGACTGATCTAACAGGTCAAGTGGTACAGGAAGGAACCAGGCGCTACAGACTCTGTAATGAGTGCCTTGCTGAAGTTGGCATAGACAGCCTCCCTATTGATTTGGAAGCTGAACAGCACCTTATATCCCCATCAGATGGAGATAAGGATTCCAGGTGGCACTTGAGTGAAGATGAGAATAGATCCTATGTGGAGATTGTAGAGGATGGGTCTGCTGATCTGGTCATACAACAGGTTGATGACAGTGAAGAAGAAGAAGAAAAGGAAATAAAGCCCAACATTAGGTAGCTGTCACGTGAACCAACAGGCTGGCATGTCTGCAGCTTACATTGACTTCCTTCATCTCTTTATTTCCATGGTCAGAGTCTGGTTAATAATTATCAGACTAACTTAAAAGTAATGACCTGATATAACTTGCATGCTTTCTGAACAGGCCATTGTATCTATTCTGAACTTTGTTGCCCTAAAATATGTTGCTGCACTGGAAAGAAAGCCTAGCTTGAGTTGGCATGATGAACGATTAATCCTCTTTTATGGCAAAGATACTTTTTTCTTTTAATATTGGAAGATCTACTTAGCAAAGCTTTTTCAAAAAAGTATTTTAAATAAATTTACCACAACCAGGATTTATGTAGGATAATTTCAAGGTGTTTCAAAAAACACAATCTACCAATATTGAATTTTCACAGGGAATCAGAGCACATTGAAGAGTCAACCTGACTGAACTACATCTTTCTATTAAGGTTCACAACAACTTACCATTATTCCAATATCCTAAATGTTTTAGGATTATGGTAGAAGACAAATCTAAAATGTTTGAAATCGTTCATATCTGAACTTTTTATCATTAAGTTAAGAAAGTACTCTTAATGTATCAGTATTGTTAAGAAAAACCAAAACAATGCCTAAAGTAGAGGCTGACCACAGATTATGTACAGATACCATTTTCTTAAAGCAGGAAACTAATTAATTGCCTAAAAGTCAAAGTAGTTTGTGAAGATCTGTCAGTATAGTTCTCTTCCTCTCTAAAGAAAACCTAAAACGAGAAAACTAGAGGATCTTAGCAGTTCTTAAGAGCAATTTCTAACATTTATGTACTGCAATATTATTTATAAAGTGCTCTTTCACATATTTTCTCAGTCAGCAAGGTAAATATTATTGCCTCTGATTTACAAATGAGGAAATTAAGGTCAGAAAGTTTTAGTGGTGGGACTGGAGACTGGACAGGTAAACAACCCTCTTTCAACTGTTTTTTCTCTGTAATGATGAAGAATTGAAGTCAAACCTCACTAATCTGCAGTAATTATAAAAAGACTATCAGAATTAGTATGAAAGAGGAATTTAATCATCTTCAACAACGTATAATATCTTGAACTAGAATTATTCAAATAGTGCTAAGTAATGTCCCTACAGTTATCTATTGATATGTTGTATGTTATTTATATGTAAATTTTATATACAAAACTATTTGAACAAATTATTCTCTTAAATGCTT
>NW_006443568.1:5152947-5162666 GCF_000325575.1 Pteropus alecto | reverse complement strand
CTATGTGAATTATGAAACATTCCGAAATTAGTTAAATTGGAGAAGCATTATTTTAATTCAAAGATAAAATCTAAATATGAGAAGAACTGACCTTCTTAAAGGTGTCTGCAAGTTATCATGAACTCGTATAATTTAATTTTGATAGAAAGAGGCTCCATGTATTATATTTTTAAATGCCGTGACATACCTCAAGATGATACTTTTTGTTGTTATTTTCTCTTATTCTTTAATTAATGATTGTCCTTGATACCAGTTTGTGGGCTAAAATGGTTATATAAAACATTTTTTTATAAATAGATGAATAACCACTTTGTTTTATGGTACTTAATTCTGAGACTTTTTCTGGATTTCTCTGATAGTAAATTTCCATTTGCTTTAAGACTGAATGGTGTGCAGTTGAGTTCATGGTTCTCCACCATGTTCTCCTGAATCAATAGTCTTCACAATTAAGTTGTATCCCAATGAGGGAGGGAACACTTGTCATTCTCTAGTCTCACCAGGTGATGGTAACATCCTTCAAAATTATAATCTGATTTTTAGGCATCAGAACCAATAGGAAAAATGACTGATTTGAGCTTTATTCATAGAAATGAAGTAGTGCTTGCACGTGTATACTCTAATGCACTTTATGATCTAAATGTTCTTTTATGCTATTATCTTCTGCATGCAAACTTGACATACATCTGCATGAATATCAGCAAAGTCCACTGAACACAGTGCCACCAGCACTTGCAGAGCCTTATCAGAAATAATGCTTTCTCATAATTGTTTATAACAAGCATAAACAATGCCCACAAAGGAGCTATCAAGTTCACCAAACAAGACAGCACATCTGTTCTATCTTCTTAATATCATAAAAGAACATTCGTGACATGTTTGTAAGTTGTAAATAATAACTCATTATCATATGTATCTAAGACTTTAGAGACCAATTCTTTTCTAGAGTGAAACTTTATTAATGGTTTCTGAGAAAACTGAACTCTTTGGCTTTTAAATACAGGAAAATGTTACATAGGGGTATAATCTGTTAATATAAGCTTTATTTATGCCAAGGATTTTTTTTTAATATTTGGAAAATAATGGAAATTGGTTAGACCAATTTGCTCTTGCAGAAATGCTGTTTATCAGCTTCTGAACACCTTTCTAACTCTATGATCCTCAAGAGTGTGTTGTTGACAGGATGAAGTTTTGTAAAATTAAAGCACCACTGATGTTGTGCCTAGTGTCTGGAGGAAGCAAAATAAACTAGATCAGTGGTTTAAAAGACTTTTTTTTACCCAAGAAACCCTTTTTTCAAATGAATTGTTTCATAGAGAAGCTCAACATTTAAGGGAGAAACTCCAAACAAAGCTGCTCTGGTTAAAGACCCCTAAGCACTTTTCCCCAGGCACCCCGGCAGAGCTCAGGAGTACAGCATTGAAAACCTCAGAACTAGATTACTTTTTGAATTCTCTTTTGAGCATTACAATCTCACTTCATTACTCCTATTACTCACTGTACTTATAAGCTGGTGGTATCCATAGAGTCTCTTACAGCAGCAAACCACATCCTTATTTAATAGTAGTGTTCCTTCTGTAGTTATCATATCTTAAGACACTAAGAACACATTTTTCAATGTTGTATTTTTGAGTGATGACGTGAAAAATATAGTTATTGCTTTTTTGTGGCCAAGTTACTACTTAATGGATGAAAAAAGTTTCTTGTTTTACTTATGAACTCAGAGCTCAATTCATTAGTTATTTTGCCAAGATAACTAATGCTAAGATATATTAAAATTTCTACTCATATTGTTTATATATACATATTTTTTTTGTGTCCTAAAATTAATACCATGGAAAATCACTAAGAATAGGACAGCGTAAGAAGATGTGTTTAAATGGGAAGGGTGATGATAATAGGTACTGGAAGACCAAACGTTAGATTATAAAGGGAAAGTTCTATGTTATTTTATATTAGAGTGGATCAGTATTCCTATTTATCATTTCTATAGCATTTTATATTTACAAAGTATTTAATAATTTTTGTTACTCTTTACATATCTATGAAATAGGAGTTATACCAAATGAAAGATAATTGAGGCATAGAATAGTAAAGCAGCCTACCTAACACAACCCAGTGAAGTACAGGCAAAAATAGGAATTAAAATGATGCAATTTTCTGAATCCTGGAATATTAGCTTAATTCACTGAGGTATGTTGTGTATTACTCTATTTTACAAGGTGGCTTTATACAAATTACAATCAGTTGTTTAAAGCTGATGTCATTGCATGTGGATAAATCCTATACAGAATAAATATTATGTAGAGGATGTGACTTTAGTTATAAGAGTTTTAATGATAAAACTTGGGTTATCACAGAAATGGCACTGTTTAGCCAGCTGCTTTATACATTGTGAAGTATAATTAATATTTTATTTTGATACAGAAGTTTCTTAATTATTCATGCTAATGGAACCGTGAATATACCAGAAAAATGGAATCTACAAAGGATCTATAAACTTCATTTTCTAAAATGTCAGCCTTCTCTGTACAGAACTTGTATTAATACCAACAGAAAGTCAAGTAATTTAATATATAATAAACCACACAAAAGAGAAGCCAAGGGACTCAACTTTTGAAGGCAATATATTTTGAAATGTATACTTTCCCCATCCCTTTACTTTTGGGCTTGATGAGAACATTTGCAAACATTATTACATTGAATACAGCTTATAAAGTACATCTAGAATTTATTATACTTCATTTTGCAGATTTCTAAATACACAAATCCATTATATCATTTCTTGATTTTCCCATTGGGAAAATTTTTAATTTGTGTTGATATTATTTACAACTACTTAATTCCTTTGTTAAAGAGTAATTTGTTTTTATTCAGCCCATAAGGAGAAAAAATGGAACAACATTTCTGCGTAGACCATAGTTCTCAACTTTGGCTGCACATTAGAATCACTTATGGAATTTTAAACAATACAGATGCTTAGGGAAATTCAGACTCTCCAGCAGATGGATTCTGGGTGTAAGTATTTTCGAAATTTTCCCAGCAGTTTTTATGTGCAAAATAGGTGCCTTCTTTAAGATTTCCCTCTATCTTCCCTATACAGATGCTGGGGATGGGCAGTTGGGTCATTTGACCTTCTAGACCACTGGTTCTCAATCCTATTAAGGACAATTAAAGATACCCAGTCCAAGAAAATATTAATTTTGTGGAATTTCAAGATACTATATATGTTCCCTTAACTACAGTTTTTGGTAGGGACAAATAATTTGAAAAATAAATTAGTAGGTAGTCTTAAAATAGCGATTTTTACTTTTAGATGCATTTGTATTATATTTGATTATGGGTATTGCATTCTGGGAATTCACATAGTACTTCAGACTAATAAAAGAACTATATTAGGAATATGTGACTGAAATACTATATCCTTAAATTTCACAAGCTTTAATGTTTTCTTTGCTCGGAACCAGAAATCTCTCCAAGCACCATGAAACTTAATTGCTACATACTAGAATTCCATCAATGAATTAAATTATTTTTTATTAAAGTTAAACGTTGCACTAGAGAAATAGTACTCAACTAAGATGTATTACCTAAAGGAGACCTCGGACAAATTTGGAAACAAAAATTTCTTAGCTTCACGTATTGCCATTAAAATTTTTTAAAAAAACTTGAAACGACTTTTGAGTAGAGTACCATCCTCATGCCAAACGTTTAAGGTTATGTTTGCAATTCCAACACAAGTATATCCCTTCAGCAGTATTGTATATACAGATACTCTCTTGCTTAGTCTCTTACAGATAAACAACAACAAAAACGCATCCAATGATGAAGTGGCACTTTATGCATCATTCAAAATGGTTAAATGCTGAAATAAAATAGAAACTGTAGTTTGTTTTGTATTTGAGCTGACAAAACTTTTCTCCTGGAGGAAAAAAATCTACGAGGAACACAGCAGTGGAAAACGGTGCCTATAAATTGGCACCAGATGCTCCAGTATTTTGGGGCCACAGTAAAACATGAAAGCCCAAGTGTTTTCTCCCCTAATCGGCAAGACATTTATTCCGCTCAGGCAGGTGATCGCGTAGCTTTATGTCTTATTTTCAGGAAAGACTAGACCTGCAGCTAGGCCTATGGAGAGGCCCCAACCTGCCAGGCACCAAAGCTAGAGTCGGTGGCAGTGGGTGGAGAGTAGGGATTTGAATAGAAATATCCTGTAGTGCAATAGTGGGCGCCCAATATGGAGTCTACATTTGCCGAGGACCTACTAGATCCCAGGACTCTGAGGTAGGCACTGACACCCTCCCTATTTAGAGACAAACAGACGAGAATACACCCAAAGCCACCGACGACTCCAAGGGCTGCGGGGATTCGAGCTCACGCAGGAAATGCCTACGGGTGCCTAAAACCATCGCCTTACTGCCGGGAGAACTAGTCTATATTATCCCTACTCGGTTACGATATTGTGGTCTTGTGCAAGAAACTGCCCCACTACCCTGGGTGTCCTCCAAGTCGCTTGTGGACCCCTGCACCCCCACCCCCCAACACACCGTGGAGTCTGGCTGAGCCAATAGGAGCCGGGGAAAGGCACGTGGCAGGCAGGGCGAAGCCTGGGCCGGCAGGCGGAGAACAACTCCCGCTCAGGGAACAGATTCCGATTACACTGGGGCACCTCAGTGATGTTCTCGTTTACCCAGAATGCCTTTTTTCCCCTCTCCTTCCCTCTTTCTTTTTGAGGGAGTCATAACTTTTTTTTCCCCCATAACTCAAGAAAAACACTGAACGACAAATTTTAATCCTGACAGCCACGTGAGGTTGGTACTATTACGGCAGATGTAACTGAGGCTTTGACTGGTGATAAGACTTGGTCAAGATCAGAGAGGAAGTTTCAGGAAGGAAACGGGGCAGAGGCTTTGGCTCCTATCTTTATCTTATATTTATATATAGATGCTCAACTCCCATATGTTAGAAAGAAAACTCAACACAAGAAGGACCTGGAGTAGAGAAGCAGGAGAGGAAGAAGCAGAAAGGAGTGGCTTTGTTTACTCTTAATGAACAGACTCTAGCAGAATGGCACTGGCTATCAAGGTTGTCTCTAGGCTGGACACCCCCCCTAACCAACCACTGTGGTCTTTTTAAAAACTAAGGAGAAAAGTAAGGGGGCTGTTAGCATTTATGCTTGCCCCAATAATACTAGCCCTCATTTACTGAGCATTTATGTGTCAGAACTATCCTAACAGCTTTATGTGTATACATTTATTTAACCCTCTCAACAACCCTGCAAGTATAGCCATCACCCCTTAAAATGAGGAAATTAAGGCACAACGAGGTTAAGCAACATGCCCAAAGTGGGCAGTTAGTAAGTGGTAGAACCAGGACTTGAACCCTAGTGATCTGGCTCGTTTGTGCTATTAATCACTACCCCCCCAAAATAAAAATGTTACCACAGTAGTGTTTAAATTCCACAGCTCCAAGTATAATTCCAAGATGACTCCCTTTCTCTTCATTTACTCAATAAGATTCTTAACTATCCTGGGAAGGCTGGGGAAACGTGTATGCCAACTATATTTTATAAAGGGTAACATACTCATTTCCCTTTTATTCGATATCTTCATTTTGGCTTATTTTAAAACTAACAAACTGATTTTTTAAATTTACAAGAAACAATTTGTATTGCATAATTACATCTGACTTGTTTTTACTGAACCCCATTATATGGCACTGGTGGTAAGAGATGTGGTTATGCTTTTTTCTCCTAGTCAAGTTTATACCTACTTGGCTTAATACACCCCAAGAGCTCTTCTTATTCTAGACTTGGTTCTTCCATTGCCTTAATGGTATCCCCTTGTTCATTTTTACAACCACCCCCACCCCGTCATGATCTGCAAAGGGGTCCATGAAAAAGAAAGTGTCCATCTCAGCCTAGAAATTCATCCTAACGAAAGGTAAATTGGTTCTTCTAGACATTTTTTTGCTCAGAGGGCCACAATTCAAATTTGAAAATGTGCCTGAGATTAAAGAAGGGCAAGAAGCACTAACCCAGTGATCCTGCTATGTATTCATTTATTTGAAGAGCTACTATTCAAACCACATGCTCTTGGCCTAGTCTTCATCACCTCTACTTTCTGTTAAATACTCAGAGAAAAAGAATGTAGTGCTCAGAGAAAACACTGAGAAAGCTCACTATCTCCTCCTTTTAGGTCAAGTTTGGCCTACTATAATGATATTTGGCACCACCCAGTGGCAATCTTGTATTTGTGAATAAATAGCAACCTTGCACTCTTGCATCACAAGAAAGAATACCTCAATTAAAAGAGTAAAATAATGATGCAAGTCACCTAAAGCAGTTTCATTTCTTAAAAGTTATCTACTTTAAAAAGTTCAGATCTTTTGAAAGTTGTTTTCCTGGCCTCTTCTGTATCCTTAGTAATGAAGAGCTTAGGCAATTTTTCAAAACAGAAGAAATTTTAAGAATTCCCCTTTTCCTCTCTAATTGTATAAATATACTGGCTTTAATATAAAATACATGTTAGAAGGAAGGGCCCATTAGTAAGGGCATCAAATTTTTCTTACAGGAAAACAGGAAAGTTGTCAATATATCAGTGCTTTAAAAAAAGTGAGATAGAAAATGAGGGCTCTTTGTAGAGAAGTCTTCAAATTGTTTAACTATAATTATTTCTTCTGAGAAAACCAACTGGAATACAGGATGGCTGTGTTCCACAACAATCTAAAATACAATCTCTCTTAAGGTACATGTAGAAACATAGGTCTTACTTCGGAGGAAAAGCAAAATCCTGATTGTAGGATTTCTCAAATTGTAATTATTTTTCCAAACTGTATCCGAGAGCACAGAGTCTTCAGAGTCTCTCATACTGCTGCTAACACCAATGATCCCTTTTGGGACCAGGCTGGAGGGCTGACCTTCCACTGGCAGGGTGTGAAGTACCTGCTGTTACGGCAGGAATTAACCAATGAAGAACCATACTTGCCACCTGAAGAACTCTTTAACGTTACAATATTTGGTTAACATAGACCAAGGATGTGCCTTGATCTTCCATTTCTAAAAGTTACACTTTAAAAATTTCTTTTCTGCAAATCTCCATATATCGTCAGATACTATAGAATTTATATCATGGTATCTTCTAATATGGAAGAGAAAAAACAGTTCTTCACAAATCTTTTTGGGGGGGAGTATCTTAAATGTCGATGATCACAAAAACTTCTGGCTTCTCCTCATTATAGACCTGCATTGCTGAGTATGTTATTGCCTTGACTTCAGTTCCCTAAAGTTGGGGTTAGAGAAAAAACAAATAGGAGAAAAAGGACATTGAAATCAGAATCATTAACTCTAGCAACAACTGGTAGAAAGTCAAAATTGTAATATTATTCTGAAAAACTAAAAACTCACATAAAAAAATTACTTATCAAATCAGTATAGTATTATACACTGATCCAGTAAAAACAACATGTGCTCAATAGAAAGAGAACTTGAGCTGGAGTTGAGATGGAACTCTAATCCTGGCTTTGTTTCCACCTGGATATGGAAGCTATCTGACCTCTCCAGGCATCAGCTTTTTCATTTATTAAATAGGTTGAATCAAAGAACATAAAGCTTTCCTACTGTTTGCTGGAGGCTCCTTCTGGACTTCCTCCCTGCAGTCTAACCTGGGCCCTAGGAACTCAGCCTACTCTCTAGTCAGTTGCCAATATTCACTTTGCCTCATGGGGTTCTTCTCTCTTCACATGTTTCTGACATATGACACCCCCCCCTACCCTGCCCCAGTTTAGAGCCATAGAATTTGATGTTCTCTTAGTTCCTTCTAGCTCTAGAAAAGAATCTGGGGGGCGGGGGGGGGGCGGAATCTAGAAAAGAATCCACAGAATGTATCAGAGAATAGGTGACTGGCATTTGCCAGCTCTGTAAGCACGAAAGAAATCTGAAGATCTCACAGACGGATTTGAATGGCAGCTGCCTTTGTTTTTTCTCTTCTGCTGTAATCTGGAGAAACCACAACCTAAATCAAACTCAACTTTCTGCCTGTGGCAGCACAAAGCCTGCTAAGGGAGACTCGGGAGAAAGAAGCATAAAACAAAGAAAAATCAGTTGAGGGGAAGGGTATGAGGATTGAAAACAAGTTATTTTTATAGTATACATGACACAGTGGAACTCTTTTGAACATACTATGTTTGAGATGCCTATGAGACATCCAAATGGAGATGTCAGATAATAGGCATTTGTCTACAGGATGACTTGTTCAGGCAATAGATGTGTCTAGAAATACAAATTTGGGAGTTATCACTGAATAGATATTTATAGCTATAGGACTAGATAAGATTACCAAGGAAGGAGGGTAGATAAGAGAGAGTAGGAGAGAGGACTGAGCCTCAGAGCACTAAGTTTGAAAGAGAAGGAGCCAAAAAGGTAGAGAGAGGACAGCCTAGTGAGAGGGAGCAAGAGAAGAGGGATGCCCTAGAAGCCAGATAGCTAATGCTCTTAAGGCTGCTCAGAGGTTGAGTAAGGTAAGGACTGAGAATTGACTGCAGATTTGCTAATCAGCGGAATAATGCATATAATATTTGGGGTGCGTCAAAGGGAATAAGAGGTGAGAAAGTAGAGGCAGTATATTGAGACAATTCTTTTGAAGAGTTTGTAGAAAAGGAGAATATATGGATAGAACAGTAATAACTAGAGGGGGGATGTGGCTAGTAAGGAGGTTTATGTTTTGTCTTGTTTTACCTAGCAGGTTTTGTGGCACCATTGTATACTAAGTGGAAATGATCTAAGAAGTTGGGAACAATTAATCATGCTGGAGAGGGAGAGAATTTCAGAGCAAAGACCTTAAGTTGGTAAGGGCTGTGTGCAGGATAGAGCATTGAAGGAGAGAAGACTGCCTTCTGACAGGATCAGGGACTGGCCCGTCATTAATACAGGAGGAAAGGCTATAACGTGAGTATAGATACAATAAGATGGTAGATTTGATGTGAGGGAAGATGAGTCAGTTCTTATGGATTGCTTCTGTTTTCTCTAGAAAGCAAGGTTGATTAAGAGTGAGAATGAGGGAGGAAGGCTTAGAGGTGAGGGTAAAATAATTGCCTCAGAGAATGAGAAAGTGAATTTAGTGTTAAATGCAAGATTACTCGTCAGTGCTGAGTACTCTTTTCAGATTTGTGGACAGACGTTTAAGGTGATACCGGTTAGTGGGTGGAAGCATCTCCATTTGGATGCCTGACAGGCATCTCAAACACAGTATGTTCAAAAGGAAATTCCAGTGTGTCATGAGTACTATAAAGATAACTTGTTTTCAATCCACACGCCCTTCCCCGCAACTGATATTTGTTTTATGCTTCTTTCTTCTAAGTCTCCCTTACCAGGCTTTATTCCATTATATCGTGGTTGAAGAAATTATATTAAATGCAATTATTGGAAGTAACCAGGATTTCCTGGTCACCTCCAACTAAGTTAGGTCTCCTTGACCTTTCACAGGGGTCAGCAAACTACAAATCACAGACCAAATCCAGCTTGCCCCCCGTTTTTTGTACAGCCCCACCAACTAAGAATGGTTTTTACATTTCTAAATGTTTGAAAAAAAAAGAAATCAAAATAATAATATTTCATGACATTTAAAAATGATATGAAATTCGAATTTCAGTGCCCATAAAGTTTTTCTGGAACACAGCCACATTCATTCATTCATGTCATGTCTGTGGCAGCTGGAGCGTTACAA
>NW_006443568.1:5142075-5151903 GCF_000325575.1 Pteropus alecto | reverse complement strand
TTTTTTCTCTAGAAAGCAAGGTTGATTAAGAGTGAGAATGAGGGAGGAAGGCTTAGAGGTGAGGGTAAAATAATTGCCTCAGAGAATGAGAAAGTGAATTTAGTGTTAAATGCAAGATTACTCGTCAGTGCTGAGTACTCTTTTCAGATTTGTGGACAGACGTTTAAGGTGATACCGGTTAGTGGGTGGAAGCATCTCCATTTGGATGCCTGACAGGCATCTCAAACACAGTATGTTCAAAAGGAAATTCCAGTGTGTCATGAGTACTATAAAGATAACTTGTTTTCAATCCACACGCCCTTCCCCGCAACTGATATTTGTTTTATGCTTCTTTCTTCTAAGTCTCCCTTACCAGGCTTTATTCCATTATATCGTGGTTGAAGAAATTATATTAAATGCAATTATTGGAAGTAACCAGGATTTCCTGGTCACCTCCAACTAAGTTAGGTCTCCTTGACCTTTCACAGGGGTCAGCAAACTACAAATCACAGACCAAATCCAGCTTGCCCCCCGTTTTTTGTACAGCCCCACCAACTAAGAATGGTTTTTACATTTCTAAATGTTTGAAAAAAAAAGAAATCAAAATAATAATATTTCATGACATTTAAAAATGATATGAAATTCGAATTTCAGTGCCCATAAAGTTTTTCTGGAACACAGCCACATTCATTCATTCATGTCTGTGGCAGCTGTAGCGTTACAAGAGAAGAATCGAGCAATGGCTCTTCCATCACTTTCTACCCACAAAGCTTACATTACCTGGCCCTTTACAGGAAAAATCTGCCTACTCCTATTCCAATAAACTTGACTAATGAAGAGTGAGGCCATATAGGTTGGCAAATACAGAATCTAGAGAAGCACAGAAAGTAGAAGGTTCTTTAGAGAACGGCTAGTCCAAAACCTTCATTACAGAGGAAGAAATCAAAACTCAGAAAGGCAAAGCGACTTTTAAGTCCCACAACAATTAGTAACAAACCTGACCCTAGAACCCAAGTGCTGACTCTAATCCATCAAATCAGACGTGTGAAATTAGTGTTTTAACATAATATATCTAGATAGGTCAGAGACGTCTGAGAAAAATTTACCAGTTTACACCA
This sequence comes from Pteropus alecto, assembly GCF_000325575.1. NCBI lineage: Eukaryota > Metazoa > Chordata > Mammalia > Chiroptera > Pteropodidae > Pteropus > Pteropus alecto. The sequence goes on along the minus strand of NW_006443568.1, from coordinate 5,150,806 downwards.
ACTGATTAGAACTCATTGATATATTTACTGTCACATATACTGACTTTATGGTAAGGAAGTATGACATGTTCTTAATGGCTAGATTAAAAACATACCTGAGGGTGCTTGGACAATGAGAATTCCTCTCCCCACCTTGAGGAGGAAAATGAAAACAAGATTAAGATTTGTAAGATTTAATGTGTTCTCTCTTTACATATTTTAAAATAAGCCTTACAAATGTAGTTAAGGAAGCCAAGAGATAAGAGGAGTAAGAAGCTATAGATCTCAGTTTGACTGCCAGCAGATATAACTATTGAGGGACTTAGTGTGCAATAGCCATTTCAACAAAGTTGATAGTTGCTCTTAAAAAAGTGCTCTAGTATAACGTGTATGAGCATATTGTCAATAAACACTGTTTAATGAATACTGTTTCATAATAGAGTAGCATGTTCAAAATTTTCACTGTGTTCAAGGTTATAACACTAATTAAATAATATCCTCCACTGGAGAAAGCTTGTCAGAGTATACCACGTAAAGGCATTTAGAAAAATGTCCATGGTCTGTATACAGAAGGCTCTAGAAAGGAACTCTCCTAGAACCTGGCCTAAGTATCCTCCTCTCTCCCTTCAACACTACTGAAGATCACAGTAGAAGCAATAGCAGTGGTAGAAAGAGCGAAGCTTAAAATTCAGTTGAACCATTTATTAGCTAAGTATCCTTGAACAAGCCTGTTTCCGTACCTTTTTTTTAAAGAAGGGGAAATAAAAGACCTCACTTTACCAAAAAAAAAAAAAAAAAAAAAAAAAAAAAAAAAAAAAAAAAAAAAAAGAAAGAAAAACAACTCCCCCCCCACAAAATAACTAACAAAATTCAACATAAAATGGAAAAGATAAGGTTTATATAGAAAGAACCTAAAAGATATTGAGTGATTAAATCTGGGAAACACCAAGTTCAATCAAAGTGACCTAATCAAGTGTTTGTAAACTCTGGAAGGAAAGTATAATTAATTAATAGAAAGAACTGGTTTGAATGGAGTCTAGGTGTGAGGATCTATGAAAAAGGATAAATCAGTGTTTCTTACCACCAAGCTAGGCTTTATGCAAATTCCTGTGCCATCTAGCAATTACATATTTTTTGTGCTAAAAAAAATATCGACAAATTGGGAATCAAGTTTAACAACTCAAAACAACTTTGTTCTGACAAGTTTCCGGTTCTCCAAAACTGAGGTGAGCTCTTGCTTCGAGGTGTCTCACAAAGCAACCTGCAAAGCCCTACTGGGATGCAATTGGTCTTCTTACTTTTCTGTCTTCCTGCCTGCCAAGTCCAGTGAAGAGTATAACTTAACATCTTTCATGACCTGCTACTTAAAATTTCAAAACTTACCCAATTGACCGTAATTTGAAAGTTCTCTGATCAATATTAAGTACTTTCACTTCCTAAAGAGGAAAAAATATTTTAATTAAAAAAAATGTTCATTATAGTCTATCTACTAAAAACACATCTATCACCTTTTTTAGATAATACCATACAACTTCAATGATGGAAAGAAAATTAAAATGTTAACTAAAATAGAACAAATTAAATATATTTCAGGAAATGTTTTTTTTCTTACATATTTAAGGGAAGTATATTTGAAAATGTATAATCTAAAAATGAGTCAAAAGAATTTTTCTGTAAGATAGAGGAGGATGATATATGATTTCAAGGACTCTCAGCATTTTTTTCCCCCCTTAGCTTTATCAAGGTATAATTGACAGAACATTGGCCTATTTTTATATAATACTATAGGTACTGGAACTCTGTAGTATGAATGACCTAGTTAGAAGATATGTAGTGGACCTGGTAAGGGAGAGAATGGAGGAATTATGGAAGCAAGGAGGGCCATGTGTACCAGATAACAACTATGTTAGATATTCCCTTCTAGAGGTTGATGGCAACAAGCAATCTTCAGTTGGCTTTTCCATTTTCACATTAAGGAAAACTAAAAGCACTAATTTTTTAACTTAGGCCAACATGAGAGCTGCTAAATTCAAACAGGACAAAAGAAACATACAAATGGACATAAATATAGCTCAAATTCGGGAGACATAAAAAGTGTGGATGAAGATAGTAAGTACATTCTTATCATACAATCCTGATTGGTGAAAAGTATATAATAAGAGATCTAAATACAAATGGCATGTACATAGGCAAACCCAGGTTAACCAAGAGGAATGGTTATTATAATCTCTGCAAATCAATACCTTTTTATATATCTGTATGGCTTTGTTTCGTATCACAAGTTCTACTTTAAATCACTGGTTCTATTTTAAATTGTGAACTAAGAATCCATTTGCTCAGTAAAAAAGAAAAACCTTTGCTTACCCGGGGTATGAAGAATTCATCAGCACTGAACTTATAAAGCCACTCATCCAAAAAGTGAAAGAGAAGAGATTGTAAGTCATCTCCTACACAGCATCAAAAAGAATCATAATAGTATTATATTGAATAATCTTGTTTCTAAAAACTTATTTGAATTTAAAAGTGCAATAAATTTCTTAGGCAAGTTCAAAGAGGAAAAACAGGCTGATAATTTTGTTGTTCTTATGAAAATATACTGAAATTATGCAGAATACTGTACATTTGTGTAACAATTTCTTCCTTGTGAATAAATTGGTTACCTTGGGTTTCTACTTCTATTGTTTGGAGGGGCTCCACAGTCCCGGTATCTGTCATGTAACCAAACATGGCCATTGCACACTGTTCGAATGCTTCTTCCAGAGTATCTCCCCATGCATGTAACCTAAAGAAATACATTTATGCCCTGTGTAATTAACTGCAAGATACAAACCTGACAGCAAAGTCAAAATCAAATCAATGTAATAAATACAACAAAACCAAAAAACTCAAATCAATTTCATGGCACTAAAACTGGGTGCTTTTAAACCATCACTTTCATGTTCTAAAGGAATCAAAATGGAGAAAAAAATAAAACTAGAGACATCAAGATTAAACCATCATCAGCCTTCCTATTTAAGCACATGGTTTCAAAAGCATAAACTCCAGGTATACTCACTGGACATCCGCTGTATGATCCAAATCTGAGGAAGAGAGCGAAAAACACTTATAAGTAACTAAACTTGACTTACTAATTGTAAGAACTCTATTCATTGTTAAGAATATCAGCCTTGAAGAAAGAGAAATGTGGTTTATACAAAAGTTAATTGCTTTGTTTAACTTCTTAAATTTCTTCTAAGTATCTACAGTTGTTATTAATACTGTATTAAATAAATGACTAAAGAACTAATAGTAACACAATATTACCATAGTAATGCTAAAGAATATTTTTTAAGCCAAGATTTATATTTCAAGAATGACTGGAAGGCAGCAGAGCCACAGTCTTCTAGGTGACCTAAGAAGAATCTAATAAATCAGTTTCTCAATAAATGTCATTTCTAGACATTACTTTCCTCATCCAAACAAATCAATCTTTTCTGCATATCTGTGTGAGTGATCAAAATTCCAGGAACTATATCATCATTAAAGATATAAAATTCCAGATTTCTCTGTCTCGCCAATAACTAGCCAAATTCTAGAAAAAAATAACTTTTGGTGTTTTGTTTTTGTTTTTTTTTTAACAAGACTCAAATTTTTTATTTGCTGATTTCTTATAGTTGAAGTACTCCTCAATGATATCTGTGGCTGATAAAATAGTTTTAGCAAGTAAACTACAGTATGTATTATGAGCATTTCCCTGATATTCTCACAGAACACCAGTAAGTAACAACTGCTACTATATAGCAAGCTCCCATTGGATCCGTCATCTCAACATTTCAGAGTCTATTCTTCACTCGTATTATGACTTCCATCTTCCCACTTAGGATCAAAGAATATTTGAGCTAGAAAGAAGTCTTGGAGATCATTTAATATAATTCCTTCACTTACAAGAAGACAGCTGAAATCCAGAGAGATTATGTGACTAGAATTGAGATTTTCTGATTCCCAATTTAGTGTACTTTACACCATAACAGATCATCTTCTGGTGGCGCTTAAGGTTCAAACTTATCAATAATTCACTCAAAAACATTACTGAGGACTTAATACGCTGCAGGCACTAGGGCTCAATGACCAGCAGAGATGATGAACACGTGAAAAGGAAATGACTAATATCAACCCTAGAGAAATGAAAGCATGTGTCATATAAAAACATATATAAGAACATATATAAGAACGTTCACTTTTCCTGACGCCACAAAGTAGCGTGGAGGCGGAGGCTGGGTACATTCAAGATTCGGCTCCCCCTGTAACCCACTGCCATGGCTAAGGAAGGCACTGCTGCTGTGGGTGTAATGGATGTTAATACTGCTTTAGGAGAGATACTGACGACCTCTCATCCACCAGGGGCACATGGAATTCGTGAAGCTGCCAAAGCCTCAAACACCAAGCCCTTCTGTATGTGCTTGCATCCAACTGTGATGAGCCTATATATGTCAAGTTGGTGGAGTCCCTTTGTGCTGAACATTGAGTCAACCTGATTAAGGTTGATGACAACCGGAAACTCGGGGAATAGGTACGCCTCTGTAAAACTGACAGACAGGAAGAACCCTGGAAAGTGGCTGGTTACAGTTGTGTGGTGGTTAAGGACTATGGCAAAGTCTCAGGACAAGGATGTCATCGAGGAGTACTACAAATAGAAGAAATGAACAAATAAATGTGGCTTCTGTTTAAAAAAAAAAAAAATGTTCACAGCAATTGTATTCCCCCAAATTAAAAACCCAATGTGTCACAAGAGAAGAGATAAACTGAGGAATATAATGCACTACTATTCAGCAATAAAAAAAGCATTAACTACTGATATTTTATTAACATGAATCTCAAAAATGGTAAATGAAAACTACAGAATTGCTTTGTTTAACTTCTTAAATTTCTTCTAAGTATCTACAGTTGTTATTAATACTGTATTAAATAAATGACTAAAGAACTAATAGTAACACAATATTACCATAGTAATGCTAAAGAATATTTTTTAAGCCAAGATTTATATTTCAAGAATGACTGGAAGGCAGCAGAGCCACAGTCTTCTAGGTGACCTAAGAAGAATCTAATAAATCAGTTTCTCAATAAATGTCATTTCTAGACATTACTTTCCTCATCCAAACAAATCAATCTTTTCTGCATATCTGTGTGAGTGATCAAAATTCCAGGAACTATATCATCATTAAAGAATATAAAATTCCAGATTTCTCTGTCTCGCCAATAACTAGCCAAATTCTAGAAAAAAATAACTTTTGGTGTTTTGTTTTTGTTTTTTTTTTAACAAGACTCAAATTTTTTATTTGCTGATTTCTTATAGTTGAAGTACTCCTCAATGATATCTGTGGCTGATAAAATAGTTTTAGCAAGTAAACTACAGTATGTATTATGAGCATTTCCCTGATATTCTCACAGAACACCAGTAAGTAACAACTGCTACTATATAGCAAGCTCCCATTGGATCCGTCATCTCAACATTTCAGAGTCTATTCTTCACTCGTATTATGACTTCCATCTTCCCACTTAGGATCAAAGAATATTTGAGCTAGAAAGAAGTCTTGGAGATCATTTAATATAATTCCTTCACTTACAAGAAGACAGCTGAAATCCAGAGAGATTATGTGACTAGAATTGAGATTTTCTGATTCCCAATTTAGTGTACTTTACACCATAACAGATCATCTTCTGGTGGCGCTTAAGGTTCAAACTTATCAATAATTCACTCAAAAACATTACTGAGGACTTAATACGCTGCAGGCACTAGGGCTCAATGACCAGCAGAGATGATGAACACGTGAAAAGGAAATGACTAATATCAACCCTAGAGAAATGAAAGCATGTGTCATATAAAAACATATATAAGAACATATATAAGAACGTTCACTTTTCCTGACGCCACAAAGTAGCGTGGAGGCGGAGGCTGGGTACATTCAAGATTCGGCTCCCCCTGTAACCCACTGCCATGGCTAAGGAAGGCACTGCTGCTGTGGGTGTAATGGATGTTAATACTGCTTTAGGAGAGATACTGACGACCTCTCATCCACCAGGGGCACATGGAATTCGTGAAGCTGCCAAAGCCTCAAACACCAAGCCCTTCTGTATGTGCTTGCATCCAACTGTGATGAGCCTATATATGTCAAGTTGGTGGAGTCCCTTTGTGCTGAACATTGAGTCAACCTGATTAAGGTTGATGACAACAGGAAACTCGGGGAATAGGTACGCCTCTGTAAAACTGACAGACAGGAAGAACCCTGGAAAGTGGCTGGTTACAGTTGTGTGGTGGTTAAGGACTATGGCAAAGTCTCAGGACAAGGATGTCATCGAGGAGTACTACAAATAGAAGAAATGAACAAATAAATGTGGCTTCTGTTTAAAAAAAAAAAAAATGTTCACAGCAATTGTATTCCCCCAAATTAAAAACCCAATGTCTGTCAAGAGAAGAGATAAACTGAGGAATATAATGCACTACTATTCAGCAATAAAAAAAGCATTAACTACTGATATTTTATTAACATGAATCTCAAAAATGGTAAATGAAAACTACAGAACTCTCAGCACACAACTCCACGCCCCCCTCCGCAAAAAAAGCCTTCTCCACTAAAGGACCTGACCAAACTCGAGCATGGTTTCTAGCAGCATAAGGTGGTTGGTGTTCCTAGGACCACACACTCTACTCCCATCCCCCACTACAGTGCCTGCCTGAGAAAGCTCTACACTGCCAGAATTTACTGTTTGTTCTAGCCAACACCTGGCCATAGGGCCTTGACCTCCCTTTCTTAGAGCATTTACTAAAGAGAGCTTACACTGTGAATATTTATCTCTTACAGCTCAGAAGTATCTTTCTCAAGGACTGGAGCCATTCCTTTGAAATGTAATCATTAGGAAAGACTCTCAGTTTCTGTGGGAGGATAGAATCCTACTTTGATAACTGCCAGCTAGCAAACACTGCTGACCTAATCGAATTTACACTGATGAACTTTTTGTAATTTTTCACTTCTAAGTTTCTACTGAGCACCCCCCACTCTCCCCTGATCCCTCATTCTCACTTTCAAAGGCTCTAACACGTCCTCTTTCCCCTACTGTCAGTAGTTACTGAATAAAATCCATTCACCATGTTAATGTCAGGCTGTGTTTGTCTTTGATATTGAATGAAGGAGACAGACAAAAGAATCTATGCTGTGATTCTACCTACATGAGACTCTAAATAGGCAAAAGTTTTACCTACCATTGCTTTTGCACCAGCAGTGTAAATATCATCACAGTGAAAAGAGTAAAAAACATCTCAGTATGATTATGAAAGTGTTTTTATGTTACAGGTCCCCTGAAAGGGTCCGGGGAGCCCCGGGTGTCTACAGACCACATTTTGAAAATTGCTATTAGAGATAAAGGTAACTTAGACTAAGGGGTTCAGGTAAGAATTCCCAAAGGAAATAAGACTTTAAGAGCCAAGAGACTAAGGGTGATCTATATCTGTTTGCCCCTTATCTTTTATTCCTAATTTCTGCTCAGTGCCTGACACACAACCAGTTCTCAAAAATATTGAATGAATAAATGATGATAACTGAGCTGAGTTGTGAAGAAAATGACAGGCCTGCAGGGTGTTAAAAAAAAAGAAAGAAACAGGCCAAGTTGAGGCTCCTTGCCTCCAGGACAGCAAATCAAGACTAATTTCAGCCCTACGCAGGAATGTGACCTTAAACCAATCAGTCTAGAATTTCCTAATATACCCTAGCCAGGTATCTGCCTGACTAGATGCAGCCACCTTTCCCACAGCCACCTTTCCCACAAAGAAAAGTGCCCTTGCCTGAAACAATCTTTTATTTTGCTAATAACATTCTTGTCAAACCAGTTTTTGCCTATAAAAATCTTCTATTTTGTACAACTTCTTAGAGTTCCTTTCAATTTGCTAGATGGGATACTGCCCAATGTAAGAATTGTTTAATAAAGCCAAGCAGATATTCAAATTTACTCAGCTAAATTTTGTTTTGTTTTGTTTTTTAACAAGAGAAAGCTTGGGGTAGATTTGGGGCTGGTCAGTGGCAAGAAATGAAGCTGGAAAAATATATAGATTAATCTAACATTACATCAACATAAAGATTTTGTACAAAATGTTGGTAAGTAGAATCCAGCATGACCAAGTAGGATTTATTCCTGGAAAGCGAAGATTCAATTATTAGGAAATAGAGTAATGTAATTTATATAACTATATGGTCATCTCCATAGATATAATCACGAAGCATAACATAAAAATATTAACAGGATTTTTGAGCAAAAGTTTTTCTCTGCACAATAAATATAAATTTTTTTCTCATTCTTAATTGCTGCTTTTTGCTGAATGTTTGTGTGGTATAATAAATATATGTATTTGGTCTTTACCCCTGGTTCCTAGCACAGAGCTCCTAGAACTCTGGGAATTTCTTGAGTAACAGGAGTGTCTTTTATTACTCATAATGATCCTTTTTTAAAGACATCTGAGTCTATGCTAATGAGGTGACTTAGGGTGGTACTCCTTGATAGCCTCAGAATGGAGGCAGTCACCTTGTAGAGTAGATAAATGATTAAAGCATAATCATGGGAGGCAATTTTCAGCCTCTCACCCAAACCTGGTAAGGAGAAAAGAGACTGGTTTATGTAACTCTTGAACAAAGAGAACATCCAGATTGATGAACACATCAAGGTGTTGGGAAGGTGATGTGCCTGCCTAGAGGTGGCATGGAAGCTCCAAACCCTTCCCCTCATA
>NW_006443568.1:5140649-5142042 GCF_000325575.1 Pteropus alecto | reverse complement strand
CTACGCATCTGCTTCATTTGGCTGTTCCTGAGTTGTATTCCCTATAATAAACTAGTAAACATAAAGTGTTCACCTGAGTTCTGTGAGTTCTTCTAGCAAATTATTCAACCTGAGCCTCATGGGGACACCAGAATCTGCAGTTGGCTATGCAGAAGTGCGGATAGCCAGAGTTCCTCATTTGGGGTCGGCATCTAAAGTGGGACTGAGCCCTTAACCTGTGGGGTCTGTACTAACTAGGGAGTTAGTGTCAGAATTGAATTGAATTGCTGGACATCCAGTTAGTGTCAGAGAACCGGAGAATTGCTTAGTGTGGAAAAAAACACACATTTGGTGTCAGAAGCATGTATGACATCCAGAAGTCATAAAAAGGGTTAATAACATTTGGTGTCAGAGGAAAGAAAACAGCTTGATAATGCATGTATTATAATACAGTAGGACATACAAAATTCAGTGTGTAATGAAAAAGTATCGAGATGACAGAACAAGAAGATCAACTATAATTATACTAACTAAAAGAGTATTTATAAAGAGGCAGTATAAAAACTAATTATATAATTCAATAGCTTTCATAAGTATAATCAATAACCACAGAAATATTATGAAAGATCATTTATATCAGAAACAAAAAAGATAAAATGCCTAGAAATAACTACAGGTTATGCAAAGTAAGATTTTCAAAATGGAAAGGCAAACTTTATTCTTGGAGAAAAAGACAATATAAATACTAAACCTTTAATTCTAAGTTTATAATTAATATGATTAAAAAAAAACAAAGGCAATTTTTGTCTGTGGTTTACTTTAAAATAATAGGAAAAGAGGTGAAAGATAGTATACACTCCTCAAAATATGCCATTTTGGCATAAAGATTATTTTGAACTGAAGACAACTGAAAGAAGCAGATACAAGAAAAGATCTGTACCCTTCCACTACTTGCCTAAAAGTAGGACATAAATTTGTAAAGTTATTCCCTTTTGCCTCTATCAGCAAAGACAGAGACAACTCTAGACCCTTCTCTACCCGGAGTTAGCACCAGAAGAATCTACATAATAAACTTTATTAAACTAGCCCTTATCTTCTCTTAGTTCCCCGACACAGTCGCCTTCCACAATTTGCAGTCCCAGAAGGGCAAAGTGCCTTTCTTTTTTGCCTTGCCACCTCTCTACAAAATTATTGTTTCTGTTAAAGCTCTGCTTTGAGTTATTCATCACTAAGTATGAGCAAATACACGTTAATAAACAAGTCTGTTTTTCTCTCATCTGTCTTTTGTCAGTCTAATTTGCAGGGCCCCAGCCAATATGAACCTAAGATGGGTACCAGAAAGAGATTTTTGTCCTCTCCTACAGGGAAATATGGGTGGTAGTGTAGATGAAAAAAGACAGTTGATAACTGCTGA
>NW_006443568.1:5107723-5140629 GCF_000325575.1 Pteropus alecto | reverse complement strand
ATGAAAATTATCATATTATTGCCTTAGTTTTGTATACATTTGGAACTTTTTAAATAAAATGTTTAAAAAAGCAAGAATGGCAGAAAAGGGGCAAATATTGAGGGGGAGATTGTCCTACAAAATATTGAGACAAAATAAAGCTCCAATAATTAAAACTGTGGCACTGGCACATTAAAGACAGAAAGAACAAAGGAATAGACTAGTAAGTCCAACAGACCTAAATATAGGTAGGGGAATTTTGTATATGATAAAGTTGTCACGTTTCAATCACAGCATGAAACACAGACTGTCGAATAAGCGATGTGAAAACATCTGGTAGGTCATCTGGAAAATAATGAAATTGGATACTTAATTTCCACCTTACCTAATTCTGATGTATTCAAGTTTTAAATGCTAAAAACAAACCCATAAATACCTGAAACAAGAACAATCTATAACTATCAGCAAAAATATAGTCCTCACAACTATGAGCCAAAAGAGCCAAACGCAAAAGGAATGCATAATGATTCCATCTATATAATGTACAAAAATTGGCAAAGCTAATTTATGATGTTAGAAGTCAGGCTAATGGAGAAGCAGATAGAGTGGTGGTGACTGGAAAGGAGCATGACAGGGGGTTCGGGGATGCTGTAATATCCAACTTGTTACTAGTTCACAGGTGTATTCGGTTTGTGAAAATTCACTCATGTAAAATTTTCTATGCATATTAAACTTCAATAAGTATAAGAGAGAATTATTTTACAGTCTCAGAGTAAGGCCTTCCTATGTATGACATCCAGAAGTCATAAAAAGGGTTAATAAATTGTACTACATAAAAGTAAATTCTGCAGAGTAAAAAAGACTAACAACCCAATAGAAAAATGGGTTAAGAATATGAAATACATCCCAGAAAGGGAAATACAAATAGCTGCAAACATACTAAAATATATTCAACCTCACTTATAATAAAAAAAATTGCAATTAGCATGACAAGACACTTAACAAATTGGAAAAGACCAAGAAGTATGGTAAAACAGTTGATTGGTACAAGTGTAAGGCGGCACACTCATACAATGCTAGTGAGTGTATAAACTGGCACAACCTCAATGGAGAGCAATTTGACAATAACTTCCATGTTAAAAATGCACATACTTCTACACCTGAAACTAATACAATGCTGGATGTTAGCTACATTTTCATGAAAATCTTATTTAAAAATGCACATATCCTTTGACAAAGCAATGTTACTTTTAGAAATTTATTTTACAAATACACTTACACACGTGCAAAACTAGGGGTCCCCAAGCCCCAGGGCTGCAGGCCAGTACCTGACCTGTTAGGAACCAGGAACCAGGCCACACAGCAGGAAGTGAGTGGTGGGCCAGCAAGCAAAGCTTCACCTGTATTTGCAGCTGTTCCCCAAAGCTAGCATCACTGCCTCAGCTCCACCTTAGCTCCACCTGAGATCATCAGGCATTACAATCTCATAGGTGCATTGGTCCCTGGTTCCTGGGGATTGCTACAAAACAATGGATATACCAGTATATCCACTGCTGCATTATATCTAAGATACCATAAATGTCCATCAACTGCAAATTGGTTATATAAAATAAATGCTAGGACATTTTTGCATGTACACATAAGAAAATGAAAAAGATGATTGATCTTGCGAGGAAGACTTGGTGGCTTGGGATCATGGCTAAAAGAAAAACTTACTTTTCCCTGCATACCTATTGTACTTTTTGAATTTTGAATCATATATATGACCTATTGAAAATAATTTTTAAAAATTCTTTTTAGTGCTCGCTTCGGCAGTACATATACTAAAAAAATTGGTTTTAAGTGAGAGAAAAATGAGCTAGGGGGATATGCAGGATTCAAAAACTACAGAGCCTATCATGCTATAGTAAACAGGTGGACTCTACACAGAGGTCAATGAGAAATTAATAAAGATTTTACGTAGAGAAATAAGTCAGATTTGTGCTACCCAAACCGCAGCCAACTTTAAGGACGAAAGCTTAGCTTAACGTTTACATAGACCTTAAGAGTATGCACTATACTTTCATATTTATTATCTCGTTCCTTTCTCAGATGAAGGAACTGAGATGGAAAGAGATGTTATAAAATTAGCCTAGACACTAAGCTAATAAATGGCAAAACCAGGTCTTTTTTACTAACAAGATCCAGGTAAAATACGAAATTAGAAGTCCCCTACTGAGCTTTCCGAGTCTTCTAAACTAGCCACACTCTCAACTATGCCATTGTTAGAGCTACATGGGGCGATCACCACGCAAACGCTTGAAAATACGGTTATGTTTAGAATACACTAGGAAAATTCCACAAGATAAATGTGATTAGGCATACGTGAAAAAAGTTTAAGGGACTTTAAATCTGGGAGCCCAGGTTTATCGAATCTCAGACCAGGTGGCTTTTTCCTGCAGCATTCTCCGACAAGCACAAATGAAACTACAATACTGGGAGAAATGGGATCTTGCCTGCAGCAACTTATGGGGAAAAGTGAAAACGAGGCCGGAAGCCCTGGGCAAGGAGAGATGAGAGAAGTGAGCAAACTACTCACACTCGTACTTCCGATTGACTGGAGGATACTTGGCCTTGATCGCCTTCTGCTCCTCAGTCAAATTGTAATCTCTAACATCTTCCTTTTCTTGCGCCATGATTGCAGCATTGGATACTCTTCTTCCGCCCTTCATCCGCTGGACTTCAGTCCTGTTTCACAACTTCCGCTCTAGACCCCGCCCCTTGGCACACATCTTTAAAGGGCCAGGACTCCATTCTCGCGAACGTACTTTATCCCTTAAGATTTCCATTTTAGGCCACGCCGCTTGGAGCACATCTTTAAAAAAACGAGGCCCCATTTTTCTGGGCTTGCTTCATCAATAGTTCTAAGGATTAGGAAAACAAACCGGAGGACCTGGGAGTAAGGGACACTTGAATTAGACACCTCTAGGTCTGAGTGGTAAAGGCATTGCCTTGTAACCTCAGTTAGACCCGAAAACATCTTAGGTTTCTCATTTGAGTACTTTTAAGTGGTTGTTAGCTTAACAGACTTTAAGAAGATGGCTGCCCCCAGGAGAGTGCAGACTAAACCTCTCACGTGACCCAAGCGGGGCGCACTCTCACCAACCCCGCGCGCGCGCAATCAAAGGAAGTCGGCTCCGGCCGTGTGGGGGCAGGCGCGGAGCGCGAGCCTCGGCCCCGCGAAGAGCGACTCCGCGCGTCTGGATAGGCTGAGATCGCAAATTCCCCGCCCACCTCGCCTTTTGGTGTGCTCCGATTGGCCAGTGTTGGCGCGAAGGTGCGCTAGTTGGACCTCACGCAGGGGCAGCAGGAAACAATAGAGGCCGCGCGCGCAGAGCGAGCGCCAGCAGCCTCTCCGCCCCTCCCGCAACACTCGATCCCGGGATCCCTCTGGCTTGCCTGCCCGCCATGGCCGACAAGGAAGGTGAGGGTCCCGGGGCTGTCCCAAGAAGGCTGTCGGTGTCGGGCTTGTGCTGCGGCCTCGACACGGCCTAACAGTGAAGGCAGGCCCGACCCTGCTGAATAGTGCCGTCCCCACCATCAAAGGCAGGAGGCGAAATCGTTCCGCGGGGCGGGCTAACGGTGCGCCAGCTTCTCTGGAGCGGAGACCCTGCGCAGCGACGTGAAGCTGGCGGTGGGGGCCCCGTAGGGTGTTTGGTCCCTCCCCGCTCTCACTGTCGGTTTACTCGCCTCACCCCAGGGCCTCCTTGTACCTCTCCCTACCCCCAAGGGTTGGTGCTCAGTCTCTTCACCGGTTCCGTAGACTTATCACGTACGGGACCGTGCTCCTGAGGCCCGGCGCCTTCGCCCGAAAAGCTAATGGAGTGTCTGGCCAGGATAACCTGAAGAGTAGTTCTGACCCGCGAAGGTGGAAGGGTTGTTGGTGCCTCCGCCTAGGGGAGATTTAGACATATCTGCTCCATAGCGTGCCGTTAGCTTTGCAAGCGTTGATTCGGTTTCCATTGTGTTCACTAACTTAATTTGTTTTTAATTTTTTAGCAGCCTTTGATGACGCAGTAGAAGAACGTGTGATCAACGAAGAGTACAAAATATGGAAAAAGAACACCCCTTTTCTTTACGATTTGGTGATGACCCATGCTCTGGAGTGGCCCAGCCTAACTGCACAGTGGCTTCCAGATGTGACCAGGTGATACGAATTTCTTGAACGTTATTTTGTTTTGTCCCAGTGTAGATTTCTCACAGTGATTTTCCTTATTTTCCTCTCTCCAGTCACCCGTAGGGGGCACGTGATCAAACCCTATTGGTAACATTTTTTTCTAGGCCAAAAAGTAGGCAGTATGTAAAATTACTTTGTAATTTTCCTGATAAGAGAGAACATGCTGTTTTCTTTTTCTGATACTGAATTGATGGGCCACATTGTAACTAGTGGACCAAATAATAATGGTCAACTTTCAAAAAGTATTATGATGAGTCTAGTTCTTTAAGTCTCACAGTAATTGGTTGTGGCTGGTTAATAGAAAGATGAGTATGACATGATGCCTGCCTGCCTTCAAGAAGCAGTCTAGTTGAAGCAGGTGTAAACTAATAATTACAGTTGCATGTGGTCAGAGCAGTTTTAGATACTTAGAATGCTTAGAACACTTGTGGGTGGAAATATTTTCATATGAAGGAATTTGCATGTGAAAGAATAATCACATTTTTTGGCATGGTTAGCTTACTTCTAATAGAGAAGATAAAATAATTTAGCTTACATTTATTGAGGATATACTAGGTGCTACATATCAGGGCATCCAAATTTAGATAATACACCTTCCCTGCCTCATAACAGTAAAAAATTATCATAAGCATGGCAAAGATAAAATAATCAGAGGAAGGAAAAATTACCTCAACTTGGGGTATCAGGAAAGGCTTCTATAAGGAAGTGATAATGCAAAATTGAAAGTGAATTTAGATATTAATATAAAATTTTAGTAAAACCACCGTGCTTGTTAGAGT
Source organism: Pteropus alecto (assembly GCF_000325575.1). Taxonomy (NCBI): domain Eukaryota; kingdom Metazoa; phylum Chordata; class Mammalia; order Chiroptera; family Pteropodidae; genus Pteropus; species Pteropus alecto. Next base: position 5,135,655 of record NW_006443568.1, on the reverse strand, counting down.
AATGGATTTATTATAAAACTGTTGCTAGTCAGAATAACATTTGAAAATTATATTTTATGTGTACTAAATAAATTCCTTCAAAACTCAGGTCTTTAGAAGTTGTGTGCAAAACTCAATTACTAGGCTATGCTTCCGCTCAAAAAGTAATAGAAATTTATTGTAAATTTTATTAATGACAAGAATGAGACTGCTACTTTCACAGTCGCATTAAAAAAAAAATGGAGAAATCTGTCCTAATGATGGTAAATAAAGCCATAATAAATACCTAGACATTTAGAGTTGGAATCTTCTTTATCATAACCAGGAGTTCAGCTGACCATCAGAATTACTTGAGTTCAGGATTAGTGGAGTCATTTCTGTCGGGAGTTCTCAGTGGTAGTTCAAACCATTTAGGAACTTGAGGCAGAGTACTTGATGAGAAATAACTGGTGATTCCAGATTTACCAGTCATGTGCTAAATTATATTGGACCAGTGGGTCCCAAATATTGGCCATCCCATACCTACTAAATTATTCTGCTACCCATAAGTTTAAAAAGCCTTCTATGTAATGTGATTAACTGAGTTTCGTAAGCCTTGAATACAATTATAGTTTTATAATACTCTTCTTTTTCTCCCTTCCGTTGATTCCTTAACTTTCTAAATGCAAGAATTCCCAATTTTATGTTGACATTCCTCTTTTCTTTATTTTTTCTATTTAAGATATAGGCACTTATCACCCCTGTGTAGAGAAATTTCTATTGGTTATCTCTTAGACCTAGATTCTGGGCTTCTTCCTGAATTTTCAGCTGCCTACTGGTGTCTCTCTGGAGTATCTTCTTGGTTTCCCAGCTATGACATATTTCAAAATGAGTATATTCTTTGGATGAAAGTCCCACTCCACTTTCTCCTAGAGTCTTGATTTTAATCTGCTTCTAGACTTTTCTCCCACTGTCTTTTCCTATATCCAAAGTCAGATTTGGACTTCAGTCTCTAGTTGTTACTTAGTGTGATGTAGGCAAGTTGCTTTATTTTCCTAACCTCAAGTGTCTTCATCTTTAATTGGAATAATACCTTATAGTGTTTAAATCAGGGGTCCCCAACCACCCCCTACCCTAGGCCACACAGGAGACGAGCAGCAGGCCAGCAAGCTAAGCTTCATCTGTATTTGCAGCCGTTCCCCAGCGCTAGCATCACCGCCTCAGCTCCACCTCAGATCATCAAGCATTAGACTCTCATAGAAGCACTGGTCCTTGGTGCCAAAAAGGTTGGGGACCACTGGTTTAAATGCTATAAAGTATATGAAGTGTTTTAACATCGTGTCTGGCACTTTGTAGATCTTTGCCTTTGCGTAGATCCCTTTCTTTGGAATACAGACTATCTTCCAAAGCCCATGTCTCTCCCATGTTTTATCTCATTTTGAGATATCTGCTGGGCTGTCACCTTTTCCATGAACACTTTCTTCATTCTAGAAGTAATCTTTACTTAAACGCCCATATTCGTGTATACCTTTTATGTGATGTATATTGACTTATATCTTGATCCTTTGTGTACATGACTGCCTAATTGCCCCTGGTTTTTTTGAGGACAGGAATCACATCTTAATCGTTGTACTTCCGTAGTATTTGAAGCAATGTGTCCATTGATTAGACACTTAGTATTTGAACAATTAATTTATCTAATGTTATTTCCTTTCCTTTTTAATGAAGTAAACTTGATGAAGTGACCTAAAGTATTAGTGTACCCAACAGTTTTTTTTCTTTTCATCCAACACATTTTAAAGGATGAGTAGTTAATTCACATTTTACTCCACTAAACTTTTTCCTCAAAGTAATTGTAAATTTTTAGCCAAGATAAATAGAACAGGTCCTCGAATAACATTTTTTTATTATAAAGTTAATGAGATGCCATAGGGACTTAACTCTTGTTTATATCAGCCTGTGGCAAAATTGGTTTTGTTATACGTTGTTTTGCTTAAGGTCAGAAGATCTAGCAATGATACTAAGTGAAGACTTACTTTACTTATAAAGTTAATTGCTATGTAGTCCACTTTATACTTGGCTCTATGGAAGTTACATTAAAAGAAAAATATGGCTCTTAATGACTTTCTCATCAAAATGGTTATAATAATACTTTTTTCATACATATGTATCACTGACTTTGTAGTCTTAGTGTTATTAATTTGCATAGTGCTCATATATTGCTATTACAGACCAGAAGGGAAAGATTTCAGTATTCATCGACTCGTCCTGGGGACACACACATCGGATGAACAAAACCACCTTGTGATAGCCAGTGTGCAGCTCCCTAATGATGATGCTCAGTTTGATGCTTCACACTACGACAGTGAGAAAGGAGGTAGGAATCTTAAAGGTGAAAGAATGAATGTATGTGTTATGTTTTTTATATCTTTGAATTATCATAAAAAGGATGTACAGTTTAATAAAGTAGCCTTAAGGTAAAAATGAGATTTTAAGCTTTGGAAAGCCTGAATTTGCAGTATAGATACTAGATGGCACAATACATACATAACACATACTTGGTTCTGTGCCTTTTCTATGAACTTTCCTCTACTAAATTTGGTCGGGTGTGGAGATTTCTAGAATTGAAAGAAGCCACATCCATCATATATTTCGCTGTGCATGCGTGCGTTCTCAGCATGGGAGATACTGCCCCTGAAGAGTTGAAAATTGGTGTTTGAAAGAATGTGTGTGTGAAAACAGTCTTATTTGTGTAAAGCACAGATAAACATCACATATGTAAGTAGATATATACAGGATATCTATGGTATTAAAATTTCATCTTGGGTGTCAGGAAAATGTCTTACAAGGTTTCTTACAGAGGCAATAATGAAAAAAAGATTGAGAAACATTGGCTTAAATTAACTTTTCCAGGTTTGAAGTGGTAGAAATGACTTAACTATGGCCCTAACTGCATAAAAATTAAATGAACCGTTGAATTCTATTCTGTTTTTAGGAGATAACCTAAGGGTTTGACTATTCATAATAATGAGTGAGTTTCTTTTATTGTTGTCCTTGGACACAGATTATTACTGAGAGGAAGAAGTAAGGCTCTTGTTATTGAGATATGTGCTCTTAAAAACATAGATGTTTAGCATAGATTTCTCCAGAGTAGCAGAATCCATTCTTTTATCTAAGTTATTTTGAGCTTCAGTTATTTGCCAGGATTGTAATGTACAGTTATCTTTTGAACATTTCATATTTAGCTTAGGGTGATGCAAAATAAATTCTTAGGATAAAAGTCAGCAGACATTTTGTGTCATTGACCCAAGTGTGTAACTATAGAATATGATTGCTGGAACGTTATTTTCTGGATAGGCATCAGTGATGGAGCGGGCAGTAAACACTAAACTTATACTCAGGCTTGAGACCTGGCCATGCCAGTCACTAGCTGTGTGGTTTGAGGTAACTCATTTAGTCACTCTGAGCCTGTTTCCTTTTTATTAGATGAAGATAAATTGTCTTTAAAGAGGAATTTTGGTTATTTAGGCACAAAACAAATACTCTGATAATGTAATAAATTATTTTTAAATATCAAAGCAAATCAAAACAATGTAGAACACTCCTCCATAAACCTATCTCATATAGATCACTATTAAATTGATATATAGTTTTCTGAATGATTTATCTCATTATTGAATTATTCATTCAAAAAATACTTTGAGTACTTATTGTGTACTACAGCTGTCTCCAGCCTTTTTGGCACCAGGGACTGGTGCTCCTATTAGAATCTAATGCCTGAGATGATCTGAGGTGGAGCTGAGGCAGTGATGCTAGCTCTGGGGAATGGCTGCAAATACAGATGAAGTCTGCTGGGTGGCCTGGGGGTTGGAGACCCCTGATATACTAGACATCTTTCTTGGTACTGGTGACACAACATGGAAAATGCTTTTCCGGCCTGGTGTATCCTGGACAAATTTATGTGTAAGTGTATGGAGGAAACCTACCTTCTTTCGATGGCTATATACTATGCCATAGGTAACCATCCGTTATTTACAGACATAGTGATTTCTGATATTTGCTTTGAAAACAATTCTTGTACATACAACTTGAATAGTTTTGCTGTAGAATAATTTTCTAACTGGAATGCTGATCATAAGGCTAGGATATTTTCAAGTATAATTGCTACCGCTAAATTGTCTTCCAAAAGAGATTCGCAAACCCATCAGTAGCAGACTATTCACGTTTCTTCATGCGCTCACCGACACTGAACTTGATACTGCAATCCTATTTTACTTTGCTTTTTAAGTTATTTGTGATATTGAACTTATTTTAAAATATTTTATCTCTTAAGCTGCCTATTTATGTTCTTTTTTCTTTTGGGTTATCTCTATAAATAAGGTTGGCTCTCCCCAATAAATAGATTGCAGATAATTTTTCCATGTTTATAATCTTAAGTCTTATTTAGAAACATATTTTTAATTGTCCAACTTTCCTCTAGTGTCCTTTAGATTTTGAAAGGTCTTCATCATTCCAAGATTTCTAAATAATTAGCTGTTTTCTGGCCCTTTTATGTTTTGATCATTAAAACTTTATTCTTTCTGGTATTTGATTTGTTAGGTATGGAATAGGAATCCAAGTTTTGTTTCTAAGTGGTTAGCAAATTTTTTTTTAATGCCATTTGCTGACTAACCCATTCTTTGCTGGTTTTTGAAATGACATTTTCTAACATACATACTCAAATCTTTTTGTGGTAACTGACTTTTTTGAGTGGCTTCAAACCAATTCACTTTTATGTTCCAGTGATAACATTTATACCTCTTTCTAATGCTAAATAATAAAGGAATAATTAAAAATACCAGTAATATGTATATTTTTATAAATGTATCAATCACCCTATTTAATCCTCATAAGACAACTGATACTTGTAGATGTTTTGTAACTTGCCCTAAGGTTATACAGCATATCATTTCCTCTACCTTCCTCTTCTCTTTCTTTTACTACTTCTCCCACCCCCTTAAGTCATCTTTAGATTATTAGATAGGCTTGGTGCTTAAAAGTTGGGGGTGCTCTCTCCAGATGTTCTCAACATTGGTGGTTGTTAGCTTCCTAGTCTCCTTCCTCTCAGATGAAATGTCTTAGACTTTCAGATTGAACTGTTAAAATTGATTATCATCTACTTGACCCTATTCGATTTGAGGTAATTGATGGCAAATAACTTCAAAAGATCATTGAACTTTCAAACTGAAGGAACCAAAAACTGGCTCAAGCTTGTCTTGACTTTAGAAAGAATTTGTGTGTTTACATTAGATTCAGCCTGGCTATAGTTACATTTTAAGCCCTGAAAATAGATTAGATGTAAAGTATTACCTCATGTTACCAAGATCTTCAAATATCAACAAGTTTATTTTTAGCAACTTATTTGAGGAATTGGCTTTGTGCTTTTAAAAAAGATGTTTTTAATCTTTGGTCTCAATTATGTATAAGAAACTATTATTAAATCATGATGTTAGAACTTACTCGTCTTAGTTTCAAAATGTTTATGGGCTCAAAAAGTGGCTCAGAATGCCAGTTACCTAGTTTGTTGGGGTCATCGGTTGGAAGGGACATGCTAGTGCTCTCTGAGGGGCTGGAATGTTCTGTATTTAGTGGGTGGTGGTTCCCCTGGTGTATGCATATGTAAAGATTCATCAAGCTAGACACTTTTACTGTTGTATGTTATGCCTCAATTTTTTAAATGGTGTTTTATAGAGAAGCAAATAAAATAGGAAAAAGTTAAACCTTGATACAGTCACGCATCACATAATGACGTACCATATATACAACAGTGGTCCCGTAAAGTTATAATGGAGCTGAATTTTCTGTAAGAAATGGAAAGATATGTGTTTCAAGAGGAATTATTTTTCTCTCTGACAGGAGCAATATCTGTGAGACTTGGCAACAGATTTCCCTCTCACAGCACCTCAATTTTGAGTACACAGATTATATCCCAGTCAGCCAGCCACTGACCTGTTTCAGCACAGAGGAGCCTGTCCCCCCAGCGCTGTGTATTCAGAGGGTGCTACAGCCCTCCCAGATCTAGCTTAATAGTCTTCAGAATACATTGTTGTACATTCTTTGTTGAGGACCTTAGCTCCTGTACAAGGACACAGGTCCACAAGGTCTACCTTAACAAGTATTAAGTGCCACTACCACTTCACTGAAAACTTCCTGTAGTGTGGAGCCAGCCGTCCCTGTATTTTGGAAATATTTTTCAGGTTGTAATGATATAAAACATAGATAAATTTGGTTTCTTCCACCAATTCAATACCAGTGAGAGCCCTTTGTGCCAGATAGGGTCAAGAAACAAAAACATTTCCAAAGGTGGATATTGAATCCTCAGTTCTGTACCCTCTCCATGTTAAACTTTTTTATTAATACCACAAAATTCCGTAATCTGACCACTGCTCCAACATGCAGTAGCCTATACTACATTGCCGTAACAATCCTCTATGTTCCTTTATCTCTTTCTTGATTTCTTATTCCTGCTAATCCTTAGGCCAATTTTCCCACCCTCCTGACAGTCACCGTTAATGGCTATCTACTCTTTACCCAGCCAGTTTCTTGTTATTTACAGTCAACCCAGCCCACATCCCTGTTCATGGAGCAGCATTGACAACTTAGATGTTCTATTTCCGGCCCTGTTAGAAGGAAGCAGGGGGAGGTCTTGTGGGACAATGTTTATAAGTCTCAGCAGTGCACAGTAATGTCCTAGGCCTTCACATTAACACACCACTCACTGACTCACCCAGAGCAACTTCCAGTCCTGCAAACTCCATTTATGGTAAATGCCTCATAGAGGTGTACCGTTTTTAACCTTTTATACTGTATTTTTACATATGTAACTTTTCTATGTTTAGATACTACAGACTCAGTACAGTAACATGCTATACAGGTTGATAGCCTAGGAGCAATAAGCTACATACCATACAGCCTAGACATTAGTGGGCTGTAGCATCTAGGTCTATATAAGTGCACTCTATGATGTTTGTACAGTGACAAAATTGCATAATGTCACATTTCTCAGAATGTATCCTGGTCATTAAGCAGCACATGACTACATTGATACCTCAATCTTTCATATTTCAAATTTAGCCTTTAACATATTTTTAATAGATAAAGTCTCATCTTCATAGAATCTCAATTGTGAATCCTTTACACTGATTTCTTATCATTGTACTTTACGATTAGGGAGGCCCTTTGTTTGATACATACCCAATACTGAAATAACTCACATTATGTAATGATTATTTCTTGCTCTCTGGGTTCCATGCCAGCTATTGCTCTTCCTTTGTTATCGGTATCTCTTCTGGCGGTTATGCTTTTTTGTCATAGTATTTATAGCTGTATGCTTATCTCCCTGTATTTGGGACAAAGATTCCTTAAGATCATATATCATATCATGCTTTTTTTTTACATTGTATATGCTTTGTGATCTAGCATTCTTGAAAAAAATTGTTTAATGTGGGTGTTTTCTCTTTTGGAGTCTATTTTGAACTTTTATTTTTAGTTTTTTTGCTTCTTTGAAACACTTGGTTTTCAACTTAGAAAAGTTATTTTGAAATCAAAAGTTATCTAATCTGACAACCATATTACCCATCTATGTCCTTGTTTTTTCAAGACTTGTCCTTCGCAGTATAACACGTGTATAGTAAAATAATGGTAGTAATGGCATTTTCAAAACTTTACTTTATAGATAAGGTATTTGGAGCTCAAAGAAATTGAAGGCTTTTCCCAAATCACCAAGCTAGTAAGTGGCAGAGTCATTTAGGCCAGGGTCTCTTACTTGAGTACCTTATCATGCTGCCTTACATAATTCTTTGACTAATCATTAGCTACCTTTGTTTATATATTGTTTGCCAAGATTTACGTAATCACGAATTATGTTGTTATACATTTTATAATGGTACTTGGGAGAACTCTCTAAGGGTGTACAGTACTCAAATATGAATTTAAAAAATGTTTTTGTTTAGTCCTTGTTTATTTCAACCAAGGACTGTAGTTGGCAGGTATAAGTGGGGGTTAGGAAAATGGAACTAATTGCTATGGCTCTGTTTTTCCTCATTGGAGTAAGAGAAACAGTGTTGGGGAGAAGATATATACTATTTCAGAAAGATTACCCTAGACTAGAGCTTCAAATTAATAGTATGAGAGGGACTCTTCAGTACTTAGCACACTGTACTTAATATTAATTACAGTAGCAACTTAGGTCTTATTTATTCAGCACACTTTCTTGGTATTTTAAATGAAGTTTGAAACTGCTTATTGAGAACCTACTTTTGAAGGAGAGTTGGTAGTTCCTTACTTTTAGATAGTAATACAATACTTATTCAGTATATAACTATGTAAAGTCATTGTAGGAATAACTGAAAGAGTAATAGGGATTCAGTTTAGGTTCTGCCATAGTCATGTCACCCATGAACAAATTAAAGTAGGTACTCTGAGCTCTTTTCCCATGTGTAAATTTTTTGGCGATAGTAACTTTTCCCTACTATGTACAGTTGTAATCAAATAACATAAGGTGTGTCAAAGCATTTTATGATGCTAACAGATGCTTAGATTACTTGTAGAATTATGCCATTTTGCTGATGAAAAGGCTTGCTTGTGTGATACTTTGAATGACATATATGGAGTAGCTCTTTGTCCTCATTTGCAATTAATTTATTTACAGAATTTGGAGGTTTTGGCTCTGTTAGTGGAAAGATTGAGATAGAAATCAAGATCAACCATGAAGGAGAAGTAAACAGGGCACGTTACATGCCCCAGAACCCTTGCATCATTGCAACAAAGACTCCATCCAGTGATGTTCTTGTTTTTGACTATACAAAACATCCTTCTAAACCAGGTACTTGTTCTCTTGAATTCAAATACAAATAATGAGTTACTATGAAAATACATTGCTTCTCTCAGTCTGACTTTAGTAGCTTATTATTATTTATATAATTTAACATCTTGTGATTAAATCGATATGTGCGGATATTCATTTTTCTTTAGGGGAAAAATGCTTCTTTACGTAGAACAATTGATGGTGCAGCTTAAGCATTATATATTTGTTCATAATGGGTCTGTATTGCTTGTAAATATTGAGAACTTTAGACCTCTTGGTCAAAATTCCCTTATGCTTAGTAGAGGCAGTAAACTGGATAGTCTTGATGTTTCTGTTACTTTGCAGATCCTTCTGGAGAGTGCAACCCAGACTTGCGTCTCCGTGGACATCAGAAGGAAGGCTATGGGCTTTCTTGGAACCCAAATCTGAGTGGGCACTTACTTAGTGCTTCAGATGACCACGTGTGTATCCTTCTCATTTTGATGCAAATCTGGGCTAGTTATCCGTTGATTTTTTTTTCCTGGGGTACATGGGGAAGTGAGACTCTTCTGTAATAGTTAATTTTACATTTAAGACCATCTGCCTATGGGACATCAGTGCTGTTCCAAAGGAAGGAAAAGTTGTGGATGCGAAGACCATCTTTACAGGACATACAGCAGTAGTAGAAGATGTTTCCTGGCATCTGCTCCACGAGTCTCTGTTTGGGTCAGTGGCTGATGATCAGAAACTTATGATGTGAGTAGAATCCATTTTTAATTTTTCTTTATAAGTTATCTAAATTTTATGCTCAGTTAACCATTTCAAGCTTTTTTCCTGTTGCTCCTTTTTTACTAAAGCTGGGATACTCGTTCAAACAATACGTCCAAACCAAGCCACTCAGTTGATGCTCACACTGCTGAAGTGAACTGCCTTTCTTTCAATCCTTATAGTGAGTTCATTCTTGCCACAGGATCAGCTGATAAGGTGAGTTTGAATTATTTTAAAAAATAACAGTGAATTTCTCTGCCTTGTTCTGAATGCACAGAGATCTTTTAGGTATGGGTTTTGTTTTTCTCAAATGATTGCTCTTTTTTTCCTTTCTGTACATAGACTGTTGCCTTGTGGGATCTGAGAAATCTGAAACTTAAGTTGCATTCCTTTGAATCACATAAGGATGAAATATTCCAGGTAAGAGAAACTAATGCTGATATTTTAAAAAAGATATGCAAGTGGGTATGCTTGTGCTTTATTCTACTGCTTTAATAGAAATGTTCTGTGTGCCTATGCTGATCTCTGTAGGAACAGGGGTCGTTTATCAGCCTTGTTCCTAACACTTGTCTCGTCCCATATTCCTCTTGCTTTACTCTTTATAATTTGCGACGTCTATTGATTTCACAGTTCAAGCTTAAATTAGTGGCTCTGATTTTTTCTGCTTCATCAGCTTAAACTCCTTTCTTAACATGTAAAGCTCTCTAGCCTAATTCAAGAGATTGTTATACTACATTCAAAGCTTATTTCAAGGGCACTGTGAGAAATAAGTTACAGTCTGCTGTCAAAGAGCTTAACATTTTATAGTGAGGAAAGGCCCAGTTAGTATCACTATATTAAAAGATTGTTTTGTCGAGTATTAAGAACCTAAGAGTGGTCAAAATTAATTTTGGTATGTGAATGTGGCATCTGAACTGGGTTCCAAGTTAGCCATACTCTTAACACTTAGTCTCTTAGACTTATTTTCAACTCTTCAGCCTTCTCCAAGGAACATTTTTGTCTTCACCCTATCTCTGTCATTGCTTGTAATGATGTTGCCTGGAGCGTATCCAAATTCTTCCTTAAATACTGGTCACTAATATCTTCTTATCTGTACTATGAAGCTAGGATTTTCTTACCAAACATTGTAACAATTATGTGATTGCGCATGTGTTGTAGCTAGCTTTAATAAAATCATTGTTATAAGGAATCACTTGTCATCAGTCTTAAGTGTGATACTAAATTCATAATAACTACTTGGGAAAGTAATTGTGTGTGTGTGAGCTCTACCATAGTTCTTAGGTCACAATTTGATTACATTTGGCTAGAGACCAGAATTAGACAATAAGAATAGATAGATGAGATCTTCAAAAACGTAATATAAAATAGAACAAACTGCTGTCTTAGATCTAATTATAGGTTATTTTCATACAAGAAATGTTCTTATCTAGCTCATTGTCAGTTTTAACTGTAGTGTCTAAAATACTTTAACTTCTCTTTTATTTACAAAATTTTGAATTGTTAAATGTAATTTTAGGTTTTTTTCCCTTCATTTTATAATTGAAAGCTTTTCTGTTTCCTTCATTCTTCTGTGTAGGTTCAGTGGTCGCCTCACAACGAGACTATTTTGGCTTCCAGTGGTACTGATCGCAGACTGAATGTCTGGGATTTAAGGTAAGTCTTGTGTTAGTTACTCTTTTATTTTCTTTATTTATACTTTCCAAAATTACTCAGGATAAATCTGTTTTAACTTCTAAAAATCTTTTTATGCTAGTAAAATTGGAGAGGAACAGTCCCCAGAAGATGCAGAAGACGGGCCACCAGAATTGTTGGTATGTTACAAACATTGAGCAGTCGAAATAGTCTGTAATTTAGTATTCTCTCTGCTTTTTATGTCTTCGTTTTTCTCTCTCCTTCAGTTTATTCATGGTGGTCACACTGCCAAAATATCTGATTTCTCCTGGAATCCTAATGAACCTTGGGTGATCTGTTCTGTATCAGAAGACAATATCATGCAAGTTTGGCAAATGGTAAGTATTTAGTCATTTTGGGGAGGTTCAATAAATGAAGTTTATCACTTCATATTTATATACTTCATGAATATGGTCGGTATCTCTGTTCAGTTTTCTCCTGGTCTAACTTTAGCACTTGTCTGTACATTATCATTTTCAACTGACTGTTTATTTGGTTATCCTACTAGTATCTCAAACTCAACAAAACTGAACTTCTTTACCCACTTCTTCCCTTTCCTCCTGACTTTGCTGTTTTCTTTATGGCTGTAGCGTTTCCCCAGCTCACCACACTTAAAGAGTTCTTCACTGTCTATCTCTAAGTCTAGTTATGAGAGTTTATATTGTCTATCTCTGCAATGTTTCTTCTGTCTATACTTTTTTTTTTTTTTTTTTTTTTGATAACTTAGAAATACAACATACATACCCATCTTTCCTGTCTCTGTTCCATACCCTAATTTTTTGGTCAGGTTCTCATTACCACTTTCTGGACTATTGCATAGCCTCCTAATTTTTCTCCCTCTTTGCTAGCCATTGAATCTCTAGAAATGGTCATTCCTTTGAAATGATCTGTGAACATTCTGGAGATGTGTGGTAGTGATAGTTGCGCACAAGGTGAACGGACGTTGCCACTGAACTGCATACTTAAAGATGGTTAAGATGGTACATTTTATGCTATGTGTCTTTTACCAATTTTTTTTTAAAAAGCAGTTGCATAACTTTTGATTGATGGTAGCCTGATAAATGAAAAGAAGTCAGAAGAAACTTTTGGTGTCTCAGGGTAGACCTACGGCCAGAGATAAACTTTAGGAGAGAGTTTTTGCCTCAACATGAGGAAAACCGTATTTATGGCCTATGAGATTAACAAATTATATACAATATCTATACTTTGGAATAATATTTATCAAAAAGAATTATGCTTAGTTTTATAAGACATTCATGACATCTATTAAGTAGGGGAAAAGCAGATTGCAGAACAGCATGTTGGAATATGTCATTAACATCAGTCTTAGATTTAATTATATGTAGTATCTAGTCTTAGGTTTAATTATATGTAAGTATAATTTAGAAGTCTGTTGCCAAAATATGGTTGCTACAATTAGAGAGTTCTTGATTTCCTCTGTATACTCTTCAAGGATTTGTTATATATGTAAACAAAATCCACCTCACTCTTTTCTTTGTAATATACTTACAAAAAATTAATAGAAAAAATCAAGAGTTTTAACAAGGTGAAATGGGCTGCCTTTGATAACCTCTCAATTAAAGGTAATATAGTAGTTGCCATGGAAATGTGGGAGATTGAACTACATCACCTTCCAGGCATTAACCCCCAGACCAGGTTTTACTTAGTGGTGGTGTTTGTTTGTTAAGAATTGTTGTGGTATAAAAAGTAAATATGTGGTGTTTGTTCAGGTTCCTGTCACAGAGTTCCTGAACTCTTAGGATTTCTTGAGTGGTGGGAGTCTCTTGTTTTGTTTTTTTTTTTTCTTTAGATAACTTTTTAAATTACAGTTAACGTGCAATATTATATTAGTGATTAGACATTTATATAATTTATGAGTGAAATGATCATTCCAATAAGTCTAGTACCCATCTAACACCATACATAGTTATTCCAAGAAGACTCTTGCTATTTATAAGGAGTCCCTTTTGGCCACACCTGAGCTTAGGCTAAGGAAGTGTTTAAGGAGCCCCTAGGTAGAGCATCAGGATGGGGCTGGTCTCAAGAGAGACCAAACACTTGTTTAGAGAATTGGAACTTTTACTTCCACTCACCCACAGACAGCAGAGATTGAGCTCTAGGAAAAGCTCTATAAAAAGCTCTTGATTTGATGAGCTTTCAGGTTGGTGAATATATTGATGCCACCAAGAAAGTACATGAGGTTTCGTTGTGCTCCCTCCCCACCTTGCCCTATGTATCTCTTCCATTTGGCAGTTCCTGAGTTCTAGCCTTTATAATCAACCTGTAATAGTAAAGCATTTGCCTGAGTTCGGTGAGTCATTCCAGCAAATTATCAAACCTGAGTAGGGGGGTTGTGGGAACCCCCCCAGATTTATAGATGACAAGTCGAACAGAAGTACCCAGGTAGCCTAGGCACTCAGAGCTCATCACTGGCCTCTGAAGTGAGGGTAGTCTTGTGGGACCGAGCCTTTAATCACATCCCTTAGACCTGTAGAATTTTATGCTACCTTTAGGTAGTGTTGGGATTAAATTGAATTTTTGGACATATATTTACTGTCAGGGAAAAAGACACTACACATTCTTTGTTAGAAAATACACAATAGTGTATATTTCCTTGAAGTCAGATCACAGCTCTTTGAAGACAAGCTTATCCCATCCTCTGTAGTGCTTAGCCTAGTAATTTGTGCATAGTAGATTCTAAGAAAAGTAAATTTTGCCCAAATGAAGATGGTTTCTGTATTTAACATTATGCCTTTGGAAACAGGTATTTCATCAGAAATAGAAGTGGTGTGCAAGAGCATTTTTCTTTTTAAAATATAAATTGAGATGTGGAACGTGGTTTTGGTGGGGAGTGGGGTTTCTCTCTCTTTTAATGCACAATGTAGTGATTTTTAGTACAGTCACAGAATTGTGCAACCATCACCACAATCAGTTATGCCAAAAGAAATCCCATCCCATAACAACCCATACCTATTAGCCATCACTCCCCATTTTCCTCCAGTCTACCCAGTACTAGGCAGGCATCCGTCTGCTTTCTCTATGAATTTGCCTATTCTAGAAATTTAATATAAATAAAATCATACAGTAGCTGACTGGCTTCTTTTTTATTGCCTAATAATATTCCATTGTATGGCTATATCATTTTATTTATTCACTCATCCATCAGTCAGTGGACATTTGTGGTGTTTTTAACTTTTTGACATGAATGTCTGACTAAAGTTCTCAAGAAGGTTGATTATCAAGACAAACAGTAACAATACTTCAGATATAGCATAAGAAGAAAAATAAAAAGTGTTGGCCTGTTTTTATTGGAACACAGCTGTTCCCATTCACTTGCAGATTGTCTTGCAGCTTTCATCCAGCAGCTGCAGAGTTGAATAGTTGCAACAGAGACTATATGGCCCATAAATTGTCTCCCTGGCCTAATCTATTTTTGAAAATTTAACTTCAAGAACTTGCTTTTTTTGTTTACTAAATACTCTTTTTTTCTTGTTCTTCGGCAGGCAGAGAACATTTATAACGATGAAGACCCTGAAGGAAGCGTGGATCCTGAAGGACAGGGGTCTTAGATATGTCTGCACTTCTTGTGATTGTAGACTCCCCTTTTTTTCCTCTCAACCCTGAGATTGATTTAACACTGGTTTTGAGACACAGACTTTGTTCAGCTATCCCTCTATAATAGGTACCATCAGCAATGCTATTAGTCCAAACCAAGGGTATTTTCTAAATATTAACTGGGGGACTTGATTCAGCAAAGCTACAGACTTATATTTAAATTTTCTTCAGGAATTTTCTAGTAACAAAGATCTAAAGTAGCCACCGAAAGGGGAATATTGTGTGTGGTTATTTTATTTTTCTTCTTATGCTATATCCCCAACTTTTTCAGACTCATTTAATTAAAGGCTAGAAGTAACTAAGGAATAGAGCCAAGTAAGGTAGGTGTGTCTGAGCCATGAAGTAAACGTACTGCAAGATGTCATTTTTATTCAGGAAATAGGGGAGATTCAAGTCATATAAATTCCTACTCTAAAATCTTCACACCTGACTTTCCAGGATGCACATTTTCCTATGTAGACCAGTCTCCTCTCAGTTTCTTAAGTCAAAACTACGTGTTCCTCTTTCCCCATATATTTTTGCTTGTTAGTGTATTTCTTGAGCTGTTTTCATATTATTTCTTTCCTTTCTGTGAAATGGTTTTTTAAAAGAACTTGGGACCACCAAGTTGTAAAGATGTATGTTTTTACCTGACAGTTGTACCACAGGTAGACTGTCCAGTTAAGTTGAGAAAGAGTGAATTGATAGCTTGTATTTGTTTTTAAAATTAAATTAATCCTGGATAAGAGTTGCTTTTTTTTAGAAGTTAGTCCTTGACCACTAGTTTGATACCATCTCTGTTTTGGGTGACCTGTTTCACCAGCAGGCCTGTTACTTTCTGACTAACTGTATAAGTGCTTATAATGGAATAAATTGCTTTTCTACATAACCCCATGCTGATGGGTTTTATTTAGTATATAACATCTATCAAATACCAGTCTCTCACTTCTAGAAGAATTCTTCAGATAATAGTTATTGGTTATGGTCTTTGACTATCAAGAGCAGAATTAAATATAATAGAATCAGAGCCGTAGAAAAGAGCTTTGTTCCTTTCCAGGGAAAGTGAAAGACATAAAACACTGAATCAGAGTTGCGCAGATTACTCTTTGATAAAATAATTTCTTTTTGAAGTCTGTTCCTAGAGAGATACGTAAGAATGTCAAAGGCAGTATGCCAGAGAAATTTTAAGGCAAAATTTAAATTCGAAAAAGCTATTTGAACCTTTTCTCAGAGGTTGAATCTCCCCACTATGTTTTTCACTGGGGCTTATACTTAGAGGTTAGACATTATAGGCTCTTGAAAGCCTTTATCACCAAGTGCCATAACCAGATAAAATGCCTGGTTCTTTGCCAATCACTCAGTTTAACAGTACAGATCACTGATCCAAAATCATTTTCATGGGATATGATCTTTAGGGAAATCAATATTCTTAACCTTTAGGTTCAAATCTGGATTAGTTCTTTTTAGAGGATAGTGAAAGTTATCTTGATACAAGAGTAAACTGTATGAGTCAGAATAGACTTAAAGAAAAGTAAATGTTGTAAGAAGATTCATTTAAAGTCCAATACTTGTTGCACAAAAGAATTCAAATTGTAAACCCATACAATGAAAATTGCCTGCCTTTTTGACCCCCACCTGTGCTCCAACAAAATGTCTTTAGTGTAGGTCAACGCAAGGCAAGATACATTCTTCAGATCACTGCAAGGTGTGTCCATACATTCATCCTTTACTCGGTGTGCATGTGAGGGTTATTTTTTCATTCCTCCGTACATTGAAATGAGTACCAGCAGCCTATGAAACAGAATCCAGCTAAGGGACTGATGGTGTTCTGCCTCCAGCCAGCCCTAAAATCTTTTTAAACAGGTCAGCCAGTATTTGTAACTTTCTCAGGGCAAATTGCTTGCCAAACCGCTGGCACTCCTTTCTCTGAAAAAAAAAAGTATGTCCAAAGGGCACTTAGTGATCCTTGCTAAGAAGTTTCTTTGGTTGTTTCTGGGTTATAGATTCGGCCGTACACTTCTAGACAGCCCCTGTAAGGTTGAGAGAAAAAAGAATTTATACTTTCACAATTTATAATACAGTATACCATTTATAACAACTTCTGAAGTTTAATGCAGGCTGTGTTGGGGAGAGGGTGCTAAACTGATTCACATGTGATTGGGCTGACTCCCTTAGAAAGTATTTGGGTGCCTCCCATTTGCAAAAGAGAATGAATGGTAACCTATGTGATGGTGATGGGAGGGGTTAGCTAAAATTTTTCTGTGTCCAGATTAAGTTTTCACAGGTATTACAGTGCCTGAAATTCTGTAGTTTGGTTTCTTTGAACTAATCATTGCCTTTTCTCTATTGTACTTTTAATCTGATCCATACAAAGGTATTTACCAGATCATTTCCCTCAATTACAAGAGTCTAGTAATCTCCCAAACAATAATCATAATCAGTTATTCTTGGATAAAACACAGTAAAAGAAAATCCTGGTATGTTGGGGAAAGTGTCAGTTACAATAGTTATTTGTGAATTTGTATCTAAGATGTAAGATTAGGTAATTAAGAAAAATTTATGGGCACCTATCTAGTATACAACTTGACAGAGACCTTTTTTAACCTTAGTTGCTTTATCCAAGAGAATCTAGAACTTCTCTCTTATCCAAGAGAATCTAGAACTTTATCCAAGAGAATCTAGAATATTGGTAAATATTCTCATATTTACCAATATGAGAATATATTGGTAAAGAAAATAAATAAGTGAGTTGCTTGTGTTTCCCATTTTAAGCAGTAATCCTGTTCCTCAACCTGTAAACAACACCCTCTTTGGCTTTTTTTAAATTGCTGTAATTGCTGTTAACAGATTAAATTAGCCTTCTTTGCCTCTTTAGGTCATAGTCTGAATTAGACAGCATAACTTGCCTTCTTGGCTATTCTAAGGAAACTATGAATAGCAGCAGATGGGGTAAGGTAGTGGGAGGAAAGTGAGAATGCACAGAGCTTAGATATTTTATCCTGTTACACAATTCCTGGAGATAACTGGGGCATATTTTGAGTCTACCAGAAACTGAAACATTCCAAATGAACCCTGAATACTTGAACCAGGCAAGTTGGAGGTATGTATTATCCCTAAATGACTTCTTTGTCTTTAGACACATTTAATTCGTTTAAGGGATTAGTACTGTTAAGAAAGCAGCAATAATGCAAACATCACTCGTGTACCCACAAGGATCACCTTGAGACTGTGTCTCGATTCCACCTGCCTGAGAAGTGGGAGCCTGTTCCAGGCTCTTGGGTAGCATAGCCCTTTAAAAAAAAGAAAGGCTTTTTTCACTGTTAAGTAAAATTTCCCCAGAGCAACATCTGCCCTCCCCACCATCCCCTCAGCCAGTGTTAGTTGGGATTTGGGTAGCAGCAAAAACTGACTTATAAGTTGAGAGCTCTTCAGCAAGGCTGATACGTAGCTGCTCCATCTCTTTGTTTTTCTGTTGCTGGAGTTGCACCCCACTTCTTAACTGCCTCTTCCGTTCTTCCATTTCCTCTAGTTGTTCCTGCATGAGAAAGCCAGGAACATTTCTAATGAGCCAAACAATAAAAATATTACATTGTCCATTATAATTTACAAAGCACTTTCTTGAGGAACAAATTCAAGAGGTGGTGTTTTGTCAAAGTGTCATTCCTTTCTAAAATGGTGACCTGAAAGTTTTGTCTGTTATTTCTTGATAGAGTACTGCAAGGGGTGGACAGGTACTCACAGGGACTTTTTGGTTTTACAATTTTAAGAAGTGTTGGGGAGGATTTTGATCCTCACATTGGTATGGTGGGAATTTTATAGACCTCTGTGCAAATTTGTTTAAGACTGAATTTGTTCAAAAATGTTAAGTTGTTAGAAGCTATGCCCTGGAGGCCCTCATGAGCTTTCAGATAATTGTCCATTTCCTGTTCTGCCAAAACCAGGTAGGATGCATTCTGTAAACTCTACCTAGGATTAATGCCTGAGGAATGAGGTAAGGACGATGTCAGCAAATCAGTCTCAGGCTTAGTTGCTAGCTGGCTGGATCCTTTGGAAGCAGGAAGGAGTTGGGAAAGAGAATTGAAGTTGGAAAGCATATTTTAAAGGAACAATGACTTCACCTCAAATTTTGAAGAATAGTAGAGGAATCCAGTTTGGGTACATTCTATTATTAGAAGGATCTAAATAATTTGTTCTCTGAGTCATCCTTGATATACCTGTGGCACATCAATCTGCAATGTTTGATATTTTGGCTGAATCTCAACTTACATAAACATTGTCAAAAGGCCTTTTTTTAGCTCTGCTTTGGCACCACACAGAGATGCAGCCTTGCTATCATAAGAGCATGTCATCTGAAGGGAAGCACCTGCATACCTCTGTGCTCCAATTTCCCAAACCCCACTAGCAAACCTGTTATTTTGGTGAGGTGCAAAAGATGTGCTTGGAAACGCAGTCTTCACCAGCACTCTGACAGGAGCAGTGTCACAGAATGAAGGTTGTATTGCTACAATTGGCATTAAAGACAATCTTCAGTCGAGCAGTGTCACAGAATGAAGGTTGTATTGCTACAATGGTTGGCATTAAAGACAATCTTCAGTCATAATTCTATGTAGCACCACTAGACTAACTTTCAAAAACCTTTATTTCAATCTTTCAAGACTCCCCTTTAGCATTCACAGCCTCTTTAATTTGACCCCTACCTCTAACGAGAACCTAACTTTCCTATGGAGGCAATGGCCCTATGATTGTATTACACGTGAGGGAGCAGAGCCATAGAGGTTCGGTAATTTGTTCAGTTTCCCAGTTAGGAAGTGGTTGAGTCAGGATTAGAGCTCATACTCTTAACTGCTATTTTGCTCGCTCTCTCCCTGTGTGTGTGTGTGTGTGTGTGTACACTCTTCAGAGATCTTTAAACTTTCCTGTGAAACCCCAGGAGAAAGTCAAAATGGAGTGCCACTGCCACTCTGACAATAGTTCCACTTTTACCTGTTATATATTGGCATTACATATAAAATTCTTTTTTGAGAAAAGGGTTTTTGGCTCTGGAGAAAACCTGTTTTTGAAAACCATAAAGCCCTTTACAATCTGGTCCTCATCTACCTCTCTAGCCTTATCGCTCTATTTACTTACCGTGTCTTTGTGTTTACATGCTTTTGTATAAGCTGTTCCCTCTGCTTAGAATGTCTTTCCCTTGTCTGCCCAGTGAATTAATTCAAGGCTCAGCTCACTTGTAATGGTTGAATGTGGACTCAAGCTAGATTTCGCAGGGTTATATCACTTCCATCACTCCCTAGCTGTGTAATCCTGGACCAAGGACAGTCTCACCTCTTTTCTCATTTTTCAAATGATGACACTAGTTCGTACCTACCTCAGAGAGGTAGGGATTATGAGTTATTACATGTAAAGAACTTCAAGAACATGCTAGCTATTAATTCTCTTATGAAATTTCCCCCTTATTTCCCAGTCAGGCAATTAAACCTGCGTCGTCGGTACAACGCCTTATTCCTACAACTGTTAACAATGTTTCTCACACTGAAGTATATTTCATCGATTTGAAGGCTTTCACATTCTAACAGATCAAGATGCATCTTGAAATCAAGTGTCTTAAATTTTATGAAATATTCATTTTATCTGGCATCCTTCCTGGACTAAAAACTGTTCGAGGGCAGAAACTCTCCTCTCCCTCTCACCCTTCCCATTTTTCATCTCTTTTGCCAGCACATAGCTTACTACCTGGAATATAGTAAGTAGGCACTTAGAAAAGACCTGTTGAATGAATAGATGACAGTGATGAAATAGGCAAAGTTTATAATTGTAAGAGTGAAGTGTACCTTTGAAAAGTAATCGGGGGCCATTAGTGACCTTTGGCAAACACAGTTTAGGAAGACATTTTAGAAAAAAATTAGTTCCTCAGATCTTGATTCCTACTTTAATTATGGTGTAGCAATAGGAAATACTCATCAAGAGTTTTTCATAGAATGATTTTGGAAAGCTGTACAATTGTCGAGTCTGAAAAACCAGTAGAGTTACGGAAATCACAAGGGAGAGAAAATCTGCACTCTAGTACTGTGTCAGAAAGCAAATCTAGAGAATTGCCTATTCATGGCACCACCATCCTAGTTAGTCTTGCCTGAAATCTCAGGATCCTCTTTAACTCCTCACCTCTCTGCCCCATTCACTGAATGGCCAAATGTATTCTGCGTTTGTTCTTCCTTTTATTCCCTCTATCATTGTTTCTTCTTACCTATAGTAGCTTCCTAATTAGTCTACCTCACCTCTAGATCTGTAGCCAGTTTTACACATTGCCACCAGTACTTTTTCTAAATGTAGAGGGACAATCATGTTACTCCCTTGATTAAATACCTTTAATGAAGCAACTGATTACTGAATAAAGTCAAACTCCCCAGTTTGGGTTTCAAAGTCCAATGTGATCTGTCCCAACCTACCTTTACAGTTCAACTTACCTTTCAGTTCTTCACCTTTCACATGCAGCCAAGCTACTGATTATATTTTGGATATGTTGGGCTAAATATTAAAATTACCTTCATCGGTTTACTTTTTTAATGTGGCTATTAGAAAATTTTTAATTATATATGTGGCTTGCATTATATTTTGGACATCATGGGTCTAGATCTTACCTGTATTTCAATACCTAGCTCACATAACCTCTTCATTCATCAAGAGTTCTCTTGGTTTAACCCATGGCTAAAAATAATCTCGTTACCCCATAGTACTCTTATCTGCACCTCTCTTAAATCACATGCTACTTCCTACCCTGGGTTACAATTATTAATGTAATGTCTGTTTGCGTGTAAACTATTAAGGATAGTATTTATGAAAAAAAGTGTCCTTTCACCAGACTGTGAACCAATAAAAAGAGCAATTGGGAATGGGGGTAAAGATAGTATACATATGTATAGTTTGAAAACATTCAGTATCATGACCCCCAAAAAAACCCTACTGTTTTCATAATACAAGCTACAGAAAGCTTGACAAAATTTTGAATGAAGTGAAGCCATTTTCAATATAGGACATGTTCCCTTAAGGATGTATCAATCTCTGGGAGGGCATACAATTTTTAAGTTTATTCAAAGGAACACGTGATTCAAAGGACAAAAATACAGCTCTGAAAGGCATCACACACTAATCTCATAGTGGCCAGCAACACTTAAGTCAGCATTTAACTGATGTGTACTCTGAGCCAGAATGACGGAGAGAAGTAAAACACTCCCTACCTTCTGAAAGCTCTCAGCCTGTGGGAGAGACATTGTTTATTCACTTAATATTTATATCCCACTGTTCTACAAAGGATTAAAACTGGTTCATACTTCATTAGAAGTAACTTGAATACAAGTTAAATGGTGACAAATGCACAAAAAAGGAAAATGAGGAATAGAGATTTATAGATTTGATCCCAGTTTTAAGACTGGAAAACTTCAAGGCAAACCAGATAGGTGGGACTTAAGGATGAATGTAGGGGGAGGGGGAAGGATGAGTGAATTCTACCTAGACTCATTCCCATCTGCTCTCTATAAGCCCAGGTGTGACTCACTTAGAATTCGAAAATTGTGACATGGACAGAGCACTGACATACTTGAGGTTGGTCACGCCAAGTTCAAATTACTCTGGCTCATTAGCTTCAGTTTCCTCCTCTATTTAAAAAAAAAAAAAAGGATAATACTTGACTTAGAGGATTAATGAGAGGATCAAATGAGATAATTGTGTAAAAGTATAAATTAAGAGTGCAGATAATGTTCAGTCCCTAGCTCAGGCCTGTATGAATGAAATGAAGAATGGAGTAAAGAAGCGAACGGCCTCAAAGAATAAGTCGTTCTTCCTATGTATGACAGTATCCTTCAGCCCAAAAGACATTTGACTCTGGTGACCTCTACCTTCCCCAGGCTAAAAGACCACACTTCCTTTCATGCCCAGTGGGCCTACCCTGTACTGCTGCACCTCCTCATCTCGTTTTTGCCTCACAAGTGTGATCTGGTCCTCCAGGTTCCTGTTTTGCAGGTGGAGCTGCTGGGCCTCTGTTTGCAGGGGTCTCAGAGCCTCCTTCATCTCTTGGATCTCGGCCTGGGTTTTCTGTAGACCTTTGGCAGCGGCTTCTTTCCTCTCTAGGAGCCGCAGCAGCTGAGGCTCATACTCCTCCTCCAGGCCCTGGCGGCTCTCTGCCATGAGGTTCTCAAATTGGGCAGAAAGCCGCCGGCTCTCCTGCAGAAAGTGTCCATCCCTCTGGCTTGGAGGTGCTTCTAGTTGTTGCCGTAACTGTTCCTTCTGCTTCTGATAGGCATCCCGGAGCTGGGCCCGTTCCTCGGAGAGCTGGGCTGCCCGTGCAGTCAGCACTTCCCGGAAATCGGCAAACTGGGCCACGTCCTGCCGGCGGCATTCCAGCTGGTATTGGTACGCCACGCATTCCTTTGTCACCTTGAACAGCTTCTGCTTGACCAGCCGGATCTCCTCCCTTATCCCATCCCTCTCCAGCTCTGCTTGGGCCTGTAGTTTGTAGGCAGCCAGGATGTCCTGATGTACTTGTTGTACCTCCTGTAGGGCTGGTTCCCGAAGCAACACAAGCTCATGGATGAGCTGATCCCTCTCCTCTTCCAGCTGGGCCACAGCTTGGACACATTGCTGGAAACGCCCCTCAAGCAATTCCAGGTCCTCTATGCTCAGGCTCTCTGTGCTGGGACTAGGCCCAGCTCTGAGGCTCTCCTCAGGGTTAGGTTTCTCCTCGGTCGTGACAGTCTCACCCCCATAGACCATCTGATCTGGGTTTATGGCCTGTTCTGGCTTCATAGGCTCTTGTACATACAGTGTCTCTGGCTTCACAGGCTCTTGCACACACAGTGTCTCCTCTGGCTTCACAGGCTCTTGCACACACAGTGTCTCCAATGGCTTCACAGGCTCTTGCACACACAGTGTCTCCTCTGGCTTCACAGGCTCTTCTACGTACAGAGCCTCATCTGGCTGCCTGGTCTCCTCAATATACAGCATCTCCTCAGGCTTCTCAATCTCTTCCATATACAGTGTGTCATCAAAGTCCCCTGTGTCCCCCAGGTAGAGAATGTCCTCTAAGTCCAAGGTCCCCTCCAAAGATAGAGTAACTTCAGGGTTCAAGGTCCCCACCTCACCCAGGGATCCAGAGTGCTCCTCCTCTTGAAAAGGAGAATTGGCCTCTGCTCTTGTTTCTCTGCAAGAGAAATGACCTAAAGTGAGAGAGCAGCCACAATCCCAGGATGGTTTGTGACTGGAGCCATCATTCACGGGCCTAGACTATATCAAGTTCTCACATCTCAGAGGGCACTTGTCTGCTCCCTTTCCTCTACTGATCTCTCCCCACACAGCCTAGCGCTTCGATCCCCTGACAACATCCCCAGGATGTCAATGTCTGGTCTCTGCTTATATACCGTCAAGGACAGGAAACTCACACCTGAGCCACCGCTATTTGTTCCACTATCATAAGAAAATTCTAATGTTGAGGTAAAACCTTCTTTCCTGCAATTTTTACCTGGACTTGATTTTTCTTTCTAGAATCAGACAAATCTAACTTCTTTGCTATATAAATTCTTTAAACACTTACAGAGAGCTAAGTTATCTTTCAATTATTCCATGCATGTCACAGTTTCTAGTGCCCTTCTCGTTTGAATCACTTCTTCCTGACCAGGCTCCAAATTGTCACTGTCCCTTGGGGATGGGTATTGGAAGCAAAACCCAGGTGTGCTCTGAGCAGTGACTCTCTGTACATTATACTCTTATCAATGCAGCCAAGATTCCCTTAGCATGTTCTTGACGAATACTGAGTTTGACTAAAATCCTTAAGGCTTTTTCACACCAAGTGTTTTTAAACCACATCTCTTGTTCCTGTAAAACTTCATTTATCTTATTAGAATTGACCTGTCCTTCTAGCCTGTAAAGGTTCTTGAATTCAGATTCTGTGATTCTGACAGATAAGTCCCTTAACCCAGCTGCCCGTTCCCTGCTGGCTTAAATCAGTTCCTGTTAAGGAATATGCCCCTGCTTCCTTGGCCTTCAAGAGGCTTTGGTCTTTTCTGTTTCAAATACATCTTACCTACCTTAAATCTCTGAGCAATTCTTTGATAATACAAAATACCATGGAAATAATAATAACTATTATACTTATAAAGGTCCTATATGTGCAAGGCCCTGTTCTAAATGCGTTACACGTAGCAATTCATAACAACTCTGTGAGGTAGTTACATTTATCATCCCCATTTTACAGAACAGGAAACTGAGGTTAAAAGAGATTAAGTGATTTGTTCAAGGAAATTCATATATTCAGGGTGTTCCAGTTATAAAACAGACTAAATTTGAGTATAGCTTTCAAGAAGCTTTTTTTAGATATAAAGTATAAATGAAAAGTCCCACGTATCAAAGAAGTTGATTGATCTGTCTTAAAAAGGGCTGCTTGTACCCAAGTTTTAAGCTCTATATCTTAACTCCAAGTTCCCAACAAAGGTTATTTTTACTCTAAATCATCGTGTACTCGGTCCTTCTCTCTAACACCCTGGGACTTTCTGGCTCCCCTTTCTGTTTTCTCATGTTGGCCTTCTGGAGACTACAAAAGTATGGTTTCACCAGGCCCCAGCCACCACTGGCCTCATTTAACCCAGCGCCCACACCAAAACCTAGAGTCTGAAGACAACCTCAACAGTCACCTATTCCATTCACATCACTTCATCAGAGAGGAAGTGTTTCTTAAATATCTTCACCAGATGGTACCTGGCACCTCAAACTCAACTGCTCCCAAATTATTATTCTCCCTGAGCTTGCTGCACCTATATCCTCCAGCTCAGAGGCAAGAAATCTTTAAATAGCTTTTTCCCTCCCCTGTAGAGCCAACTGAGAACTCACCCTTCTATCTCCAAAAGTCTCCCATCCCCACCCCCTTCTTCATCCACTGCCAGGGCCCTAGTCCAAGTCACTGGCTCTCACCTGCACTTTTGTACCAGCCTTCCAACCAGGCCTTCTTCCTTCTCATCCCAGTCTTTGCTCTACAATGCCACAGCTTGCTACAACATAAAGCAAACCATGTCACTCCTCTTCACCCACAGATAGCCAACTGCTTAGCAGAGATTCAAGGCCCTTAAAGATGTGGCCCTAACATACCTTTTCACATTACTCCCCCACAGCTGACCGGATGCTGGACAAGCCCACAACCACTAAAGAATTCAGCTGAGAAAATACATTGTATACCACCTGACTAGAGAATAGTCCTGGAAAAGTAGAACTCCTAGTGCCAGGAAGGATGCACCTGCTCAGCCAGCCAGACCCACCCTGACTCTCAACAGAGTCCTTGCTTTCCCAGCAGACAGCCCTCCCATCACGCCCCTGCTGTGTGTTCCCCGCCCTGGAATGACATAACTGTTCAAGACAGTATTCTAAGCATTTTACATGAATACTCATTTATATGATGCTCATCTATTATCCCCATTTTATAGACAAGGAAACAAAAGCACAGAGTAAATTCACTCAAGGTTCCGCTCCTGAGCCAGAGTTCCTTTTGACCTCGGAATAGGCATGAGGTCTAAAAGGTAAAACAACAAGGGCAGGTATACTAGAGCTTGGCACATAGCATTCAAAATGTATTTATATCCATTCACCTAAGAAATTTCTACCCATCCTTTAAGCCCTGCAAAAAGTCTATCTCCTCTGTGAAGTATTTCCCAGACAACTCCCATTCTTGCATTCTCAAGGCACTCTGTATGCAGTTCATCTTTGCACGCAGTGCTTTGCATTATAGCAGTGCATGTGTCTGTCTCCCCTGACAGTCAATTTCCTAAGGACAAATATAGTTCTCATTCTCTCTCTATCCCAGGGTAGGGCTCTGTAGAAGGCAGGCAGGCAGGCAGGCAGGCAGAAACCGACTAAGATCCAAGGAGGAAACTTGCCCAGGGTCAAATGGCAAAACTGGAAGTAGAACCCCGGCCTCCTGACTTCCAGGTGGTGCTGTTATCACACACCATGTTGCCTCAGTCAACTCACCCACAGTGCCAGGCCTCTACTAGATGCTGCCCTCACACAGCTGCCTCTCTCTAAGGAGCTGGGGGAAAAGTAGGGAGGCCCAGGGACAAGACAGTCAGCTCAGCTGGGGGGCCCTGACATTAGGCTTCCTTGGGACCCAAGCAGCCTGCCTCTGCCACTCTGTCCCTTGTCCCTAGAGGACTCCAGAAGCTACCAACTCTGTCCATTAAGGCTGTGGTTGGGAGTGTCTGTGACACTGCACAGGCATGAATTAGTGTGTGTCTGTCTGTCTTTGTACCTACCTTTAGGTGTGTTTGACAGTACAGGTGAGTGTATGTGTAGGACTGCTCCGCTTTGTGCCATCTGTGACAGTGAAGGGGTGTCAGGTGTGTGTATTTGCACCTCCACCTCGTGGTACGCTGGGAAAGTCCAGGGTTAGAGTCTAACCTGGGGCAGAAATACTTCCTACTTGCCCCAGATCTCTCAGCCACAGGTTCCTTCCCCCTAACCAGTGGTAAGCTGACAGTGTGGATGGATGTGGGAAGGCCTCCCTTCTAGGGCTGCTGGCCAGTCAAGGCCCTCCTGCTGGTCTGGGATAGTAGACCCTGCCCCTTCTCCCCCTTCCCAGGCTCCAGACAGCAGAGAAAAAGCTGCCTGAACAGACTCTTAACTCCGAGCTGGCAGATGCCCAACCTTGCACCAAGTATCTGCTACACAGCAGATACAGCAACTGGAGGCTTCCATCTCCAGTTGCGTTTGGGGTGAGGATTGAAAGAAACGAGTAAGTCTTTGGGCACTATGGGCCAAATGGCATTTGGTGACTGATGTCCACTAGTCTGAAAGGGTTATTTCTCACACGGCCCGTGACAGGGGAGGGGGTATTATAAAAAGCCACAGACAGACGGAGGTGCCAGGACCCCGGCCGGGACTCCTCCATCGCCCTACGCCAGGAGGCTCCGCCCTGTGTCGCTCCCCCAGCCGGACCACTGTACCCCGCCAGGCCAAAGGTGCTGGCGGGTGGGGCAAGGGAATCCATCCAGCACCCCCTCCCCACAGGAGTGGCTACGCGGGCCCTGGACGGTCCTACCTCGCGGCCTGGGCGGTGCCGTTCCCGCCGCGCCGGGGCTCCGGGCTG
>NW_006443568.1:5086461-5107324 GCF_000325575.1 Pteropus alecto | reverse complement strand
GCCAGCTGGGGATAGGGAACAGAGTTTGTAGGGGGGAGAACTAGGAGGGACCCAGCACCTCTGCTCATTTGGGAACGTCGGCTGCAGTTGGGAACCTCGCAGTCCCCACCCGCGCAAGGCGGAGGAGCGCGGCCCCACAGCTGTTGTGAAGGGCTGGGGGAGGAAGGTTAAGCGCCACACCCCATGCGTTCGGGGACAGTGGGGATCCTGCGGCTGGGGGTAGGGAAGGACTGTCTGGGAGGGGTTTAAGCCTCTAAGGTTGAGTCTACATTTAACACCACTTCCCGTCCCCACGCTGCGAGCTTTCCTGGAGTCTCTCCATTTGCTCCACCCGTTACCCCCACCCAGCCCTGCTTCTGTCCACTCCAAGGCATGCTCCCTCCCCCAAATCCTTAGCCCGCCGGTGTCGGGGTCACACTTCAACACTGAAGTCTTTCTTCCCAAGCCAGAAGCTGCCGGGCCCCTTCCCAGACCTGGACTGCAGGCATTCTCCCTTCTGATGCCTTTTTTCCACTCAGCCCTTCTGTCTGGGGAGGTCTTTGGCACAATTGCGGAAGAATGCTATGCACTGTAACAGGCCGAGGGGCTGACTGTGTGTTTAATCAGAGAGGCCTTAAGCTGGGGGTGGAGGTGGGCTGTGTGTTGTATCAATGTGCCACCCCAGATCGTATGACCACCTGGATGTGTGTGTGCGTGTGTGTGTGTGTGTGTGTGTGTGGAAATTGCGGGATTGCATGCCCATGTGTGACTCTGTGATGATTATGGGGTACGTGCCTATGTGCAGGCATATGGATGTGTGATTGTATAATCCTGGGGGAGTGATTATGTTTGTGGTGATCATGCCGGTTGTGGAGGACCTGTGTGTGCAGCTGACTGTTGCGACTGTGTTTATGGGGCGTGTGTATGGCCCTGTGTGTGATTGTGTGCCTGAGTGACTAGGGGCTGATGTGTGTGAGTGGGAGTGAGTGCTCACAAGCAAATGTGAGGAGTATCCTCTGTGTGTGAGTGGATCCATGCTCATTAGTCCATGTATCTCAGTGTGCTGCCTGCCTGTGGCTATATTTTTATATCTCTCTGTCTAATGCAAGGGGGTGGGAGATTAACACCCAGGGCAGCCGAATACACCCTTGTAAGGTATGCATGAGAAAAAGTTGGGTTTTGGAGGCTGCTGGTCATTTTCTGACTTACCCCTGAAATATTCCAGGGAGGAGGTTGGCAAAGCCTCAGCTGCTGGTCATTTGACAGCTGTTGCCAGTCAGAGGGGGGCTGAGGGAGCAAGGGTAAGGCCTGCCAGCAGTACTATTTGCTGCTGGTGCTAGGCAACGGTCAGCAAGGGTGGCATTAAGAAGGGTCATCCCTTCCCCTCCAAACCCTTACCCCACGAGCTGACCCTGGGTAGTCCCCAAGACCGAATTCCTTAACTCCTTCTAGCTTTCCTCAAAGCCCTTCTTTAGGCTGAAACACTGAATCTCCCAGGGTCTCAGAAACTCCTCTACCTCCAGGCCTTTCATCTTGCTGTTCCCTCTGCCTAGAACACCCTTTCCAGCTCTTCACATCTCAGTTTCTACTCTTATTCAGGTCTCAGCTTACATGTCGTCTCCTCAGAAGGGCCTTCGCTGACGTGGCCTCCCCCTCAGGAATGTCCTATCACATCGCCTTGTTTATTTTCTGTACAGCACTTATTATCATCTGAAATAATGTTTCTTTTCAATTCCTTCTTTCTCTGCTTCCCCCACTAGAATAGAAGCTCCATGAACGCAGGGACTTTGTGTGTCTTGTTTACTGCTATGTCCCCAGGGCCCAGCACAGACTTTGGCATATAGTAAAATCTCAAAAAATTGTTGGATGAATGAAGGAAAGAAGGATAGTCCTACCTAGGCCAATTAAGGCAATATTTGCTGCCTGTTGTGTGTCAGGCCTGGGCCACTCACCACCAAAGAGCCCCATTGTACTCATGGAAACAGACATACACATGTGCCTAGATTGTATATATTAAGTCAGAGTGAGGCAGTGAGGCTATAGGACTCAGTTCACCGGCAAACATTGGCACTTGGTCTGGGCCCGGCCCTTTGTCAGAGCAAATGGCTTTATTTGGCCCAGATGCCGGCCTACAAAGAGCTCACAGGGTAGAGGATGCTAGATCTGCCTCCTGGGGAGATGAACTCTTGCAGAGAATAATGCCAAATCACTGAGCTGAGTGATGTGATAGGCACTGAGAACCAGAGAAGCCAGGGATAGGAGAGACACCAGGGCTGTGGACAGTTTCTTGGTTCAAAGTAACTTGGGCCTAGAAGGATGAGAAAGGGTGTTCAGACATCAGGGACTGGTTTGAAAGATAAGCACAGCCATTGTCTCTTAGCCCCTCTGCAGAGCAGAGTCCACAAAGAGGAGAGAAGCCCCGGGGAACTACTCTTGGCCTAACCTCCATTCGCCGAGTTTATCCAGAACACACAAGCCCTACTGTGTGTTCTGGAGCTGCCTCCTTCTGACAGTCTCACCTAGGCCCCCTTGCCTTATGGCTTCAGGTGGAGATTGGCCATAGGAGATACAGGAGACTCTGACAGGAGATCAGAGGGAAGGAGAGTGAGATCAGGATATTTATAATACCTCCTCCCCCATGCTTTTGGCATCTCCACCGAAAACCACAGTTCCTGTTGGTTGGCCTGCACCCATGGGTACAGCTCTCTCCAGGTTCATCAACAAGGCTCCCTCCCTTTGCTTCTTTAGGCCTGGAGGTAGTGACTCCATCTCACTCTTGTGAGTCCCAGGGTGCTTCACCTTTCCTGCCCACACCTCTGAATAGTGCCTTCATTAAACTCTCTTCTAGCAAACACTTTGAGTGGTCCTCTTTTCTGCTGAGACAACCCCCCTCCCCCGCCCCTTAAGAACTACACTGAGGGGAGCTGAGCCCTTGGCAGAGAATGTGGGGGAGACCCTCTTTCTAAATCACCACCCAAAACCAGAATTAGAAAAGTTGTGAACAGATCAAAATCCCATCCTATGTAAACTGTGACCTCCTGACCACCACTCCGGGCAGGGTCCCAACCCAAGAGGTTCCTCTTAGTTCATGTTACTCAGGCTTAGACTTATAGTTACCATTGCCAGGAGAACAGGGGAGGGAGGGGGCTATGAGACTGGGGAGAAATGGGAGGATGACTGACATAGAATGAGCTTGGAAGTAGAGAGATAACAGAGGGCAGCCCTGGAGGTGGGGGTGGGGGGGTTGGGGAGGGGTTGGAGCCTGTGTAGCAGTCTCCGTCATACCCCAGAGCATGCCCTACATGATCTTGGGAAGCCAACTTCTCTGAACATAAGTTCCCGGTATGTTAAATGGCCAATACTCTCTTCACAGGATTATTGTGAAAAGCGATCAAATGTGAGGCTCAGCACATGAAAGTGAACTTGCTCTGAAAGCTGAGTGTAGCACATTCCCCATTATTACTGGTGCAGATGGAAGCCACTCTGCTGAGTTTCTGTATGCCAAGAGCTCCAGCCAGCCAGAGGAAGGAGGAGGATGGTGAGAGATGCTCCACCAGGCTCTTCAGCCCACTGCTTCAAGGGAGCAAGGGTTCAAATTCAAGCTTTGGAGGTAGCAGGCCCAAACCTAAAACCTGCCTCTGCACTTGCTGTGTGACCTTAGGAACATCACTCTACCTTACAGATACTGCTTTCTTCTCTGTAAAATCAAGTAATGCTTTTTACCTCACAGGTTTGCTGTGAGGATAAACAGAACACAAAAAGCATTTAGTTAAGTACCTGATACATTGTGAGTGCCCAAGAAATAATAACTATTATTTTAAAAACTTCCCTTTCTCCTTCTTATTCTCCCCAAAACTGCAATCAGAGACTGACTGACTATAGTATGTCCATCGATCCATCCACCCCATTCTTTGAATTGTTCATTCATTCATTTCAACATTTATTAAGCCAGACAACATGCTAGATCCTAGGAACACAGAGACTAGGAAATCATTAAAGCGAGAACAATATCTGTTCTGATATTAGCTATTTTCTTAAGCACCTGCTACATGCCAGGTGCTAAGCTAAGCATTTTGTCTTCGTTATTGCAATGAATTCTCAGAACAGCCCTAAAATATAAGACCTATAATGAAACTCATTTACTGGTGGTAAAACTGAGGCCCAAGAGGTCAAATAAGTTAGTTGACCAAAGTCACACAACCAGGAAACGGTGACACTAAGATTCAGTATGCTGCCTCCACTAGGGACTGAATTGTTTTTTTTTTTATCATCATCATTGTCATTTTGCCTGACCTCTAGAGGCTTATAGTCAACTGAGAGTCCAGTGGCCTCCCCTCAACCCTTGGACTTACTTGGCAGGAGTCCCGGCATGGCCGCAGACTTGGGCAGAGTTGGGTTCAAATTCAGTTCTGCATCTCTGGGTAAATTACTTAAACTCCCTGAACCACAGCTTCCACTTCTAGGAAATGAGGTTGGGTGGACATTAAATGAGAAAATATTGAGGAAATGCCCAGCACCTTGCCCAATATAGAAGAGTCGCTTAATAAGTGTTATTCTCTTTATTTCCTCCTTTATCCCTGCCCGTTGGAATCCCTGTCTGGGGGTCATGGGCCTGCACCCTTGCTGACCGACCATGGGTGCAGAAGTCACCACGCTGAGCGGCGTGTCTCTCCCGCGGGCGTCATCGCACCGACTACCCCCGCCCCCTCCCCGCCTCCACGAGCTCTGGGAGTGGTTGTTCCCACGGCCGCCGCGCGGGGTCGCCTGGGCCCGGAGTTTTATGTGCGGAGGCAGGGAGGTCCGAGCCGGAGCTGAATCAGGATGTTTTAGGATCACAATGATAATCAATAATAACAATAATAGTACCAGCACCAGATCCACCGGTTACCAATTTAAAAGGCGCAATCGCGTGCTGGGAGGCTGGGGGACTCAAGGGAAGGAGCCAGGCTTAGTTTCAGACCGGGTTCCAATCCAGACCGCTCACTCTGAACCTGGGCCTCACTGAACCTGATTCCTCAGCTTAAAAATGGGAAACAATAATAATATAGTTCTTGAGAGGAATAAATGAGCTCCTGGAGGGCTCATTGGAGAGCAACTTGGGAAAGGGCATGTAATGTAATTCTCACCTCTACCCTGTGAGGGAGCTATTTTAAATTCCCTTTACAACTGAGGATCTACCGGGGGACCTTTTCCCAGGCGTCCCTGGGTCTCTCCCTCTCCTAGCACAGCCCAGAGGCCAGTCCAGGAACTCACCCTCTAAACCCACCATCCAGCACTGTCACCTCTCTGGAGTTGTCCTTTCATCTTCAGTCCCTCAGGCTCCTCTGGACACTGTCCTTCCATCCCCAGGGACAGGTTCAAGCCAGCCAACTCTAGCTATTCCCCCGCAAACTGAAGGTATTCTCCCTCTTCTTGCCTACTTACCTCTTTCAAAACCCCATCAATCACGTCCTCCAGAAAACCTTTCCCGGGCTCTCTCTCCCTCTCTGGGTCCACAGCCTTTGCACATGCTGTTCCCTCTACCTGGAACACCCTTCCCCCCACCCCTAAAGACTGTTACTTAGGGTACAGGTTAAATATCACTTCTCCCAGGAAGTCCCTTTCCCTTGTATTCTTCATCTACCCCCATTACATAGTGACATCCCTGAGAGCGGGAACCACACTTACTGAGGGTTCCCTGGTGCCGCAGGGCCCAGTGACTGGAACAAATTGAATGCTCACTAGATGCATGTCCGATGAATGAGTGATCTGACCCATCCGGGTTCACTCATTGAGGTTTCACAACAGCCTCAGCTCAGAATCATAGAAACAGAGGCGCACACTCAGAGGCACAGTCATACTCAGTCACGCACTTGCACAGAGTCAGAAAACAGTCACACGCAAGAGCCATGCACAAAGCTGAATGCATCTGTGCTCGTTTCTGCCTCCCTCTGTCTGGATGCCTCTGTGTCCTAGGTATGCATTCATTCTCATCTTTTATGACTTGAGGTCCCTGATATCAAGTGTTATGTCTCCTTTACGAGCCTGGTAGGCCATAGAAGAGGAGGAATTGCCCCCATCAGACTGGCAATCCCAGGGGTAGTGTTATGTCTCCCCAACTAGTCTGGGGAACTGGGCCAGGGAGTGTCTCCTAGCCTGGGAGTTCTTGGGTTAGGCTGTCTCCCACCAGACTTGGAGCCCATGGGGCAGGGCTGCATCTTCCCACTAACTAGTCTTGGAGCCCCAAGGACAGAATGGGTCTGATTGAACTGGATACTCCAAGAACAGAGCTGAGCTGGATTTCCCCCATCAGACTGGGCATTCCCATGGGCATGATGTGTCCCTCTGAGCTCTCTCCACCCCTGCCATCTGCCCTCCTCCCACCATGGTATAGTGATTAGGGCTGGGATGGGCCGCCGAGGCATTGGAAGCAACAACAAGCCTAATAGCAAACCACACTGCAAGAGGCTGCTCTTGTGGGATCCCCTAGGAGGATGTGGCCTGGCCCAACTCAGTCTGTCCTGGCAACTCATTCATTTGTCTTTGATTCACTCACCAGACCTCTCCAGAACCCCTGGGCCTGGGCCTGCAGCACTCTACCTCTATTATGTTGTTTAATTCTCTCACCAATCGAATCCTGGGAAGTGGGTGTGATCATCACCCCATTTATAGACAAGGAAACTGAGGTTTGGAGAAAAGCAGTGACTTGCCCTAAGTCACATGGCTGGGAAGTAGCGGAGCTGGGTTGGCCACTGTACAGGCTGCCTCCTACCAAGGTTTCAAAAATATTGGGGCAATAAATACGGCAGGTTGCAATAACTGCTCATGGATGTGTGTGTGTGTGTGTGTGTGTGTGTGTATTTGTGTCTCACACCCAGGTCTCTGGCTTGAGCCCTACGGTGCTGGCTATGTAGGCAAAGAGGGTGGGAGTGCTTACTGAGGAGACTGGGAACAGTGAAAGGAGCAGGTTGAACAGGCAGCCATCTCGGGCAGAAGGCGAGTCTGGAAACCAGTCTGCCCAGTTCACAGCATGAGCATCTCCTTTCCACTCTGCTCTTGGCACTGGAGTCCTGCATTTGAGTCCCTTCACCATCTGACCCCTTCTGAGCTTCACTTTCCCCACCTGAGAAACAGAGACCTGGAGAGGTCTCATTTGGGATTCCTACACCTTTAAGCCTTTTCCTGTGGAGGGTGAGGCCAGGTGGCAGGTGAGTGAGTTGCCACATCAGTAGGGTGAACTCCGCCCCATCCCTCCCCCAGCTCCGGAGGGAGGTCCCAGAGGCCCCAGAGGACGGTGGGAAGTGGGTGGGGAGAAAGAGCTGAGCCTAGTTGGCTGGAGAACTGGGGATACCTGCAGGGGTGGGTAAGGAAGACTGTGTGGGTGAGTGTACCTGACCCACCATCTCTGATTGTTCCAGAATATACAGGAGTGTGTACAAAATAAGGGTGTGCCTTTGACTGTGAAGATCTACTCAAGTGTGCAAGCTTGTTGCAAAAATGTGTGAATGTCTCTGAGTATATCTTTGTGTGTGCCTGTGTCTGTGCTGTTGTTCTGGGTGTGCAGGAGTGCGTATAGTTGTGTTGCTGGTCTGTGTGAATGTACTTACGTGTACAGGTGTATGTCTTTGTGTTTGCCCTTCTATCTGTATTGATGTTGTATACTGGAGCATGTGTTAATGTGTGCTTTTGTGTGACTACACCTGAGTGTAAAAATGTGTATAGATGAGTTTTTGAATGCCTCTGAGTGTGTCTTTGTGTCTGTGGATGACTATGTGGATGTCCCTGAGTGTAAGGAGTGTGTAAATGTGTATGTCCAGAGTGCCTTGTGTGACCACATGGACAAATGTGTACGTGACTGTGTGTGTTGCTAGCAGAGTCCTCTCAGAATAGGTCTGAGCCTTTGCAAGTCCACATCCATTGAGCAGCAATTCCAACTGATTTCTGACTGATGGAGGTATAAAGCCCACCTCACCCTTCAGAAAAGTCCAGCACCGTGTGTCCCCGCATCCTGGTGATTCACTTCCTACCATCTCTCCCCAATACCCCAGCCTCTTGCCTTAAAGGGCAGTCCTTTTCTTGACCAGTTTGCCCTCTTCCCACCCAAAGGGAGTCTCAGTCCCTTTTTCCAAGCAGCCTTCTATGAATAGAGATGGGGGACTTAACATTGGCTAAGCATGTTTTATTGTACCCCTACTTGACAAATGAAAACACAAGGCTCAAAGTCCTGCAGTGACCTGCTGCTGGTCACATGATGGGCATGTGTGTTTGATCCCATGATTCCTACTGCTCAGGACAGGACCTCTGGCATCCTCCAGCCCCTTCAGTGGCCCCAGACGGGGGCTCTGGACCTGGGATGGGGATATTTGAAGAACCCCCCACCCCAGCCACTTGCTTGGCCCTTCCCATGTTGTCATTTAATTCACTCCAGTCTTGCTCAGAGAGGTGAGGCAGCTTGTTTGGTGTTACAGAGTTGAAAGTATCTGAGGATTTGAATCCAGATCTCTCTAGCTCCAGATCTCATGGTCCTAGGGGCAAGGGAAGGTTGGCGGAGGTGGTCAGCCCAGGCCTGACGAGCTGCTATTCCCTTAGAGAAAAGCGGAAAGATAATGAGACATGGATAGAAATGAGAAAAAGTGACTCGAGACAGTTCTCTTGCGGCATCATACCCAGAGCCAAGGAGACACAGATTCACGTGCGCCCCAATAGCTTGACGGGACTTCCTGTTCTGACCAGAGTCTGGCTGCCTGCCCTGGGGCCCCCTCCCTTCCACTGAAGGGCTGGGGACAACATGACTAAATGGGCCCAGGCTCGAGCAACCACCCCACTGGCTGGTCACAAATATTTGAGATTCCACCATCCACTGACCTCGGTCCCCTCCAAGCTCTTCTTTTAGATCGGACTCCAGGCTTGTTCCACCCACTGTCTCATTTCATTCTCTCGACATCCTCTGACACAATAAGCTTTCCTCTCATATTTCTGATGAGGAAACTGAGGCTTTGAGATGCAGCTATCTGGCAAAAGCAGGACTTAAATCTCATCTTTGGACTTCAAGTCCAGGGCTCCTGCTGCCATCTGTGGCTCCCTCTGGATCCCACTGTGGGCTTCTGCTGGAAGGAGGCCAGACAGGCAGGGTTCGTTTGGTTATTTGGGTGACAAGGACCAGAAAGACACTCACCCAAGTGCTTCAGTAGACAGAGCCTGTTGTGAGGTTCCGTGGGGAAGTAAGAAAGACAAAGAGGGTGCCCCTCAACTCCAGGCCTCACAGCATCCCCGCAGAAAAGCTCCACTCAACTGGATGTCTCACCTTGGCCACGGCTGTGGGCGCCTGATGCTTCCAAGTCTGTTGCTTAGTGGTCGCAGAGGCTAGGTCAGTCCGGGCCTTCGCTTCTGTTCTTCCTGCATGATCTGCCTGCCTAGCATCCTTGCTGTGCTTGGCTCTCGTAGACTCCTGTCCCTGCTCACAGCTTTCTCTGCATCGCTCCCTAACTCCTCAAAAGAGGATCTACTTGGTTCAGTAAATCTGATTCCTGGAGGGCAGTTTCTAGCTAGACCATGTCACAGGCCACTGGCCAACTAAGTGAGGGCCAGGCCAACCTCTGGTCCAGTCAGGCAGGGCAGTTTGTTCACTCGGTTCAGAGTATGGTAACCTAAGAAACCATTAGAATGAACTGTGGGTAAGGCAGGCACTTAGAGCATAAACAGCTCCATGGAACCTAGACTCTGATTTTAGCCACCTCTATGAAGTTGGGGACAGTGTCTTTTCATCTCCTTGCCCTTGTGCCCAACACAGGGCTGGCAGAGTTAAGTTGCAGTGACTATGTTAGTGGACAAGTGAGTGATGTCAGCTCAGGAGCTGTGGGGCTCTGAGGAAGGCTGTGGCTGTGCAATGGGGCCTGTGATTCCTGGTTTAAGGCACTCCAGGATTACTGTCACCTTGAACCTCCCTGCTTCTGCGCCTGTGGGCTTGGGTTTCCCTCACATGGGTCTGCTTTTCTGTGTCCTGGAGATGCCTGGAACAGCTGGTGGCCACCTCTGCTATTCTAGATTCAGGGGTGTGAGCACACGCCCTCTTTCTGCTGGCAGGTTTGACCGAACATCCCTGACCCTGGAACTCACAGCCTCTTTCCTTTGCTCCCTTGCTGCCTGGGTGTCCTGTTTCTGGCCTCCATGGGTGGCCCTGCCTGACCCTGTCCTGGCCTGAGGGGCCGGGTGGGGGGTGGAAGGGGTGTGCACAGTGCAGCTCTTGTTCCAGGGATCAGGGTGGGACCAATGCCTGCTCTCGTGTTCCAGCCCCTGGCTTGAGTCTTGGCAGGCCAAAGGGGGGAGCTGCCTCTCTGCCTGCGGTGTCTTCTCAACATCCGTTCCACTGGCAGAGCAGGCCCAGAGCCACCGTGGAAGCTGATCAAGAAGGGCCTTAGCTGGCCTCTCCTTCCAGGCTACTATTGATCCCTTTGCCTCCGGCTCCTCCACCTCATGACCTGTGCTCTAGACCATGATGAAGACAAGGCTGTGGCTGATATGGCTATGGCTAGAGACTGGGTGGACACGACACTGGTCTCAGGGCTGTAGGTACAAGTGCCTCATCTGAGAACTGGAGGTTTCCCAACAAGGCTTGATTAGGGAGATAGAAAATCAGTGAAGGGGATGGGGGCTCAGTGAGGGAAATGGGGCTCTGCGGAGGGATGAGGGCTGTGACTGGGCCCCTGGAAGCCAGTGAGCGGGAGGTCTGGCCTGGGGTCATGAGGGTAAGGGAGCCTTTCCCGGGTTTTATTTCCTAGGAATTTCCTCCCATCTCCAGGGTCCTGCAGGCTGGGGTCAGCTTCCAGAAAGGCATTGGGAATCTTGGAATGGCTCTATCCAGGGATCTTGGGGCCATTTGTCCCTCAGGTCATAACCCTTGGCAAGCCTCCAGGACTGGGATGGGGAGAAAGGGCTGGGCAGTGGGGCCACACCTCAGATTCTTCCTCCTCTGTGAACTCCCTCCCTCCGGCCCCATCCTCAGCATCCTCATCACTGAACCCCCACCTCTTTCATGGAGAATCTCCTCCTTGACTGAGCCCACTCCCATCCCTACAGAGTACCTAGCTCTGTCTGGGTCTCTGTCTCCTTATTGAGCCCAGGTCCCCTCACAGAGCTCTCATGCTACTTTCTTGCCTGCAGGGAGGACTGTCTTGACCCTGGACCCATCCACTCAGGCTAAGCCAAGGACCTATTGCCCAAAGAACTGCAGGGGCTGCTAATGAGAGAGGAGGTACTCATTTGTATTCATTTGCATGGGACCATTTAATATCCAAACGTCCTCGCTTGGGCTGGTAAAGAATAGCCGGCCAGTGTGCACACTATTTGTATATTTCCTTTTAGTGAGGAAAACACTCAAACCCTCCCCCTCCCCAGCTCTCCTGTTTGGATCCTGACTCCAGGAGAACCTGAGTTGGGCTCTGTAGAGAAGGTACAACAGTCAGAATGTTAAATAGGAGCTAGTTTGGGTATTAGACCCCAGAAGTATGCTGAGGACAGGCCTGAGGTGGGAGAGGAGGCGAGGAGTCCCTCCCCATTCCCCAGAGGAAGCCAGGATCTGGAACAGGGAATAGAATGAGAAGGTGAAAAGGTTCTTCGAATGTTAAAATCTGAAGTGGTTCTTAGGGATTTCTTAGACTCTACCCGGTGGCTATACACAGGATAAACATACTACTGATACTCCTTTTCTGCATCCATGACAGACATGATTAATTGATCATGGCACTCTGAGCCCAGAGCCACTTCATCCGAGGCAGCAATTGGCATGTGAAATTAAATCTGTTTGTCTTCCCTGATTAGTTCAACCCTTTCCTTTCCAGACAGGGAACTAAGGTCCAGCAAGGATGAAGAAAATGCAGATTATATCCACCTCCAGCACAGCCTGCTCTGCCTGGAAGCACATGGGTTTTTCCTCTGGAGGATGAGGGAGGGCAGTTCTACTCTGTGCAAGAAAATCATTACAAAAAGGTCCTTTTTGGATGGAATAACAGGTGATTTTTATTTATGACTTGGTGCTTTTCTGCATTTCGCAGGTTCTCTTCAAACATGAATTTATTTCGTAATCAGAAATCCCTCAATAATAATACTAGCTGTCTTTTTATTTTATTTTATTTTAACACAACCTGGTATCTGTTTTAGGTGTTATCTAAATCAACCCTGACAACCATTCTGGGAGGGGAGTGGTGTTATTGTTATTCTCATTTTAAAGAAGGAAAAACCAAGCCTTAGAGGAGTCCAGAAATTTGCCCCAAGGTCACACAGCAACTGGCACAGTTGTGACTCTAGCCACATTAAAGACAGTTAAATCAGTCAAAATTTAATATCAGGGATGGTCTGGGTCTATGGAAGAATGTTGATTTGTATGATCTGTATAATATATATGAGAAGCACCATTTGGGAAATGACTTGCCCACTATCACACTGGATATTGTGGGAGAAAACAGCCTGAGCCCCAGAGAAGGCTGCTGAACTGCCTGGGGAGAGAACAGAGGCCTGGCATGATCCCCCTACCTCTCCCCAGGACCTGGACACCTCCCTCTGCTCAGGACAATAGGAACATTGTGCCCCACAGCATGTAGGATGGCAGGCCACCTCCTGCCAAGGCCCCTGCTCTTCCTCTCAGCATGGAGGGGAGAGGAGAGAATGAAAGATGCTGAGGAAGGCTGTAGGGGTGGCTCAGAGCTGAGCCAACAACAATAGGGGCAGAGCAGTGGGTAGGAGAAAGGGAGAGTCCTCACTCCGCCGGGATTTTGGGAACAGACCATTATCGCAGCAGCATGGGCTGAGCGCTTCCCCTGATCCAGCTTTTGCAGTCGTCTCTCACTGGTGTGCCTGAACCCCTCAGCCCCTTTGTCCACTGTCTCCAAATACCACCCCCTCCTATGTGCCCAGAGCATGGGATGGGGACACCTATGGACTAGTTCCCAAATCTGTGTGACCTTGCCCAAGCCACTTGTCTCTCTGAGTTTCTTCACCTGTGAAATGTAGGTAACAAACCCTACTTTTTAGGGCTGTTCCGAGCATTAAAGGCAATCGTAGAAGTAAAGGACCCCAGCTGGAGTAGGTGAAGCAGCCCAGCATATTCTGGTTGTTAATATGACAGGGCCTCTCCTCTCCCAGCCTGCCCCACACAGCTGGTAACGTGAGGACTGGCCAGGAGAGCTTGTGGGGGAGGAGCCCTCTTCCTTCCTGCCCCTTCCAGCTGGGTATCAAGATCTGAGACCAGATGTGTGGCTGAGTGACTCAGCCCTTTCCTGCCTGGAAACTCCTCCCTGCCTGCCTCACCAGGCTGGGCCAAGGAGGGTGAGACAGCAGATTGAAGGTGGAGGGGTGTTGGTCCTGAACAAGCCCTAGGGAGCTGTAGGGGGAAGGTGGGGGAGGGAGAGGAAAGCGGGGAACGAAGGTAGCCTGCTTGGCTTGCAAGATGGGGATGGGATAGAGGAGGGTCTGTCAAAGAAGAGATTGAGGATGTCCTTGAGTCGAGTCATAGTCACACTGACTCAACCTAAAATGCTCAACTGCTCACCCCTCCTCCTCCCACCTGCTTTCATTCCTTCCTCAATATTTCCAGGCCAGCCCAAGCCCACTTGCCCCGCCTTCCTAGGCCCGCATTCCCACTGGGTACTCCCTTCCTTCCCTGTTTTCTCCTCTTCCCAGCCAGCCACTTCCACTTCCTCATCTCTCACTTAGCAGGTCCTGTTACTGAATCCTCAAAGGCATGGAAGCAGCTCTCTGGAAGTTTACCTCTTAGTTGCCAAATCCCCCACCCAACCCAGTTTGAACTCTCAGGGACAGGAGGCGCTGCTGCCCAAGCCCTTCTTGGAGCTCTTTTCTTGGACTCAAACACCACCCTGCTGGTTCCCTTTCTAGCTCTTGGCAGTTAATTCCCCCTCTGATTTCAGCTTCCTCTCTTCCCCTTAAAGGTACATGTTCTATAATCTCAGTTCTTCGTAGTCTAGGTATGGAGGAGGGATTATGTGCATGGACTTTGATCTCATAGAGACCTGGGTTCAAATCCTGACTCTGCCATTTATTAGCTGTGGAACTTTGGAGAATTTAATTTACTTCTATGAGCCTCAACTTCCTCCTCCATCAAATGGGTTGATATTATGCACCTCCTAGGGATCCAATGGGATAATGCACATAAAGCATTCACCATTGGGTCTGGCACACAGTAAGTTGCTGTTAATATCCTTTCTCACTGGTCGTTATCCTGCCAGCCCCGCCCCTAACTCCTACCTACGGGGCATGTCCAGTTGGTTGTCCCAGTGGCACCTCAGACTGTGAATGGCCAAAAGCAAAATTCCATTCCTTCTCTTTCCTCCCCAAACACTAGCTCCTCTTCTTGATGCCCTATTTCTGTTATTGCCCCCACCCCCGCATTCTTCCATCAGGCCCAGCACCCACAAATGTCATTTATTTGTTCAACAAGTACTTACTGAGAATGCAAAGCTACGTGCAGGGAAGGCAGAGTTAAAAAATAATCGTTAAGGAGCTCATAGTCTGGTGTGGGAGACAAACAATGGAATATAATAAGATAATTGCTCTATTAGAGGTTTGTATGGAGGAAGTCAACTCAGGAAGCCTTCCTAGAGAAGGTAGCATTTGGATTGGCACTTGTAGGCTGAGTAGGAGCTTGAAAGGTGAACAAGTCAGGGAGAGCCCAGGAATCAGCCAAGGGCAAAGGTACAGCGGTGTGAGGTATTAGAGGGCAGAGACTGGCCCAGTCCTCAGAGCTAGAAGCTCGCATTTGTGTTTTAGAGAGCTCCCTGCTGGGGGTGGGCCTGGGGGTAGGGGTGGGAGGAGGAGCAGAAGTAGCAATGAGACCCAGAAGGAGGATTGGAGTCCAAAAGTTTACTCCTGCTTTGCCGTGTGTGCAGGCTGTGCAACCTGGGGAAAGTCACTTGACCTCACTGAGCTACCATCCCTCATCTGTCAAATGGAGATAATAATAGGCACCCGAGAGGATGTTGGGGAGGGCTGAATGAGCTAATGGACGGGAAAGTGCTGGACAAATGTGAACTGTTGTTATTGTAGACAATCGGGCAGGGCAGGCTGTGGTCTAGCCACAACCCCACCTCAAAAATGGCCTCCTCTAGTCTCCTCTGAGCCAGGCCCACATCCTCTCTGCTGGGGGTTGGGGTGCAGGATGCAGGGGAAGGATGCCTTACTCTGGATCCTGGCTCAATGACTGTGTGAGCTGGGACCAGTGTCTTCCTCCCTCTGAGCCTCATTTCTCCAACTGCAAAACAAGGGCTGAAAATCCAACCAGTAAGGCTACTGGGAGGATTCCTGTGACACCTGGTAGGTGATCATTAACAGCAAACAGTTCCCTGTTCTATGCTCCTTGGTCTCCTCCTCCAGGACCTGGCACCAAGCTGAGCAGAGTGGGAAATGGTAAATATTTAATAACAGATTGGCTGAGAGCTCCTGACTGAAGGGACATGTGGAGGAGCCAGAGGACACCTGCTCCTCCAGCAGGGTCTGCTGGGCTCCAGGGTCACCACAGCCAGATCTGGAAGGAACTTTGGCCTTTAGTGACTTCCTGGGGAATCCCAGCTAAACAGGGGCCCTCCCAGTATACTCCATTTCCCTAACACATCTCTCCTATCCTCTCTTATTCTGTCACTCAGAAAGGCAGCAAGTGGATTGGTACCCCATTAAACAAACATTCACTGAGCTCCTCCTCACTATGCCAAGCTTGTGTGTGCCAGCACCAGAGTCAGAGCTGAAGGAGGCCAGTCTCTGTTCTCTAGGGCGGCTAACTTTAGCTTCTGGGAGAGCAATGGAAACATGTGTGCTATAATGCGATTGTATGTGGCTTGGCCAAAGACGGATCTACGAAAAAAAAATCAGACCTTTAGGAAGGGACTTAACCTCTCTGGGCCTCCATTTAACCATCCACAAAATGGGGACAATCTCTTTAGGGTTGTTGTAAGAATAAGGGAGAAGACCTGGTCAGTCTACCAGTGGAGAAGCCACGATGGTGTTGATTATAAGTCCTGTGGTGGACGTCTCCTGGACAAATTCTGTAGGGTTGGGGTGGGGAGTGGAGGCAGGGAGGGATTCTGCATGGAGAAGTAAGGGAAGGCTCAGGAGCACTGGAGCTGGTTCTAAAGGAGAAGCGCTTTGCCAAATGGAAAAATGGGGAGAGGCAGGTCAGGTCAGAGAGTGAAGGGCTCTATGTGTCCAAGAGGCTAGGATTTATCCTGGAGATAACAGGAAGGAATTTAAGCAGTGGAAGGACAAGGTTCCCTCCGGGGCATGTAGAGAAGGGATTGAGGGGGGGTGGGGAGGAGGGGTTAGGAGACTGGAGGACACTGATATAACAGGCTTGGGGGTTGGAGCTCTGCATTTAGTCAGTCACCTGCTAGGTACTCGCCTAAGGTCAAAGATTCAAAGGTTCTCATCCCAGGAATACCCTGCCCCTTAACAGGGATTTACAGAAACAAAACCTTTAGCCAGGGTAGCCACCCAAGGGACCCAGAGCAGTCAGGCAGAGAGCTCCCTGAGCCTCCCCTCCTCTCTAGCCCAGAGGTGCAGCCCCTCCCCCTGCCCCTGCGCCTCCCTTTTGTGAATTTGTGTCTGTGGTTGGCTATGGGCTGAGACAGCAGAAAGAGTTTTTCGGAGTGAGCCAGGGCGAAATCCAAATCCTGATTCTTCTACTAACTAGCTGCATGACCTTGGTCAAATTTCTTAATCTCTCTGAGTTGGTTTTTTAGAAAATGTGCATCTGAGAATGTGTGCATTTGTGTTTCTCTGTGTGTCTGTGTATCAGCTTGTCTGTGTATAATTGTGTGTGTATGTGTGTGTGTGGTGCATCTGTGCATAAGTTTGTGTTTCAGTATGTTTCTATATTTGTGTGTTTATATGTGTTTAGATGTCAGTCTGTCTTAGTGTACCTGTTTACAGTTATCTAGATGTGTCAATGTGTATCTGGGTTTGTGTTTTGCTATATGTAGCTTTGTATCCACATTTGTCAGTGTGAACTGCTGTGCCTGTAGTTGTGTCAACTTGTGTGTATCTCAGCGTGTTTGTGTAGGCGGGGTGGGGGCGTCTCCGAGAATCCACATCCAG
Source organism: Pteropus alecto (assembly GCF_000325575.1). NCBI lineage: Eukaryota > Metazoa > Chordata > Mammalia > Chiroptera > Pteropodidae > Pteropus > Pteropus alecto. The sequence goes on along the minus strand of NW_006443568.1, from coordinate 5,090,272 downwards.
CTGTTTCCCTCTGATCATGGGCAGGGAGCTCTGCCCACACATCTTCACCCTTCCTCCAGCTTCCCCAAGGCCCTGAATGTGGATGTTTCCCTCCTAGCCGTGCCCTTGGGCACAGGGCCAGACTTGCTGCCCAGGACTAGTGGACTGGGTATCTGCAAACACCTTGAGGGCCCCACCCAGCAGCCCCCTACACAAAGCCTTATCAGCTGGCAGGCCCAGGCTGGTCATCCCCCTGTTTGGGGGGTGAGAACTGAGCACTCCTTGGAGAGCAGTGGGCCCTGTGGATCTTGGGGTCAGGAAATTCCTGCTCTCTCAGCCTAGGTCAGTGTCCATCTGGCTCAGCTATTTGAGCTTGTCAGATGCAGCCAGACAGTTGGGAAACAAAGCATGTCTCCATGACAACCCACCTCCGCCTTAGAACTTCGGCAGTTCAGTGGTTTTGTGGCCCCTTCTTCAGGCCCAGCGCTGGAAAGGGTGTGGATGGTGAGGATGAGTAATGAAGCTCTGCATATATGCACTATATCCCACCCCCAACATCCAACACACTCAAATACCTCCACACACACATTCCTTTCTTAGGTGAAATCATCAGATGTTCAGATGGAGAAACCGGTGCCCAGAGAGGGCAAGTGTTTTACCCAAGGACACCCAGCAAGTTAGTGGCAGGACTGAGATGAGAACCAGGTTAGGCTAACTTTTGATAAGCCATTAAGCTGGGCTGGCTGGATAACTCATTTCTGTGCAGACCTCAAAACAAAGCTTCTCCTGACATTTCTACCAAGTTGTTAAAACTCTTACCATTTGCCCCTGCATGTCGATGAAATGCAGTATTTTCTAATTACTATCTGCCACAGAAGTAAATTAAATGCTGGTTCTCAGTTAAAACCATAACCATCACCTATACCTTCGGGTTTCAAATTTTTCGTCCATCAGAATGTCATCACTGTTCTCACCAAGATTTACTTTGTAAAGGTTACAAGTTTTGAGTTACAAAATAATTTTGTACTTATAAAAACATTCCTTTTGTTCATTTTATTTCAGATAAAATTTGGGTAGCTTTTGTTTGAGGGGGAAAACATAAGTTCCAATGCTAAAAGGAAGTTTGAAAACCATCTTTCTATACTGGGAACAGCTAGGAAAGTGACAATCTGATCACATAACAGCTGGTCAGTCTGGAAGCCTGGAGCACAGAGCTGGTGCTCAGGAGATAATTGCTGAACGGATGAAGGGAATCAGGATTCGTTTCATACTGGAAGCCGGGCAGCGGCGACGGCTACTTTTCCTTTCTCTCTTGTTTCTTTCCCTGCTCTCACCTCTTCCCCCTCCCCTCATATCTTTCCTCCCTCAGCCTCCTAAGGGCTGGGATCGACTCTGAACTGGGAGCCCACAAGACTCCACTGATTCCAGCCACATACCCCTAACACCTTGGGGTTATCTCACCTCTCAACCCAGCAAGGAAAATGGGTGGAATTAGGCTTGGGGCCTGGTTCTAAGAGATGCTGGGAGGATCAAAGAAGATCTTAGCAGGGAGGTTGTTTGAAATGTTTACACGCTGCCATAGAAGTTAGGAGCCACACAGTAGGGGATACAGAAATGTCCACTGTGGGAATGAGACCTGCAGGATTCTCCCCTCACCCCCACTCCTAGGCTAGGAAGGAGAGAGGGGGAGGGCATCTGATGCAAGGAGCCCCTTTCAATCTTCTCTTCCCACTAAAAAAGGGTCAAAGGGTAGATTATTAGATTTCATTCTAAAACAAGAATCCTTTTAAGAATCTGGTTAAAGCCATTTGGACTTTTCCCCAGATCAACATATGTAAGTGCATTCAAAGTTAAGCAGAACATTTTGGGAGATTTCTGGAGGCCCAGCAGTGACCTCAAGATAAATACTCCCCTTCTCCAGGGTCTTAACTGCCAACTCTTGAAAGCAGCTCGGGTGGGGTGGGGTGGAGAAGGGTACCTGGCACAAAGCAGGTGCTCGATTAGGAAACATACACATATACACACACACACACACATGAACACAAGTCAGTTTTAAGTTCCACTTCTGTCCAGAGATATCTGTGTGACTGTTTGGCAAGTCACTCCACCTCTCTTAGGCTTTCTTATCCATAGAATAGGAATACAATTATTAATCTCTCACCTTCAACTTTGCAGAATTGCCCCACCCTCCACTATACTTCTGGCTCCTCCAATTGGTCTAAGCACTGAAGGAAGCCACAGGAGCTCCCAACGCTGGCTGTGTGATTTGCAGGCTCTTTCTCTTCCTGGTGTCTCTGTATAACGAAGGAGACCCAGCCAAACTTTGGCCTGGCTGCCCAGGCTGGAGTCTGTGGGGAGGAGGCCATGTTCAGCGGGGGACAAAGCTGGAGCCTATGGGAGGCAGGTCTCCCACGGTGGAGGGTGGTGGAGGGTTAGATGGGTGTGAGGGCAATATGGGGTAGTCCTGGGTTTTCCAAAATCATAAGGCCTGGAGGCTGCTGTCCCAAGTCTGGTTATTGCTGGTTCTTCCCTGGGGACAGGTTGGCACTTCCTGCCTGGTCAGGTGATGGCCTGGCTCCCGGATGGACTTTGGGCCCTGGTGACAGGAGCTGCTGGGAAGTCAGTTTCCTTAGCTGTCCATAGGGCCTGCAAAGAAATGTAGCTGAGCTGAGCAATCCTGAATCCAGAGAGCAGGGTTGCAAGCTAGCCTGTCCCAGGTTAGCCCTCTTTTGGTGTCTTAGAAGCATGTCTGTCCATTAGGCCAGGAGACAAGAGGGAAAGCTGGGGTCTGAGGGTGGTCTAGGTTGGAGATGGGAGGTGAGAATGTCTGGGTGTTGGAGTTAGGAATGGTGAAAAGAATATAACACTGACCTCTTCCCATTCCCCACCTTCTTCTCCGCTTCTCCAAATCAGGGGACCTAATTCTATGGGTTGACTTATGCAGATTCTGGTTTGAGGGGAGCCTTTGCTGAAGAATTATGTGAGCCATTGGCAGGACCAACTTCATGGGTATAGTTGCACATTGTCTTGCTCTCAGAAGGGCCCTATCCTTGGTTGAATGCTTTGTTGTTGTTCTCTTGAAATTTTTAATACTTTGAACAAAAGGCCCTGCATTTTCATTTCGCATTGGGCCCTGCAAACTAGGTAGCCATCCTGGCCAGTGGGAAGAAGGTTGGTAGGGGCCAAGACTAACCAATATTCCTCTCCGGATCATCCCTTCCACAAGCCAGAGTATATTTGCCTTCCTCTCTCCTCCCTACCTAATGCATCCAGACTATGCAAAAGGCCAAAGCCCTGCACACTGCTCTCTCCAAATCTCAGCCTTACCTATGACACTTTTCCTTTGATACACACCAACCGAGAGAGAGAGGCAGGGTCCTTAGGGCTAGGGCTGGGCTGGGCAGAGAGCACCATGAGGACAGGGGCCAGTGTGATTCCTGTGCATGACAGTGCTTGATCCAGAATGGGTGTTCTGGGATTGTGGACTGGATCTGAATGAATGTCAGTTAGAAGGGAAACTGAGGCCCAGCAAGGACAGTGATACGCCCCAGGATCCTCAGATGAGGAAAATGTCTGTAATGGCCCAGGTTTGCCATAACTGAGCCCCTGGGGACACTCAGGGGCAAAGGCAGGTTAGGGAGGTCACATTCTGCACTCTAATCATCTTTTAGTATTACAGAGAATGTTGTCTACACTATGCCAGGGCTGACTAAACTGGCTGCCTCAGACAAACGGTTCTTTGCCCTTATGGAGACCAAGACCAGGGAGGAAGCTATGTAACGAGGATCAGGTTGGTTGACAAAGACAAACTCTAACTGGTATGGTGATCATG
>NW_006443568.1:5085052-5086383 GCF_000325575.1 Pteropus alecto | reverse complement strand
AACCCACACATGGCCCCTAGGGAAATTTCTAGCCTCTGGGGACCAGGCCGAGACAAGACCCAGATTGTGGGTCTTGGCTTCCCCACTGCTGACCACTTCTGGGCTCTTGGGCAATCCCTGTCCCCTCCTGGCCTCAGTTTTCCTTCTGTACTATGGAGGTAATACTCCCTTCCCTGCTTCCCTCCTAGCTTATTGTGGGATCAGATGATATAAAAGTGCTTGGTCAGCTATAATCAAGAGCCAGAGGCCTGGAGGAAATGAGCACAGCACTTTCATGATTGTTAAAGGCTTTCTTCCCTAGCAGCTTCCCCAGTTACTTCTCATCTACAGAGGATCTCAGAGCACCTTGTAAGCTGTGAGTTTATCAAGCCCCAGTTCAGCCCTAATCAGTGTTGAGCACCTCAGAGGGAAATCTAGACTCAGGCAGGGATGCCTTGGGGCCTCACAACCTAGGCCAAGGGTAAACTGAGGCAGGGTGGGTGGGAGGAGGCGGGAGGTAGACAGGGTAAAGGGCGTTAAATATGTGGTGAGAGAAAGAAACCTAACTATGGGAGGTGAACATACAGTGTAAATATATATATGCCTTACTGTTAAAGTGTACAGCTGAAACTTATTGGATTCCGTTAACCAATATCACCATAAAAATAATTAATAAAAAAATAATAAACTTTTATGTCAAAAAAGAAAACAAACAAACAAACAAAAAAACAAAAGAAAACGTAGGCAGGGCTCTCCTCATCCCAGCTGCCCAAAGGTGAAGCAGGAACCCAGGAGGCCTGGGACCCAGGTACACACTTAGGATTGTTGGTAGTTGGGGGAAGGGGTGCTGAGGGAGGGAAAAGCAGCAAAGAAGACGCGACTCCTAACAACCAGATTGGGAAAGGAAAGCTCTCCTCTCCCAATCTGGTTGTTAGGAGTCGCGTCTTCTTTGGTAGGTCGCAGGCCTTAGGCGTGGCTGAACCTTGTCTGTAGAGCACAACCTCCAGTACTGTCCGGGTCCTGGAAAGAATTCTCAGAATTCCCTTATTCCAGGTAGAGAATTCCATAATCCCCCATCTCTTCCTGGATCAAACTCAGGGTACCAGCTCTCTTGGGGTCCTGCCCCAGCATTTCTCTTCCCCTTCCCTGAGCGCCCTCTTCCAACCGCTGCCAGGGCCTCCCTCTAGCTAACCGAGTACCCTTTGGTGGCTCTGCCGGGACAGAACCTCAGTACCGCCCCCTCCGGACCCGCCCCGCGACCCCGCCCTCTCGGTCCCGGGCAGTCCACGCGACTCCGGGGGCTCTGGGCCACCGGCTTTCGGCCTCCCTAGCCCAGAAGCGCCCAGGGCGGG
>NW_006443568.1:5034202-5084678 GCF_000325575.1 Pteropus alecto | reverse complement strand
CGTCTGGCCTTCGCCGCGCCTTCAACTGGCTGCGGGGCAAGCGGCGCAAGAAGAAGGCGGCGGGGGCGGAGGGCGCCGAACCTGCCGCCCTCCGGGCCAAGAAAGCGGACGACAAGGCCAAGAGGGCCAAGGGTAAAGGCCGAGGTAAGGTGCGGGGCACCTGGGTTGCGCGCCGGGCGGCGCCCAGGGTGCGGTTAGGGTGGCTCTGCTGGGGGTCCGCGGCTGTTGGGAGGGGGGAAGAGTGAGCCCCTAGGCGCTGGTGCTGGGGCAGCGAAGAACCTGAGCAGCCCCAGTCGGCGCCACCCCCCAGCATTTCCTAGACCTGAGCCTTGTCCCACTCTAGGGAGAGGAGACCCCTGGCTCGGGCTGGGATCCCTTGGCTTAAGCAGGAAGTGCTGGCAGTCTGGCTCTTGGGACGGTGAGGCAAGCCGCCATCCCTCAGGCTCACCCAGGTTTTGCCCTCTGCTGAGTCAGGGGGTCAGAGATTGACTCTGGCCTGGGGCCAATGGGAGAAGCAAGTGGCTCTGCGTCTCTGGTGGGAGTCCCTCTGGGTCTGAAAGATCAATGCACTCAAAAGGTGTTTCAGCCGGCTGGGTGGATCTGGGTTTTGAGTTCCACAAAGGACCCAGCATGGAGCATAGCATGTTTTAAGTTCTTAAGTGTTAGCTTTTCCCTCTTGGTCCCCCTCGCCACTCACTTGGGCCAAACTGCAAACATCCACCTTTTGGGGTGGTGAGCTCACAGCTGTGAACCAACCGCCCCTCCCCTTCACAACTTCCCCCAGTTATGTTAGAAACATACCAGTGTTGGATGTGTGCTTAGAGATGGGGGAGACTGAGGCCCAAGTTAAAAGAGGGGCTGTACCTGGGCTGGGGTGCGTACTTAAAATACAACAGATAATTCCCTGCCTCTGGGCTCCCCCTGGCCTGATGATTGGGCGGCCAGAGGGGAGGCTGACTTGATCCATATGTGCTGGGGTTACTTTTCTTTTGGCCACTTGCTTGGTTCTTCCCTCATTTCCCACTCTGTTTTTGTCTTCCGTTTGAAGGGGAGGTTATGAGTCTCTGCAAGAGGGTGGGGCTCCCTTGGGGCTTGCCATGCTCAGAAGTCCACCTTTACTATGCTCCTGCTGCCATGCTTGAAATGAGGAAATGGCGGTGTGTGCGGCCCATCCCATTCTGCCTGTGTTTACCTTCCCAGTGTCCTTTAACCACCTTCTCTGGAGGCGAATTAAAGGAACACTTTAGGGATCAGGAAGAGGGTGAAAAGCCTCTTGTGTGATTGCATCCGGCCTCATCTTCCTTTTGGATAAGGGCCCTGCTCCCCTGCAGCTCAGCCACAAACAGAAGTAGGGTGCTGGGGTGGCTGGGCTAGGCCTCGAGGGAGGGTTTGGGTGAGGGCTGTTTCCAGGGTCTGTCCCAGGCTTGCGCCACTGGGATTCAGTTTGAAGTTTCCCTATCTCACTCAAGAGGGCATGGGTCAGAATTGCAGCAGGATGGATTGTGGTCAGATTGTCAAGATTGGAGATAGGAGGCTAGTGGTGTACCTCATGGCAGTGGACGTTTTTCCCCTGGGAGACCAGCCTGGAGGCAGGCAGAGGATGGAAAAGCTGATTTATAGGCCCCTGCTCCAACAGCTTGGATTAGAGGTCATTGGGTCAGTGGCCAGGCCTCCCCTTGCTTTATATTTTGCTATCAGGTAGCACTGGGCTTTCTGGGCAGTAGGTCAGCCTGATTTCAGCCCACGTGCAGAAAACACCTCTTCTGCCCCTGGCTGTTGTTTCCACAGGTCTGGGGGTGGCCTCAGGTATGACTGGAGGAAGTACTGCTCCCTTTTGCTCCAACCTCCTATTATTCCAATTGTTTCCGTGTCACTTGCCTGGCTCTACTTCTTTTCTCTTTATTAAGAGAAATAAATCTGATCTCTTTAATCTCCACTGGCACTGCTGGTCAGGAAGGGGAAGCCCAAAGAAGGCTTAACTCTTTCTGGGGGATATATTCAAATAGAGAGTGGCGGAGATGGGGAGGAGGGATATACAGAAAATTCCTGGAGGGTCAAGGGCCTTTGCTGAGAAGTTCGTTATCTTCCTTATCCCAACCTCTGAACCAAGGACCCAGGGTTGCAGGTCTTGGCTCTGCTAATCTGATTCCCCTTCATTAACATGGGGAAACTGAGTTTGGATTAGAATTTTGAGCACGTATCTTCCAGGACTCTCTTTGCTCCCCTTACTGTCCTGCATAGACTTAGAAAAAAAGAGAGGCCATCTGACATTTATTTATTATTCTGTATGTGCCAGGAGCCTTGTATCCATTAGCTCATTTGAGCCCATTTGCAGATGAAAAAATTGAGGCTCAGGGACAGTGATTGATTTGCCCAAACCAGAGTTTGAACTAAAATTATCTGCCTCCCAAATTGGTGCAGTTGTCATGGCTCTCTCAAGGATAAAGACCAGTGGGTGTGTAAGGCTTAAAGATCTCATCCAACCCATTCTACAGATAAGAAAAGGCCCAGAGAGAAGTGAGGGAACTTAATAGAGTGAGAAGAGTATCCCAGTCAGGCAAAGGAGAGTTCAAATCCGCTCTCTGCTGCTAGCAAGCCCGGTGGCATTGGGCAAGCAACTTCCCTGTGCCTCACTGATTCCATTACTGTCTCAGGAAAGAGAGGAGACCTTCTCACAGGAGTGACCCTCTGGCTGGACACTGCCTTGATGGGTCTGTGACCTTTCTATTTCTCCAAGATTCTCACAAGAGAGGATGTGAAAATTATATAAAAGTGAAGACACCATAGAAATGGAAGGGATTGCTATTACTGTGTTTATAAGTTTAAGCATTCTAAGGACCCAGTCTGGAAGGAATGTGCTCTGAAGCTGACAGGACAACTCTGCTGCCCTGGTCTGCTCCTCTCAGGCCACGAGATACCAGCAGGTTATTAACTCCTCCAAAATTCAATTTCCTTATTTGTAAAATAGGGATGATAAATCTGGGCTTTACAGGGGTGTTTCAAGGATCAAGTTAGATAACAGACATGCACATGCTTCATGAACTATGGAGCATGGTCCAGACTGTAGTAAGTTTGTGATGCTAAAGACTTGACATTAGCTAAGTTCATCATGATCATATTTGCAAAACAACTCACTTGGTTACACCTCAGATACCTGTGGTGATGATTATTGAGGCCGGGGGGATCCGCAGAAGATGGAGTCTTACCTTTGTCCAACAGGAGGACACAGGCATAAGTAAAGGTAAACAAACAAACGAAAATCCATATTTTCCAGAAGTATCAGCTGGACTCTAGTCCAGTGTGGAGAGGAAGTATTTCTGGGCCAGATGCCAGAACTGGAGTCCAGTAATCAGGGGAGGCTTTCTGGTAGAGGTGAGCAGGGTGTGGAAGGAAGGCAGGGTGCTGGCTAATTTGAAGGAGAAGAGAAGTAACATGAAGGCTGCTGTGTGCCAGACCATGGCCAGGCGTTTTTATGAGTGTTTCCCCTGCCCTCACAACCTGGGAGGTGGGCAGTTATTACCATTTATAGATGAGGAAATAGGCTTGGAGGGGGAAAGTAAGTCGATTAGAGTCATTCAGGTTCATTCATTTGAAAAAGACATTCTTTACTACAGGGGTCCCCAACCCCCGGGTGGTGGACTGATATTGGTCTGTGGCCTGTTAGGAACTGGGCTGCAGAGCAGGAGGTGAGCGGCGGGTAGCATGGCCAAAGCTTCATCTGTATTTGCAGCCGCTCCCCAGTGCTAGCATAACCTCCTCAGCTCCACCTCAGATTATCAGGCATTAGATTTTCATAGGAGCACCAGTCCCTCATGCCAAAAAGGTTGGGGACCTCTGCTTTACTTTATAGTGTCAGGCACTGTTTGGGTAATGCGAATACCAGGGCCAAGACAGGCAAGGTCCCCACCTGCATGGAAGTGATGTTCACAGCATGGTAGTGACAGAAGCACTCAGTCTGCCACCAGATGCCATACTTCTAACAAAACAATATGAGGTTGGATGTGTTTCTGACTCTGGAGAGCAGTAACTGCTGTTGTCTTAGATAGGAATAGTTTTGGAGAAAGGAGTTTGTAGCCCTCCTGAAGCTTTCTTTTGGGGAGTGGGCAGTGGCTGGGGGTGGGAATGCTGATGGCTCCTATACTGATAGTTAGAATTCAGGAGCCACCCTGCCAGGCCCAGCAGATTTAATCCAATGAACTCTGGCCACTTAGAGAGACCTGCTGTTGGCGTGGGGTTGCAGACACCTGAGATTGAGTTCTGCTCTGCTGTATGACCTGGGCCAAGTCCTGCCCTACTCTGGGACAGACATGGCCTGTCTTGACAAAGATAGGATTTTATGGCCGCTGAGATACTTTCTAGTTCTAGAATTCTATGGGTTTGAGAATGGGCTGAAAGAGCAAGCTGATGGGGGTTAGAGGTATAGGGGTGGGAGCTATGTCCAGGAAAGGAGAGCCTACTTTTGCTCATAGATAACACATTGAGACCCAGTGGCCTGGATATCATAGGAAGGTGGATAAGAAGAGTGCAATGTAATAATGCTACCTCTCCTTGCGGAGGAAGGGGCCTGTATCATCCAATGGGAGAATGACTTCTATAGAGGAGTCTGGGTCCACCTCCTTCAGGCCCCTGTGCAGGGATGGGCATTGTCTGTCTTGGGTCCAGATGAAAGAGGGAGCCTCACTAGTATATTTCACAAATACTTATTAAATATTTAATATTAGGTATAAGTACCTACTCTGTGCCAGACACTGTCCTGGGGATGAATGAGAGACAAAGTCCCAGTCCTCGTGAACTTCACAATTTGAGGGAGGCAGAAACCAGGGTCAGGGAGGCAATTAAGGGTCAAAAAGGTGACAAAGGAGGTAGAACAGTGATCCCCAGGGAGATCAGGGATGGCTTCCCTAAGGAGGTGACATGTGAACTAAAATGGAAGGATTTGGAGAAGTTGGGGTTGAGCGTTTTGCAGCGCTGGAATCAGGCAAGGTACCTGCTGGGGGCTGGGACCACCTGGCTGTTTGGGCCCTGTGGGGCACAAGAATTGGCATACCTCACTGTTCTGAACACTGAGGGCAGGAGCTAAGTTGACTGACTGTCTTTTCCCTTCTGCCCTGCCCAGCACTAAGTGGCTTTGGGTGATAGATGATATGGGCCCCCTGGGATCCTAGACACTCAGAATTGATGGCCTAAGATGTCAGAGGGAGCCCTCATTGCACATGCAGATGGGCAGCTGAGGCCCAGAGGAAGTGACTTGCTTAGGGTCATACACCCAGCCAGCATTAGAGGTAGAACAGGTGCCCATACCTGCCAGGCTGGCTTCAGCTTCCCCACTCCTTTGTTTTGATTTCAAATAGAAAATCCCATCCCAGAGAGGTATCTCTAGTAGGGGTGGGATGAGGCCAAGAAGGCCTCCATCTCTGCCCTTATCTCTGATAACTTCTAGGGCCGGTTCCAGCTGCCTCTCTCTCTCCCTCCTTGTGGAGGCCCAGAATCTGCACCCATGGCACACACCCCAGCCTTCTCCTGGGAATCCCCTCAGGCTGGAGGGATCCTCCCCCAACTAATCTCTCCCTCTCCTGTCCCCGAAGCAGGACTGCCAGCAAGGTTTGCTGAACTGGGGTGAGAAAAATCTACACTCTGTTGTCTGCAGAGGGCCAAGGGAGAGCCTCCCCTCACCCACCTGCCCCTTGGAAATCCCCCTTTCCCCAAACCCTGAAAGCTGTCTCAGCTGCTCCTGGCCTGTCACATGCTGCTGAAAACTAATGAGAGGAGGCATTGTTTATTATGTGGGCCACAGTGAATGTGGTGGGGTGGGGAGAGCAGGTATATACACCTCCACCTTCCATCTTCAGACCTCACGGCCCCTTGGCTGACTTGGGGAAGGAAGTAGATGGAAGCAGCTTCCTTGGGCAGGAGGGGGAAATCTCTACTTCCCCAATTATTATACTTCACTGTACTCTATGCTCTTGTGTCCACTGTCCTCGGGGGCTGGTTCATCAAAGGCTGTCAGCTCCACTCATAGGGTGCCTGGCTCTGTGCTTGACATGGAAAGGAGACAGACAGCTCAGCTTGTCAAGAGTTTAAACCCCAAATCTTCTGGCAAACTACATGATTCCCAGGAGGCTGCTGGTGGGGTGTTCTCCAAGTAGGGCCTCCTGTCTGCTTAGGACACCCTCTTCTCCAGGTCTTTAGCCAGGTGAGGCCATCACCACCATTCTCCAAGAGGGTCACGAGGCACTCAAGCCCTGTGTTGTGGTCCTAAGAGTTCTGGTGCATACACCTTCCATACCACCTACTTCTCACCAGTCCTACCCCAGGTTCTCCCATGCTCTTGGCTGTGGGCAGTTCTCTTCCTTCAGGATCCTGGAGTAAGCAAAGCCTTTGTAGTAAAAGAAAGTAAGACTGGAAGAGTGCCCTGGACTCTCCTGCCCATGCCTCTTCACCTCCAATAGTACTTAAGTGTCATCATTTCCACCTCCACCAGTATGCAAGCCCCACCATCTCTACCTCCACCAGTGTCTCTTCAACTCGTATGGCACACCTACTGTGTGCGGGACATTAGGCTGAACCTGGGGTTACTAAGAACTTGTCTTGAGACAACTGCTGGGAGCCCTGAGTTGTAAACAGGTCTATGTTAGCAGGCAGCACTGATGCCCATGGGAGTATGGAGAACTGAGCTAGGGGAGGAGTGGGGGCAAGGAAAACTTTATGGAGGAGTAGACTATGGAGCAGGGCCTTGAGGATAACAAGGAATATTCCAGGCAAAGGTGGAAGAGGAAGGAGTATGTGTAAGTCTGGAGGTGTGTACTGGGGAGTGGCGAGCAGTTTTGTGTAGCTGGAGCTCTGAGAATGAGATGGGTGTGGTTGGAGATGAGGTTGAACTGGTGGGCGGGGGCAGCTCCTGCACAGCCTCCTGTGATGGCCAAGGCACCTGCTACACAGACATCCTCCAAGGTCCTTTCCATACTTGTCCTCACTCAATTCATCCTGAATTTAGACTTTACCCTTGAGTATTCTCTCTGTTCCTCCATACCACCTTTCCCCTTGTGGGCCTTGGTTTCCCTATCTGTAAACTAAGGAAATTGAGCTAGCAAATCTCTGAAGTCTCTTCCAGCTTTGACACTAGGACCCTCTTCTCTGTGCAAAGCAGAGAGCCTTGTGCACACAGCTTGGTATACAGTGTATGCTCAATAAGTATTTTCTGGATAGATGAATAAAATACAGACCCTCAGAGGCTGCACTGTTGTCAGCCTCAGACTCTTAGCAAGAGATAGGCCTATGGGGGAGGAGATTGGCTCTGACTCTCCCATTTTGTAGGAAAGGAACAGGGTGTTCTGGAGCCACTGGGCATAAGAGGCAGCATGGTGTAGTGGAGGGGCTTGCCCAGGTGGCAGAAAGTATGAGCCATATGGGGATTAGAACTGAGGGCTCTGGACTCCCAGCCCAGCGCTCTCTCTGCTACACCATGCTGCCCCTAGTTGGAGAGACAGGGCAGAATGATGGTAAAGGAGAGTTATTGCCCAGACTGTGGGGCTCTGGGAAGTTCCCTGGGCACAAGGGTGCTTGTGGGGGCAGCCTGGCGGTCTGGAAGCTTTCAGAAGAGGCGAAGTTTGGCCTGGGTTTTGAAAAACAAAGAGTTGTATAAGGGGAGATGCGTGAAGGACATATAGATCTACAGATGCACACAGACATGAGTGGTTTTACATACGTTTACGCATTATACTTTCCATTACTTAAACTTATGTGCACACATGCATACAAATGTAGATATGGGCATACTCTCAATAAACATAATTGCAGTCATACGGATACACAAAAGCACATGCAATTACACAATCTATAGATAAACATATTCACACCTGTATTCACACAGGCAGACTGTTACCCACTCAAATACATAAAACCAGTGATACCCAGTCACTTTGAGAGAGACAGTCACAATTATGTAGGCAGATACAGAAAAACACACATCTAGACATTTGAAATCAGACCCCAATGATATGGATGTAGGCACACAGTCACACACAGATGATTATACAGAAAGGAACCCATATGTTCAGGGTCACAGATATATACACAGCCACATTCAAGCACACAGCTACGGATGCCCAATTATATGCCTGCCTTCTAGGTCATGCGGGGGCATAAACTGGAGGGGTGGTACCATGGATTAGTGGGGATTGCAGTCAGTCTGGGTTTGAGTCCTAGCCCTATAGCTTAATGCTGTTTGACTTTGGGCTAGTCAGGTGACTTTGTGAAACCTCAATTTTCCCATCTGTAAAATGGGGCTGATAAAAGTACCTACCTTACATAATTGCTTTGTGGATGAAATAATGTATGAATGCCGTTATCACAGAGCCTGGCACATAGTACGCACTATATAAAAGGGTGCTACTATTATTTTGAATACCATTACTACAGAAATACAGTCAGATCGATACATTTGTACACACAGGCACAGACAGGAGATGCACACATAGACACGTGACACGTGGCTATGTGGGCCCTAGCGGCAGCAGGGCCCCGGACCCTGGCTGTCTGGAGCCTGGTTCCTGGTTATCCTGGTTCTACTGCAGTCCTCAGATAGGTGGCCTTTGGGCTAAGAGAGCGAGCGACCCGCCAGCCCCACCTTTGGATAGGCCCTACCTTTCCCGGAGCGCTCTGGGCGGGTCGGCTCAGATGGTCTCCCAGGTTCTGGGGGGCGGAGCCTACGGGGCAGACGTCAGGTCCCGCCTCTCCGCCTGGCCCGCCTCTGGCCCGACCATTGGCCGCAGAGCCCGGGGGCGTGGCCGAGCTGGGGCTGGGGGCGTCTGCGGTGGCCGCCCGCGCGTCTCTCTCCCTGCCTCCCGGGGCTGCGGGCCCGGCGGCAGGGCTGGTTGGGCTGCGCCTGGGTTCCCGCGCCGGCTCTTGCGCCCGCCATGGGCAACTCACACCACAAGAGGAAGGCCCCCAGCTGCCCCCGGGCCCGCAGTTTCTGGCGGTTCGGGCGGTCCGCGAAGCGGCCGGCAGGTAGGGGCTGGGAGTGGGGGCGGGGCAGGCGGGGAGGAGGGTCTCCCTGCTGCAGCCGCCGCCACCGCTGCTGCCCCCTCCCGGGGCTTGGCGGGTGTGAGTGTGGAGGGCCGGGAATCCCCCGCACGGACCCCACATGCACATAGAGACACACGGACATACGAATGCCCACGGGAGGCATATATATATGTTCACAATTTACACAGTCACACAACACCCACTCGGATGTACAGATATGCAGACACAAAATCACATACACATTCACACTTAACACCATTGCTGTAGGATGGACAGATCCTGAGACACAGGTACATACGTGTATATATATGTATACGGTTTACAGAGCCACTCGAACTACACCACACGCGCAGAATCAGACACCCAGTCATACACCACAGCCATGTAGGTACAGTTGCCCAACGTGTTAGGCACACAGATGTACACACGAGTTCAAAACTGCACAACTAACCGGACTCAGACTCAGGCAGAAAAACACGCTAAGGCACTTACACACACACACACACACACACACACACACACACACACACACACACACTTACAGTTGTTTCCCAGGCTTTAGCCCCCAACTGGCTGAAAGTTTGCAAAAGGGAGGGGAGAAAAAGGTGAAGGGAAGAAGCAGGAAGCCAGGGGCTGGAAGCTCAGGGCCACCTCCATCTGGCACGATCGGGAGTCGGACTGGTTCTCTGGGCTCCCTCCCCACCCCCACCCGCTCCGCCGCTGCCTTTCCGTCTCCCTTCCCCCCACCCGCGGTCCCTGTGGTCGCTGCCGCATCTCCCCTCTTTCAGTGCAGCCACCGAGCTGGAACACAGCCTTCCCGGCGTGCTGCGGGATCCCTCCGCGGGTCACATTCCAGCCTCCAAGGGGTGGGGGAGAATGGGGAAGGCCTCCCACCCCAGGGCTTGGAGAGGGATTCCTGGTTTCCCTCAGCCGGTGCGGCAGTTAAAGGTATCCCCCAGAGTACCAAGGGGTGTTGAAGGAGGGGGCTGTTGAGGGTGCATGGTTCCCTCACCTGATGAATCCAGAGATGGGGTAGAGGTGGGCCGGGGGATCCACCTCCCCTGCCCCTCCACTTTCCCAGGAAGATAAGGGGTCTCCAACACAGGCAGTTACCTGCTGGTCATTGGGAGTGAGAGAATCCGGGAGAGGGTGGGGTGGGGGCTCTCTTCTGTAGTGGGAGAATCCACCCCTGTCTTCCTAGGATGGCCCACATTCCTAGAGGTTCTGAATTGAGCCTAATGATCTCATCCCTCCATGCAGGGCGACATAGAAAGAGCTTGGGCTAGGAATTGGGGGTTCTTCATTCTCAGTGTGGCTGTGGTATGGACTCTAGTGACCTTGAACAGGTAGCTTTCACTTCTCTGGATCTTCCTGGCTCCTGGGGGGGGTGCTGTTTGTGAAATTAGGGGGGGCTTAGCTTAGGTGACATCTTGGGACCCTTACAGACTGGCTAGCCATTTTGTGGATAAAGAGACTGAGGTCTAGAGAACATGGGCTTGCCCAAGGTCATTTGTCTCCAGTGGTTTGAAGACAAATCATAATAATCAAAATAATAATAATAGGAAAAGGGTTAATTAAGTTCTGAGGATTCTTCCGAAAGTGGGTTGATGAGAGACTCCAGGACTTTCCAGGAGACTCGTGGTCCCAGCAATCCTAAAATCCAGGCTCTGCTCAGCTGTCTGCTTGGGATGTGCACCAAGTGGATGGGGCTGGGACTGGGGCTCTTCATCTGCTCTCCCATGGTCACTCTAATCTGATGGTTTCCTGAGAACCAACTGTGGGTCCAGACTTGTGACCATTTGTGGTGGGGAGAGAGAGATTAAGAGGGCTGTGTTTACAGTCTCCTGCACGCTGGCCCTGAAGGAAGGGGCCCAGGGCTTTTAGCAGCTGTGCTCTTCCAGTTCCTGCTGCAACTCAAGGGTCAACCAGGCTTTAAGGTGTTCCTACGAAACCAGCGCAGTGTCAAGGCAACACAGGAGTAAGTGCGGGGGCTAGGGACTGTTCTAGGCCATATATCAAAAGGCTTTTAGGTTGGGGTCAGTTTTAGGAAACTGAGGAGGTGGTCTTAATTTGGTCTTTGAAGAAACTGCAGGATTGAATTAGTCCTGAATTGTTGACTAAGTGAGAGAACACAGCCAGGGTCGCATTTCATCTCTGGGGTATGGTGAGCAAAGGCATGGAGTTGAGACTTAGCATGGAGATTGGAGAGAAAAAGTAGTTGAGGCTCTTTCCTGGTGCCTGGGAGAAGTTCTGTTGTGAATGCAAACTTCAGTCCCTTTGGTTTTACTTTTACTGAGGTTTCTAAAACCTCCCTGACCTCAGCCTCAGGTGTCACAGACCCAGGTATGGTACTGGGGCTTGAGTACTTATTCATTTGATTAATCTGTGAGAGGATGAGGGAAAATCAAGGCAAGTAGAAAGGGGCGGAGTTTACAGGCAATATGGAGCCAGTGCAGATGTTTGAGCAAGGGAGGAGCCTGTGAAAGTGGTGTGTTAAGAAGAAAGTGGTGTCTCTGGGGTGGAGGCAGGTGCAGGCAGGACAGGTTGGCAGGTGGGGTGGTGAGAGTGGAAGCTCAGAGAGCAGCCAGGAGGCTGTTGCAGTAATTCAGGGAAGAGGTGATGAGGTGAGGGTTGGGGACAGGGTGGGGGCTGTAGGAGTGGAGAGGAGTGGCAGCGACAGAGGCACTGTGGAGGAGGTGACAGAAGTCATAGGACCTGGAATTAATCAGATGTTGGTAGTTAGGGCCAGATAGGGCTGTGAAGTCTCTGTGCTTGAGACTGCTTAGCTGGGGGATGATAGCAGAGATAACAGATAAAAAGGAGGCCCTATGCTAGATCCTTTACACCAATTAATTCGTTTGTCCTCCCACAGCCTTACAAGCTAGAAACTATTCTTCTCATTTTACAGATGAGGAAGCTGGAGCTCAGAGAAGTGAAGTCACTTGTCCAAGGCCACTCAGCAAGGAGGTGGCTGAACTGTGGATGATTAAAATCCAAGCTTCTCAGATTCCAAAACCTGTGCCCTTAATCTTTTTAGGGATAGATGGGTTTCCTCTTATTATTGAAGGGCCTACAAAGAAGGCATGGGGCCTTGAGAGATTTGGACTCTGGGGGGTACACAAGTGTAGGAAGCATTGTGGGGGCAGGGGGTTGAGGACTAAGCATGGAAACCTCAAGGGCTCTGAGAGGGAGCAAGTCGGAAGTGGGAGGGGAAACCGAGATTCCAGGAAGGGTTGGTCCCATGGATCACTTACCCTTGGACCATGGGCGAAGAGTGAGAGTGAGGGTGGATTCCACAGTCCTCCCCACTATTAGACATTGTAACCTGCTGGGGTTGTTTGGCCTTGGTTCACAGGAATCCTATCCAACCCTCCCTTCCCCAGGCCCTGGGCACTTACTTGGTCCTAGGCAGTTTGGGGGATTGGTACAGGATGTGAATTGAGATCTCAGAGATCAACGTGCCGCCCCCCACCATTCTCATGTATTGTCCTTTCAGGTTTACACATGGCCCTCTTCTAGGTAGGGTTTATTGTTCCCATCTTGCAGATGAGATTGAGGGAACAACCAAGTCTTTAGTGGATGAGACCACACCTGGAATTCTTTTCATCCCTGTCCCTGGACCCGGTGCGGAGCACCGTGGGTCTCTGGAAAGTCCCACAGTTGGTAGAAGGCCCTGTCCTCTTATCTACCTCTCCTAGCTCTTTCCTGTGTCTCCTCCCCCTTTTCTGGGTGGAGACTTCTGATCAACTATATGTCTGTACTTACGTGTGGGAGCTCTGGGCTTCCCACTGTGGTCTCAGGGATCTGAAATAAGCTGAACTCCCTTGCTTCCCCAGACCCTGACTCAAAGTGAGGAACTACTGCCCTCCTTCTAGGGGCAGAAGCATACATGCCCCAGGCTCTTTAGAGATAATTTTTCCAACCCTCTCACCTCACAGATGAAGAAATCAAGGCCTAGAAAAGGGCAGTGCCTGGCTCAGGATCATGCTGCAATTGAGGGGCAGTGAGACCTAGGACTCCTGACTCTCCGGGCAGGGGGTATATCTGGTCTGGGCTTAGAATTCCCTTCCTTTCCAAACAGGGAGGTCTGGGCTGCCAGATAGGGCTAAGTCACTGAGGGCCCGATAGGGAGCTTATGTTAAGTGTCCCTTATCAGACCTTATCTTAATAATGGTCCTTAACTCCACTTGAGATTTGAAGAGAGCACTATGAGTAGGTGGGATAGGAGGCTCTGGTGGCATGAGGAGAACATGATTTTGCAGCTAGTCAGAGGGCTCACATCCTGACTCTGCCCATTATTAGCTTTGTGACC
This sequence comes from Pteropus alecto, assembly GCF_000325575.1. NCBI lineage: Eukaryota > Metazoa > Chordata > Mammalia > Chiroptera > Pteropodidae > Pteropus > Pteropus alecto. The sequence continues at coordinate 5,071,342 of NW_006443568.1, read as the reverse complement.
TTGGGCAAGTCACTGACTCTGGGAAATGATGCGGGGATTTAGTGAGACCACATGTATCTCCATTGGTACTCTATACATGCTAGTTTATTATCTTTGTGTTGTAATTGGAGAGGCAGAAGGGCCTGAGAGGGCCCTTTACCTATCCCCACACTCAGAGACAGAGGCTCCCTCTAATGACACTTTGTATTTACACTTGGTTATGTGGCTTTAACTTTCTCAGGCACTCTGTGAAGTGGGTATTAGTCCCACTTTACAGATGAGGAGACTGAGGCCCAGAGAGACTGATGTATTTGTTCAAGGTCCGGAATCCAGACGTTCTCACTCCCAGCCTTTCCCTCTCCTGGCTTCGTGGTGGCTGAATATAGGTCTCTCTAGCATCTATAATATGAGGATAATCATGCCTTAAGGAACAAAGGAAAGGGCTGTGGAAAGTCAGAATTGCACCCTGACCGAGATTATTATATCATTGTTGGGAGCAGATACTGACCTGGAAGCTCATTATGACATTTATTAATATTATTGTAGCTAATTTCTCCCTGAGCTACTGCCGGTTCGGTTCCCCTAGGCGCCTGTGGCATGGGATCCTCCCCTCCCTATCCGAGGCACCCCCCCCCAATATTTACCTTAGAACCGGCCTGTCAGCTCTGCCCCTGTGAGGGTGGGGCTTCCCACTGAGGGAAGGAAGCAGGGGTTTCCCCTTCTGCAGAGATATGGTGCAGAGCTCCCCATTTTTGGACAGGGGTTGATGTCTGCAACTCCCCTTAACTCACTCAGATTTAGTAGTATTAAGGCGTTTGTAATGAGACCTAGGTTCGAATGTGGACTAGGGCACTTCCTGGTTGGATGACCTTGAGCAAGTCACTTTCTCTGGCCCTTTCTTGTGCTCTTGTAAAAAGGAAATGTCACACCAACCTTTCTGGTGTTGTACCAGACTGTAGAAGAAAAAGTATTTTGAGAGCTGTAAAGTGCCTCCACCTCAAAGCTTTTATTATGTTCATTTCCCTTTGTCTTGGCTCTAGGAGAATAAAATCTGCATATGCTCTGGGTTCTGTTTCCATGGGAAGGCCCTGGCCCCCTTGGGTCTTGATTTGTCCATCAGTACAGCAAGGGGTTGAGACTTAGGGCCTCTGAACACCCTGAACCCTGGCTTCTGGTCTGGCCAGCGGTAGTCAAACGAGGGGCGGGGAGGGGTTTGCAGGTCAGATCTGGAGGGTTCCAGCTCCTGAGCAAGGCCACCTGGGCAGCTGTGCCCTCCCCCCTCATTCCTCTCCCCTGAGTCAGGCCTGCCTAGCTGTGGGCGGGTCGCTGCCCCCGCCCCTTGCTCTGGAATGGGGCAGGTTGAGGCCTCACCCCATGGAGGATGTTGCCAAGACAGAGCATACGCATGCGCACAAACGCGTGCGTGGCCTTGGGAGCGGGGGGGGGGGGGCTCCCTCTCCCTGGTTCCTCCCTGTCCCCAGGCTTAGGAAAGCCCCAGAGTGGTGGGTACACGCACTTACCTTCATGTACACACAACCACCTGGCAGAGCCCTGCGTGAATCTGCAGTCTAGCCCGTGCATGAGGAGGACATGGACTAGGGTGGCCTGGGTGTGCTTTGTGGACCTGGTCCCGAGAGTGTCCAATGGGACATTTTGGAGGTGTTGCCCACCTACCTAGCTAGTGGACTGGATCTGAGCTCACGGAACTTGAATGTGTGCTTCCTGGTGTGCCCTGAGTGTTGGGGGCGTGGCCAGGAGCAAGGTGTCTTCTCAGATCCTGGCAGCCTCCTCCCTTAGGCAGGTGGAGGAGGAGGGGGAGGCTCAGGCTATACCTCTGGACTGCTGGAGCAGAAGGTCCTGGAACACGGACTCTTAAGTGTGCCCTTGGGAAAGGTCTTTCTATTCTCTGGGCCTGGGTTTCCTTCTGAGGTACCTGCCCTCCACCCGAGACTCAGGTTGCTGAGCCCCTCCCACAGGTGTGTAGACCTATATCTTTGGTGGCCCAGAGAGGCCTCAGGCTCTGGCCAAGCTGTGGGTGGGTGGAGGGAGCGGTGTTGCTGGGGCAACCAAGCAGTTATCTGGAGTGAGAGCCTTGGATCTGCCTGGGGAATTTGCAGCTGTGTCCCTGACTCTCAGCCCTGGGCCTGGGACCTTGAGGAGCTGATGTGCCCCATTCCTGACTTAGGAGCTCAGCCCTTGTTTACCTGGTTAGGGGGAAGCTGAAGACGACTTCGTCCTGCATGGTTAAAGTCTCCAGTTTTGGAGCCAACCAGAGCTTGAGAAATCGCCTAGCTCCCTGAGCCTCACAGGTCCAGGAGAGTATATTCCAGTACCTGCCTTAAAGAGCTATCATATGTTCCATGAGGGCAAAGATGTTTGCTTTCCACCAGTACCTGGCATGGTGCCTGGCATGAGTGAATTAATCATTTTGCAAGTGTTGGTCTACTTCTTTTTCTTTTTGAGTGGGACTAATAAGAGGGGTGGATGAGTCTGGCCCAAGTGGGAGTGAGGAGGGAAAGATGTGGTCAAGAAACCTTGAATTTGTGGCAATGATAGGGTCTCTCTGTCCTTCTGCAGAAGGTCGATCAGGTTTGTAGCTGATACAGTGGACAGAGCATGGCTTTTAGATTCAAATTGTCCCGAGTGCAAAAGCTACCCTGCCATTTACCAGCTTTATAATGCTTGCCCTCTCTGGCCTTCATTTCCTCATCTATAAAATGAGGATTAAAGTGCCTACTTCTTAAGATTGTTTAGATTTCAATGATTCGTGGATGTATACTATCCACCTCCATAGAAGTTTGTTTTCCGGACAGTGAAGGCTCCACTGTCTACTTGAGTGGTCTCTGAGAGGTGAGGCAGGAAATGAGGAAGGGGCTGCAGAGGGGTCTTGCAGCATGGGACCCACTGTGAATTCTTAGATACCTAGGAATTCAGAGAAAGATGTTAGAGAGGGATGTCCTTGGGCAATTTTGGGGGACAGCACTTTATAGTTCATAGACTTTCTCTGCCAGGGTCTCAGCTACACTTTTTGGAGTTGCCAGAGGATATCTTTTAACACCATTACTACCCAGCTTTACCTTCAGTACTACTGACCAAACTCCTGGGGCTCTGAATAAAATCTAGGCTCTGCCAAGGCCTATGGGGCCCTCTGCCTGATCTGGCTCCTGTCCTTTCATCTCCTGCCATTCTGTTCCTTGCTCACCATATTCCACTGGCTAATGTTCTGGAAAACCTACCACTCCTGCCTCAAGGTCTTCACACTTGCCTATACTGATGAACAAGATAAAGTCCTCTTACATTAATTATAGCCCCCAGTACTAGCTTAGTAAATAAGGCGATTGAATGAATCAATAGAATAATCTTAAAAAGAAGAATTATTGGCTTTGTTTCTTTACGAGGTCATGATGTGTGTGTGACAGAGCTGGATTTGAACCTGGACCCGACTTCCTCCAAGTACTGCTCCCCTAACTGTCCTCATGTCACCAAAGAACAGTTTCTCTGCTAATTCTCTTCTCTCTGCCTGATGATCCAGCAGAGTCATTGAGTCACAGAGTAAGGCCAGTGAGAAGAATCCTGGGCTGGAGGAGCAGTAGGTGTGTGTTGAAGTCCTGCCTCTGCAGTGTGACCTTGGACAGTCAGTTCACAATGCTTCTCTGATGTCACATTACCAAAGTGGGAAGAAAGTCCTTTGGAAAGTGTGGGGCTGAACATACACATCAGCCACTGTGATTCCACTCTGGGCATCTCCCTGAGCTGGCCCCCACCTCTGCAGGGGCCTCTGCCAATGGCCTTGCCATTCCCACAGGCAATCCTGATCTTCTGCCTTGCTGCTCCATGCTCTGAGTTCTTCCCCAGGGAATTACCCGGCACCAGACAGGAAGGCCAGAAGTGGGCACCATGCCAAGTCTAGTCTAGTCTAGTGGCTCTTCTACCTACCATCTGGCAGCTGGGAGCTCTGCCTTAGCTCTGGCTCCTGACTATTGAGAAAAGGACTTGGGGACGTGGTTAGTGGTCCGCCCCTGGAATTGAGTATCTTCAGCCCTCCTAGTCATACTGTCCACCAGAGCCGAGCACCCACACACTCCAGGCCTCAGTTTCCTTTTCAGAGTCAGAGGTTTCCTGCCCCTGCGCTCCACTTGAGGGGCGGGGTCGATAGAGAGGCGGGACCAGTGGAGAAGGTGGGAGGAGGACCTGGAGAGCAGCCCCTCCCCCTCCTCTGCTCTGCAGTTTGGCGGGCGGGCGGGCGGTGGACCCGCATCTCTTACCGCTGGGTTGTGGTGAAGGCGTCGCCTGGCGTTTTGGAGAGGTCGGGTAGGGACGGTGGCGTCCGCAGTTATGGTGGTGTTCCTGGGCCGCCACCTCCCGGCGCTCCTCGGGCTCTTTAAGAAGAAGGGTGAGTGGGTGTGGCTGCGGGGTTTGGAGAGGAGGGATCCCCGGACACTTCCATTTGCCAGACCCTTAGGTCGAATGGGGGATCAAGGCCGGGGAAGGGTAATGGGTGGGGGATGGGGCCCAGTAATGAGGCCAGGCTCCTCTGGCTGCCGCTGTGCCTTTGTCCAGCTGCTTTGCCGCTGCCTTTGTCTGGGCCCTGCATGTGTTTAGGAGGATGGATCCAGGTGTCTCTGACCTTGAAACCTGCAGTCCTTGGGCGAGACTGCCTTCCTCCAGGTGTACTCACACTTTGCTGGGTACATCCCAACATCTCGGTTCTGAGAGGCAGTGCATCCCCTCCCAGGTGTGTGTGTGGAAGGGACTTGGGGAGCAGATTAGAGGGAAAAGTAATGCCTCTGGAAGTTGTGGAGCAGGATCAGCGAATTCCTGTTTAGAGGTGTGGGGGTGGAGAAGTTTTGGAAGAAGGGGCCTGTACCAACTTCCTTCTCCTAAGAACTGGGCTTTCAAGCCTGGATTAAGATGTGGGAGCCAGAGTTTATTGGGATTTTGGGGGGCCAGAGGGTCTCCAGTTTGATTGTGATCCAGGAGTCCCCTCTGGGAACCTGGAATTTAGTTCTGGAGTTTAGTCTGACTCTGATTTGCTTGGTGACCTTAGGCAAGACCTTTCCTCTTTGAGCCTGTTTCCTGATTTATAAAATTGGGATTACGTGAGATGATCACTGACAGACTTTCTAGCTCTAATCTAGTGGGAATCCTGCAGATTCCCGGGGCAGGAGCTGGCAGTTGAAGAATAGGTTGAAGAGAGAGGAAAGGGCAGGTGTCTGAACTTAAGGTCCTGATCCCCGGGCGAGGCCCTTTAAAGGGATTATTTTCCTGCTCCTGTACAAGGTGTTGCCAAGGTCGCATGACCAACCCAGTGCTTTTTGCTTGTGTTGTGGGTTCCATTTAAAGGGGGGCTAGGGCTGCAAAGTGCTGACACAGGCCCCCATTCCCAGGATTAGATGACCAACTTCCCCACGGGCGGGGCTGGTAACAGGATCCTTTGTAATTGATCCCTGGCTCTGTTGGGGGGCATCAGGGCAGGAGCAGGGGATACCTGGGATAGGCTGGAGCTGCTTTGTCTGGGGATAGAGGGGCCTTGGTCCCTCTTCTCCCATCCCCTGCCTATCCTTCCACTAAGGGACAACCCATGGGTGAGTAGGGGACCTAAGAGGCCAAATCCCTGGTTTGTCCTCCCCCGCCCCCCAAGACTTCCTGGGAATCTGGTTATGACCCCTGCTATCCTCCACCCCTTCCTAATGTCCCATGGTCTCTTCTGCCTGGACCTGGGCCAAGGTGTATACAAAAAGGGTGTGTGTGTGTGTGTGTGTGTTTTCTGTAAAGTGAAGCTCAGGGTCTGGAGATAAGAGAAATGTATTTGCCGTGGGCTGTATGTATACTGGGGTGTCTTGCATGGGGCCCTGAGTGATGTGTGGATACACAGTTGTGTGTATGTTTGGGTAATGTTTGTATTTGTGCAGACTGGGGGCTGTGGGTGTTGTGTGTATACTTGGGGTAGTGCTCTGTGGGAGCCCCTGTGTGCAGTTTGGGTACACAGATGTGTTTATACTTGGTTGCTTTGTTTGTATACATACTGAAGTCTGCAGGTGTGTATATAGACTAAAGCCTGTGTTGCACGCATGTATGGTGGGCCTATGTGCCCTGGGTGAGGTGTCCTGTATGGGGCCCTTTCTGTGGTGTGGGTACTCAGGTCTCTGTATGCTTGGGTATAGTTTGTATATTTACATGGCACCCTGTGTGTATTGAGTGTGTACCCCAGAACTGTGGGTTGTGTGTACAGGTTGGTGGAAGTGGGCATTACATGTGTGTGCAGGGGCCGTGTACAGTCTGGGGACTGTGAATGCCCTTGTTGTGGTGCCTGTGCATCCCCAGAGCGAGATGCCTGTGTACAGTCTGGGGACTGTGAATGCCCTTGTTGTGCCTGTGCATCCCCAGGGCGAGATGCCCTCAGGCCTCACTTCTCTTCCTCTTCCATCCCACTAGGCTCTGCCAAGGCTGAGAGCGACAAACGTCTAAGTGTAGGGCCTGGTCAGGGGCCAGGGTCTGTAGTGGATGAGCACCAGGACAATGTCTTCTTCCCCAGTGGGCGACCGCCTCACCTGGAAGAGCTGCACACGCAGGCCCAGGAGGGGCTCCGTTCCCTACAGCACCAAGGTGACCTTTCCCTCTCCTCCAGTGCTACTCTCAGCTCCCAAGGTGAGAGGCCTAGCCTAACACACCTTTCTGGTATCTTCCAGAAAAACAAAAACTGAACAAGGGTGGCTGGGACCATGGAGACACCCAGAGCCTCCAGGTGAGCCTTCAGCTCAGTCTGACTCTACTCTTCCCTCCCTGCTTGACGCCTGGCAAGTATGTCTCTGAACCTTCTGGATCTTAGCTTCCTTCCTGTATCCTGAATGGCTGGACTAGATGACCCCTAAGGGGTAGTCCAGCTGTTGCCTGCTCAGTGCTAGGTGATGCTGGGGGCAATCTGAGTAAGAAATTCCAGAGGGAAGCCCCGAAGAGGCAATAGTAAGCTCTACCCAGGCCTCTGAGGTGGTTCTGGGTCTGAGGCCAGGGCCTGATCCCCTTCTTCCCTCAACAGTCCTCTCGGATGGGGCCGGATGAAGATAGCATCTCCTTCTGCAGCCAGACCACATCGTACACTGAGAGCTCCACAGCAGAGGATGCTCTCTCCATCCGCTCGGAGATGATCCAGCGCAAAGGTGTCTGCTCCCCAGCTAGGATTTTTGGACAGGGGAGAGGGGTAGTGGACACCATCTGGGTCTCAGCACCTGCAGCTTCCCCCTTTCCTCCTAATCTAGTGTTTCTCAAGGCTCTGCAAATCAGTGAATTCAGGAAACATAGTACCCTGTGTCCTCTGGGAGAGTCATGATGCACAGTAACTGCAAAACAGGACAGTTAAGTGAGGAAACCTGGGTTTGAGCCTGGTATTGCTACATATCAGCTGTGTGACCTTGGCCCAGCCCTTAACTTCTCTGAGCTTCTGTTATTGGAATGCATGCCAAGTGTTTAGCATGCTAACACATAATAAGTGTTCACTGAATGGAAGTTATCATTATTGACCTAGTAAAGCCTTCTAGAAGTCTTAAAGAAGAAATGTTTAGCTTTGTTTAACCTAGTTTTGTCCACGCCTACTTGACTCCGGAAATCTTTTTTTGCAGAGCTCTTATTAATATCTTACAAAAGTATTGCCTTGCAGAATGTCCTGAGACCTGCTCTAACAGTTTCTCTCCCCTGGAATGACCCCTAGGCTCCACCTTCCGACCCCATGACTCATTTCCCAAATCATCTGGAAAGTCAGGGAGGCGTCGGAGGGAACGGCGGAGCACAGTGCTAGGACTGCCTCAGCACGTGCAGAAGGAACTCGGTGAGCCCTGGGTTAGGCGGGTGGCGGTGGTTGGTGAGTAGTGCTGGCTAACCCCTCTGCTGATGCCCACGTCCTCCCTGTCCATTCCAGGCCTGCGGAATGAGCGGGAGGCCCCAGGTACTCCTCGGCCTCCTGGTCCACGGGATGCCGTACGAATTCCCACAGTGGACGGCCGCCCGGCGGGCCTGGCCTCGGGAACAGGGGTCCGGGTATCCTTGCAGGTGCTGGAGGCAGAGGCAGAGGCTGGGGCCAAAGCAGAGGCCATGCTGCAACGCCACATCAATCGCGTCTACCGGGATGACACCTTTGTTGGCCGGTCCACAGGCGCCCAGCCCCCACCAACGACCCGGCCCATGTCCCTAGCAGTACCTGGACTGACAGGAGGGGCAGGGCCTCCAGAGCCCCTGAGCCCAGCCATGTCCATCTCACCCCAGGCCACCTACTTGTCGAAGCTGATCCCACATGCTGTGCTGCCACCCACAGTGGACGTGGTGGCCCTGGGCCGCTGCAGCCTACGCACACTGAGCCGCTGCAGCCTGCTCTCGGCCAGCCCGGCCTCCGTCCGCTCCCTGGGCCGCTTCTCCTCGGCTTCCAGCCCACAGCCGCGCAGCCGCCACCCTTCCTCTTCCAGTGACACCTGGAGCCACTCTCAGTCCTCCGACACCATTGTGTCTGATGGCTCCACCCTCTCCTCTAAGGGTGGCTCTGAGGGCCGGCCAGAGGGCTCTGTGGTTAGCAATAGTGGGGCACCCCCTCCTCAGGGGGGCAGCGGGAGGGGATCTCCCAGTGGGGGCAGCACTGCTGAGGCCTCGGACACTGTCAGTATTCGAAGCAGCGGGCAGTTGTCCGGCCGGAGTGTGTCCCTACGTAAGATGAAACGGCCCCCACCACCTCCCTGCCGGACCTACTCGCTCCGTCAGCGGGGCTCAGCAGCCCCTGATGGGCCCTTGGGGTTGCCTCCCAAGCCGGAGCGGAAGCAGCAGCCACAGCTGCCTCGGCCTCCCACCACTGGCGGGTCAGAAGGGATAGGAGCAGCACCCTGTCCATCCAGCTCAGCAGGCAGCTGGGTGCCTGGCTTGTCTCCGGGTGGTTCCCGGCGTCCCCCACGCTCCCCAGAACGGACTCTCTCACCCTCCAGTGGATACTCAAGCCAAAGCGGTACCCCTACTCTCCCTCCCAAGAGTCTAGCAGGAGCACCTGCTTCCCCAGGCAAGGTCCAACCCCCTAAACCAGAGCGTGTCACTTCCCTCCGAACTCCTGGGACTTCTGTCTCCTCCTCCCTCACATCTCTGTGTTCCTCCTCTTCTGACCCAGCCCCTTCAGATCGTTCTGGTTCACAGATGGCGACCACCTCGGGTGACAGGTTTGTCATACCTCCTCACCCCAAGGTGCTTGCCCCCTTCTCTCCACCTCCCTCCAAGCCCAAGAGTTCTAACCAATCTGCCCCTGCTCTGGCTGCCCCTGCTGTGGTCCCTGGGCCCAACTCTGCCACTGACGCCATTCCCAAGTCCCCTCCAACTCCACAGACATACCTGACCCCACCACAGGAGTCTCCCATTCCCTCTAAAGACCGGTCACCCCCACCATCCCCACCCCCATCTTACCATCCACCCCCACCACCCACAAAGAAGCCAGAGGTGGTTGAAGAGACCCCATCTGCCCCACAGACTACTGAGGAGCCCCTCCAAGATCCCAGCTGGCCCCCACCCCCGCCTCCTGCACCTGAGGAGCAGGACCTGTCCATGGCTGACTTCCCCCCACCAGAGGAGGCCTTTTTCTCTGTGACTGGCCCTGAGCCTACAGGCCCTTCAGAACTCCTGGCCCCTGTCAGCTCCCTGGCTGCTTCACCTTCCTCAGCTACTGTTTCTCCCCACATTCAGCCCCATGATACCACAGACCCTCCAGCTCCACCAGCTCTACCTGCTGGTTCTGTCACAGGGTTTCCGGCCAAACTCCCTCAGAAGGAACCAGTGGGCTGCAGCAAGGGCAATGGGGTTCCCAGGGAGGATGCCAGTGCACCCCTGGTTACGCCCTCACTTCTGCAGATGGTTCGGCTGCGTTCTGTGGGTGCTCCCACAGTGGCTCCAACCCCAACAACGATGCCATCAGCCCCCCAGAAGCCACTACGAAGGGCCCTGTCAGGGCGAGCAAGCCCAGCACCTGCCCCTTCCTCAGGGCTCCATGCGGCCGTCCGACTCAAGGCCTCCAGTCTGGCTGCCAGCGAGGGCCCTGCGAGTGCCCAGCCTAATGGGCCGCCTGAGCCAGAGCCACGGTCTCCCCAGTCCCCTGCCTCTACGGCTAGCTTCATCTTCTCCAAGGGCACTAAGAAGCTGCAGCTGGAGCGGCCCGTGTCCCCTGAGAACCAGGCTGACCTCCAGCGGAATCTGGTAGCTGAACTTCGGAGCATCTCAGAGCAGCGGCCACTCCAGGTCCCAAAGAAGCCACCTAAGGCTCCCCCACCTGTGGCCCGCAAGCCTTCTGTGGGAGTCCCCCCCTCCACTTCACCCAGCTTTTCTCGGGCTGAGCCCCTTACTGCTCCTCCCACCAATGGGCTCCCTCATGCCGAGGACAGGACTAAGGGGGAGCCATCGGAGAATGGAGGTGTCATGCAGCTGGTGGGCCTAGAGGAGCAGAAGCTGGGTCCGCCTGGCTCAGGTACAGTGGGCAGTGATGGGATGTGGGTCCAGTCACTGGTGATGGGAATAGGTATCTAAGTTTCACCGTAAGGGATTTGCTCTTGGGTCTTTTAAGACTTCTGGCCTCAGGATGCCTGGGAAAGGTGAATGGTCACTCTTGAACTACAGTGAAGGAGCATGGTGCATGGGGCTTTGGTGTCAGAACTGAGTTTGAATTACAACTTTGCCATTTAAATGTATATCTATAGCTTCAAGCTCCTCACTGTCAAGTGTAGGGCAATGATGCCTACATCATGGTATCAGAGGTAATGTTTGTGAAGTGTCTAGCTCAGTGCTGCTGGCGTGGTCAGTAAATTGAGGGGGTGAGGTGAGGATGTTGCTTGGGCTCTTACTGGCCAGGACCACCCTTGCTGAATGTGTTTTTTTCCTACAGACCCACAGAAAGAGCTGGTCTGACCACCAGGCACCTCACTGGCACTGCTGACCCATCCCAGGAATATAATCTCAGGGACCTGAGCAGCTCCAAGGATGAGAGGATACGGCAGACACTTAACCTAATAGAGAGGTTGCCTGCAGCCTTAACCTCCATGGCCTTCAATATTTATGCAAGCCTGGTGTTGACCCTGTGTCCTCCAAGTCATCCAGCTCATGCCTTTTTCCGAATGGAGTCACCTCTAGAGGCTGCCACTTCAGTCTTGGCCTTAGCCTCATCTTGAAGGAGGTAGTGGGTGAGAATGGGTGGTTGCGCCCCCTGCTGGCCCCGAGGCCAGAGTTCGGAGCAGAACACCTCACTTGAGTTAGTTTCTTTTTTTTTCATGTCCAAATCATGCACATACTGTAGTCCAGGATCGAAGCACTTTTGGAAAGGGGCTGCATGTCCATCCTTCAGTGTCCATGAAGCCGCATTCCAGGGGTCTGTTTACTTGGCAGCAGCATCATCAGTCTCCAGTAGCCAGCCCATAGCTAGGACCATCCTCTCTCTCCCATAGTTTGCTCCTTAGTTCTTGGAGGTGGGCAAGTCATTGTATTCGCACAAGCTTCTCTAGGCTGGAGGCAGGAGCGAGGCTGTGGAATTCCAAAGCACAAAAGGTGCAGTGGGGGTTAACCTTCGTGTACCTCAACTTACCACCAACCACTCTCCTGCCTTGCAGTTCTGTTAGGTGCTCCATGTAGGGGACAAGAAGTGGGAGACTGTCAGGGCCCAAATGGGTAGGGGAAGAAAGAATCGGGAGATCCACAGATTCTGTCCTCAGAAAGCAGAATAGTCTAGGGAGTCATCTCGGGGGCACTTGGCAATGCCAAGTATCTGCCTTGTGCTTCACCTGATCAGGCTGGGGTGGGCAGTCACAGCGCTTAAGAGGCAGGAGCAGCCCTTGGGCTGTGGCAAAGCTGTGTCACTATCAGCTCCGCAGGGAGTACCGAGATGGACAGAGGGGAAGGTCTGGCAGGGGGAGAGCTTATTTGGGCAGTGGGCCCAGATACGGCCCTGCAGAGTTCCTTCTCTGATGTTTCTTTTGTCTTGGTGCCTGTCCTTTCTGCAGCTGCCTTTCAGCACAGGTGGTTCCACTGGGAGGAGCTGATGCTGAATGACAAGGATGGGAAGCCAAAGGTGCATTCTATTCCAGACTCTTCCCTAGTCAGTGAAGGAGCCACTCAGTGCTTTGAGGGAGCAGGCTGGTTGGTTGCCCACTAGACCTCTACTGATCTCTCCAGGAATTTTAACATTTGTTTTGAGCCTGCTGGCTGAAGTAAGCCGGCTTCCCCATTGTTCTCTGTGGCTCCACAGTGACTTGGGCTTGAGTCTGGCAAGGAACCTTGCTTTTAACCGTTTTCCTTCCACCAAGGAGATCGATCCCCTCCCAGAAAAACAGCTGGGAACACGGGATGTGGTAGAAGCCCAGGTTTTTCTGGTTCTCTCATTACCGTCTTTCCCCTGTAGCTGTAAACCAATGTTCTTCTCTTGCCTTTCGGGTAATGGAGGACTGCAGGTACATGTTGCACCTGCCCAGTGAGTTGGGGAAAGAAGATGGTCAGTAAGCATTGCTCTGCTCAGCTCCTGATCCAAACCTGTGGGAACGAGGACCGGGCCAAGGCCTCCATGAAACCAGGTCTTGGCAGCAGCTCCAGGGCTGCTGGAGGGAGTTTGAATTCTTTCCCTCCTTTCCCCTCTCAATGTTACTCGAGCTCCTTCTTCCTCAGAATCTTCTGAGCTTATTTCTCCACTGGGTGAGACAGATTACAAAGGAGAAGGGAGGATCTAGAAGAAGCAACCATTCTTTGTCCTCTGGGGTAAATGAGCTTCATCTAGTGCAAATGGAGAGATCAAAAGCCTGATTTTTAATTTCCATAAAAATGTTAGAGAAATATATATATATATTTCTTTAAATTTTTGAGTCTTTGATATGTCTGTACAATCCATTCCTTCTCCCCTGAAGCCTGAGTGAGACACATGAAAAAGTTCTGTTTCATTCAAAGGTGTTAATTAAATGATTAAAACTTGGCTGTGGGTATTGCTTCTTAATGGGGGAGGGACGGGGTGGTGGTCTGGGCCCACATTTAGAAGGGCGAATGTTCACCTTACTGAAAGCACTGGATCTCAAAGTGGGTCTCGTCTGCTGTGTACTGCCAAATGCAAAGTCAGTCACATGTTCGTCCGCCATCTTCTGTGCCTCCCTCCCCCATCCCACCCATTATAGGGTCAAAAGCCCGATACAAGCAGCCCCAGGCTGGGTGAGGGGCTCAGCAACTGCTACACACTGGTGTTCCTCAGTCCTGAGGTGGTCTAGTTCACAGACAGGCCCCTTTCAGACACTCAGACACCCTTTTTGGGACATTTTATTTGAATTCATGATAGAGACTGCGATGCCTTATGGAGAAGTACCCCACCCTCTATGAAGAACCGGTCTGTATCATCCACCTTCTGGTGTTAACGACGCAGCTGGTTTAGGGAATGTCCCAACCTCGCGGGAGCGAGGGAAATTCCAAGAGCCCTGGGGTAGGCTCAGTTCCCAGTGCCAAGCCTCAGCTGGCAGGCATTGGCAAAAGCTGCCAACCACCTGGTAGACCACTAGGTTCTCTGTTTTCCCTTCTCTTTCCTTTTCAAATCCCACAATTTCCTGTTGGGGAGAAGCTGTAATTAGCCCAGTTCTGGCACCAGATCCCAGGCAGAGGCATAGTTGCTGGGATAACTCTAGGAAAACCTAGGAATTAGTATTTTTCCAATTAAGATTGTGGTATAAACTTTTTCTGTGAGTTATAATGAAACCAGATTTCTCAAGTCAGCGTCCAAGGCAAGAAGGTAGAGCTGGACTCCCTGTTGCTGCTGTGCCCTTGTTACTACCTGGGAGGTCAGCCTCTCACTGCAGCCAAACTGGGATGACCCTAGATTCTGAGGAGGTTGAGCTGCCTCTTAATTGAGTTCTGCACCTAATAAAGTCCCAAATTTCCTGCTTCAGTGTCCTGGGAGATGAGTAAATGGGTGATAGATGGAGTAAATTGAGGAGACAGCAGATGGTACAAGATAACAGAAGGAAGATGCTGGGTTAGCTAGCTAATGTTTCCCCCTTTCAGTGATTTACAGGAGATGCATCCCAGCTTGGTCATGAAGTTGGTTTCCTTCCACTGTGCGATGCGCTCCTCAGAAATTTTAAAGTCAGCCTGGACAAGAAACAAAAAAAAGTGATTATAGTGATGGTGGGTGGGACTGCAAGAGAACTCTTTTACGAGTAGTATAAACTAATTCAGCTTCTCTCAAGAGAGCAGTTTGTCAAAAGCTTCCATGTTCACATCTTTTGAGTAAGGTAAGCCTGAACCATCGCTAGAAGCAAAAAGACAAAACTGAAGCTGGCCTACTTCAGACAGATCACGAGAAGGCAAAGTTCCTTAGAAAAGACACTAATGCTGGGGAAAAATAGAAGGCAGCAGAAAAAGAGGAAGCCCAAACATGACTCCATAAAAGAAGCCAAAGGCACGAGCACAGGAGCTGAGCAGGGCTGTTGAGGACAGGACACTGTGGACATTACTCATGCATAGGGTCACCAGGAGTTGGAGCCAACACAATGTCACAAAGTTCATTTTAGAGATTTAGTTTAAGAAAATAATCATGAATAAGCGCAAAGCACTATGTACAAGGACATCATCATAGCATTCTAATAGTGAAAAACAACACCCTCAATGCTTGATAAGGTTAAAAGATTTGGTTCAATTATGGTAATTATGACACAATACTATACAATACGATACTCCTCAATATTTAGGAAGCTGGGGAAGTTTTTCAGGCATAAAGTTACCCTACCCCCTAAAAAAAGAATAAACATGGCATGCCTCAAACTGTAACTACATTTATGTCTAGAAAAAGTCCAGAAGGAAATTATCACTAATGACATTTTTCAATATCTCTAGGTGGTAGGACTATGGGTATTTTTTCTTAATTTAATTTCTCCCTATATTTTACACATTTCTACACTGAAAATGTATTTTATAGCCAGAAAAAACTAAGTTAATTTATAAAACCATCCTGGAAAATCAGGAAAGGAGGAGGGGACAAAGCCATCTGGCATGGACAGGAGGATGAGGAAGTAGAAACCACTTGAAATGCTGTCCAGAAACACTCTAACTGAGGAAATAGGAAATAAGTTATTAACTAGGAAAAGTCACATAAGTAGTGTTAGTTCCAAGAGGAGAGTGAATTTTTGATGTTTCACACTGATGTAGCCTAAGCACCTAGAACAGTGCCTGGTATATATATTATATATATTAGGGACCCAGTATTTGTTGAATGAATGAATGAAGGGGTCACAGGGGCAGGCCGTACGTGAGCCAATGCCCCAGGAGAAGAGAGAATGAGTGCTCAAGATCAAGATGAGTGGGAGGGACCGTGGGAGAGTTTTGATCTTGGCCATCGCTTCAGGGGACCCTGTGTGACCTTGGCAGGTATCCCGCCAAGTAAAATGGAGATCATCTATCACAGACTGAAGACCAAATGAAGAACTGTCTGACATCCCTCATACACTGCCTCAAGTGGCCTGTCAGTGCTCAGTACATGCGAGGGCCCCCATGCTCCTTAGATACTTCATTCAGAAAGGTCTGGAAAGAGGAAGAGGGGGCTTAGGTGCAGGAAGGCCCAGTTGGGAAAAGGGCAGGTTTGGATTCAAAAACAGCAGCCTGGGGACACAGTTCAGGCAAACCAGGTAAGAGGGGATCAACTGCAGCTTTTACCTGCAACTTCTCAAAGACTTTCTTCTTTGGCTTGAGCTCTTCATCTGGTTGGCCCTTCTCGTAGCCCTTCACAAACACTCGCTCACCAGGAGCAGAGCCTGCAGGAGGATCCAGAGGCTCAACCTTGCGGCTGACCCCTTCTCTGGGAAGACACACACGAATAAGGAAAGCGTGAGGCTACAGACTGCTTCCAGCTGCCACGGAGGCCAAAGCATTAGGGCTTTTACATGGGGTCCCTACTGAGATTTAGATATCCCACTGCCAGAGCCCCAGGAGGCCCTCACTACTCCACCACTGGTCTGGACATTATCAGGGTTGGGTTAACCAAGGCTAAACTGAAATGGACAGATTCTGAAATCTGGGTTCTTAGGGGAGGAAGTATGACAGAAAGAGCAAGGTCTTAACAGCCAATCAGAACTGTGTTTGAATCCTGGCTCCACCTCTTATTAGTAGTGAGAGGTGGGCATGTACACACTGCTTTGAACCTTCAATTTGTTTTAATAAAAGTTAACTACGTAAAGTGCTTCATTCACAGTACTCGTACAATAAATAATTCCTTCATGCACCATTTTTTGGCCAGTGTTCTCAGGGCTTCCACCTGGCACATAGAGGGGCACCGTGTGGGCCAATCCCCTCTCTTCTTGGCCTCCCCAAGTCCTGCGCCCCACCCCAAGTCCTCACTCACATAGAAGCACACAGAAGCATGCCTTGAGACTCGACTCCTCTCATCTTCTGGGGTTTCAGATTGCACAGCACCACCACCAGCCTATCCTGCAGTTCCTCCTTGGGCACAAATTGTACCAGGCCGCTCACCACAGTCCGTGGCTCAGATTCCCCCACATCAATCTTCTCCACATACAGGCTGTCTGCATCTGGGTGCTGCCAGTGAGAGAGGTCAGCTCTGGAGAGTGTCACAATGGAATACATCATGGGGCCTGGTGAACCCTCTGACTCCAGAAAGGGACATCCACTCCCTACAGAAGCCCCTGAGGGACCCGCTAGAGCTAACTCTCTTTCCAGGTCCCACACAGAAGAATGGAGAACAGGTCTTGAAGGTACATTCTACTCTCAGCCAAGAGGCAGGATGTGAATAAAACAAGCCTAATTACTTGCATAAGAGATGAAAGGAATCTCTAAGAGAGATTAAGTGGCCTGGACTATCTGGGTGGCTACCAGTATGGCCACGTGCTGCACCAACTTGGTCCTGGGTGGAAGATGGGAGAAGGACATCTGCTGGTGTCACCATCTGAAAGCATTGGAGGTTACTTCAAAGTAGTTTTGGTGGCTGGGTCTATATAGTGAAAAGCCAATCAGTGCTTGGAGGAATAAAAGCCCCTAACAATGGTCCCAGGCCACTGACTGCAAAACCTGTCTCTGGAAAAAAGTCCTTCCCCCTTCGTGTGCGTGCGTGCGTGCGTGCGTGTGTGTGTGTGTGTGTGTGTGTGTGTCTGTCTCTGTCTCTCTCTGTCTCTCTCTCTCTCTCTCTCTCTCTGGGGGAGGGAGGGGAGAGTTTGTTTGGGAAACAAAGTGAATGATCCAAGATAAGGCCTGCAGCTAGTCCAGACAAGCTGGTAGAGACCAGGTGAGTCCATCAGACTGGATTTTACATAAACAAGTTCCCTCTGACTAACATCCACCTGCCCCCCAACCCCCAAGCTGAGTTCCTAGCTGTGTTTGGTTGCATAAGGCCCAGAGGCAGCAGAGGGAAAAGCCTGATGCCTGGAATTAGACACCTGGGTTCTGAGTTGGACTATGACTTCTGAGATGTTACTTCCCATCCCAGCCTAGGTTTCCTCCAGATGGAAACAGAAAAACCTGACCCCTATCTGCCTCTCTGGGATGTGGTGAAAGATGAGTACCTTGTCCACACTAACAACTTTTCCCACACGGATATCTAGTCGGGATGGGATGATCTCCTCTGGTTCTGAATTCTTGGCAGGGCCTTTGGCAACTGGCTCTGGAAATGAGAAGAACCCCAATGGGTCAGAACTATCTTCCTTCCCCATGACAGGTCAACTGCTGATCCCACCAAATGAGGACATTAGCAGCATTTCATGCAGAATCCCCAGAATCTACCCACTAATTCTATCTTCCTTCCTCTGTCTATCTATCTAACAAATCCTTCTTCCTTAATTTTACCGGAAAGATTTACAGAATTAGTTATTATATATTCATGTAGGACTTCATTATGGAAGTAGCAAACTGAGGACCTGAGTAGGAAATACCATTAATATTGTTTCACAGAACGTGGGAGTCCTGATCTCTATTTTACAACAGTCCAGACTTTTCTTGATCAAGTTAAAAGTGACCTTAGCATGAATGCTACTTCCGAGTTATAGCTTCTTTAAAACAGGATCGGCAACCTTTGAGAAGTGACACGCTTCAGTTAATAGGCAGGGAGGGGAAAGTAGTAGCTCTGCCATCTTTAGGTATTCCCATTCATGCATTCCACACTTATTTACTGAGTCTTTTCTGGGAGGGGTGGATGGCCAACTAAGAGCAAGTCAGAAGCCCATGGAAGGGAACTGGGCAAATCTAAAGATGAGCTCTCCTGAGAAGCTGTGCAGGCTTCCCTGTGAAGCCTGAGCAGGTGTGTCACCCTTGTGGTCTAACCCATCTCCTTAACTGAAGATGATTTAGTGAAAGGATCAAAGCACATGTCTCACACCAGCAACTCTCAGCAGTGTTGGTATAAGTGGATGTAATCACTTCACATTATCCATCAAACCAAAATCAAGATGACCCAATTCCATTCCAGGAGTCAATAGGAATGACATTCTTGCACTTCAGATCCCCTGGCTCCCTGGGCCCTCAGTTTAGGACAGACTTTTTTCTGAGGCCCACTGACAGGCTATCTATCCTGATGATGCCAACCCCCTTCCCAAGCCCCTTCCCTCCCCCACTGGCCTTACTCTGCTTCGAGGGATCTGGGTAAGCAGCACTGGACAGTTTCTTCAGGGCAGGGGTGCTAAACTTTTCCCGGATGGGATCCAACAACTTGTTCAGGGCAACTTCGACAGAATTTTTTAGGTCTCCAGGGTGAACAACCTGCAAAAGTGTAGCGGTCTGGTGAACTAAGGCACTCAAACAGGGCACAGGACACCTGAATCTACTACGAATAATGTGGTATAGGATGCAGGGTATTTTCCTAGCAGTAAGAACCACCTTGTGAAGCTGGTAGGGCAGAGAAGGGGAAATAGGTTCAGAAAGCTTATCTAACTTGTCTGAGATCCAGATCTTTTGACCCTGAGTCTGATACTAACTTGAGAGTTTTTAGAGGCTAAATGTCAAAATCTTCTAGTCCCTCCATTTATGCTAAGAGTAGGGGCATAAAGCAGGCGTCATTTATAGGCAGAGAAAGATTTACATAGGTAACCGTAGGGCTAAAGCCAGCCCAAGGGGGGAGCTGAGGGAGCAAGAAGGAACAAGAGCTCTGGAGTTAGGCAGACTGGGGTTAGAGTCCCAGGCAGCTGTGTGACCCCAAACCAGGCACCTAACCCCTCTAAGTTTTGGATTCTTCGCTTCAAAAATGAAGATAACAAAACCTTTATCTCGCAGAGTCAGAATGGGGATTAAATCACCTAATGGCTGAAAATGATGAACGGTACCACCACATGGGAGTTCAGTAATTCAATTTTAATTAATTGGGATAGAATTCACTTTTCTATCCTAAATCTGGCCTGAAAGGATCTTCTAGATATTCTGAGGGGATATCCTTTAGGTAGGAATACCTGCAATACAACGATGCCTATAGATTGCTTCTGATGCTATTTCTTCATTTCCTTCAGAATGTTTAATAATAGAAAAGCTTTAGACCTGCACTGTCCAATATGGCAGCCACTAGCCTCATGTGGACATTTAAATGTAAATTAAGATTCAGTTACTCAGTTGCACTGGTCACACTGTAAGGCTCAAAAGACTCATGTGGCCAGTGGTGGCTGTGTTACACCATACCATCACATCTGCCATCACGGAAAGTGCTATCGGGGTTAATGCTGCTCCAGGTTTTTTATTCAAAATCATTTCTTCTATTCCTCCTCGTTACTCCCACAAAGAACAGTTCACAGGGTTGAGGAGGGGAGTGTGGGTTCTGTGGCCTGCCTCAGACTGCAAACAGAAGGGCTGCTGAGCAACGGCTGTCAAATATCCAAAAACTGGGCCTTGAGGACCCTCAGACCTCAGAGGTCACTGAGTCTTCCTCCATTTGATGCCCAAACCCTCAGACAACACTGCTTCCAGTGGTCCTCTGGCTTCTGCCGGAACACTTCAGTGATGGGGAACACAAGGCCAAGTGAGGCGGCCCTGTCCATGGCCACATAATTAAGGTCATTGGGAAGTTCCTCCTGAAGCTGAACCTAAGCATGCCTCCCTGCGGTCCCCGCCTGCAGTCCTGGTTTAGCCATCTGGCGCCACAAGAGGAAAACTAACCCCTCTCCCATTAGGGTCCTTCAGATACTTGAGGATGATTGAATCCATACTTGTTTCTCAGCTAAACATGCCCAGTTCAACTGTGCTTTTATGACATGGTTTTGAGTTCCCTATCATGACATCCTTTCTCTCCCCACGATTGAATCCATACTTGTTTCTCAGCTAAACATGCCCAGTTCAACTGTGCTTTTATGACATGGTTTTGAGTTCCCTATCATGACATCCTTTTTCTCCCCACCAACACAACTGGATTGTCAAATAAACCTCATAAAAAATTGAAGTCCGGGGCTGAACACACAATCCTAAATATAATCAGAACAATGGAGAACTGAATGGACTATCAGTTCCCTGGTTCCAGGATCTACCTTTCTGATGACTTAGGCCAAGTTGGCAGCCCTGTCATATTGCCGCCTCAACTCAAATTCAGAGTCAATCAAAAGTCCCCATTTTGTTCTCCATATACACTATTATTATGTCTTCCCTTTATGATTTGGCTCTGCCTCTCTTTCCCACAATGCTCTACCTCACCTTTTAGACTCTAATCAGACCAAACCACTTGTGACTCCTTATGTACCACGCTGTTTCCTTTTACCATGTCTTTGCACAATTAATTTCCTCACAGATTCCCTCATTATCTTAATGCTTAAGTGTTTGGTTGTTATCCCCTCTACAAAGCTTTCCCAGACAGTCAGTTAATCACTTCCACTTATTTTATTTCTAGACCATGTATGAATCTTCACTGTGCAGTAAGACAGGAAATGATATTTGTTTCTATGTCTCCCTCTCCTACTGGACTGGGCTTCATGATGATTTAATCTTCTTTGTAATGCCAGCCCCTAGCATGATGCCTAACACATGGCCACCTAGTAAGTCTTTTGTTAACCTGTTTATTGAAATGAATAGTGTCCTCTCTTCTGTTCTTTTATAGTTGTATCTCTTCTTTGAACCTTGATCTTGTACTTGTCCTTGAAATACTTTATCTTGGGTTGGATTTGGTCCTTCATTCCAGGTTAAGTCCTTTGGAGAGTGATTAGGACATCAACCAATATATCAGCTTTGTGCCATTTGCCCATCTAATCTGTGAACCATTTGGATCCTCATCTAAGCCATTAACAAAACATATAGCCTTGGAGAGTATCTATTCAGATTCTATGGTACATAACCAGAAACCTGGCTGGGACAAGATGGAGAGGTTATTCAGGATGAGTTCAGTGGGGATTATGCCTCCTCTGGTATTACCTCGGCAGCAAAGTCCTTTTCCAGGTCCAAGTAATCTGTGTAGGTTTTGTTTCCACCCCATTTTTCATCTCGAAGGACCACAAACTCTATAAGAAAAAGGATTCACACCAATAAACTCACTGCTAATGGCAGAGTCATTATTCCTAGACTAAATGTATGGGTATTTGTTGTTTCTGCCATATATTTCAAATTTTATTATTGGGCATTTTATTTTTTTTTTAAATTGGATTACAGGCCAGGTTGTATACCCAGCTAGTATCCAAGCTCAAGGGGAAGGATAGTGTCTTACATTTCTTTTTATTTCTCTAGTTCAACATGCCTGCCCCAACCCTCATTCCTACCACCTCTGCCTACCATGACACCCCATTAGAATCCAACCTGGTAACAACACGTGGACAACTAAATGATATCTCAACTCCAACCATACATTAATATATGAGAATTCAGAGCAGAGAGTCAGAGAAGTCCGTCCCTAGAGGAAGACTCTGTGACTAATCACAAATGTGATACAGTGTATGATTATAAGTTCGATTACTACTAGTTTTGCTATTTCAGCCTGGTCTCTGAGATGAAAACAGGGAGTGTCTTACCAGATTTGAGGGGAAAGAGGACATACTTGATGAAGGACAGAACCCCATTGTTTTCTACATTTCCTGGCTCACAGAAAGCCTTCTTCAGTTTTTTCTTCACATCCTCCTTCCGATCAAGGAGATCAATCTTGGATTCCTAGAAGCCATAGAGGAAAAGAGGACCTCTTGTGGTTGAAAACAAAAATACGCTGTACTAATCTGTGTACAGTTGACCCTTGCACAACACAGGTTTGAATTGAGCAGGTCTACTTATATGCAGATTTTTAAAAATAAATATATAGAGCACTGAAAATGTATTTTCTCTTCCTTATGCCTTTTCATGTTCCCCCCCACCTTTCAGCTTACTTTATACAGAATACAGTATATAATACACATACCAGAAAAAATATGTGTTAACCAACTATTTTATCTGTAAGGTTTCCGGTCAATAGTAGGCTATTAGTAGTTAAATTTTTAGGGAGTTAAAAGTTATATGTGGATTTTCAACTGTATGGGGGGGGTCAGCTTCCTAACCCCTGCATTGTTCAAGGGTCAACTGTATTTTAATTTTTTAAAGAAAGATTTAAACATTAAACAACTTTAACAAAAGCAAAATTAATCAGAGTGAAAGACCACTCTCAATACTGCCACCCAATAAATAAAACTATTTTAATTTTCCTGTGTTCTTCTAAGGCCTTGTCTACAGTATAGGGGAGTGTTACGAATTTGTAGTTAGAGAATAAATATCTGTGTTTGTTCACTTGAGGCTATGTCATAAGTATTTCTGAGTGGCTACCTAATCTTCACTTATAATTTTTATGCTGTATTTTATTTCCAATTATCAGTGACAACATAATTTATTTAATAATTTCTAAACTTTCAGATTATGTTCAAAATGTTCCAAATTACATATGCCACAATGAACATCTTTGCAGAGGTTTTTTTTTTGGTCTTCTCTAGGATTATTTCCTTAAGCTACTAAAAACTACTAGGCCCAAAACTATTTTCTGAAAGGGGTGTATATTAATTGACATTGCCATCAGCAATCACCAACACCAAGAATTTTGAATTATCTAGAGCCATTTTTCCTTTTTAAGGTACTAGGATTTGTTTCTTATTTTGGAGTGTGTGAGCTCATGCTCATTTGAGTTCAGTGGTTACCAAATTCTGGTTCACATATGACTGTATGTGAATCACCTAGAGTGCTTTTAAAAAATATAAATTACTGGGCTCCACCCAAACTTCATGAATCAAGATCTCTTGGGACTGGACCAGTTTTTGTAGTTTTAAAAAGCTCTCCAAGTAATTCTGTTTGGGAATTGCTGCTAGCACCAATTTCCAAGATTAAAATATAGTCAATGTCATTGAATAGGATGAGTAATATAATACTTTGTCAGAGAAATAATCAACACATGGTATATTTTAACTTAAGAGAAAAAGGAATAAGTACTTTCTTTTAAAAATAACAATGACAGTGTCCATGTATATTATTTACTCCTCTCTGATCAAAGATCGAGAACTCAGACTTAAAGAACTAAATGAATGCTCAAACATGACTGTAAACAGAATCACCTTGTAAGATTTGAAAGAAAATACAAATTCCTGTGTTGTTCCCCAGAACCACTTTAAGAAAATCTAAAG
The DNA here is from genome assembly GCF_000325575.1 of Pteropus alecto. Taxonomy (NCBI): domain Eukaryota; kingdom Metazoa; phylum Chordata; class Mammalia; order Chiroptera; family Pteropodidae; genus Pteropus; species Pteropus alecto. Next base: position 5,047,811 of record NW_006443568.1, on the reverse strand, counting down.
ACAGGGTTTTATCAGCTTTTTAAAAAAATTTCCTAGATGATTCTGAAGATTAGCTATGTTTGGGAACCCTGAATTTAACATTTCACATCTTTGGGTTCCACTAAGTCCTCTATTGTATACCCTTCGAGACCAAGACAAAAGTATACTTTCCTTAAGCAGGACTTTTAAATGTTAGAAAATAGCATATTTATCATATTAGTTTTATCAAACATCATCCTAAAGATCAAGATGCGAGTTGGTGAAATACACCCACAGCCTTCTCATTAATAAGGCTGAATTTTATCACAGTCCTACGAATGAAATTACTTTTGCTTGTGCTTTTTATCAGTAGCAGTAAAACTCTGAAAATTATGATTGGATCCCAGAAAGGCTGCTTCTAGGTCTTTCAATTCTCAATAGCCACCAGAGTTAACTGGATGACTTAATATTACTTATAATTCAAATATTTGAGAATTTTAGTTAGTTAGGTTACTGTTCTTTTGAGTCCTCAATCTCTTCATCTCTTGCTGAGGATTTCTAAGCTCAAGTTGGAGCTGACAACCTACCTCTTCTGAAGAACTCATTTTGCTGCCCGTTAATCCTGGAACCATAGGATTCATCAGATGGACCCGTTTTGAGTAGCCAAGTGCAGGGAGGTACTGAGGGGTGAGAAAGAAACACACAAAGTAGATATTAATATAAATTCCTGCTCAGTACCCCAATCTCATCTAACTTGCCAGCTTAATAGTTTTGTACATTCCTTTCAATCTTTTTTTTTTCCTACTTAATATATAATTTTCTAAACAAAGTTTTCCTCCTCTGTTGCTTTTCTATTAGTATTACATAATGAGGCTATTGGATTTCCTTTCCTACCATAAACAATTATAAAAGCTGGAAATATATAGAATAACCATTTGCAAACATTGAACAGCAACAGGTGTATGGCTACAAATCTTGGCAGAAGGGAAAGGAAAGGGTGACCACATATTTACCCTGGCTTTCTCTCCTTGAGGGCATTTTTTCAAACCAGGTACTAAGAAAAAGAGACCAAGCAAAAAGCAGCAGTCTGACTAAGCAGAAGAGATAGCGATTAAAGTTTCAGGCTGCCAGGAGGCTGGGATTTGGAAAGGGTTCTAGAGGGAAGGAAGCCCATTTCAAAAATCTAAGTCAAAATTCCCACTGATTTATCAATTGACTCATAGATGTACATGCATACAAAGAGACTCCAGGAAGAACAGGCTCTGGGAGGCTGGAGACCTAAATAGAGGTTTCAGAAGATGCACAGTGCTGGGGAAACAGAGGTTGAAGTTTAGGTGCAATCAGAGTCAAGAGAGTTTTGTGAACAACTTGAAATTTCAGTATGAGACTGAAGAAAGCCCACATTCTAAGAATAAGAACCACATCATAGAAGAAAGGCCAAAACCAAAATAGACCTGTTCTAACAAAGCCTAAAACCAACCTCTGAGAGGATTGAGGTGATAGACAATTTAACAGCGTACAGAAAACACAGCACACTATAAACATAATCCCAAACCTCTATGACACATCTATGATGTCTTTGATACGTTAAAAAAGTACTAGAAATGAGAAGCAGAAAAAAGTGACTGATAGTTTAAGTAGTTAACAAAAGTAGAGCCAGAAACTATCCAGTTGTTGGAATAAGCAGATCAGGGCATCAAAACAACTATGACTGGTATGTTAAAGGAAACAGAGGAAAAGATGGGCAAAATAGATAAAAGATGGAGAACTATAAAAGAGAATTATAATCTATAAAAAAGAATGAATTTCTGGAAGTTCTGAAATAGCACAATACAATACTGGATGGATTCAACAGAAGACAGGATTAATGAACTTGAAAAGTCAATAGGGAATATCCAAACTAAAGCACGGAGAGAACAAAGAAAGGAAGAGAACAGAACAGAATATAAGAGACCTGTGAGACATGATCAAGAGGTCTAACCTAGGTATATAGGGTCACAGGAGAGGAGAAAGAGAGAATAGGGCATAAGTAATATTTAAGGAAATAATAAGGGACGATTTTCCAAGTTTGATGAAAACATCAATGCACAGACTCAAGAAGCTCAGCAAAATCCAAGTAGGATAAATACAAAGAAAACTATAGCTAAAAACATCATAGTCAAATTGCTGAAAATGAGAGACATAGAGATAACCTTAAAAGCAGCCAAGGAAAAGATATATTATCTACAAAGGGGAAACAATAATACTTACAGGTGACTTTTTGATGGAAACTATGGAAGCCAGAGGAAATAAAACAACTCTTGAAAGTGCTAAAAGAAAAATATTTGCTAAACTAGAATTTTATGCCCAGTGAAAGTGAAAGATAGACGTTTTCAGACAAAAGAAAGGTGAAAGAACTCATTACCAAACATAAAATACTAAGGGGGGCCCTTTAGGCTAAAAGAAAATGATCCAATATGGAAGCACAGAGACATAACTGCAGGAAGAATCGAGAGTGCCAGAAAGGGTAAGTAGCGGTAAGTACACATGAAAATTGACTGTTTAAAAAAACAATTGTGATAAAGTCTTTGAGATTTAAAATATACGACAATAGCACAAAGGGCAGGAGGGCATTTAATCAAATAAAATTGTCGTAGGTTCTTGCATTATTGGGAAGTGGTAAAAATATCTAACTTTAACTGTAATAAATTACAAAGATACAAGCAATCTCTAGGGTAAGAGTGGCCAAAAGTTTTCTGTAAAGGGTTAGATAATAAATATATTAGGCTTTGTGGGCCAAATATAGTCCTATTACATATTTTCATTTTTTTAACAACCCTTAAAAAAAAATATAAAAACCGTTCTCAGAGCTTCTGAATCATACATAAATGAGCCATGGGCCATATCTCTGCTAGAATAATAAAAGAAGGTTCAAGTAAAAAGTTAATAGAGGAGATAAAATAGAATAAAAAGGAATATTTGATTAATCAAAAAATTTACACTGTAAACATTTCCTCATTCATTAAAGATAACCAAAAACTTTAAAAATATATAATATTCCATTATGAGGATTTAGCATAATGTGCTTAACCAATCCCTTGTCATTTGATATATTTCTAGATTTTTGTTTTAAACTGATGTGATAAAAATTTTATATATAACTCAAGTTATACTTTTAAAATTATTTCCTTAGGACAAATTTGTATGATCATTAGGGCTAAGGGCAGAATCATTTTAGGGCTGTCAAATCACCCTCCAGGAATTTACATTTCCACTAACAGTATTTTCTCCTCACTTTTGCCAATGAGGTTTTGAGAAGCTTTCAAAAATACTAGCCATTTCTCAATAGACCTTTTCAACTTAACTCAAGTTCTTTCCCAGAAAAAACAATTATGGTCTCATGCTAATTTCCTCCTTTAAACCCTGCTAAACCTCATCTTAGAAATGAGTGGTTTATGTAAGATCCAGAGCAAACGGACCAAATGCTCTGAGAAAGAATAGTAGCTGTGAGTGCTAGTGCCTTTCCCTGGAAACTAAGTTATCAGGAAAGAAGCAAATCCAACAGGTCTGGAAGCAGCTTCCTAGTGGCAGCAAGAGCATGGGCTTTTGAGTCAGATAGATCTGGGTGATAATTCCTGCTTGGTCACTAACTGTACAGTACTGGAAAAACTCTCTTACTCTTTCTACCCTCAGTTCTCTCATCTGCAAAACAAAGAAAAGTAATACTTATCATACAATAAGGTTATGAGTGGTGGGACTGGCATATTCAATAAACTTTAATTGCACACCTCTGAGGCTCAGAAGAAAAAAGATAGGAAAGAAGTTACTAACCTTCTCTGCAAAGGTGAAAATCTTCCTCTGGTCAATGCCTCCAAATTGGGCATCTACTTTCAAATATTCTTCATCCAAGGCCTGTGGAGAGAAACACATGAGCATAGATTCCTACTTTTTTCTTCTTTATGGGTCTGAGAAATTAGAAACTTTTGAAAATCACTACATTTTTCCGAAATCACTACTTTTTTCTTCTTTATGGGTCTGAGAAATTAGAAACTTTTGAAAATCACTACTTTTTTCTTCTTTATGGGTCTGAGAAATTAGAAACTTTTGAAAATCACTACATTTTTCCGAAGGTAGAGCCGGGAAACAACTAAGCAGCATTCAACCTCCCTGTTGGCCTCAGGAGCTCCAGAAACATCTGCCAAGTGCCTGTACTAAACAGTTCTCCACGTGGATGTCATGGGGTTAAAAATAAGAGTAATCTCTGTTCCGAAAGCTCACAATCCAGTGAGGAAGGGAGGGAAGAACACAGCGAACCATAGTCATGTCAAACGGACTCATTGAATAATGCGACCTGTGAAACACGTTAAATAAGTGGCAAAAGTAGAAGGTGCTTAGAGAGCTAAAAAAAAAAAAAAAAAGGCAAGGCTAAACTAGTAAACAAAAAGTTAATTGCTTACTGCATGCAAGGCCTAGAGCCAGCTCTGTGGATACAGAGGTGAATCAGACTCAGACTCTGCCTTCAAGAAGCCAATTAGCCCAGTTGAGGAAAGAGACATGTAAACAGATAATTTCAATACAGTGGGTTAAGGGCTAACCTAGATGTTCATTTAAAGAACAGTACTAACACAGGAAAGAAGTGATTATCTCTATCTGGTAGGAAAGGCGGCAGAGAAGTCTTCCTAGAATCGGACTGTAGGCTGAACTTAGTTTTGAAGAATATATAGATGTTTTTCACTGTGCAGAGGAAACAGCATGTGAGAAGGCACAGAGGTGTGAAGTGTTTAGGGAAATTATGAGTGATTCAGTCTGCCAAAGCACAAACTTCAAAGGATGTGGGAAGTGGTCAGTGATGATGATGTTAGAAAAGTAGGTGAGGATCCTGAACGTCATGCTAGGGTGCCTAGCATTATTCTAGGTTGGTAAATGGCTTTAAGGAGGGGAGAAACAGGACCTGCACTGTAGAAAGATCACACCAGTAAGAGGCCAAGCATGGAGCGGAGGGCTGTGAGTTGGAGACAAAGAAAATCATTGGAAGGCTGCTGTGAGAGTCCAGGTGAGAAATAATGACGAATTAAGTCAGTGGGGACGAAGAGCAAGACTGAATTTAAGAGATTTTTAGGAAACAGAATTGGTAAAATTTAGTGTCTAACTGGATGGGGGGAAGAGGAAGAAGGAAAAGTAGAGAAAGGTGAGCAAGCAGGAAGACTATAGAACAGAACTGTCCAATAGAACTTTCTGTGATGATGAATGTTCTCTATCTGTGCTGCCCAACATGGTAGCCACTAGCCACGTGTGGCTCTTGGGCACTTGAAATATAGCCAATGTGACTGAAGAACTAAAAGTGTTAATTTTAACTACTTTTAATAGCCATGTATTAAAAGTAAAGTATGACTACAAGCTACCGTAGTGGACAGTGCAGGAATGTCTCTAGGTTTAACCTCTGGAAAGATCTGGAAGTGACAAGGGAAGACTTGGCTTTCTTACATCAAACATTACAGAAATATACAAAGAAAAAGTTAAGTCTATCTATATTTTTATCCTGCCTTCCTGAGGTAACCAGTATTAACAATTTGACTTGTATTTTACCATCCTTCTCCTTGCTCATACAAACATACACACACATGAAATAGAATGTACTTGTTTTGTTTAATGGAAAATAGATGAATTTATTTTTACGCATCGCTCTGAATTTTCTTCATTTAAGAGATTATGATTAACAAAAAGATGTGAGAGATGAAGTGTTTTGAAGGACGGATAGGTAGGGGAGGACTTACAATTGAAAAAGTCAAAGAAGAGGTGCAGGAAGTTGAGGGTGGGGAGAGGAGAAGGGGGTCAGGAAGGCCTACAGCACATGATGAAGGAACAGCAAGCTCATCAGTTTACATGGATTGAGAGAGAGGTTCTGACCTCTGGTTAGAAAAGGAACAAAAAAGGTCACTGGGCAACTCCATCCTTCCCAAGTACCTGTAGTCCTGGGTACAGCAGACCACTTAGCAAAGGGTGCTCCACCTGCTTTACCACCTCAGCTCCAGCTTTCTTGGCATCGTGCTGTGTGACTACAGAGGAGAGTCTGTATACATCTAGTGTGTACTCTCTGAAGAAGAAAGGAAGAGGGGACAGCTGTAAGACTGGCCCCAGGCCTCAGTTTAATCCTAATGCGCATTAATTTAGTCTCCCAATCTTAAGACATTCCAAGAGAGCACTGCCTGATAGCTTCTAAAATGTGAGCGGTCCATCTTCTCACTCAAAATACTACTTTATTTTTATTTTTTCCCCTTTTTAAAGATGGCTCTAATTAATCTTTTTCTTCACTTATCTCTTTAAATACTGCTTCTCTGCCATTCCCCTCCATTCTCTTCTTCTGGAATGCCCATTAAATAAACATCAGAATTTCTCAATCTGTCTTCCAAGTCTTAAGAATAGTGTACCCATCATTCAGTTTAAGAAAAAGGATCTAATTACTTCTGAAACTCCCGTGTACTCCACCACAATCTGACCCTACTTCCTCCTCCTCCACAGTAACCACTATCCTGAACTTGTGTTTTTCCAGTTTCATACTATGTTTGTTTCTCCAAACAATGTATTATAAATATTCTTATATCTGTATCCTGGTATACATGTGCAAGTTCTTTTATATATGCCAATATATAATAGAATTTCTGGATCACAGAGGATTTACACCTTGAACTTTAGTGGATGACGCCAAACTTGTTTATTTTCCAAAGTGGCTTTTATCAATTTTATTAATATTGTCATTATTTTAAATTTTGCCAATTTGGAGAGCATGAGTGGTTTCTCACTACAGTTTTAATCTACATTTCTTTGAATAATAACCAAGGAAGTTAAGCATCTTTTCATATGTGTATTGGTCATCTGGTTTCTTCTGTGAAATGCCTATTTAAGTCTTTTTCTACTAGAATGACATTTTTGACAGTTGATTTTATACTTTTTGACATATAATACTGGGTTATCAATTCTTTGCCCATATATTATAAATATCTTCTCCCAGTTGGTGGCTTGTCTTTTTACTTTATTTTACTTTAAATGTAGTAAAGGTCTTAATTTTAATGTAGCTGAATTTGTCAGTCTTTTCCTGTGATGCTTTTGGTGTGTCTTGTTTAATTTTCCCTGCCCTGAGATCATAAGATGGTCCTACATACTGTCTTTTAAATGTTTTATAGTTTGGCCTTTAAAATTTAAATCTCTAATCCACTTGGAATGGAGAGATCATTTTTTTCCCACATGGATAACCAATTGTCTCTGCACCAGTTTTTCTTAAAAAGTTTATTCTTTCTTTGTTGATACAGTGCCAGCTCTGACATATATCAAGTATTATATTTCTATTTCTGTACTCTCTATTCTGGTCCAATGGTTAATTCTTGATCCCCATGCTATATAAATGACCAAGGATTTGGTATCCAGAATACATAAGAAAATCCTAAAAAAAAAAAAAGGTAGAAAAATGGGCCAAAACACTTGGATAGACACTTGACAGAAGAGGAAACACAAATGGCCAAAAAACCACAAAAATAAATATTTTCAGAATTTTACCCCTACACTTCAATGGTAGTTTGGGTAGGTAAAGACTATTAGGTTGGAAATTCTTTTCCTTAGGAATTTTAAAGGCTTTGCTTCATCGCCTTTTGGTTTTTAGTGCTCTTTTTGAGAAATGCAAGGCCATTTTGATTCCTGACGTTTTGTAAGTGACCCTTTTTGATTATTCAATTATTGGACCTCCTGGCTTAGTACTCTAGTTTTCTTATCTTTTTCTTTTTATTTTTCATCGTGGTCTGTGAGGCCAAGAAACCAAAGTTCAAGTGCATGCGATTCAATGAATTCAATGATTTAATATATTTCATAGATCTTAAGATGTATATTTTTAAACATTTAACATCCCTTAAATCTAGATGTCTTTTAAACAATGGCATGTTATAAATTATTAGTATTTTTAAGACATCTTAGATTAACTGAAATATCTTTTTGTATTTCGACTTTCACTTCGTTTCTGGCCACTAAGTACATATTCTTGACTAATTTGTTATTTGACTAATTTGAAGCATTTAGGAAGTTAAAAAAATATTTTATCAAGTACTTTTAGTTGTTTTCAGCAAGGTTGGTCAGAGTGACAAGTCTGCCAGACTGCTAGAAATAAAAGTCCTTATCTATATCTCAAACACTCTTATAATTTCTGTCCATATTTTTGTATTGCATTCTAGGTGAATTTCTTAGTATTACCTTTCAAATCTCTAATTTTCTCTTCAACTGTATTCAGTCTAGAGTTGATACCATCTATTGAAGGTTGGTTTGTGGGTGTTTTGTTTCACTGTTTTTACTTTAATGACTGAATTTTCCATATTCATGTTTCATTTTTTGTTTCTGTTTTTAATCGATATAATTCCTTGACATTTGAGAATCTGTGTTGTTTTGGAATAGCAGGAATATACTTAACACTCCTAAGTAGTGGGCAGCTTGGTTCGATTCTTGGTATACACATACTCTAAGTCTCCATAGGCCTGAATCTTGATAAAAATCCCTAAAGGTGGCCAGTAGTACCCCCACACCCCAGCTCTACTTGAGAGGTAAGGGTGGGAATGGGAAAAGGAGAAAAGCCCTACTTTACCCTCTGATTTTAAGCAGTACGGCTGGTTTGTCCCCACCACCTGCTCGCTTCCAGACTGGAACCCAGCAGACCTGTAACTTCAGCCCAACTCACCAATTTGCACTTCAATTGTTTCTCTTACCATAGAGATGTTTAGCAAGTTTTTGAACCTGGTTATGCCCTTTATTATTTTTGTATTTTTATCTATCATTGCTGTGTTTGGAACAGAGGAAATGCATCAAAGCATGCATTTACAAAGCCATCTTCCTTTGAAGTCACTTTTCTATATAGAAAAAGAGCAAGCAACTTCAAAGCAAGATAGCTTTATTTATCCTACCTTTATTCCAGGAGAATAAAAACTTTGCCTGATTTATTCACTGTTGTAATCCCAGTACTTAGAACACCGTCTGACATATAGTAAGAACTCAATAAAATCTTTGCGTGACTTGCTTTCTCACCTTCCTCAGGTCTCTGTCATCTTATCGTAGAGGTCTTCTCTAACCACTCTATTCTTACTTCCTGAGAACTTTCTTTCCTCCCACCTGCCTACTTTGTAGCACCTATCACCATATAATAAAAGTACTCCCCAAATATCTGTAGAATGAATGTAAAAATGAATGAAATCTCAGGCACTCTATTGAGGCTGTTGATTCAAACATTTGTTTATATGAGGATGTCTATATTCTTTATTTAAAATTCTTAATGTCCAACAGTGGGGAATGGTAAAGAAAATTATGTTAGATGAAGTAAAAGGAGAAATTAAGTTGTAAACAAGAGATCTGAGTTCACATCCTGGCTCGTCTACTTACTAGCTATACGAACTTATATCTGAATCTATTTCCTTATCTGTGAAATAAGATAAAACAATGCATACCTTTAAAAGTTGTTCTAAGGGTTTAAATGCAAAAGTGACTAGTAGAATGATACGTGGTTTATTTCAGAGGTTTTAAAAATAAATGTGGAGACTATGAGGCGGCATGGGGGAATTATTTAGGAAATTGTTAAGTTAAAAAATTAGGGCTCAAAATTATGAATGCTAACATTACAAATATGAATAAAACTGACAAAGAAGCAATAAAAATTGTTGGGGAGGTAAGAAAAAAGTGAAAATTCTTTCACATTTCTGTTATCATTATTTGCTGAGGCTGGAAGAAGAAAGGGAGGCCAAATGGTTCATCATTACCTTCCCATATGCTGTGAGCTCTGCAAGGCCAAGGACTTTGTTATGGTTACATTTATACCTCCAGCAAACAGGAGAATACCTAAGCATTTACTGGTCAGTATATTTTTGATAGATGAATTAAAAGGACAATGGTTTTTTAATGGCTCATAATATGAGGAGCCAAACAGCTTCTAATTCAAATTTAAAGAGTACCTGGATTCTACAGGTCTGTAATTAGTTAGAAGCACCAGAGCCAGAGGAGGGTGGATGATAAAGCACTTACTTGCTGAGCTGGTAATCGGTGCCTTTGATGAACCTGAGCTTCTCCAAAGACACACCAATGCTCTCCAGCACTGCCTTGATCACATTCTCATAGTAGCTGGTTCGAAGTTCTAGAAGTTCCCATGGGGCTTTCATGTTATCCAGGTATGCGTGAAGGTCCGCAAACAGAATTGTTACCTAGACATAGAGATAAGAGGCCACCAAAATGTGAATTTGTCTAAGTACCTCCAAACTCGCCCACCCTGTCCTGCCGTTGTTAATCTCCCTTTTAGCCATTCCCCAAGGGCAGCTGCTTGGTTTATAACATTACTTCTTACCTCACATCCTGCTTTCAGGAAGTCCGCGATCTTAGACATAGGCACAAAATAAGCAACATGTGGCTTGCCTGTGGTTGCTGTTCCCCAGTAAACTTTAAGTTCCCGCTCCTTCAGTATCTCCTTCAGCTTCTCTTCCCCCAGAACCTCCTGTTGTGGAAGCAGAAGAGCTGGTTTAATGCTGGTGCCTCACCTTACTCATCCTTTACCCTGTGACAAGGAAAACAAAGGCGTGTGTCACTGAGGGTCCAGGTTCAGAGCCTGCAGCAGGGTCTAGCCATGCCCTCAGTGCAGAGTGAGAGCCAATCTAAGTTGGTTCTATTGCTAGGACCACTCTAGTGAAATGACACTGATGTTAGGGGAGTGAGGCATGTCCCTAATTGCATCTTCCCCTCCAACTACCTCTAACTCATGCTTCTTCTTTTCATAGCCAATTTCTTGAAATAGTTTTCTCTTCTGGTCTCCATTCCTTATCTCCTAGTTCAGTTTGAATTCCATACAGCACACATAATGGAAAATTCTCTTGCTAAGATCATAGATGGTCTCCACATTGCCAAATTCAATGAATACTTTTTAGTTCTCAGTTTTCCTGAAACACTCTCCTCTTTTGGTCTCCTTTATTTTTTATTCTCTTAGTTTTCCTCCTACCTCTCTGGGTCTCAGATTTCTTTGCATTTGTTCTTCTTCCTAATGATTAAATATCAGTAATCCTTGCGGCCCTATCTCTTCTCTTCTCTACATTCTGATTCCCTTCAGTTGCTTCAATTACTACTTATGAGCTAGTAACTCTCAAATCTCCTGCACACACATATATAGAATTGTGCACCTATTATCAATCCGGTTAGTTTAGATTCAGTGTGTTCATAATTAAACTCATGTTCTCACCTTCCTACCTCATTCTCCAACCATCTCTTTTTACTTATGGTTTCATCTCTAATTCAGTAAATGGTACTATCAGTTACTGAGTTGCATACGTTACTCCAAAACAGCTCTTAAACCTTCCTTCTTCTCTCTGCCTCTATACCGCCATCCTAGTCTAGGCCACCATCAGATTTTAGTGTTTCTTCAAGTGATAGTTGGGGAGGCTGTTGGAACCCATGATAACAAAATTTTGTTGGTTGGAATTATCTATTAACAGGACTTGTTAAAATCCTGTCTTCCAAACCGGTTGGAGGTTGATCCTGCATCCTCCAAGCTCCTGACTATTTTGACACTTGGAGGGAGCTCACCACCCAAGGAAAGGTCATATCGCTTACCCTTTAAAATATGAGTGAATCAGTGCCACTACCTTTGTCTCCAACCAGCACTATTTTAGAGAGGCTAGGAAACAAAGGATCTGGCTAAGGGGAAGCATGAAAGAATCTCTGGTTAAGATCAAGCTGTAAGTGGAAATAACCCAAATGTCCATCAACTGATGAATGGCAACACAAAATGTGGTATATCCATGTAATGGAGTATTATTCAACCAAAAAAGGAATGATGTTCTGATAGGTACGACACAGATGAACCTTGGAAATATTATGCTAAGTGAAAGATGTCAGACACAAACAGCCACATTTTGTATGATTCTATTTAAATGAAGTGTCCAGAAAAGTCAAATACATAGAGACAGAAAATAGTGTTTCTCTAGGACTGGGGGAGGAATGGGCAGTGATTGCTCATGGTTACAGATTTTTAGGGGGGATGATGAAATGTTCTGGAATTAGATAATGGTGATAGTTGCACAACCCTGTAACTGTGATAAAACCCACTGGAAACCCCCCCCCCAACTGAACTGTACCCTTTAAAAGGGTGAATTTTATGGCATGTGAATTGTATTTTTAAAAAAAGAGGGGAAAAAAAGCTGTAGCTCAACCAATGTATTACTGTTCTTAAAGTAAAAACGCGATTTTAAACATAGCCTACAAGGCCCTCATGACCTGGTTTTGCTACCCCTCCTAAACGAATAAGTAAAATGTATAGTATGTCAGATGGTGATAAACTCTATGAAAAACAACAAAATAAAGTAGAGCAATGGATGAGACAGTTCTGGTGGTAGGGCATTTGTTATGTAAACAAAGTGGTCCAAGAAAATTCTTCCAATTAATGTGACAATAGTCAGAGGCCAAAGGGAGACAAGGGAATGAGCAATTTACTTATTAAGTGCTTGATCTGCACTTTGCTCAAACTACTCCAACCAAATTAGCTTTCTCTCTGAAATATAGTGTTCTTTCTCCCCTCTGGGTCTTGCTCTGGGTTCCTTCTACCTGAAATATCCTGCTCTCTACACGCCCCCCACCCCCCATTCTTCCTCTCATTAACTTCTACTCCTGCTGTTCCTGGAAAACAGCCGGAACATATGTGAAGAGGTGATTCGCAGTGTAGAGGTCCTCAGCCTTCCCTGACACTCCTCCCCAGCCCTCTCCCCTAATTTCCTTTCAAAGCTCCACGTATAGTAGCTTCCAGTACTTTCTTCAACTGTAATTCAGTGTTTAGATTATAGGTCATTTTCAACGTTTGATTCCCTCAAAACAAGCTCTGGGAGAGCAGGGCCCAGCGCCTAGCACATAATAGGGTGGGTGGGGTGGGAGTCCTGGATTCAAAGTCTGCCTCAACGCAGGTAACTGCACACAGGTGAGCCCACCGTGATTTCTGTGGTACCCAGTTAATTGCTGCCTGCCTGACTGACCAACCAAACCAGCACTGAGGACTGCCTGCTCTCTGAGCTTCCTCGGCGCGGATTCCCCGGACCCACGCACTTAGGATATCGTAGTGGGGGCTCAGGATCACTGAACCTCGGGCCCTCAGTGCCGAACAGCGCATTTCCAATTCCAAGGCCCGACCTGCAAGTTCCGGGTGATAAGGTGCAGCTTCTCTTCTGGGCTCGGAGTGTCCCCCATAGCTCCTTCGCCCCTGACTCCCGAGCTCAGTCCGGCACCTGCGCCCCTTTCTCGGTCACCGCCGCCGCGTGCTGGGAGTAGTATCTCAAGTCCAATTAGGTTGCATCAGCTGAGCTCGTCGCTTGGCTTGCTCGGCCTGGGCCCTTCTCCTCCTGGCAGTGGTCGGGAGTCTAAAGCAACGGAGAGCCGAGAGGGTCGATGAGACGAGAAGGGGTGGAGCCAAGAGTCGCGGTAGGCGGTACGCAGGGCGGGGTCGCAGCGCCTGCGCGGGGGCACCCCCCCAGAGGCGGGGCGGTTTCCTGCCAATCACTGCCTGTTTGCCCTACCCCTGGCGCTGGCCCCGCAGCTTCGGGTAGGGGAGGTCGGGGAGGGGGGCGATAAAATGGCGCAGGGGGCGGAGTGAGGCGCGGTCTTTCGCCTAGGTTTCGGCCCGGCT
>NW_006443568.1:5023412-5034151 GCF_000325575.1 Pteropus alecto | reverse complement strand
TCCCTGGCTGGGAGGGGGACGGGGGCGCCTGTTGCTTCTTCAAGGGGTTGCGCACGCCGTCCGCCCCTTTGAGGGGTTGGGAGGCCCTCACCCTGCTGGGAGAAGGGCTCGTTTTCGTTCCCGAGGTGATGGCGGCGGGAGGGGAAGAATTTTCCTGCCCCCACCCCCACGTTGGCGGGCGATAGGTGCCCCTCACCCTGCTGAAGAAAAGGGAGGCTGTTTGGCGGTCTGAGAGGCAGGGAGCTACGTCGGTTCTCCCTGCCCAGTAGGGGTGAGGGGAATGAATGTGTAGGTGGGTGGACGATGCCGCTGCCCCCTGCCCCACTCGGGGAAGGGTGTAGCTAGGGAGGAGATCGCGGTCTTTCCGCCGCGCCTGGATGTTGTGGGGAGGAGGTGACCCGCCCCTCGGGAGAGTGGGGGCTTTCGTCCTGCTGCGGTGTGGATGTGGGCAGCCATCCTCAGAAAGAGGGGTACCCACGCTAGACTGCGGACGGGCAGTTTTGCCCCTGCTGGGGGAGGGGTAGGGATCAAGCCCAAGCTTCTCCCGCCTTCCACGGGGAGGCGGGAATTCTTGGTCTTTTCGGAGGAGGGAAGAGGGAAGTGCGAAGGCCCTGCCCCGGGGCGATGCTGTGCTGCCGGCTGTTGTATTTCTAAAGGCGTGCAGGTCAGGCGGCATCCCTCGAAGGGTGGGATTGGGCCACCCTTTCTCCCGGCTCTCTAAAACTGGCGGCGCCGCCGGTTCCCTCCCTGGGCTAGAGGGAAGGTAGTTGGCACGCAGGGTGGGCCCTGGAGCGGGCCAAGAAGTGATTGAATTGCCCACCTGCTGCCCCCACCTGACCTCCAGTTTCTTGTGGACGTGTTAGAGACTCCAAGCTTTAGAAAACCTAAATTATTTTTTAAAAAGAAACGCGGTGTTGCAGCTTAGTAATGTTTGGTCTCCTATGCCCATGTGGGAGTAGTCCTGGGGCCATTAAAAATGAAATGTTACTTAAAGCAGATGTTTCCAGCCTTGGATTTTTCTGTCCTACAGCATTTCCAGTTACCTCAAACGGGGTTGCACAAGTCTTACAGATAATTTCAGTTCACTTTGATTTTGTTTAAACGTTATGCCCCTTTTATGGAGTGGTAAAGCCTACTGAGTTCCTTTTGTGCAGTGTGCCTCACATGTATTGCATTTGGGAAAAGTTGGAAATCAAAGGCCAGTGGGAGAATTCTGTCCCTTGGAAATAATCCTTGCCCTTGGTCATATCTATCAGATCCAGTTTGGTAATTAATGGTCTTTGTTTTAGAGCCTTGAAAGAGGGATATGGGGTTGTCTGCCGTTGCCATTTTAAGTGGCCCGAATAAAGCTTTGTGCTCTAAGGCAAATAGGTTTCTTAGGTATGATAAAAATAGAAAGGGAACCAGTTTCTGAGGTTGCAACCAGGAGGTTAGAGAACAGAGCGAGGGCGTGGTAAACTGAAGTGTGAAGAAGGGGGTGGACAGATTAGACGTGGAAGGACAGAATAGGGTCACAGAGGGATGGGGAGCAGAGAAATTAAGAGACAGACTTGGGTGATGGGAAAAATATTCTTCCTTTAAAAATAAAGAGATCTTCATATTTTAGGTGGAGGTTACAAAGCAAGTGCCAAAAAAGGCAGGTGATGGTAGAATGGCAGAGAGATACTAAGGCTCTCTTGTGGAACTTCACTTTAGAACTTCAGTTTTATCAGAGATCCCCCACCCCCAATTCATTAAATATCAACTTTCATTAGTATAGGGCTTTTAGGTTTGGAGTGCTTTCATAAACATGCCCTCATTTGATCCTCATGATAATATGTGTTTGAAGTTAACCAAATAATTCCCCATTTTTCAGATGAGTGTTCTCATCTGTATTGAGGTTCAAAGATTTCATGTGAATTTCTGAGGTCTCTGAATTTTAATTTAGTTTCTCTTTACAAGATAATTCCGTGACCATTAATTTGCAGAATTTGCCTGATATTTCAGATGTCTGTACTGCCTGGTCTTTCGTGACAATGTGGTTGAATGCTGGGTTAAACTAGAAGAGATTAGAGCATACCAGATAATTTCTTAACAAGCAAGGAGTAGGGAAATTCCTTACCAGTTTAGCACTCTTTTTTCCTACCATTCCTATGCTTCTCTTTAGACTCTTCAGGAGTCAAGGAGGTGATGAGGGTGGGGTGAAATAATAAGTAGAGCCACTACTTATTTAGCTTTTACATTGTGCTAAGCACTTTATATTCATGATCTCATTTATTTTTTCCAGCAACTCCTTGAGGTACTATGATGGTCCTTATTTTATAGGGGAGGACATTTGAAACCAGAATGTAATCATCATATCTTTCCCCACTAACATCTAATTTAAAATGTTTTTATTATCAAATATTTCAAGCATATAAAAATTATAGGAAGTGAGATGAATACCATTATACTCACCATTCAGCTTTATCTTTTGTTGCCATGTTTTAGGTATTTTTTTTTCTTTTTTTAAGAAATAAAACATTACAGATAGAATTGAAGCTCTTATTCTTCCTTGTCATTCCTCTTCCCTCCCCACAACCAGAGATAACCACTATCCTGGATTTGTTGTTTCTTATTCCTATGCATATTTTAATTTAATGACATATGTATGTATCCAAGTACAATTTTGGTATCATTTCTTTAACAAATAAATTACAAGGAAAATGTAAAATATATATATTAAAGTACAAGACCTGTCAGCCAATTGCCATGTATGGGCCTTATTTGGATACTGATTTTTTTTTAAATCTTAAAAAAATTATGACAATAATTGGAAATCTAAAGTGGATATTATATGATAAGGAATTCTTGTTATTTACAGATAAACTGATGTGATGCCTGGGATTTGCTTCAAAATAATCCGGTAAAGAGGGGAGGTGCATGGGGCAATATTAGCTATGGGCTGAAAGTTGTTGGGGCTGGGTAATGGGTATGTGGGAGTTTCATTATGCATTTACGTTATTTTTGTATGTTTTTAATTAAACTATTTAAAAATGAGGAAATAAAATTATGAAGAGAATGATTTGTACAAGTTAAAAATTATATGTGTGTGGTATTTTGCAAGCTTTTGCTCCCAGACTTATTGAAGAGACACTCAGAAGAGCCAGTCCTGTGCTCCTGGATGTTGTGTGGCATAGGAATTGATGCTTTCAGTGGTTGTGGAGGATATTGATTGGTTTTCTGGGTGCACAGTATAGTAATGATATTTTTCTTCCAGTGAAGTTAGATCACATTCAGGGGTATTTCTCTTGTTCTTCCGTTCTGGCTGGGAAGTCAAGGGAAGGCTTTGCATAATAAGGTGGCTTAAATTATTTTTGCCAAGGCACCAAAATCTTTCATGTACATTAGAGAATGTAATGAATGTAGAAGGCTTTCTCATTTGTTGACTGACCCTGGGCAAGGGTGATTGGGAAAAAAACAAAAACAGAAACAAGAAAAAACATTGCCTTTGGATCTTTGTTCAACAATTACTAGTTTTGTGTACTTGGTTGTTACTTTATTCCTCCAAACTTTAGTTTCGCAAGGGTGAAAATCTATTGAACTCTTCATTTGATCAAGCAGGTGCTTGGACTAGACCTTTTGGAAGGAGTTGGAGTGAGAGTGGGGGTATTGGCTCAAAAAGGGCTTCTCAGAAATGTTGCTGCTTAACCCCAGTGCCTGTGATACTTGTGCTTGACAGCCACAGACTTTAGGTAAAAAAATTTTTTTCCAAAAGTAAACTTTGTTTCTTACTGCTTCAGAAAGAAATAACTATAAAAAGTTCAGTCCTTGGGTAGAGAAATTACTTTTCTTTCCATAGAGGCACCTGCTTCAGTGCCTGGAACTCTCTCACAACAGTTGCTGGTAAAATAAGAGAAAAAAATCAGCAGCTGTAAGTTTAAGACACATCAGCCATTTGCAATGTATGGACCTTATTTGGTCCATTTGCAATGTTTGGACCAATTCCAATGTATGGACCTTCGTTTCTTTGGTAAGATCTGTTACAGAATTAAGTTGTAGGATTAAATTGGAGTTGTAAAATAACTCATAGTGCCTGCTTTATAATAGGTGCTTAATATTTCTTCCCTTTTTGTCCCACTTCATTTCTAAGATGAGTAAGTTGAACTAGTTTCCTTCTTTTTCCTTTTATTTATTCCTCTCCCAGTTTTGTATTAGTTTAAGGTGTATAACATAATGGTTTGATATATGTACATATTGTGATATGATCACCACGATAAGTTTAGTTAACATATATAAGATAGTTCTCATTTTTTTCTTATGAGAACTTTTAAGATCTATTAACAACTTTCAGGAATAAAATACAGTATTGTTAACTGTAGTCACCATGCTGTGCATTACAAATTTTAAAATTCTGTAATCCCTACCTTTCTTTTTCTCCAGAACTTTATTTCCATACCATTTTATATTTCCTCATATTGGTGTATATCTTTAAATGTTGTCTCACTGGCAAGATTATACATTCCTTGAGGGTGGAAACCACATCTTTATTTCTTAGAAATCATATAGAAACCTATTATCTAGCTTAGTGCCGTGTGATGATAGCTCAGGAATGTTTTCTGAAAGAATGCACAAACTAAAGCTAAAATTCGGGGTGTGGTATGGAGGGAACTAGAGAGGGGAAAATTCACAGTTAAAGGACTATAAGAAATTTTCCAAATTATTGAGTTTAGTGTTTAAGCGTTTCTTGTAGCTTCTCACATGTTAA
This sequence comes from Pteropus alecto, assembly GCF_000325575.1. Taxonomy (NCBI): domain Eukaryota; kingdom Metazoa; phylum Chordata; class Mammalia; order Chiroptera; family Pteropodidae; genus Pteropus; species Pteropus alecto. The sequence goes on along the minus strand of NW_006443568.1, from coordinate 5,029,425 downwards.
CATGTGATAGCTTTCTATCACCTTTCCCATCTGGAAAATAATTACAGATCAATCATTAGCTGTTTAAAAACTAGGTTTTAGTTAAACAAGTAATATATAAATATTCAAGTAGAAAAGTTAAGTAATACTGACTAAATGCTCCCCTTGACTTCTCTCAGTCTCCCCACAGGTGATAGCATTCATCAATTTTGTGTTTGTGTTTTTTAGACTCGTTCTTTGCATTTATATATATATTGAAAATGAAACTTTTGTATGTGTGGTCATGATTAACTTTTAGATCTTGGTGAAATTAGACATTGCCTAGTCTCCATTTTCCATCTCTTCCCCATTTTATAAATGAGGAAGCAAGTCCAAATGGTTAAGTTGGCTTGCCCAAATTATCATAGCTTGTTATTGACAGAACCAGGACTACAATCCAAGTCTTTGGACTCCCAAGCCAGTATTCATCCTACTAGAGCAAATGATACTCTCAAGAAAGTAAATTATTGCAACAAAACTAGTTCCTTGGTTGCATAATTTTTCCTCTGAAGGATGTTCTTGACTCAAAATCCAACTTTCTGGTATTTAAAAAAAAATCAAGATCAAAATTAATACATGGAGCACCTTAAAGCATAATACAGTTGACTTTGTAATTAGTGGAGTTGAAAGTGATGAGAAGATCCTCTAATTTTCTTTATGCCTGCAGGAAGGTGGGAGTCAATCATTTTGACAAGTCTCCTGAAAGGAACAGCTAGCAGGAGCTGAAACCTTTTTCCATTTGGTCTCGTGGCAAAGGCAGAGATCATGCCAGCAGCTCCACACAGTATGGAAGACAATTCTTGTGTTCTTAAAGTTTATTATTATTTTTTGAATTTCACAAGTAATATGTTTGTTTTTCTAAAAAGTGTAAAGTGAAAATTTAAACATTTTACATAATATATATTTGTCTTGCTGGTATGTGGTGGATATTATTCCATGACAGTATATTACAGGTCTACTTCATTGTGTATTTAAATACTGTAGTCCCCACTTATCCACAGAGGATATGTTCCAGGACCCCTACTGGATGCCTGAAACTGCAGATAGTACTTAACCCTCTGTATACTATGTTTTTTCCTATATATACATTCTTTTTCACTTAAAGGAAGCACTTTACAGCTTCTCTTTACGATACTTGAATTGCCAACATCATTATTGTGCTCTGGGGCCATTATTAAAATAAGGGCGACTTGAGCACAAGCACTGTGATACCATGACAGTTGATCTGATAACAGATGGCTACTAAGTGACTAATGGGAAGGTAGTGTACACAGCATGGATATATACTGGGCAAAGGGATGTTCATGTTCTGGACAGGACAGTGGGATGGTGTGAGATTGGTCATGCTGCTCAGAACGGTGTGTGATTTAAAACTTAAGAATTGTTTATTTTTGTAATTTTCTATTTAACATTTTTGAAACTTGCTTGACTTTGGGTAACTGAAACCTCAGGTAGCTGAAACAGTGAAAAGTGAAACAGCAGATAAGGAGAGACTACTTACTATAGGTGTAAATAGTATATAGCTTGAATGTACCATGATTTTACTGTACTGTTCTGGTGATGGACAATTATGTTGTCTCCAGTATTTGGCTATTTTGAATAATGCTGCTTTGGACATCCTTATAAATATATCCATGTGCATTTGTATGGGTATTTCGGTAGGTTAAACTTCCAGAAGTGAAATTACTGGGTCCAATGGTACTGCCAAATTACTCTCCACAAAATATTGTGCTGACTTATATCCTCACTGATAGTGTATAGGGTGCTTTTTCTCACATCCCCACCAACCTAGATTATCATGTCATCTTAAGTGTTACCATATTGATTGGAAAAAAAGTATCTGATTATTCTGATATGGATTTCCATGTTTCTGGTGAGGTTAAATATTTTTACATGATTTTTTATGTTACAGGTCACAGTGCAATTTGAAATATTAAGACGCCACCATTCTATAGAGCAGATTAGAGTTGGTAAAAGTTATTTCCTGTTCCTCAGCAAAACCGCCTTTTATTTCTCCAGATATGATGTGCTCACTAATGCCTTCTGAACAGTCTTCTGGTACCTCTGTCTTGCCTAAAGACAATGCTCCATTTTCTTGGGATTCCTCAGATGAGGATGAATTGGATGACTCCTTGCTGGAGTTGTCTGATGGAGAAGAAGATGATGACCATCTCAGTTTCACGGAGGAAGAGATTCAGGAGCTATTGAAGGATGATGACCAATCAAATAAGCACTTTTCTTGTGGAGGAGGGTTGCTTAAAGATGACAGCAGTCATGTTGAGAAGGGAAGGAGAGGAAGTCAAATTCTGCCTGACACTCCACAAGAGAAAAATTTGTTGTACAGTTTGGGACCAGTAGCTGAGACTCCCAGCCTCTTCAAATTACCTCAACTAAGTACATCAGTTGGTAATGGACCAACTCCTACTAAACCATTAAACAGACACTCTGTACTAGAAAAGAATCCGGTAAAATTAACAGTTGTTGCACCATTTGATCCAACAGTTTGTGATGCTGTGCTTGATAAGGACAAGACTGATACCTCCAAAGATATTGAAAAACCCTCTCCCCTTGGAGAAGAGATGAGAGAAGATGGTCTTAGCCCAAATAAGAGCAAACTTTGCACTGAATCTGAAGAGATCAGCCTTGATAACTCTGCCTGGGATGGGCCTCTGCTCCCTTCTCCAAACAATAACTTTCAACAAACTGCCTCTGATAAAAGTATGCCTGACAGTAAGAAACTTAAACCTGTATCCTCTCAGATCTTGAACCATTCAGAGACTCCTAATATGGGGTCATCCTGGAGAAATGGATCACATAAATCAAGTTGTGAGATGAAGTATCCAGTCGTTTCCAGCTCATCAAACAACGTAAGTATATTATTTCAAAATGAATAGAAAAACATTTTCATTCAGAAGCTGAATAGCAGAGCTTTGTATTTAGACAAATTGGGGTTTGAATCCTGTCGAGCACTGACACCCTTAACAAATTGTTTAGCGCCTCTCTTCCTTCACATTTCTTATCTATAAATTGGAATAAATAATATTTCATGATATAGTAAAGATTAATAAAATATTAACAGTAATGCACATGATATTAAATTATTACTTATTGAATAATTACAGATGATTTTACTGTTATTTTTTCCTTTGGGCTGTAGCCTAAGTCTCAATCTTTAGTTATATTGCTGTATGAGATATAGCACCAGCTCTGAGTTAGCCTTGGAAGAGCTGAAAAATCTTGGACAATTTACTTAACCTCTTTGAGCCTGATTCCCTTTCTGCCAAATGTGATTAATAACCCCTACTGCTTAGGGTTCTTTTTTTTCCTTAAGATTGCAGTCACCAATCTCAGTTAAAGCACCCACCATTGTTCTTGGTATACAGTTGGGGGGTCAAGGATAAATTTTGAGGCCTTTAGTTTAAGAATATTTTCATAAATAGTATGCTCAGTTATTATAACTAAGGATCATCTTTCCTTCTGCTCTGAAAAAAAAGCAGGATGTTCTTGACAAGGATTCTGGGAAACTGAAAGCCCCTGAGAGAAGACTAGGCAAAGTCATTCCTGTTCTGCAAGCCAAAACGAGGTAACAGTATAATGAAATATTCTAGTTTCTTTTGGTTCTCTTGAATTTCTTTCTTTCCCTCCTCAGTTTTCTTGTAGTGTGGACAAAAAACTCTGTACCAAGAGCAAGCATACTTGAAGTTTTAGGACCACCAATAGCCAGCTGTGTGACCTTGGGCAAGTCAAATAATCTCTGAACTCAGTTTATCAATAAAACAAGGCTAATGATGCCTTCTCGGCTGCCTCACAGGATTATTTTGAAGAGCAAAAAAGACGTTATTGAAAGCACTGTGTAAACGCAAGATTTCTTTTCCTATGTTTGGGAAAGCCTGATCACATATGGTAGGAGGTTAGAATAATTTTTAACAAAATTGTTAAAATATAACTAGAAAAGCATTTAGTTATCTCTCCCAACTTGCATACAACTGTCCTTGGGGAAAAATTTTTATAGAGGTTGAAGATTTGGGTCGCCTTTTCAATCTATGCTCTTGTTGCCAGGAGATGGCAGTGTCTCTACGTGGGCCTTTTCAATTAGCAAAGCTGTTTTTTAGGTTAAGCCACATTGGCTTCGTTACAATAAGATTTTTAAAAAGAATCTTTGATTACACAGATGATACATTTATTCTGCTTTTGAAAATTTAAAATATAAGGCTAAAATCCCCTTTGACTATCACCTCAATTCTTGTTTTGTTTTGTTTTTCTTTGTTTGCAGAATTTAAGGGAAACTAAATTGCTTACAATGGAAATTATACCATAGAACACAAGCCAGGCTACTTGGAACAGTAATAAATTGACTTTCTCAATATTCTCATCCACAGACTCCTCAGTATAGTACAGTCAGTATGAGCAAGGGCCAGGCATTGTTCTTGCCAAGGTCACCAATGTTCTAACTGCCAGATTCAGCTGTTTGTTTTGTTTGGTTTTGGTTTTTGGAGTTTTTTTTTTTTTTTGGTCCTTATCAGTTTTTCTGTGGCTTTATGAAGTTAGCTATTTTCTGACTAACCTTGAATTACTCAACAAACTCTTGAGATACTAGGTAGTCTTCACTTTCCTATGCCTTGTTAATGGGAGATTGTATATATTTCTCCTTTTTTCTCTCAATTCCATATTTTATTTTAGCTTCATATTATGTGACTAACACTATTTTCTGTCACTGGTTCTTCGTATTTTGCCTCTGGAAGTTCTAATTGATTAGCAGTATATAACTTCTCTCAAGAAAGCATTATACTCATGATTCTAATGGACTGTTTTTTCTCCTGGTTTGTTTTGTTTAAGGACTAATGTTCCGACATTTTCACAATCAGATCTAGAACAGAAGAAGCAAATTTATCTCAAGAATGTCTTTGCTCATATAGAAGGCCCAGTGGACTCTAATAACCAAGGTAACACGGTAACCAAATAATAGCATGTAAAAATGTGATGGGACGTTTTTTTCCCAGTGTAATATAGCTTAAACTGGGAGATTATTTTGAATTTTCTTAACCAATAAGAAAGATAACTTTCTTCCCAAAATTTTCACTTTAAGGAATTGCCTACCCAAATGCTCCTCAAAGTGGCTGGGCTAACCAGTATTAGGGGTCCAAAGAGACTCATACCAGTACATTAAGAGTACCTTCCCATGGCTGAGAGCTATAACCAGAACGGTACTTTTTTGCTAGGGATTTTTTGTCTGAAAAGTAGTCGAGGTGGATGATCAGGCACTCCTTAATAATCATTGATTTTTATTTGGAATTGTTTATTTTTCCTATTGTCTTTAGCATTTAAATGTAAAAAAGCAGGCATTTCAAATTCCATCCTGCATCTTGGCATCTAAATAAAAGCTCTGGAAAGGCTTTGGCTACCTTGAGATTCTTCAGGCCTAGTCATCCCTAGTTCATTAAAACCTATTGCTAACCAAACTGGCTAGATTCTTTCTCCAGTCCTCAAGAGACTATAGTTCATGTTATCATTCATCCAGAACTATTGGCTGATGGGAAAACAACTAAAAAACTTGTGGGCTGTACCGAAGGTGCATTGGTTAGATATGTTAGAGAGTTAGACATGAGTGATGGGAACAAAGGAATGAAGGCTCAGCCCAGAGACCACCCAAAGACTGCCCAAAGAATACCCCATCTGTAGTTAAAGAATCACTCCTGCATCCTGAGAGAGAAAGGACCTGAGGGCCATAAATGTATAGCTGGTTTAATCCGGCCACAGACACTTGTGCAGAAGGTCATACCCTAACCTGCCCACAACTTCAGCCTCATCATACCATCATTATAATATTATTCCTGTGCCTATAAGTTCATGAATCTAATTATAACAGATTGAATTCTGGGTAACTGCATGCACATTAGGCAGGGAGTTATATAGCAGTCAAATGTCCATCAGAATTACCTCACGTGCCAGTCATTTAGGAACGCCTTTGTAACCACCCATTGTGGCCATAATAGAC
>NW_006443568.1:4992890-5023350 GCF_000325575.1 Pteropus alecto | reverse complement strand
TTATCTTTTCACTTCCCAAAGTTCACAGGGCTACAGCCTTCCTTAATGTGGCCGGTCTCCTTCTAAAATATACTTGTAATAAATCTTTTTAGAAATCTCGCTGACCTGTAATTCTTTGCTGCGTTGGCAGTGAAGAACTGAGAACCACCCCATGCCACTGGGGCAACGCCAGAGTTCAGATTGCCCCATTGGTAACAGAAAGATACTGATAAAAGAATTCCTTCTCACAAAGATCTGTCATCTGTAGCTTCTTTATTCATTCAGCAAACCTTTCTTGAGTACTTTCAGTAGTGCTAGGTTTGAAGATTAGGGATTGGAAATGTAAAGAGAAGTAAAGTATGATCTTGGCCCTCTGGGAATTGATAGTCCGGAGAAGGAAAAGATAATTACACTGCAATATTGTTTACTGCTCTAATAGAGTTATGTATGATGTACAGTAGGAGCAGGAAAGAGCCCTTCTGTTTGTGTTTGGGGAGAGCGAAAATGGGGAAAGAGAATGCTCTAGGTAGGCTCCACAGAGAAGATAATTAGTTCAATTATTCCAAGATCACTAAGGAGAGTTTTAGAAGAATTTTTTGGCCAAAGATAAGAGGAATCTCCCCTTTCTTTGACATATCTTGAATTATTTAGTAGTTTTTTGTTTTGTTTTGTTTTATAAAGCTGTGAGTGAAAGGTTTATAACTCTTGAAACATTGGTCAGAAGAACTTTTTATTCCTGGTCCTTTTGTTTTTTACTCAGATATTTCATTAAGCAGTCAGATACTACTTATACTGATTGCTCAGCCCTCTATTTGTGAGATCTCTTTGTTTGAACTATTTTAAAGGTCTGGAAGAACTAAAGACTCCCCCCCCTACCCCCCCGACCACCCTCCCACACTATCCAGGTTATTGGAGGAGCAGATTAAAAGAAGTTTGTCTATATTCAGCCTCTTTAAGAAGCTTGATCATTGCTTTTTCCTCCATGAGGTGACTTTCTTTTATATCCTAGGCAGTTGACACTGACATATCCAGTTACATTTTTCTTTCTCATTTGGGGCATTTAGAAAAAAACATTTCACAAGAAAAGCAATGAGCAGGTGCTTATTTATAGCATCTTTTTCATTGTCTTATCCTATTTAGCAGTCTCTTTCCCATTTTATCACAACAATCTAATCTATATCCCATAAGGAACAGATAGAATAACTAGTATAGAGGAAAGGTAGCATATTTTAGTAGTTGGGAGTGTAAAGTCTAGACAACTTCTGGATTCATATCTAAGCACCATTGCTTACTGGCTGTGTGACCTCGAACCAATAAAAACTCAGTTTTCTCATTTGTAAAATAGGGGTAATAACGATACTTAGCTTTTGTGAAAACTATACATGTAAGTACAAGTATAATGCATGAAACAGCACCTAGCCATAATAACTAACAATATTTATTGACTACTTAGTATTATTAGCAAGAAAGCGTATTTTTCATATTGAGAATTTTATAGGTAAAATAGTATGATGTCAAGTGTTTGTTTTTAAATCTTAAAAACAAAAACAAAAAACCCAGCCTGGAAAATTAGAAGAAACAGCTTTAACAAAATGTTGATAAATGAAGCTTAGTGATGGGTATGTGGGGGTTCATTATACTATTATACACTTGTGTGTTTTTGAAATTTTCCATAATAAAAGATTATTTTTTAAAAGGTGCATCTTTTAGGAGATTCTCTTTTGACAGTTGAATATTTTAAGAATTTTCAACATTACCATTTCTAAAAATTTCACAGGCTTCCAGTGCTTGCTTCTGTCTTCCAGGAACCCAGTGTGATAGTAAGTTCGTGTGTCACTTCCCACTGCCCAGTATTCATATATCCAAAATTTAAAGATTTTGTATACCATTTTGCAGTGGTGACGGGGGCATAGTCTTCATCTCTTCTCTGTTTATATATAAAGAGGGAACATGTTTAGTGCTATTTCAACTTGACAAAGTATAACTTTTCAAGTTCTTTAATAGATGTAGAGAAATAAGTAGGGAACAGAGTCCAGTGTAGTTCCTGCCAATTCAGTTTGAATCCTCTCCGTTGGGTTAATCATCTTCTTTCATTTTATCAATAATGTATATATTACTCATTCAAAATATAATAATATAAATCATCCTTTAACTCTGTTGTTCTGATACAGATGTAATCTCTTTTTAGTTTAGTGCCATGTGGTTCTTTAATAGCATTTACAAAGAACTACCAGCCACTACCTGACATCCCAGCTAATGGACAACTTTATATGAAATTATAAGTTCTTAGAGTAGAAAAAGGACCATTAATATCTTCTCATTAGTCTTCTAACACATAAATCTATTCCACGTATCTTTGCCAGGTGACCATTTAGCCTTTGCTTAGAGTTCTAATAGTGCAAAACTCATTGTCTCATGAAGGAGGTCATTCATTGCTTTCAAAGTTCTAGTTGTTAGAAAGTTATTCCTTACTTTGAGCCAAACTCTACTTCCCTGTAATTTCTAGTGGTAGTTCCTAGTTCTGCCCTCTAGGATCACAAAAAGTAACTACTCTCTTCTTTTTACTTAAGGTGTTTTAAAGACTTTACCATGTTAAATATCTCAGATTAAGATTTTTAATGATTACAAAGTATTATATAATTTATTATTTCATCTTGGATAATTAGATTGTGTCCATTTTCATTGGTAATGCAGCAGTGAACATTCTGGTCAATAAATGTTTATGTACAACTCTTATTTCTATAGGATGAATGCCTAGAAGTGGAGTTGCTGGGTAAAGTATATAAACATTTTAAAAACTTTTGTTACATGTTACCAGATTGTCCTGCCCCCACAAATTGTATTTTTTATTGTCACAATTTGATAGGTAAATTTTAACATATTTTGTTCTAATAGTGAGGTTAAACATTTTTTATATGTTTATTGCCAGTTTATATTCATAATTTCTTAAAATCATCTAATATCCACACCATATTCCAGTTTCCCCAGTCCCAAAAATGTCTCGTAAATTGTTAAAACAGGATCTAATCAAGGTTCACGTGTTTAACTATTGTCTCCTTAGTCTCTCTTAATATAGGTCACTGGTTTTGTAGATTGTCCCACATTTTGAATTGTTTGTTTCCTTGTGATGTCATTTAATTTGTTCTGCTATCACCTGTATTTCCTGTAAACTGGAAGTTGGGTCTAGAGGTGGGAGTCGATTCAGATTAAGCATTTTTGGCTGGAATAATTCATAGATACTGTTGTCTATTCATCCTGTATCAAATTAGGAGGTACCACCTAATAATAGGTTGTTCCACTAATAGTGATGCTAAGTTTGATCACTTTATTAAAGTGTTAACTGTCACATTTCTCCATCGTAAAGTACATTTCCCTTTTGTAATTAGTAAGTCATCTGTGGGGTGATACTTTCGTACCATTTGAATATCCCATTCCACAGCAATTCACCTAATGTTTTGAGTAGTCATCGATGATCCTTATCTGAATCGGCTGCTACATAGAGAGTTGGGTAGAAAATGCTGATTTTCTAAATCTATCGTTTCTTCTACAATTATTAGCTAGCATTCTTTATAAAGATTTTTTTTAATATAACTGTTGATTCATGGATTTTTTTACATCAGTGTATTATAATCAATTATAGTTACTATTCTTTTTGATTTGTCCCAGATTTGACTCATGCGATCTCTTTTAAGTGGGCTCCTGTGTCTTCTGACATGACCCTATTAATCTTTTTTTTAATTGTTGGAGGTAAACATAACATTTACCTTCTTAACCATTTTTAAGTATATAGTTCAGTAGTGTTTATTCACATCATTATGAAACATCTCTAGAAATTTTTTATCTGTACAATCTCAAACTCTCCACCCATTAAAAAACAACTAATCTTTTTCCCTTCCCCAAAGCTCCTGGTAACCACTATTGTACTTTGTTTCTATGAATTTGACTACTTTAGATACCTCGTATAAGTGGAATCATACATTACTTGTCGTTTTGTGACTGGCTTATTTCACTTAGGATTTTTGGATTTCCTCAAGGTTCATTCACAGTGTGCCAGAATTTCTTTCCTCTTTGTGACTGAATAATATCTCATTGTATGTATGTACCACATTTTGTTTATCCATTTACCCTTCATTGGACATTTGGGTCTCTTTAACCTCTTGGCTATTGTGAATAATGCTGCTATGAACATGGGTGTGAAGGTAACTCTTGAAGATCTTGCTTTCAATTCTTTTGGATATGTACCCAGAAGTGGGATTGCTGGATCATATATGGTAGTTCTACTTTTAATTTTTCGAGGAAACTCCATACTGTTTGACATAGTGGTTGCACTATTTTACAACTCCACCAACAATGCCTAGGGGTTCCAATTTCTTTGCATCTCTGCCAACACTTGTTATTGTATGTTTTCTGATAGTAGCTATTCTAATGGTTGTATTAAAACTTAAGTAAATATTGTTCACCGCAAAGCCAGTAGTATGCTATGGTTTCATTTTCTTTCCTGAATCATTTTTATTTTTAAAAATACGAATGAATTCATCCTTAAATTTTTTACAAATGCAACTTAAATCCTTATCAGTGTTCCCACCCGCCCCTCCCGCAAATGCTCAAACATACGCAGTGATCTATAAATTCCTTTTTAAATTTTTCCTGGAGACCTTCTTTGTAGAGCTGTCTGTATTATTGTTGCAATCTGCACTGCCTGTTCTCTAGGCTTGCTACAGAGCCGTCATCCTAGTATTTATCTTTGCTACCTTCCTAGGTTGAATCCTATTTCCTGGATCCCATTCCTTCCTTTCTTAATCTTTTGTTTTAGTGGTGCACATCCTCTGAGAATTTCTGAAAAATGGTGCTTGGAGATAAATTTTGGGAGCCTCTCCATATCCGAAATGTCTTTATTCTATTTTCACACTTGATTGACAGTTTGGTAGAGAATTCTAGATTGAAAATCATTTTTCTTCAGAATTTTGAAGACATACATCCGGTGTTGCTCTGAACTCTGGTACCAATTTCGTTTTTATTCCTTTATGTGTCATCTGTCTTTTTGTCTCTGGAAGTTCATGGAGTCTTCTCTATTGTATTTTGAAAATTTGTACTAATTATTGAGATACCTTAATGCGCGTCTTCCTTTTTCTTTATCTTTCCATTCTTTATGCTAGGTACTCAGTTGGGCCTTTTAATCTGGGCATGTATCTCTCAGTTCTAAGAATTTCTTCTATTTCTTACATAATTGTTTCTCCCATATAATCTTTTCTCTCTTTAAGGAACTGCAGATAGTTACTGAAAGGATTCATCTTCTAAGTCTCTTATCTTTTCTCTCCTTGTTCTGCCTCTTTTAATTCTACTTTCTGGGATAGTTTCTCTTCTTTTATTGACTTCTTTATTTTTACATTCACATATATGACTTCCAAGAGTTCTTTCCTGTTTTGTTCTCTTTCACATGTTCTTATTTTATGAACCGATTTCTTAGCTGTCTCAGGATCGTTTTTTTCTTTTAGTTAAAATACAACAAAATGCACAGATTTATTAAGTATACAATCTGTTGGATTTTGAGATATATGTACACCTATGAAATTATCACTGCAATGAAGATAACATACCACACTCAAAAGTTTCTTTGTGCCCCTTTGTAATTCCTCCCTTCAGCCTTACCTTACTCCCTTCAATCCCCATGCAATCACTGATGTGCTGTCACTATAAATTAGTTTGTAATTTCCAGAGTTTTATATAAATGGAATCATGTAATAATACTCTTTTTGAACCTGTCTTCTTTCTCGAATCATAATTTTGAAATTTATCATTTTGTTGATGGGCTTATTTTTTATTGCTAAGTAGTATTCCATTATATAGCTGTACCACAATTTGTTTATCCATTCACTTATCAATGGATATTTGGGTTCTTTCCAATTTTTGACTATTGTAAATATAGCTATTATGAACATTTATGTACAAATCTTTATATGGCTATGCTTTCATTTCTTGAGCAAATATGTAGGAGTAAAATGACTGTGTCATATGGTAGATCTATGTCTAACTTTTAAGAAAACCACACTCTTTGTATCATTTTATATTCTCACAAACAGTCTATGAATTCAAGTTCCTCCTATTCTCCTATCCTCCTATTATTGCTAGTATATAGAAATTTACTTGATTTTTGTACATTGATCTTATATTCTACAGCCTTGCTAAATTTACTTTCTAGTTTTGGTACCTTTTTTGTGGATTCTTTAAGGTTCTACATATACAATCATGTCGTCTTTTATTTACTTTTCTTGCCTTATTGCACTGTTTAGAACCTCTAGTTCAATGTCGAATACAGGTAATACAAGTAACTTGTTCCTGGTCTTAGGAGGAAAACAATCTTTTATTATTAATTATCATGTTACTTATAGGTTTCTCTTGAATACTCTATCAACTTGAGGATGTTCCTTCCTATATATAGTTTTAGGAGAGTTTTTATTTTTATTAGATTTTGGATTTTGTTAAATACTTTTCTCTGCATCTACTGAGATCATCATATAGTTTTTTAAGTCTATTAATTAGAATTATGATTTTTCAGTGTTAAACCAATCATATTCCCAGTCATATACATTCCATGCTAGGTCTTAAAGTATTATTCTTATAATAATAGTGTTGGGTTGATGCATTTTTGCATCTATCTTCATAAGGGATATTTATTGGTCTGTATTTTTCTTGTAATCTTATTGTCTGGTCTTAGTATCAAAGGAATGCTGGCCTCATGGAATGAATTGGGAACTGTTCCCACCTCTCCAGTTTTCTGGAAGAGTTTACGGAAGAATTGATCTCTATTGAGTGAGTTGGTAGTCTTTCAAGGAATTATTTCATCTAAGTTGTTAAATGCATTGGCATAAAGTTAATATTCCCTTATTAGCCTTTTATATAGTATCTATAGTGATGTCGTCTTTACTATTCTTGGTATTGGTAGTCTGTATTTGCTCTCCTAATCAGTCTGGCTAAAAGTTTTATAAATATTATTAATCTTTAAAAAAAAAAACCAAAAAACAAAAAACACCCAGCTTTTGTTTCATTGATTTTTCTCTTTTTCTGTTTTCTGTTTCATTGATTTCCATTCTGACATTTATTTCCTTTTTTCTGCTTACCTGAGTTTCATTTACTCTTTCTTGTTTCTTTAATGGTTGCTAAGATCATTGAGACCTTTCTTTTCTAATTTAGTGAGGGACGTTAGCAAAGAAGATAAACTCATGCAGCCAACTTATGTTTATCTAGAAGTATGCCTTGACTTTTTTTTAAATCAACTTCATTGAGGTATACATTACATTCACTAATATGCACCCATTTTAAGTATACATTTTGGTGAGTTTTGACAAATTTATATACCTGTGAAATCACGACCATCAAATTCATAGAACATTCCCACTACCCCAGAAATTTCCCTTATGCTCCATCCTAGTCAGTCTGTTTCTGTCCTTGCTTCAGCCCTGGCTAAGACTCAAATTTCTTTTTGGTCACTATAGATTAGATTCGTTTTTAGCTCTAGAGTTTCATGTAAATGAAATCATGCAGTAAGTGCTCTTTAGTGTTTGGCCTCTTTTATTTGGAATAAATTTTTAAATATTCATCATGTTGTTGCATGTATCAGTAATTCTATACTTTTACTGCTGAATTTTTCCTCGTATACCATAGTTTAGTCATTTGTTGATGGACATTTGTTTCTAGTTTTTGACTATTAATAATAAAGCATCTATGAATATTCATATATAGCTTTTTGTGTGGACATGTGTTTTCATTTCTCTGGGGTAAATAATTAGGAGTGGAATTGCTGAATCATATAGTGTTTGTTTAACTTTAAAAGAGACTGCCAAATTGTTTTCCAAAATGATACACTACTTTTTATAGTTTTTGTAAAGCAGAGGTTTAGGTTCTTTTTCGTTTTTCTTTTTTCTTTATTGACATATGGATATCTAGTTGTTCTAGCACCATTTATTGAAAAGAGTATCCTTTACATGGATCTATTTCTGAAGTTTCTGTTCTGTTCCATTGAAATATATGTCTATTCTATTGCCAATATTACACTGTTTTGATTACTGTAACTTTATAATAAGTCTTGAAATTGTTTTGGCTCTTTGGTTTTTCCTTCTTTTAATCAGCTTCAGTTTTTCCATTTGTTTGAAAACACCTGTTGGGTATTTCATTGAGTTTGTTTTGAATGTATCAGTTCAGTTTGGAGAGGATTGACATAACAATATTGAACCTTCTGATCCATGAACAGGATACATTTCCCTATTTATGTTGTCTTTAATTTTTCTTAGAAGTGTTTTGTAGCTTTTATTGTACAGGTCTTATACATATTTTGTTAAATTTCTTCATACATATCTTATGCTTTTTATGGTATTATAAATGATAAGATTTTTTTTTCACTTTTCAAATGGTCATTGTTAGTATATAGATAGATATACAATTGATTTTTATATGTTGACCTTATGTCCTATAATCAGGCCCAATTTTCCTAACTAACATTTTTGGTAACTTTTTAGTAGGTTTCTTAGAATTTTCTGTGTTAACGTGGTAATATTATCTGCAAATACTATCTAGTCTATAAGCCTTTTATTTCTTGCCTTACTGCACTGACTAGGACCTCTGGTACATTAAGTGTTATATTAGCTATAGTTTTATCATAAATGTCCTTTATTAAGTGAAGAGTTCCCCTTCTAGTCAGTTTGGTGAGAAGTTCTTTTTTTTTTTTTAATCACAAATGGGGGATGAATTTTTTACATTTATTTAGAAGATCATTTGATGATTCTCCTTATTCTGTAATATGGTGTAGTTTATTGATTTTTTTTTTTTTTTTTGACTTATTCCAACTTGCATTCCTGGGATAAACTCATTTGGTCTTGATGAATTATTCTGTATTCAACTTGCTAATTGTTAGTACATGCAGAACCAGGGAAAAGCTTTGACATTGAAAATTTACCTCTAGTGAGGGGAGGGAAAGACCCTAAGAAAAAGGCAGACTACTTCAGTCTGGCAACTAAAAGTTTATTAAGGGAAAAAACATAGGAGGTGCATCTTGAGCAGCTGCAAGATGAAGTAGATATTTTTTGAGCTACTTGGCAAAGAATTGTATAGGGTAAAAAGGGGGACGGGAATAGTCATGGGTACTAGTCTGCAAATGCTACCAGGTACAGGAAATTACTTTGCATGCTTGACTAGTTCAGGACAACAGCCTGTTCCAGGAACTAGCTCATAGCAGGAGTCGGAGCAGTGCTGATTTACGTCAGAGTGAACATCAGTTAGGATCAGACAAGACCGTCTCTAAGGGGGATTTACAGTAAGCAATCTCCCTTATGGCCTGGGTCAAGCTCGCGGGCCACTCGGCAGTTACATCATTGAACAGTTTCTCATCCACATTCATATTTTTAAGAGTTTTTCTGTCTTGTTCATGAGGAACATTTATCTTTAGTTTTTCTTGTATTGTCTTCCTCTGGTTTAAGTATCATGGTGATACTAGCTTCATAAAATGAGTCGGGAGGTGTTTTCTCAAGTTTTGTAGAATTGGTATCATTTCTTCCTTTAAATGTTTGATAGAATTTACCAATGAAGCCATTTGAGCCTAGAGTTTTCTTTCTGGCAGTTTCTAACTAGACGTAATATATAGAGAGCTTTTTAGAATTTCTTTATCTTGAGTCCATTTTGATAATTTGTGTCTTATAAGGAATTTGTTGAGTTTAAGTTGATGAATTTATTGCCATAAAGTAACATTCATAATATTTTATTCCTTTACTGTAAGATCTGTAGTGATGTTCAGTGTTTCATTTCTAGTATTGGTAATTTGTCCTTTTTTCTTGGCATAGTCTAGTTAAATGTTTATTGATTTTTTTTCCCCCTAAAGTGAGTTTTTAGTTTCATATTTCTGAATTGTTTTTGGCTATTAGTTTTTCTTCACTTATATTTATTATTTCTTCCAGTTTGGGTTTAATTTGCTGTTCTCTAGCTTTTAATGCAGAAGCTTAAACCACTAATTTGAGATCTATTTTCTGTTAGCATTTATAGCTGTGGGTTTCCCATTAAGTGTCGCTTAGATGCATCCCACAAATTTTGATGTTTTCATTTTCATTTAGTTCAAAGCAATTTCTAATTTCCTTTGAGATTTTATTTCTATGACCTGTGGGTTATTTAAGAGTATTGTTGCTTAATTTCTAAATATTTGGGAGTTTTCAGCGATCTTCCTGTTACTAATTTCTAGTTTAATTCTTTTGTGACTTCAGTCCTTTTAAACATACTGAGACTTGCTTTATAGCCCAGCGTATGGTCCGTCTTGGTGAATATTCCATGTGTACTTGAAAATGTATATTCTGATGTTGGTATTATATAAATTTCAATGAAGTTTTTATTGGTTCATGGCATGTTCAATTCTATAGCCTAACAGATTTTGTTACTAAAAGAGGAGTGTTCCTATCTCCAGCTCTGATTATGGGTTTTTCTGTTTCTTCTCTCAGTTCTGTTGGTTTTTGGCTTATGTATTTTGAAACTCTGCATACATATTTAAGAATATTATATCCTTTTGATAAATTGATCCCTTTATCACTATGATCTGTCTCTTTTTACTCTTAATAATATTTCTTATTTTGGAGTCTGCTTTATCTGATATTCCTATAGCTATTCCAGCTTTCTTTTGACTAGTATTTGCATGATATATTTTTTTCATCCTTTTACTTTTAACCTATATCTTTGTTTAAAGTGGATGTCTTTAACAAGGATATATGCAGACCCAGCATCTTGCTTTTTTTCCCCCAGTCTCACAATCTCAGTCTTTTAATTCAAGTGTTAGTTCAGCCACGTGTAATGTAATTATCAATATGGTTGGATTTAAATCTACCATGTTGCTACTTGTTTTTTGTCTATCTTTTTCTGGTTTCTTCTTTCATCTTTTCCTTTTTCTTTTATTTTTGAGTATTTTTTAGTAGTCTATTTTAAATCTCCATACTTCATTTATTATCTATACCTCTTTATCTTTAGTGGTTGTTCTAGGATAGTAGTTCTCAAAGTTTTTGGTCTCAGGACCCATTTGCACTAATACAAATTATTCATACTCAAAAATTGAGGGCTCAAAATTTTATTGTGATTTATATCTCTGTTCAACCATATGAAAAGTTAGAATTGATAAGTTGTTAAAAAATATTTATTAATGTATCTTAAAAACAACTCATTGCATGATAACATAAATAATGTTTTTATTAAAATAATTTGCCAGAACAAAGCCAAAAATTTAGGGAGAAGAATGGCATTGGTTTACATTTTTACAAATCTCTTTCAATATCTGGCTTAATAGAAGACTGCTAGATTTCATAGGTGATTCTGCATTCTATATCATATCACATAGCCTCTTGAAAATTCCAGAGTATACTTTTGAGACAAATAACATGTTAGTGTTTCTATGAAAATAATTTTGACCTTGCGAAGCCTCAGCCGGGTGCTGAGTACTTTCGGGGATCCCTGGACACACTTTGGGTACTGTTGCTCTATAATTTACAATATGGATCTTTAACTTACCAGTCTACCTTCAAATAATATACCACTTAACATATAATGTAAGGCCCTAACAACAGTATACTTCCAAATCCCCATTCTGTTTTTTGTGCTATTGTTTTTGTCTATTATACATATACATTTATCTTAATCCTTTCAGTACCTTATTAGTTTTACTTTAAACAGTCAGTTATCTTTTAAAGACATTTTTTGAATAAGAAAAATAGTCTTTTACATTTACTCACATATTTGTCATTTCCAGTGTTCTTGATTCTGTTCTGTCCGGTATTTTCTTTTCTTGATGAACTCCTTTTAGTTTCTTATAATACACATCTGGTGGTAAAGTCTCTCTGCTTTTGTTTATTTACTAACTTCTTTTGCACTTATTCAAAAAAACTTTATTTTGAAAAATTAAAGACTCGTAAACTCATAAGAAGTTTCAAGGCTCATCTCAGTTGTTTCCTTTCCCTCAGGAATCACATAGTTCTGAGTAGTCTTTAAACAGTTGTTTTATATATTTTGCCCAGTTTCTAGTTGCTTGTAATAGGAGGTAAGCCCATTCATCTCTCTGCTTTGATTTTTATTGAAGATCAGAAGCAGTAATAGTTACGTAAATTCTTATTCTGCATTCTTATTGAAGATCAGAAGCAGTGATAGTTACGTAAATTCTTATTCTGCATTCTTATTCTGAATGTCCTCATTACTGTTGAGGACATTCATCTGTCACTCAATATCCTATATAGTATACCACTTCAGAAGTGAGTTATATAATAATTCATGTTTCTTTTGCTTTTTGCCTTGTCTGCAAGGAAAATCAGACAAGATTTATGCGAGATCATTGCAGTTTTGTTGACCTAGAGGTGACACATTTAAATTCTTGCTTTCAATTTAATGTTTGTTTTTTTTTTCTTTTTATTACAATTAAACTATAAAAACAGTAGCCTATACCCCTAGGGCACACTTTTTTCTTTCCTTCCCTCTCTTCATTACCTTCCCTGTATTCAGTATTTTTTTTTTTTTTTTTTTTTTTTTTTTTGTTTGGCATAGAGAACAAAGGTTTTCTTGGAAATTTTTTTTGATTGCATGGCATAGAGACACAGTGATTGCCTTTAAGTAACTGAGTTTAAGGATTTACAGGAAGAAAATGAAAATTTAATGCTCAGCAACATAGCCTGGCTTCAGTAAAAAGAATCAACCATAGAGCCAGGGCCCCTCAGAAACGGATGCCTTTGTTCCTTATTCGGGTTTTCCCTGCTGATTTAGTGCTTCTCTCGCTCTCTGTGAGCATTCTCAGATGTCTGTTCTAGATCCCTACCTGTGTGCTCTTTTCTTGTCCTCATTACTAAAGCTCACATAAACATTCCAAAAGAGAGTATCCGATTGATTAACTTAATGATCTTTTGGTGCCAGGCCAGCTCTTAGGTCATTAGCCAGCTGAGATTCTCTGTTCTTGGTTCATGTGGTACAAAGTATGGTGCCATATAAAAACCTCAGAAGGGCCAGTGGCATAGCAAGCACTCAACATTGTTATTCCTCCTCCTTTGTAACAATTAATTTACTTTTAACTTATTAAGGACAGTTATTAGTCTGGATTTTCCCTCCCCTCCCCTAAACCAGTCAGCTCATATTCATAGATTAAGGTTTAGATGAATTGCTGATCTCATTCCTGAAATGCTGAGGGCTTTTTCCTCTTAATTTCATTCTTAGGTGAATTTCATTCTTAGCCAAAAAACAAAGGACAGTCTTCACCACCATTTAGCCACAACTTAAAATAAACCCATGGTACTGATTGTTGGTCCAAGAAATCCCATCTGTTAGAGACTATGAAAGGAAGAGAAAATTGAAAACAAAAAAATTTTCCATTCTTGTTAACATCTCTAAATTTGGAGGAAGAAGAGATTGAAACTATGAGCTGAAACAAGGCTTTTGGATTATTAGCCCCACGTGAGTTTGAATCCTGGTTGATAGATGAGTATCTTTTAAAAGCTTCCATTTACTCATGAATAAAATGGAGATTATGGTATTTGCCTCTTGTGGTCATTAGGATTAAATGATAGGATACATGCAAAGCAGTTAGCAAAGTACCTGGCACGTAATAAATACTTGATAAATGTTAGCTCCCATTATTTCTATATCATTGTGTTATTAACAATAAAGGTTACCATAGTCCATCAGAAAGTCTTAGTGCTAATTTTGGTGCATGAGCAGAGACCTAATTATTGAGCCTGTGTCAGGTACCAGCTGGGTACATAAGAGACATATTGTGTTATATTTCTTGCTTTCTAATCCGCACTGTGAAACGTCAGTCCCAGAAAATTTTTAAGGACACTCAACCCATGATGTTGTTGGAATTAGAGCTCTATCACTAGCTGTGTGACCTTAGACAAATTACTTCTCTATGCCTCAGTTTCTTCTTCTGTAAATGGGGAAAATACCACTTGAGATAGTTATAAGGAATATAAATGAGTTAATATATGTAAAGTACATACGACAGTGCTTGATAATATGGCAAGTGCTGTAAGTTGCTGCTGCTAGACTATGATTTCTAGCCGTGTAACACTTGACACCTCCTTGGGCCTAATTGACCAGTGTTTTTCTTCTTTCAGTTTAAAAGTGAATAGGCTTCTTTGTAGGAAATTTATAGTATACCTTTAGTGTCTGTCATCAGGGTAATTTTATAGAATCTAGGTGTTAAGAGATGAGTGAGCTGAAGGACATGGTCTGTAGACAGTCTTGTTTCATTCTGAGATTGGACACCAGAATTTCCATATCTCTTCAGCCTCCTTTGGTGATGCTTTGGCAGGAAAATTGTATCTTGAAATTCTTACAAAGCTGATTTTTTTTCTCCCACTGAAAATGTCCTTTTGTGGAGGCTAGACAGAATGGGGTGCTAGTGATGTGAAAGTAGGGTATAGGAAAGGCAATTTGAATCAAGACCTTTGATTTTAGCCAAACAAATCTAGCAGGCAAGAGATTTTCTAATCAAAAGCTGTAAAAGAGGAAATCCATTTCTGATTTATATTTCCTTATCCAGAAATGAGATTAATATGTTTTCTTTCCATATTGGTGAGATTAAATATCTTTTCATAATGTTTAGTAATCACTTGTATTACTTTTATGAATGCCTATTCATGTCCTTGACCTGTTTTGTTTTATGAGGAGACTTACCTTTGCCAAATATCTTTCAGATATATTTTTCACTTTGTCAGTTGTCTTCTTTTATCCTTGGTTGTGCTTTTTTATTTTAAGTGCTCAGAAACTTTTAATGTAATGAACCTATTAAGTTTTTTCTGAAAAGTATCATGTCATGGTTAAAGAGAGAATTTCTGCTAAGTGCTACTGAGTGTCATAATTTATGTGTAGACCAGTCCATTTAATAAGCACAAATAGGTGATTGATTGTCATAGGATTTGAAGACTCACTGCAAACTAACATAGGCCTGAGACTGTAACATTGCTATAATAACCACCACTTACTATACACTAGCTGTATGCCAAGGCAATATGCTAGGTCTTTTATGTGCTATGTTCCTCAACTTGAAGCTAAATATTACAGTCCACGTTTCCTAGATGAGTAAAGCGGGACTAGAAGTGAAATGATTTACCTAAGGTCAAAGAGCTAAGTTCGTGGTTCTCTTGGAATTTTAACTCAGGTCTGCCTAACTCCCAAAGTATATACTTTTTCTACAAAGCTCAGCTCCTTGAGGTTCAAATAAATTAAATTGGTCTTAAAGAGTTAAGTAAATATTTTTTGCCAGAACTTGAAAACACGGTCTGTATCCTAGTTAGCATGCTCTTGGTTCCTAGAGCAAAGTAGATGAGGTAATAAGAAATATATAAACTAGCTGAAAGAAAGATCTTCACTGTCTAGGGCAGTGGTTTTCAAAGTGTGGTTCCCAGACCAGCAGCATCAGTATCACTTGAGCATTTGTTAGAAATGCAAAATCTCAGGTCCCACTTGGACTTACAGAATCAGAAATTCTGGGGTTGGGGCCCAGCTGATTATAATGCATGTTAAAATTTGAGAGCCACTGGTTCAGGGAAATTATTTTATTCTCTCTAACCATTATTTCTGCTTTTGTGAGTTTCAGCCCATGTCTCAACTCTTAAGTGCAAAATTAGCATCATCAAATAGTGGCAAAAGCTGGAGTCAAACAAAAACTAGTTTTGAGTCCAGTTTAATAAGCATTTAAGGCAAGTTCTCCTCCCTAAGTTACAGTTTTCCATTTCTAAAATGATATTAATAACATCTATCTCCATAGAAGGTATATTTTTAGAATTAAGATAATATGTAAAGTGCTTGGTATCACCTTGCCAGACTCCCAGGTGTTTGAGAAATTGCCTCCAGCAATTTTTCTTGTTTAGCAAAAAGCCCCCACCCCCTTCTATTCTCAACTTCTTTTTTTTTTTTTTTTTTTATGTATTTTGCTGTCTGTGTCTCTAGGCCTTTGTATTAGCTATTTCTCTTGGACACCCCTCTTTACCTCACTCACTTCTGTATATCCTTTAGATCCTGCTTATAGTTTACTTCCCTGGGAGGGGGCTTTCTCTAATCTCTACTCAGTCTCTGTGCTCACATAGCAGCCTGTATTTTTCCTGTCACTGCACATATCACAAGTTTTGGAATCACCTGTCTCCTACACTAACTTTATTAAAGGCAGATACAGTGTCTTGTATACTGCTATATTCTAGGGACCAGTAAAGTTCCTCTCACATTGTAGGAGCTAAAAATGTTGAATGAATGAATGGTGGCCTGTCATTATTGCTTCATCATCATCATCATCCAAGAGCAAGCTCTCTTCTCTGGCTTTTGTAGTTTTTGTGCTGCTTGTGATAATCATAAATAAATAGTATTGGGACCAGTGCCTGTTTTCTTTCTTTGAAAGCACATGCTTTGCCCTAGGCTAACATGGTAGTTTACTGAGCTGTTTCCTAACCACTGATCTCTCTGTATCGCAGGTGCCTTGAAAGAGCTGTGTGTCTTGGTGGATCAAGTTCATCATATGCATAACCAAAAATGGCCGCATCCTTCGGACCTCACCATGAGGTGAGTGGATGATTAGAAAGACGAAGAAGAGGGTAGAATTTGGCTATGAGAAGAATGTGGTAAGGAGTTGGGGTTATAATTGTTGTTTAATTCCAGAGATGGAAAAAGAAGCAGTACAGTAAAATGGAATAAGAACGGGACTGAAATACCAGCTTTGCAATTTTAACGAGCTGTATGATTTTGATCTAGTCACTTCACTTCTCTGGTCCTTGCATTGGTAAAATAAAGATGTTGGACTAATTGTTGCCAAAGGGGCTTTCTAGTTCTGAAACCTAGATCTTTGATGCAGTGTGATTTTACAGAGTTACTTTGATCCAGTTACCCAGAAACCTTGGAGTTATCTTTGACTCCTCTCTCTCTTACCCTGTATTCAGTCCATTAGCAAATCCTATAAACTCTACATACAAAATATATCCAAAGCCTGACCATTTTGCATCATTTTCACCTGGATTATTGCAAATTTCCTAGATAGTCTCCTTGCTTCTGCCTTGTCTGTTTACCGTTCTCAACTCAGCAGCCAAAGAGATTCTTTTAAAGCATAAATCAGATTTTCTTCTTTGCTCACAATTTTCCAGTGGCTTCCCATCTCACATCTTCCCATCTTCACGATTCCCCTACAAGAATCATGGTTAGTTCATCAACCTCATCTCCTACTACTCTATGCTTTGCTTACTCTGCTCCAGTCACACTGGCTTCTTTGATGTTTTTCAAATGTGCCAGGCACACTCCTACCTCAGGGCCTTTACACTCATTGTTTCCTCTGTAGTTGCCAAAATGACAGCAGTTCTTAGAAAGATCGTGTAGTGTAATGGTTATTATGTAAATTATGGAGTCAGATGTGAAATCAAATCCAGGCTCTTTTACTTACTGCACTGTATGACCTTGAGCAAGTTATTTAACCTGAGGCTCAGTTTCCTCAGTGTACAAGGAGTTAATGAGAGTGCTCTTCTCATAGGATGGTCTTTAGCATTGAATAAGATGAGTTGTTTAAGGTTGTTTAAGATGAGTTGTTCAATAAGTGCTTGCATATAGGGCTAGATAAATGTCAGATACTGTTATAATTATTTTCAACCCTGGATATTCCTCATAATCACCTGTGGAGATGTCTAAAAATACAGATGTCAGGGCTCTGACTCCAGGGATTCTAAATCATTGAGTAGGGGGCTAGAATCTAAATCATTAAAGCATCCCAGGTGGTTATTAGGAACAGCTGGAGTTGAGAATGGGCTAAAATTATTTCAATGGGTCCTGTTCAGAATCCCAACCCACCATGTGACTGAGGAGACTCTTAAGGAACTGAGCCTGTGCTATTAACTGTTAAGTCTCTAAGCTTGCAATGTGATACTCACATGATGACTTACCTTCTCTGGGAATTTTATTCTAAATTTAACTGCTATGTCCTGAGCAACCTTGAACTGTGTCAGACAGTGAGGTCCTGTTGGAGGGACAGGTCTGATGCAAGCAATGAAAAGTATAGATCCTGTTCTAAATAGAGGGAGAAATTATTTTTTTCTTACTTAAGCATTATTATACATTATACATTAAGTTTTCTTAGAACATTTGTGGGACGTATCACCATAATACCTGTATGGAAATTAGGTAGCTTCGGAAGTTGTTGGAAATAGCATTTATAATATGATTGTCATATAGATAAAATAGTATAAAATTGTTAGAATTGAAATATAAAATTAATATACTATTTCTTAAAGTAATGATATTTTTTAAATTGTAAACAAATAGTCATACCAACTGAATCTCTCGTCTTTTCCTGTTTTCACTTTCTCCCTCTCCTGATAGAAACTATGCTCGGTTCCGACAGAACCCTCTGGAAAGATACAGTCTGACTCAGTGGGTTGACAAGAACAAGCGAAGCCACCAACGGTTCCAGCATCTCCCCGATATCCAATATAGTCCATTTGTTACATCCCATCAGCAGTGAAGATCCCTATCCAGGGTCCTGTCCAGAGCTGCATCTCATCTTTTTCTGCTGTTTTGTGCTTTGCAGATTTTGAATTTTTATTTTTCCAAGATTTTTATGTAAAGAACTTGTCACCTTTTGGAAATGACCATTGCTGACTTGAAATTTTTTTGTATAAAGTCCTTCCTATTTGTGTGTGTATGTGTGTGTGTGTTTAAGCAGTGTTGACATAGTTTTGTTTTCTTTAAATTGAAGGTAGCCACCCCCTGAAAGCCAGCATTAAGCCAAAACACCCACCTTTTTGTAGAGGTGAAGTCTACGGGTGCCCAAAAGAAGTCATATTTTAATCTCTTGTAAGGAAGAAATTCTTACCAGGCTGCAAGCTAGTGTTGATTATTGTTCATGACTTAAATGGGTACAAGTCATTTTTAACAAGCCCTCTTACTTTATTTGGATTTCTGAATACCTATTAGCATTTTAAAGTTGGTAATCTAAGACATTTGAAGTAGGATGGAGCAGGACAAAGATCCTGTCGAAAAGACAAATTTAAAGTGTAAATCTTCACCTCTCCTTTTTTTTTTTTTTAACCTACTAGCTGCCTTTATTTTTTGGTTTTTATTTCATTCTTTATCAAATTTATTTTGCACAATAGTGTTTACAAATCTTATACATCTTTACTCTGACAGAAGACTGCTGACTAACCGCTGTTGATTTGTGGTCTTGTGACTGTCTTCTCTGCCTTTCTTCAAGGATTTTCCTTCTTTTCCCAGTGACTACTGTACTCTGTAGGGTTCTGCCAATATAGTCCTATATCTTGTTAGACATTGATATACCCCTCTTAAGAACAGTCTCCCTACTCTCTTTATTAAAGAGCCGCCCAGCCAGGGTCTTGACTTCAGGACAGGCCAGAAAGCCCAAGCTATTTAGGTGTCTTCAGTTTCATTTGCTGAACCCTAACTTCACTTATGAGGTGACGTGTTAGTCAGTGAGCCTCCATCCTGTGGAAGAGACTATGGAGATGCACTCTTTTGTCTCCATTATTCTTTTAGACCCTGGATGTTACCATCTTATTTGGTCAGACCTCAGATGCAGTTTCACAAAACTGTTAAAGTGGGTCTAATATAGTTGTGATTAATCCTGTGCACAAATGCATTACCTGATCTTAAAGTTTAGTGTTCTAACCCAAGTTGACAGACTGTGTGTGCAGTCATCTTAATGGATATCTTAGGATTTTGTTATTCTTTCTTCACAGACAGCTTTAGACATCTTTTGGGAGATTTTACAGTCCAGCATTCATGTTCTTGTTCATTCTCTGTGAAGGTTGTACGTAGTTGCTGTAGTATAGCATGTGATGTTGGGCTAGCTGCCTGTCTGGTTTTGTTTTTTCATCAACCCCATCTTTGAGTAACCCATCTAAAATATCCTACCGTGCTTTTGAAACTGACTTGGGAAAAGCTTGGTCATTCAAGCCACCAATAAATTTAGATGGATGTCCCTAAGTGTTTACTGTTTTATCCAGTCAAGGATTCTCTTTTCCTTGGACATTTAGTTTAATTCAGGGACCAAAATGCTAACAAGTTCTGTTTAACGGCAAGAGTCAAATCTTTTATTTCAGTTGTCATTTAGTCCATCAGTTACTTCTCCAGGTTTCCTTAACTTGGAGTGAACAAACAAACATTTACCTTTGGAATCATAACATAGATAAAATTAATTGTAGCTGGAGTAACTAGCGTTGCAGCTGTCTAGTTCCCCATAGATAACCCAAGGAGTGAAGGGGCAGCATGTTGCTTAGGCAAAAATCTTGAGACTCGTGTTCCTGCCTTCCTGGTACAGGAGGGTTTAAGTCTGAATGTGTAATGGGGGCATTGCCTTCGCCAAAGCAAATGAGTGACGGGTTAACTATAATATATGACAATCACACTTCCTCTTTGCTCAAGTAATTCTGTTTTTCCAAAGCTTTAGCAGCTTAATTAAATCTGTTGGACTGGGGGAGGAGAGCTGTTCTCTAGCGATTAACATGGTATTCTTTAAGGAGAAAAAAGCCAAAGAAAACTCATTATTGGGCATGCTCACCTTAAAGATGGTGGTGGGTAAAATCTGGAGTTTTAATCTGTTCTTAAAGCTGCATATCATATTTGGTGTTGGCCTCTAAGTCTAATATTTCATGTGGGATTCTTGCCGTATTATGTGCATTTAACTGCCTTCCTAGCTTTCTTCATCCATGATGACATTCTCACCACAGGGGTCTTGACAAAGCAGAGTAAAAATGTGCTGTTTATATAGTTTACTTGTAAGTAAAGAGCCTGAAATAACCTGTAGTTTTGTATCTAATGCAGACCCTGATTTACTTGAGTTGTCAGGATCAATTATGAAACTGAAGTTTGGTGCCTCCTCTTTATCATGTTTTTTTCCCTGTAGCAGTTGTGTTTAATGTCATTAAAAAGAAATAAAAGTTCTTGTCAGTGGCATATGTACTGTGGCCGTCTGTTGCGGGCTTTGAAAGGGAGGGTTCCTTACTCCTCTGCGTAGGTAGGGTAGCGGGGTATGGGAGGGAGTGGCAGTTAGTAGAATGTGGTGCTGGGAAGGCGAGGGTGCGTGCTCCCTATTCTTTTGAGGGTAAATTACAGTGTTGAGGAAGGCGTTCCAGCAGTTAAGCAATGTTGAGATTGACTGGGATTTGCAGCTACATATAGTGCATGTCAGGAGCCTGACATAGGGAGAGCCTGAAATATCACTGCTATGTTTTTGCAGAGGGGGAAGATGGCTCAGCCCCATCAGACAGGCATTGTCTTGCATTCCTTCCCATGTTTGTGTGGCTGACCTGTGTCTCTTGCCTCTCCAGAGCTGACTAAGAAGCTGAGCTATCCTGGGGCATTATCCTTTTGAAAAGGATGTGAAACCAGAACTGATAGTACAAAATTGATGCTTGTTCTTCTCCAGAAATTGACTGCTCCTAGAATCTGGAGTGAAGGTTGGATAAGTGTGGGGGTAGATGTGGGAGACAGCGTTCCTTAGATCTCTTGTGAACCTAAGCTTCTTAGACTTACCCCCCAGGAGCAAGAATGAAAGGGAAAGCAATAATAGCTCCTCACCTATATTAGCCAATGCTTTTAAATCTCAACTCCTGCTGAGAAAATAAATGGCAACATGTTTGAACAGGCTCTCTGTGCTGCTGTTGTATAAATTTTATCTAGTATATATTTTACAGTTCAGGCAAAAATTTCAATATAAATTTGCTAAATACTCAGCTATTCGATATTAGTCTGAGTCCCAGGTACTTCTGACCTGTATCTATTTTGTTCCTGTCAAGCAGATGATCCTTTTCTCAGTAATTGCTTATTTCCTTTATAGCAATGTTACTATAGGCTTCAAAGGTTTCAGAGACCAGGCTGGATGCTCTGAAATGGCGGTGTCCCTTGCCCTGAGTTTGTTTTGTTATGGAAAAGTGAGGAGAAAGAGACCTTCTCTAAAAGGAATGTGCTCATTCTCTAACCATTTCCTAAAACATTCTCCTGTTTTGAGTTTTTATGGGAAGAAAAATCCCCAAGCACCTAAAACTAAAAAGCTGAGTTTCCCACTCTTCTGCCGTCCTTTTCTAAGAGAAAATAATTATTCCTAAGCTGATTCTAAGATATGCTTACTCTATATGCCAGAGCATCTGTCCGCAGAAAAATTTCCACTTGTCACAGGAAGCATCAGCTGGTCAGTGGTGGAATTCCTTAATGAACAAGCTCCTGTTTTGTCAATCCTTTCCACCTGTCCCCCGCCTATGACAACTGGAACATGCTATAGACGGAAAATCTGACCCTCTCTACCACCCATTCATTGAGAAGGGGGTGGAATGTCATCATTTGGACAATCTTCAAAGCAGTCTGTGTGATAGTCTTAAAATGTGTCATTAAGGAACTAGTTGTATAAAAAGGTCTTCAATTTAGCTTCAAGTAACATTTGAAGGTTTAGGAATATAGAACTGATGGGGCCTGAGGCTGGAGCTGGGACAGGGACGAGTCAGGGGTGGGGTGGGGAGGACATCCCATTTATGTTAAACAATTTGTTTTTGGAGGCTACTTCTTTAAAGCAAAATCCAAAAACTGAAATAGGTTTAAAGAGGGTGAGAAAGAAAGTAGAAGTCTGAAACATCACATGCAGTTTGCTGAGATGTTACATATTTCTGTAAAGGGTGGAATAAGAGATCTTAAAAGTGGATTCTAGAGGAGGCCCATACTGAAAAGCTACGGGTGAGGGGGACGAGATTAGAAGAGTACTCTTGCCCCAGCAGAAACACGCCCCGGCCCTCCTCAGACCCTGGGGTGTCCCTCGTGTTCCTATAAGGAAGCCCCTTGGCTCCCAGTCTAGGTGGTGGGTGGGGTATGGGAATCCCCTGTTCTTACCTCTGTTTTTGACAGATAAAAAACCAAGTTCCCCACTCTACCTCACTCCAAGTAACTGGCCTGAGGTGTTAATGTGTATTACAAGGCAGAATCTCCTACCTGCATTCCTCCCACAGGCCTACCTTGGGAATGAGTCAGATTTCAGTCTCCAAAACCTGGCCTGAGCCCCTCCCAAGCTGTGAGGAATCTGTAGATCTAAGTGAGTGGTGAAGAAAGGACCACATCCCAAGTCATAGCTGTAGGGTTAATTGTACTACAGTTGATTCAGGAAAAGCTCAAAGAACTTGGGGGTACATGGAGGTAATTAAAGGGAATAGAGTTTTAGCCAGAAAAGTGTTGTTTGCTCCTCTCCCCTCATACTCTGATACCCTCAGCTGCTGTTACTATAGGCACAGGTGAGAGGAAGACAGGAAACTCCCATGAAGCAGTGCTCCCTGAACCCCACTGACAGCTATTTATACCTGATGCTGACTTGGGGACATCTCCATCATTTGGCACTACATGGTCACAGAGGGCCTGGGAAGTACCTCTCTGAGGTCTGGCTTAGAGTTCTGTGTGCTAATCGACTTTCCACTTTCCTACTCAGCCTCCAAGACCTGCTTCTGCTCTCAGAACCTTCCAGAACAGCCTACCCTAAGCCCCTGACATTTTCTCTCCAAGCTCTTGCTGGCTGTCTAACAGAAGTGTTCGTGGTGCCCCATTTACTGGTTTGCTCATTGGTTAATGGCATCATCACTCGACCTTTCAGCCTGCTGTTGGGATCATAACGATGTTCCTTTAACAGCCCAGAACTGAGCCATGGCAAGCAGCTTCTGCAGTTCCTCTTCACTTCCCTCCTCACCCCTGGGAGAACAGAACTGCATTCTTTTGGCAAGGGAAACACCCAACCCCATGGGGTTGGGGGGAAGCCTTTGTTTTAAAAACTCAGTACCAGCCTGCATACCTATGTGATGAGGCAGCCCGAGTTTGGTTGGGCGGGTAGGGGAGAGCTCAGTAATAGGATGATGGAGCAGCTATTTTCTCCTCCTACACGTGCACCCCCATCTGTTTGAGATTTCCCTTCCAACTCCAGCTTGGCTGGCAGGCATGTCCCTAAGAAGCTTCAGGCCAAAATGAAAAGAGAGAACTGACTAGCTGCCAACTGCCAGAAAAAGAGGGCAACATTTGGGCATTTACCAGAAGACAAGGATGTGCCTTTTCATTTGTCTTTTTATTTTACATTTAAAAAGTGGTTATTGCTCTAACTGGATCAGAGGTCAGGACCTCTCCCCTAAGGAGCCTTGGCCTCGCAGCCCCATTCAGCAGGGATGGAAGTCACAAGACAATGAGTGGAGCCTCATGCCCTCCCATGAAGAAGCCCTTAGTACTGCTGACATCAGCCTTTTACCTTGTCTCTCCTCCCGTGCTCCACACTCCGGCAAAGCAGAGTGGTGGCTGACCCAGCCATGAGAGCTCTTGTAGACCGAAAGGAAGGCCGGTTATTGGATGATGGCTTTCAGCTCTCTGGCTTGGGGGCTATTGCTCCTATTCGGTTCAACAGGTATTCACTGAGCACCTACTGTGTGCCAGGCTTGTGCTAGGCAAAGTCCTCCCATACTCCTGTCTTTAGCCACCACTGAAAGATGCGGAGGTCCATCTCTTCCCTTGCAGGCCATGACTTGTCAGTCCTAGGGAAGAGTCTGCCTTCCCTTATCAAGCACCATTTTTTTTTTTTTTTTTTTTTTTTTTTTTTTTTTTTTTTTTTTTTTTTTTTTTTTTTTTTTTTTTTTTTTTTTTTTTTTTTACCAGAAAGGGGCAGTGGAGAGAGAGACCTGTCACTTCACACCACGCAGGCTCTAGGGAAGGACATGAGGACCCTGGATAGCTTTCACAGAACCCTGGATGAGATGGCACGATATGGAGACCCCAGAGGCCAGGACTACTCTGACTGTGAATGGCTCAGGCCTGCCTTCCAGCAGCTTCTGCTCCATAGTAGGTGATTGAGCAGCCCCCAGGATGTCTGTCCCACGAGGACGTACTTTTCAGTTGTCCAAGTCAGCAGTGTTACAACTCCAAGAGACTTTTCCTAAAGAAACGGGGCCAATTCCTTCCAGGTGTCTTTCCTACTTTGTCTTCTTAAGACCCCAGACTGATGGCCTACAGTCAGAATAAGGGCCAAAGAAGACAGAGGATGCAGGCAACCAGCTCAGGGAATCCCTTTGCCCTCTGGAGTAAAGCCCTTCAATTGTGTTTTCCAAAAAAAAGACAAAACAGATAACATCTCACACACTCACAAAGTTGTGCATCACACCACAAACAAGTCCTTGATGGCTGGATCCAGAAAAGGCTTGATGGCAGCCATGACCCTGCCTGGCAGGCAGCCCCACGGCTTCCCTGATGATTCTTGGTCTGAAAGACAGCTTGAATCAGTCTAGGTGCCTGTCATCTCCCAGAAGCTTTGTGCATTTTCTCAGAGAGGAAGCCAGTCCAGGAGACAAGAGGAGGCAGAAAGAAGGCTGTGTCTCATGCAGCTTTGCCTTTTCCAGAATGGGGCCAGGTCTTTGAGTTTTGTGGCTTGTTTATTTTTTGCAGAATTTGGGTTTGTAGTTCAGCCTCCTTCACCAGACTAGGACATAGGAGAGGGGGATAATGTGCAGCTAGCTGTGCCTCCCCCTCCACTGCAGTCCTCCCTCTCCCTTGCCCGTGGACCTGGGGACCAGCAGAGAAGAAAAATGAAATCCTTCTCCCTGCAGACAGGCAGTCACGCTTCGATGATGTTCACCGAGGGCTTGTTTGGAAACTGGGAGGGGAAAAAATAAGAGAAGTGGCCAGGGCTATTTGAACAGACTTCTTGCAAGGCTGGAAATAGCGAGAGGGCACGAAAAGGGAGGGCTGCAGCCTGAAAGCCAGGCTCTTGTCCCGAGAGGAAGGAAAGGAGTAGCCCTGCCTGGATGTCTTGTCTCTGCCTTCTCAAACCCAGCCTTCGGCCTCACTCAGCTGAACGGCCAAAACCGGGTCCTGGACCTATGGCCCCTGGTACCCGGTCCACCCCCAGCAGAGCCATCCCGCTGGCTGGTTCTCACATCCTGCAGATCTGCCTCTGAGCGCAGCCTCAGCCACTGGCACTGTTGAGGTGCTTCTGGAGATGGGGGTTAATAAGAGGCTTCAGGAAAATGTGCCAGAAAGAGAGAAGCCAAGAGAGAGAACAGTAAGCCAAAGGGTATAAGGAGATGAAGGGAGGAGGAAATGTAGAGAGGACCAGATGTTTGTTGGATAATCATCGTCAGAACCATGAGATCCTCATATTCTCTACTGTCTTTCTTCTGAGCTGCTCAGAGCAAGCACTGAAAGGTGTCATATCTGTTTCACGGGAGAGGAAATGAAGGTACAAAGAGGTGAAGCACCTGCCCAAGGTCACACAGCACAGCAGGAGCAGAAATGAGCTCAGAAGCCCCTCTCTTCCTGTCCCACACCAAGAATTCTGCCCTCCCCATCCACTGCTTTTTTTTTTTTTTTTTAACTCGTACTGGCCCCTGGCACCCTGTAAAAGGAGAGGATCCAAAATCAATTTGCAGTGTCCCCTGGGTCACACAGGCAGCAGCCAAATTTGGCTCTGCCCAGCTGTAGCCATGCCAAGCCCTGAGCTGACCCCTTCTGCAGTCCAGGGACTCCCAGTGCATGAGCCATGGGGCTACCCACCCAGGCCCAAGTCTTGCCCTCACCTTGCTGCGGAGAAGACCCCCGCCTTGGTGCTCTGGTGTGCTGGTTTCTGACGCACTCTTGGTTTTTTCCTTGTTGTTATTGGGTTCATTGTCCTTGATAATGTCATACTGGCGGCAGAAGAGGGCGATGACGCCTGGGGGGACAAGGGAGAGCAGTCAGGGTCCTTGCCGGCCTGCTTCATTCCCATGAGCACTTGCTGTTAGGTACTGAGCTCCAGACGGTCTCTCACCTGCACTACTGCAACGGTCTGCCTCAGGGCTCTGGCTCTTGCATCAACCTGTCCCCTTACCAGCCATCCCTTTCACTGCTGCTAGGTCGGTCTTCCTGCGCACGACATGTTCTGGCTCACATAATCCTCACAGCACTACAAGGGTCCCTATTACTATCATCCCCAGGTTAGGAGTGAGGAACCTTGACTCAGAGCTTAGATAACTTACTCAAGGTCGCTCAGGGGTGGAGCTGGGATGTGCACTCCAGGGCCTGTACTCTGCTAAATGTTACTGTTATCAAACCAATAATACATGAAAGTCAGTATTAAGGCAGCCACCTCTAATCTTGTAGGTGTTTCTCCCATTTTTACATCTATACTTGATTTGATAATGCTATATCTGTTTTAGATGTTATCTGTTGACTTCCTACCATGGTAGATAAAGCCTAACAACTTCCCCCTGCTTCCTTCCCCATCATCCTAACAGAATTACATCACAATTTTGGGTTAATTCACTATGTTTATATTGTTATGATTATGTAAATACTACATGTGCTAAGTCTAATAAGGTACCATAAGCAAACCTCCTTTTCTTGTTTTGTTTTTTTTTTTCAAGTGCCTGTTTTTCTTTTTGGAATATTGTTTTCTAAATGCTTCTACAGCAGAGCCTGCCCTCTCGACCACCATGCTAATACAACTTTGGCATGGTGTTCAAGTCCCTCGAAACAGACTCCAGTCCACTTTACAGTCTCGCCATCCTTTACTCCCCTACTTTCTACCTTCTCTCTCTCTCTCTTTACATCTGAACTGAGCCAAACTGAGCTTAATTTGTTTCTTGAACACACCGTACCCATAACACCCTTTCTTTTTTTTTGGCTGCCTGGTGAACTTCTATTCATCCCCCAAAGTTCAAATCCCATGTTTACCT
Organism: Pteropus alecto; assembly: GCF_000325575.1. Lineage (NCBI taxonomy): Eukaryota > Metazoa > Chordata > Mammalia > Chiroptera > Pteropodidae > Pteropus > Pteropus alecto. Next base: position 4,995,673 of record NW_006443568.1, on the reverse strand, counting down.
CCTCTTTGTGTTTTTCCCGATTTCTACTCCTAGCCCCAGAATTAATTCCCTCTCTTCTGCTCCCATACATGCTATTAGAGCACTCATCACATTGAATTATAGTTAAGTACAGGCCTGGCTTCCCCCGGACTGAGCTACTTGCAAGCACAGAGCTCTTCTTAGAGATAGCTGTGGCACTATCTGGAATGAAGTGGCTGTTCAGAAAATGCTGGTGAGTACAAAAATGAAATCTGATCTTTATCCTCAGGGAGCTCAAAGACAGACAAGTGGAAAAAGAGAGAAATAAGCCCAACTAACTTATCTAAGAAGGGCTAAAGAGAGGGGCAAGGAGTGTATCGTAGGGGCATCGAGGCAGGAGGGCCGACACTCTAATGAATGGATTGGGGAGGTTTTACAGAGGCCATCTCAGAGCCAGTCCAGGAGGACGAGGAGGTTCAGAGCGTGTCCCAAGCCTGAGCTGCCCAAGCCTGAAGTACCTGGAGGCACAAGATCCCAGCAGAGGGAGGAGAGGCTGCTGCGCCATGGCCGGGAGGCAAAGGGGCCGTGCATGTGTCACCACCAGGAGGCTGAGGGAAGGGAAGGGCAAGTACTCATATAATCCTACAAAGCAGCTCTCAAGATGTTATTTTATTTTTTTGTGAGGGCTGAGTTAGGGAAGGGTTCAGATCTGGTCCCCAGAACTGTCCCAGGCAGGACTTAAGAGACTTCTGACCTCTTAGCTACCTCCAAGCCTCTTACCCTTCATTTCTGTGAGAGAAGGGGTCTGGTCAGGGTCCTCCATTTCCCAGAGGTTAAGTGAAGAAGGGCTTGGAGGCCAGACTCACCGGCCCACATGAACAGGACCACGACGATGATCAGCACCTCGCCCGTCCGCAGCTGCTGGTTCCTCCCCATCTCCTTCATGGTCACCTCATCTGCAGGGAGAGAGACACTAGGTCACCGCTCCTTTCTTCCCCTAGCCACACCTCTGTGACCATGCCCAAAATATTAGTGCTTATTTCTATAGGTGCCCACACATCTGACAAAACAAGGTTCGAGAACATGCTGATGGCTACTTGGGATGGCAGTGATAAGATTTAATCCGAAATTGAGACTTTATATATCCATTGTCTTAAGTCGCTTGAGCAAAGGGAAAGATGGCAGAGTCAGTTCTTTCCTCAACCACCACTTCTTTGGTCTTGACCGGCCCTCACCCCCACCCCGTCCCTTCCTAACAGTGCCCTTGCCTTTGTTCTTGGAGGCCATCTTCTCAGCCTCTCGCGGAGTCTTGAAGAGCACTGGCTCGCTAGCCGGACTCTGGCCCTGAATGGAGATGGCCTGCACGTGCACAATGTACTCCGTGTCCTCCTCCAGGTCCCACAGGGCGCACGAGCGAGTGGTGGTGTTCACCTCCTGGATGAAGCGCAGCATCCGAACGTCCTTCTTCTGCCAAGGCAAGAGCCAGCCCACTGTTTTCAGTGCCCAGTCACCACCCCTCCCTGTCACCTCTCCAGTGGAGATAATTGATTCACCTGGCTCCAACACTAAGCCCTTTGCATACATAATCTTACTTATGCATCCCATCTTCTCTGCAGGTGTCATCATCTCCATTTTACAGATGAGGAGACAGGTCGGAATGGTTAGGGAAGTTGCCCAAAGCCATATATCTAGTGAGAACTGGGGCCAGGTCCAAAACTCCGGTCTGTTTAAGATCAAAAGCTTACTCTTAAATCTCAGGTTCCAAACAAAGGCTCTGGAGCCCTCCCTCACTGATTCCCTCTGGGGTCCCCTTTTTAAGCCATATGTGCCATTTCCTGCTTATCTCTCTTGTTTCTTGTTCTTTTTCCTTTCTCTTTCCACACGCCCCCTCCTCCCCCATCCACCACTACTATACTGATGTGTTCTTCCCTCCCAGAGGCATACCTGCTGAGAGATGGCAAATCCGATGACAACCTCATCCTCCAGGACATCCCAGCTCACCACCGCTGAGTTGGCTTTGAGGTGCCTGACAGTGACGTTCACTGGAGCTGAGGGGCTGTCTGGGGGTGGGGAGGCACCTGAGCCTGAGCACCCCCTGCTGCCAGGCCCAGGCCCACAGTCTGACAAGTGGAAACCTGGGCAAGGCCATGCAGCCGGGGAAGGAAAAAACCAAGGCCTCCATGAAGAGGGGCAGTGGGGTCACACGGCCTCTGTATCTCCCAAGGGGCAGGTGCTGACAGGGGGATGATCTGGCCGGAGTAGCACCCCTCACCCCACAGATGAGTGGATGCGAGGCCCAAGAGAAGACAAAGCCAGACGTGGAGCCAAAGATAGAGGGACACAGACAGGTGGCGGCAGACACAGATCCAGAGAACAGACAAGTGGGGTATCAGAGATAGACTCAGAGATGGAAGCGGCGAGAGAGCACTGAGCCGCAGAGAGATGAGCACAGGGAGAGATGAAGGAGGCAACAGCAATCAGAAAGCAAGAGACAGGGCCTCAGGAGAGGCGGGGTGAGGATGAGGCCAGACACTCACTGCACCGGGCTCAGGGGGCCACCCGCAACCACCCTGTGACCCCGGTGCCAGTCCCCATCCCCCTGACACATGTTCACGCACACTGGGACCCCATTCTGCTCTGACTTGGCAGAGTTGGCCTGCAGAAGCTTTGGGGACAGGGAGGGAGGCCCAAGATGGGGGTACTGGTGTCCTCAGCTGCTCCCCGGGCCAGAGAAGGAAGCTAAGGCACCTGAGGCAAAAGCCTGGGGTCAGGGCAATGGGATGAGGGAACTGAGTATTACAAGACCCTAGACCCAACAGCAGGAA
>NW_006443568.1:4979091-4992411 GCF_000325575.1 Pteropus alecto | reverse complement strand
CCCCTCTCGCCCCCGCTCCCGACCCGCCGCGAGGTCCGCGGGGCTCACCGACTGGCCGCTCCCACCCTCTTGCCAGTGCAGGAGCCCAAGGGGGTGTTCTCTGCGCTCCGCGGTGCTCAGCTCCAGCCTCGCAGCCCCTCTCCCCCCACTCCCCGCACAGCCCTGACCCGGCCCCCATCTCTGCCCTTTGACAAAGGAGAGGGAGGACAACTGCCACGGAGATGCCCCTCAGTGCTCCTCTCCTCCCTCAGCCTGGGGGTCCCCACTCCTCACTGCACCCCAGACCCTAAGTCTTGCTGGCTGGGGCAGGAGTGAGCAGACCGGGCTTATCACAGTAGGGATAGAGGGCGAAGTAGGTGCATACAGTAGGTGCTCAGTGTTTACCATGGGGCTGAGAGGAGGGTGTTCTGACTCACTGGAGGGCCTTGCTCTGTGGCCCCTGGCCAGTTTTTCCTCTTCTTTGGGCCTCCATTTTTACCTCCATAAGGAGAGTAACAATGAGCATCTACTAGGTGCCAAGGGCTTTACTTGCATTATGTCGCTTATTTCTCACCTATAAGGCCCGGCTCCACTGTTCACATTTTGCACAGGAGGCGGCTGCAGCTTGGCGAGGTTGCTTGACTTGCCAAGGGCTCACCGCAAAGACAGGATTTGAACACAGGCTGATTTGCCTCCCAAGCCCCTGCTTGACACGACTGTCTCCCTACCTAAAGTGAACTCAGTTACCCTGGGATCCCTGAGATCTTACAATGTGCCTGTGCCAGCTCCTCCCCAGCCGGAGAACAATCTGGAACAATCTCTTCTCAAGAGCAGAGGGAAGGAGGAGTGGCTACAGTCTTCCCACCCCTCATTCTGGCCATGATGAATGCTGTGAGCAGTGAATGAGTAATGACTCTAAAGTGCAGGGGGCTTTGGAGCAGTAGCAAGCAGCCACAGTTAATAAAAGGGTTCGATGACTCCTCCCTGATTACCTTGGGGACATCCACATGCGTACCACTGTCCCCACCTCGGTTGCACACACCATTCTACCCAATCCACTTATTTCTTGGCCTTGGAGTACCAGAGAAATGCCTTCATCCAGCGCCCACCAGCCTCTCCCAAATGAGAGGACCTCTGGAACACCAGGCAGCTAGAGAGGCTCCCCACCCCCACCCTGTTGCCCTCTCCACTCTGAGTCCCAGAGAAACAAGGTTGAGGAGAGAGGCATAGACCAGGGTCTCAAAGCCCCTAAACCAGGTGTTGGGGAGGGGCAGAGGATGTCTCTTCAAATGAGCTCCCTCCTCCCTACTGTCTGAAATTCCACCGTTAGGGGGACATTCCTTTGGGTTTTAAAGGCCTTCTGGTCTGCCAGAGGCCCCTGAACGGGCTAATCCTTTTTGGAAAGGGGACACCTTTGCAAAATTATCCCACAGAACCATCTTCATGATCTCCTTCCCTCCCCCTTTTAGATTAAGAAACTGAGACCCAGAGATGGGAAGGCTTGGTGCATATTCCCAGGGTGAGTCAAGAACAGCAAGAGTCCTCATCTCCTAATACCCATCCCAGGGACTCCTTGCATTGCCTCCTAAATTTCTACTTGGTCACCTTGGAAGGGGTGAGATGGGAGAGGGCTCAGGGGTTCTTGCTGAGCAGTGGAATTTGACTGGTCAGCCCCTTAGTACCCTCAGGCCTGCTCTGCTTTTACTCCTCCAGGCTCATCTGTTTCCTCAGTCACATACCTTTTCCTGGGGTGAGCTTCAGTTGGGACCTCCACCTGTTTGGGATAAGAACTCAGGAACCAGAGCACCTTACTCTCTGTTCTCTCTCTCTCTGCTTTCTCCGTCTCTCTCTGTCTCTCCCCCTCACCCTGGCCCCCTGCAGCTGCTTTTCGCCCCGCCCGACCCCGCCCCATCAGCTGCATCTTGGCCCCTAGGGACCATCTCCGCTCCTCACCCGCCAGGCAGGAAAAGACAACCTGGGAACTACAGGAGCAACTGGAGTCTCCTGAAGCCTCATCGCAGGAGCCAGCAGGAGAGAGGTTATTAAAAGGTCACAGAATCCACTCCTGTCCCTGCTGAGGAGAAAAGGAAGAGGGACAGGGTCTTGGTAGGGTCTGGAGTCTAGTCCAGCGCAGAGGAGAAAAGAAGGCCTTAGCGCCACCTGCTGGTCTCTCCAGGTATAACCCTAGGTAGATGTAGGGCATCGGGAGGGGGAGATAGATGGCTGTGTCTGAGCGTTTGAGAGGGATGGAGAAGGGTTGCTGGAGGAGGGGTCATGAAAGACAGGGAGGATTTGGAGAAATGTGGCTGTGGAGGTGCAACCTTTCCAGAGCCCATGATGCATTAGCTTGGTTCTGGGAAAAGTCCTGATGCTTGAAGCCTGGCAGCCAGTGGAAGCTGGGTTGGGAGTGGGAAGAGCTGGGAGGATTTAGAAACACCCTGGGTTATCTTGGGAGGGGGCTGTCAAGGCCATTTACTTTATATACACCATCTCTTAGCACAGGGCTAAGAGCAGTAGGCACTCATAAGTGTTTGCTGAATGTATGGAATAATTTTGTTCTCATGCATATTTATTAAATACCTATTCTGGAAATACAGCCATGGAAGAATGAATGAATGAATGCATGAACAAGGATCTGAGTAGGGTTAAGGGATGGGCCTCTGTCCTCCCAAGCTGCACTGATAGCCATGGAAGAATGAATGAATGAATGCATGAACAAAGATCTGAGTAGGGTTAAGGGGTGGGCCTCTGTCCTCCATTTGGAGGACTCTACAGACATCTCCTAGGGGACTGACTTGTCACTTACACATTGACACCTGGTGAGATCACGAGCATTTGGATCCTCCTGAGTGTCTAGAGCTTCCCAGAGTCCCAGTACCTAACCCGGACTGCAGGTACCTAAGCCAGATCCAAGGTAAGCATGAGAAGGTTCCTCTTTGCCACCTAGAATGGTCCTGACCCTGTTTAGAGAGCCCCCTAGATACACACACAGGAGAAGGGCAGGAGATTGCTTTGGGGATGTAATACTCAAGCACCTACTAAGAACTTGGCTGTCTATGTAATTTTGAGTCTTAGGCTATAAGTGTTATTAGTTCTCATTCCAGATCTGGAAGCTGAGGCTCAGAGAGGTGTGGGGACCTGCCCTGGGTCACACAGCCAGTGAATTATGGAGTCATGTCTCAAATTTGGTTATGTAGCTCCAAGTTCAGGGCTTGATTCAGTCTGCCTACCACCTCCCTTCACATCTGAGGGCTTCTCAGGTCAGGGGTCCAGGGCTAGGGCTCACTGGAAGACATACATTTTCCTTCCCTGGAAGGCTTAAGGGAGCTTGCTGCTCACAGAGGTAGTTGCTAAGCCCAGGGCCCAGACCACGCCTGAGAAGGGACCCACTAGTTCCCCCAGCACATTACATACAAGAGAGAGGCTTTTTTTGAATCCTCACAACCCCGAGAAATCAGGATTGCTATATCTATTTTACAGATGAGAATACTGAGGCCCAAAGAGAGGAAGTGGCTTGCATGAGTCATGTGGCTGGGAGACACTGGTCTGGCCTGTCTAATCCCCAAAGTCCTCATCACGGCAGTAATGAGACCAGCACAGTTCAGTGTTTCCTGAGTGCCTGTGCCAGGCTGGGGGTTGAGAGCTGAAGACATAGTGATGAACCAGATTGGTCTTAGCCCTTGAGGAACTCCCACAATAGAGAGGGAGAGACACACTCTTAAAATATAGAGAGGGGACTGCCTGCTGGACCAGGAGGCACCAAGAATCCACAGGGGCTGGAAGTAAGCATTAACTTGAAATGCATTAATGGAGGAGATGAGGCCTGAGCTTAATTAGTACTGATAGTCAGGAGGGAACTAGTCAAATGAGGACAAAGGGGCAGAGGGAAAAAGGGATCATTGGGCTGAGGCCTGGGAGAACAGTGTTTATGTGGAGGAGAAGCAGGGGAGGCAGAGTAGGGTGGCAGGAGTTGCTACAGGCTCTGGGCTGTGACAATGGGAGTGGAAAAACTAGGACTGATTTGAAAGACTGTTCCAAGCTTGCAAGACGAGTCAGTGCTAGAGAGTGCTTTATTCATTCAACAAATACTTAACTGAGCACCTACCAAATGCCAGGCACTATGCTAGGTCCTGGGGACACAACTGTGAACCAAGGTCCCCACCCCACAGATCTCACATTCTGGTGGAAGAGACAGACAACAAACAAGTGAGATAATAACTAAATAAAATATCTTCATAGACTCACAGGGGCTGTGAAACAAATGGAGTAATGTGGTAGGGAATGGCTAGGGTAATGTTAGGTAACGTGGTCTGAGGAGGTGACATCTGAATTAAGACCGGAAGAAAGAAAGGAGGCAGGCATAACACACATCACAGGAAGGGTACTCCAGCCACAGGAACATCAAGTACAAAGGCCTTGGGACAGGAACAAACTTGACATGTTCAGGAAACTTAAAGAAGCCATTGAGACCGGGGCTTCGTGAGCAAGGAGGGAATGAAGGCAGCTAAGAAGATAGCACAGGACCTGGGGGTAGGGGAGGGTGTGTGAAGGAGAGTTTAGATTAATTCTCTTGGCAATGGGAAGCTTCAAAGAGAGATGTGATGTGTTTTGTTTCACGTAACATAAAAGGCTTACTGTGCCTGCTCCAGTGTGTAGACCGGACTGCAGAAAACAGTGCCAAGTTTCCTGCGAGGAGGCAAGGAGGCTGGTACAGTTGGTTGGTCAGAAACGATGGATCTTGGCCTGGGCGGAGGCAAGGGACAGGGAGAGAAATTGATGGAAGATTTGGGACACTTTTTGTAGGAGGAGCTGATGGATGAAAGGCAGTGGGTAAGGAGAGAAGAGATAAAGCAGGAACAGGGCAGGAGTCAGCTTTCCAAAGTCTGGATTCTGAGCCAGAAACACCTGGCTGGGTATCACTGGGCCAGGTGCTCTACCTCTGTGAGTCTCAAATGCCTCCTCTTGAAAGAGAAGATAATAATATCCATACCGCAGAGTGGTGGGAGTGGTGATGGGGGTTGGAAAAGAGGAGGAAGAGAGAAAAAAAGGAGAAGAAGGAGGAGAAGGGAGGAGAAGGAGGAGGAGTAAAGACCTTCTAACTGGTAAAGGAGAGCTCCTCAGATCTCTTCGGTTTTTCACTCTACAAAGGAACGAAGGTCTCCCACCTGACAGCATCCAGAGAGGCTGAGAGTCTCACCCAGTGTCACACAGCCAGTCAGCGGCAGCTCCACGCTTCAAGGTGCCTCAAACCCTGGCCCCCAGCTTTGCTCTTAGAGACAGATTCTCAGCTACAAACCACAGTCTCTGAGATCCCTGAGGCCAGAGGACCTGTTTTAGATGTGGAGAGGGCTGTGCCAGGAAGTGAAGGCAGCTGGAGTAAAATCTCTTCCCCCACAGGGAGGGGTGGAAGGCCAAGATGACATCAAACAGCTGTTCAGCTCAAACCTCAGCTCAGCCCAGCCCAGCCCAGGTGGCTGGGTGACCCCAGGTACCGTCTGATGTGAGAGTCCAAGAATCAAGAGCCCGCCCACCTCCGGGATCCCAGGTCCAGGAGGGTCTTCCTCAGCCTGAAGGAACATTGTTCTGCAGAGTCAGAGCACAGCCAGCAGAGGGCGCCCACCTTGGCCATAGTGAAGCCAGCATCGCCCAGAACTGGAAGGCTCCAGGGACGACAGCTGAGAGACCGCCCTGCCTCCTCCTGCTTTACTCCCTTGGCCCCAGTCCCAGAAGGTCAGCTCCCAGGTGGGCAGACCACAGACTCAGCAGCCAGGCAGAGCCTGAATCTTGCTGCTGCTGCACTGTGCACAAGTCACTGAACCTCTCGGAGCCTCAGTTTCCTCATCTGTAAATGGGCCTAACAACAGTGTTTACTCACAGAGTTCTGTGAGGAGTCAATGAAGATCAACCACATATGGACTGAATACATAGGAGCTGCTTTATTTTTTATTACCATTGGTGCAGTTATATCTTAAAGTGCCTGACACAAAGGATATCTAATCAGTGGTAGCTATGACAATGACAATAATGATGATAATGATGTAGAACTCAGTCACTGTTTATTTTGAATTTCCTAACCTGGAAGTTTGGCGCCTACCAACCTGGGATACCTCCAGTGACAGGACGTTCACTACCTACCCAGCATCATGTTTCCGATCACTCTTTTGCTGAAAGCTGCCTCCTGGAAGGCATCCCCCCCACCCAACTCCCTGCTCAGGGTGACCTGGCTGGCCTAGCTTCTGGCTTCAGGCCCTCTTATTTCCCTAGGGTCTACCTGAGAGGCCCGTGAGGTTGGGGAGCCAGGACCCTGGCAGCTGGATGCCTGTCTTTGCAGGAAGGGCAAGGAACTCACAAATGAACCCATGTGGCTTCACCAGCAGGAGATTCCCAGTGGGTCCTGTTCTTGCTGTTCGAAGTTCCTTTTCTGCTAACTGCTAGGTGGAAGGAAAGCTCTTTGGTGCCCTCTGGTCCTTCCTTTACTCCTCAGTTTCAGGAATGACAAATGACAGGGGCTGGAGAAGGAATCTGATGACCCAGAGACAAGTCCAGGAACCCCGGAATTCTAGTTGGGAGACCTCAGCTCCGGGCCCACCTGCTGCCAAGCCTCCCTATCTGTGTTTGTGGGTCCCAGGTGAGTGCTCGTGGGTCTGGTGCTGGGGAATTTGGTGGGGGGTGGCAGGCACCTAACAGTCCTGGGCTCAAATCTTGGCTTGGCTGGTGCCTACTGTGTGACCTCAGACAAATCACTCTACCTCTCTGAGCCTGTTTCCTCACTGGGCACCTATCTTAGAGCGACATTATGGCGAGTACAGCAGATGCTATATGTGAAAAGGAAAATGCAGTATCAGGCGTATAGTAAGTATCTATAAATGTAGCAGTGGGTAGTGTTATAAAGCGGAAGTCCCTCATTTCCTCAAGGCCTTTCCTGCACTTGAGTGCAGAGTGGCTGTGGGAGTGGGTCATGTCAGGCAGGATGATGTCCTGACCTACTTCTTGGTTAGTGGCACATTGTGCATATGCTTGCACGTGCCTTCATGTGCAAGGATGTGCATGTGTGTTCACAAGGGGGTGTGGGCATACACACATGTGCAAAGGTGTGTGTGAGTGTGCATGTGTAGGCATGCATGTACCCAAGGTTGCCCATCCAGGGATTCCCTGGGCACATGTGTACCTGCAGGCATCCATGCATTATTCCTGCACTGATTCAGGAGGCCCCTCTGTTCGCTGTTACTATGGAAACAAAGAGGCAATCCCCAGCTTCAGGGAGAACCTAAGGTGCCAGAAATGAGAAGCTGACCCAGCAAGGGAGCTAGATCAGGAGCATGAGGCCCCTGGGATACGGCAATCTTGGCCTCTAGGGGTTTGGGTTCTGGGACTCTGGGTTCCTCTGAACTCTCCAGGAAGAACTAACTTCTCCAAGACATCCTGGCTCGCTGGGAAGAGCTCGGGAAACAACTGGGTCCCATCTTGGTTCTGCCTCTAACCCGATATGCATAGTTTCGGGGAGTGGGGGGAATTGATTTCTCTGTGCCTGTTTCCCATTTTGTAAAAAGGGAATAATAGTGGGTGCCAGCATAAGATCTGAGGTGGGATGTTACCTTTCCTCTCCCTTAGGGCATCTGCTTTCAAGGCTGAATGAGTGTCACCCCTGAGCCCTGAAGTGTCACAGAGCAGCCTCTTTCATGTGCACTGTCCTCCACAGTGTCTTACAGGGCTCCTCACAGCAGCCCTGGGAAGGAGGCATTTCACAGAAGAACTGAAGCTTTAAGAGGACACGGCTGGCCAGTGGGGGGTCAGATCTGCTGCCCCCACTCCCCCGGGCCCAGCCCTGCACCACACGTGCAGTCCCTCACGAAGCCACACCACAGAGGATTCCAATCTCTATTCTGGGTTTTGAGGAGCAGACCAGGAGGAGTCACCCTGAGGCCATAGGCTCTGGGTGCTGCTTTCAGCCTGGGGAAACCCCCAGGGCAGAGCCAGGCTGCCACATGGCTTCTGAGAGGCAGATCAGTTTAGGAAGAACTTTCTTTTTAAAGTCTTGACTCTTTAGATTTTGACTCAAGTCTCCAATGTCCTCCTGCATGCAGGCTGTAATACATTCATACAGAATTGTATATAAAGTTACAAGTGAACGCCCAGCCTCCTGCCCTTGGTTCCACTTCCACGGGTGACCATTCTATTTGCTGTGAACCTAGGAACAATTCTCAAACAGTCAGAACAGACCAGGAGATGCAGCAGGAGTGAACTCCCAAGCGATGGAAATGTGAAAGAAAGATCCACATGCCTATCTGTCAGAAGAGCTGTGAAGGGGTCACTTCTGATTTGGGGAGAGGGTAGGCCTGGCTGGGTGACCTCAGGAAAGTCGCTATCCATCTCTGGCTGAGCCTGAGGCTCTTCCCACTGAGTTGCTTTCACCAGCAGAGGGAAGAGGGATTATCATGCAGGCAAAGGTTGGCTGGGATGGGACCCCAGCTGCTGCATCACTTCACTACCCCTCTCCAGTTTAAAACTCATCCATATGCAGGGATATGGGGACCAGAGAGCCGCCTCTCTCCAGCCTTGACCCCAGATCCCCCTTTTCACTGTAGGGGAGATCCTGGCCATTTGGTAGAGGAGGTGCTAGACTCGTGGGGAGTTTAAGGGAAGGTGAAGGGTAAGAGCTGAAGTGGGAGGTGAGGGGAGGGGCGTGTCATGGAGAGCCTTGGCCTTGACTGTCCACTTATTCTGGTAGGCAGTGGGAAGCCATGAAAGGTTATTAAACGGAGAAAGGGGACTTGATTCAGCGAAACTGAAGGCGGGGAGAGCTGTAAGAGGACCAGATCTATAATACAGGGCCATGTGATGAGGCGGGGTGTTTGGAGAGGGGGCAGGGGAGATGGTAGTGGGAGGAGAGGGTGGGCCTGAAAGACATCTTCTGGTAAAAGGGCTGACTTGGGAAGAAAGCAGGTTTGGGGGTATAGAGTATGGAGGGGTCCCAGATGGGGTGGAGCCTCAGGCTTGTTTGGTGGATGGAGGGGGATCCACGCATAGGGCAGGCTGGGATGGAAGGCGATGAGTTGGATATTGGCTGGCTTGAGTCCAAGGTGTCTGTGGGCTTCTGGGAGCAAGTCCAGAAAGCAGCTGGAAATGCGGGCTTTACTGAGATGGAGCTAGAAGGTCAGAGGGGTTGTTTTTGCCAACATTCCCACAGCTGGGGAGGGGCCACGCCAGCATCTCAACATGGGCCCGTTGCCCTGTAAAGTCTGGACTCTCATATTGAGGGACCGGCAAGGATGCAGCCCTTCTCTCTCTCTCTCTCTAGAAGGATCCCAGATTCTGGGCTTGGCAGAGAGATCAACTGCTTTCTCGGGGATCAGTGCTCTTCTTCGGGGCGTTGCAGCTGTCCCTCTGCTGCAGAGCCCGTCAGCCCCTGGGGCTCTGCAAACAGCATCTTTAAGTCCCAACTCCTGCTCTGTATTGGGACCGTCTCACCAGTGCTGGCCTTCCTCCGTTTAATCCCCAACACCCGGGATTCCCCATTAGCCACTCGGAACCCACATTTATTGGGTGGAGACTGTGCAGGCCCAGTAGCCACACTTTACAGGTTTTCTCTCACTTAATCTTCACGATGACCCTTGGGAGACACTATTATCCTTTTCATTTTACAGTTGAAAGAATCAACTGAAGCTTCCAGGGCCTTGCCCCTCTCTACCATGGGGGTGGGTGGTAGGTCAGGGTTCTTTCCTGTCGGTGGGAGCTGCAAGGCTGCTGTGTGACCTGGGCAGACATGCAGCCCTCTGAGCCCCATCTATAAAATAAGATCCACGCAAGGGACCGCAGCCCCACCACAACCCTCCTCTAACCCCTGATTTCAGGTCTGCAAGCCTGGCTCCCAGGACTTTCCTGACACCCTCAGCCCCCACCCCTATTATGTTCCTCTTGGCCCAGCTTCTTTGGGAACAGCCAGGCCCAGGCTGTGCTCCTGGCAGCTCTGCCACCTTGGGCTCTGGTCCGGGGGTGGTCCCCGGCGGTGAGGCAGGCAGGCAGAAGCTGGGATTGGTTGGGCTAAGATATTGGGCATCCAGAGACCCCCAGGCCTCCACCTCAGGGTCCCACTGTGCTCCAATCTGGGGTAGCAGGGCCCTTTGTAAAGGGGTGGCTTGAGGTTTTAATCACTTTATCAGTGTTTGTTTGTGTAATTCAGCCCCAAGATGCTTTTTCCTCCATCTGTCCCCACCATCTGCTCCCATCAGGATTTTCCAAACCATTTGGGACCAAAAAAGGGAGGGTGGGGGCCGGGCCTCTGAGGGGGTTGGGGAAGGGCTACCTCCACCCAACTCACTGAGAGGCTTCTAGGGAGGGGCCTGAGCTCCTGAGTCAGATAGAACTGTGTTCAAATTCTGACACTGTTGCTCTCTTGCTGTATTACCACAGGCAGGTGACTTCGCTTCCCTGAAGCCTCAGTCTCCACATCTGCAAAATGGCAGTCACATTATTGACTGCTCGGGAGCAGTGTGGATCAAATGAGTGACACGTGCACAGCACTCTGCATAGTTCTCTCTTCACTCATCCCCCACTTGCTTCTCTCTCCAGCATCCTGGGAGCTGGTCCGTCCCTCTTTAGTGCTAGAGGAGGGTAGCCACCCCTCACCTCACTCTTCAGATGCTGAGTCATCCCTTCTCCTGGGACTTACCCTCTTTTCCAACTCCCATGAACCTACCCACTGCTCAATTCCCTCAATAATCACCCTCTACATCTACTCTAAGACCTGCCTCTTCTCCCTCCCAAGTGCCTCAGTCTAAGGTTGGAAGGGGCTGAGGAAGGACATCAGCGAGGACACCCCCACCCCACCCCAAAAAAGGCTCCCATATAAAGCAAATCAGCAGGGTTCCAGGGCCACTGGAGCCTCATGTCCAGAATTTCAGGGCTGAGGGGGCCAGTGAGGCAGTAAATGAGGCCTGTCGTGTCAGTACTCTGATCTTGGGAGATGTCAGGGTACCCAGGTCACCTGTTTAAACTTTCTGCTCAGAAAGGGGAAGAGATTTGTTTCAAGTCACCTAAAACTGAGGGCCCCAAGCCTCCTGCCCCTCTGCCCCCCTTTATGGACCATATCTCAGGGCACGAGGTCTTGGGCCAAGGGCCTTGGTGTGTCATGTGGGGAACCCCAAGCCTTCCCTATGTGCTCAGAGGGACCTCCCGGTGCTGCTGGAGCCCCTGGCAGAGGAAAGGTGGCTGATGGGCTCAAACTCTACCTCCAGATCCATCCTACTTGTTCAAGGTACAGGGAAAGTCCAAGGGAGGCGGGGTACCCGAGGTGAGAAGAAGACATGGTCCTGCATTCAGAAGCCCCATCTACTGGGGAGACAGGATGCAGACTGGGGGTCTTGTGGGCAGGGCATCAGAGATACCCTCACAGAGAAGAAAAACAGTGGGGCTAGGAGAAGTAGGCTCCTGAGAGACTGAGCCAAGGAGTCAGCCTGGAGAAGGTGACAGTGGGCAGGAGAAGTGAGAAGAAGCAGAGAAAGTGGCTGAGAGGCCCCTGTGAAGGTAAACTGAGATTTGGTTTCAGGCAGGTGGGAGAGGAAGGAGTAGGAGGGGGAGGAGGAAGGGAAGGAGGGCCTGAGGTAGTGACTGCAAGGCAGGCCCCTATCCCTCCCCAAGCACAGCAGGCCCTCCAGCGGGAGAGGGGAGAGAGCTTGTCATTCAAGAGGCCTGGGGTGGGGGCTGAGCAGCAAGTCTCTCCCCACCCCCAGGTCCTCAGCAGGAGGCAGCTGGGAACCACCCACGCATGTCTGGCGTCTCTCACGCCTCCACTGGGGGGTCCCAATGCCAGAGCCAAGGCACATAGAGGAACTGGTGTTCTGGAGGGCCCAGCTGCCCTCCCAGTCCCCCGCAGCCTAGTTCCCTAGCTTGGTCTGGGAAACCTGGGAAGCCAGGAGGGTCCCAGCTGCTGCCATGGAACTGAGAGGAGCTGTCCAGTCAGAAGACAAATGCTGTCTGCTCACCTCCAAAGTAGCTCCGGAAACCAGACCCATCTCTGCTACCTGGTCATCTCTAACCCTGACTTGGTCCCCTGCTCGTCCAAGTCTGTTCTTGACAGAGGCCTGAGTGAGCTTGACTTGAAAGTCAGACCCTCTCACTCTGCTCCAAGCCCCAAGAGCTCCTGGAATAAAGTCCTTGGCATGGTCCTGAGCATTGCCACCATCCCGATCTCTGCAAACCGACCTCAATTTCCCCCCAAAACACTTATCTAATACACTCTAGAATTGACCTGTATATTATGTTCATTGTTCACGGTCCACTCCGGTAACTGCCAGAGCAGTGCTGGGCACAAAACTAGTGCTTGATAAATAGGTGTGCAATGAATGGATGACGGCACACGGATTCAAGTCCAAGCCTTCCACTCACTAGCTGTGAGACATTGGAAAAATCATTTAATTCCTCTGAATCTCAGTTTCCTCATCCGCGAAGTGGGGACAATAAGGATCATCTCTTAGAGATAAAGGACAAAATTCAAGCCCAGGATGTAAGGATTGTTGCTGACACTGGGAGAAGGGGGCTGCAGCCCCCATCCTGGCAAGAGGAGCTGTGACGGGTTCGGTGACTCTGGAGAGGGGGTGTCCAGTCAGCAGGCAGGGGACCTATGCACTTCAGAGCCTCCCGGGCGGGAGATAGATTCTCCTCCCCAGCCCTCACAGGCAGAGGCTGGGGCGGAAGGGTCTGTTCCTTGATTAGGGGTGGGGATGGGAGGAGCAGTTTAGATCAATGTTGGGAGGTGGGATTCATTCTGAGAGGGGCGGGGGAATGAGATGCGGAGTGGCAACCAGGAGATGGGGTGGGCTCTCTAAGGCAGAGGCGGGGTAGGGGGCGTGTTTGGCCCCGGAGGACCCCTTGGACGGGACGAGTGGGCTCTGCCCCCTCCCAGAAAAGCACCAAGATCAGTTAGTTCCGGAGTTGAGTGGGGGTGGGGGTGGGGTGCAGGGAAAGCACTATCGAACCGCCAGGATCCGGATCCCGCCATCCGGGCGACGTGCGATTCCGCGACCAGGTAGGGGTGGGGGAGGAAGGCGGTGGAGTGTCCAGGAGTTGCCCTGGCTTAAGAAAGAGGTCTCTGGGCACTGACCCCTGCCACCCCATTCAGACTACCTGAGTCGAGATGCTGAGGAAATGGGGACCTCAGGCCTTCTGCCCCGGCGGGTGCTCCCTAGTGAGGGGTCCGGGAAGTGAGGGCGTCCCTTTCTCGCTCCCAAGCAGGGGCGGGGGCGGAGCCTAGATCAGCGCTCCCTCCGCCCCCAGGGCTGGAGGGGAGAGGGAGAAACGGGGACCCCCAGGGGAGGGGCTCCGGGCGAACGCCGGGGCGTCTCC
>NW_006443568.1:4966017-4979007 GCF_000325575.1 Pteropus alecto | reverse complement strand
CGCGCCTTTCCTGCGCAGTCGGTGTCTCCACGTCGCTGGGTGAGTGGGGGCCGCTCTGGCCGGGGCTGGGGGATGCAGGGAGGGGGCATCCCAAAGGGAAGGAGCCACGTCCAGGGTTCTCCAACCCCGCCGCTCCCGCGCCTCTCGGGAATCCTCCCTTCGGGTGCTCAGGGAGTGGGGGCTCCCCGGGGAAAACGTGAGGAGCTCTCCAGGGTCCTGACCACTGAGTGGCCGGCGAGGAGGAGTCTCGTTTCGGCCGCCTCGGAGCGCCCCCTCCAGGAGGGGCCACGCGCCCGGTGCTCTCCGAGTGCTGGAAGGGCTGAGGCGGGGGCTCAGAGCGAGAGCTGGGGACAGAGGTTCAGAGAGGGTCTCCGGGGCGGGTTACTCAGGTTGAGCCATGGGTCCTTCCCATTTTGGGGATTGGGGGTCTTTTCGAAACAACCGATTCTTCTACTATCCTCGTTTCCAAGTCTTCCAATTGGGAGGGGCAACTCAGGGTGGCAGAGAAGAGGGGTGCTGGAAGATCTCTCCTGCCCAGCACATCTCTCTGCCCCCGACCCGATGGCCTAGTTCCTTGGACCTTGAGAAGGGGACTAAGGGACACACTCTGCCACCCTAGCCCCACGCATTTCCTCAGTTCCCTCCCACACACTTGTTCATTGGGTCCTCAGCCTAGGGCAGAAGAGGCTGATTTAGAAAGGAAGGTGACCAACTTACAGAAACATGCATGTGACACACTGCTGAGGACACACACAAGTCCCCCAAATGGCCACACAGGCTTATCCCCCTCACATTGTGATGGGTGCATACCGAGTCACATGCACAGATAGGCACATGCACAGATATGAATTGAAACACACGGGAACACGAATGCAATGCAGAAATCAGGGCATACACGAACACATGCATTCACGCACATGCTCACCCACACGCGCGCAGAGCTTCGTGCAAATGCATATACAAGGAACGCCCCTCACTCTGTCTCACAGCCCCAAGCTGGGGGAGATTCACCTGCACACACTCCCACATCCTTGCCCAGAACTGCCTGGCTGTCTCCTCTCCATTGCCATCCTGTCAATCCTCCACACTCTAAGCTCCTGCTCGGAGAGGATCTTGCTGGACTAGATGAAAGGGAAGAGTTGGGGGAGGGTTGGCTGGCTACAAGTCTCCCCTCTGGGTTTCTCTGGAAGAGGGTCCCCTCATAAGTCAGAGAAGAGCTTCAGCTTCCTCTCTTGGGACCTGAAAGCACCCTTGGGAAGAGAAAGATGGCAAGGGTGTCTGAGGGCCCCACGTGCAGCCGGCCATGTGAGAGATGTTGGCAGGGGAGTTGGCTTGTGATGGCATGTGTGAGACGTGGGGTCGTGGGCTGGTGTGTCTTGATGCACAGGGTATGGGAGTTGTGCATGTGTGGTGCTGTGTGTCAGTACGTGTGAGTCGTGGAGCAGAGAGAATGTTGTTATATGTGGAGGCACAATGACCCATGGGTGAGTGTGGACTGGTATGTGAGTGGCATGGGACCCAGTGTATGGATTTAGTGAGCTGTCTAGTGTATGTGTATTATTTATTTGTGTATTATTGTGCATGAGTTTTGTGGCATTTGGTACATGTATATCATTTTTATTTATTTAACACTTATATAGCACTTATATGTGCAGGCATCATTCTATGTGCTTCACATATATTAACTAACTTAATCTCCATAAGAATAATGAGGTAGGTACTATCAACCCCACCTTACGGATGAGGCAGGGAGTTTAAGGAACTTGCCTAATCACATAGCTGGTAAGAGGCGGAGCTGGGATTTAAACCCAGGTGGTCTGGCTCAGGAGCTCAGGCTCACACCTATCTTATGCCACCCTTAGCCAGACACAAGTGTGTAGGAGGACAGGCTGGAGTCTGGGCTGCAGGTGTATTTTGTGGTGAGCAGGCATATGCGAGACAATGAGAGGGCAGTAGGTTGGAAGGAGGAGGACCAGGAGGCCTTTCAGCACCTCCCTGGGCAACTCTGGGAGTCAGCCCTGTCATTCTATGGCCATGTGACCTGAAACAGATCACCTTGCTTCTTTGATCCTGCCTTCTCATCTATAAAATGGGGCTAATCCCTGGGCTTCATTTTGTGAAGGTGAAATGGTATACACCTGTGAAGGCTTAGAAGCTGGCCCTGAGAGGGGCCTCAGTAAATGAGAGCCTTCTTTCCTTTCTCTGCTACTGGACCTGTTCCCTGGGGAGGTGTAAGGGCTGCAGAAATGGTGTGGAGCACATCACAGAAGCAGGATGCCTGGGTATAGACTGTGACCTTGGGCCAGCTCCTCTTTCTCACTGGGTCAAGTGAGAGGCTGAGGTGGCAGGTATCTGGGGGCCCTCCTGGAGTGATCAAAGGATCAGTAAGTCATGACCTCTCCTCTCCATTCTTTGATCTCCTTGGGGACCCAGGTGGACTTGGCTCTGTGGCCATGGGCAAGCAGAATAGCAAGCTGCGGCCCGAGATGCTGCAGGACCTGCGGGAGAACACGGAGTTCTCGGAGCTGGAGCTGCAGGAGTGGTACAAGGGCTTCCTCAAGGACTGCCCCACGGGTATCCTCAACGTGGATGAGTTCAAGAAGATCTACGCCAACTTCTTCCCCTACGGCGATGCCTCCAAGTTTGCTGAGCACGTCTTCCGCACCTTTGATACAAACAGCGATGGCACCATTGACTTCCGGGAGTTCATCATCGCACTGAGTGTGACCTCGCGTGGCCGCCTGGAGCAAAAGCTCATGTGGGCCTTCAGCATGTACGACCTGGATGGCAATGGCTACATCAGTCGTGAGGAGATGCTCGAGATTGTGCAGGTGGGCCCCTGGACCCCTCAGAATGCCAGGCATAGGGCTTGGCAGCTTGCACCCACCATCCCTTTTTATCCTCTGGCCAGTCCTTGTGGGTAGGTAGTGTCAGGTGCTATTCTTATGACCCATTTAAAAACCTCTTTATTAGGAAGTAATTTTCAATTTAAAGAAAAATTGAGTAAACACTCATATATCCTTTACCCAGATTCACCAATTAACATTTGACTACATTTGCTTTATCATCGTTTGTGTGGGTGCATGTGTGTAATGTTTTGTTGTTCTAAACAGGACCCTTTACCCCTAAATAAATCAGGATATATTTCTTAAGAACAAGGACATTCTCTTACATAACCCATAATATGATTATCAGAGTTAGGACATTTAATATAGGAACAATGCTGTTCTCTAACTTACAGACCATATTCAAATTTTGCCAACTGTTTTCATAATGTTCTTTTTTGCCCTGATCTAGGATCACACACTGCATTTCATTTCATGTCTCTTTAGTCCCCTTTAGTCCATAACAGTTCCTTGACCTTTCTTTGTCTTTAAAGATTTGACATTTCTGCAGAAGTACAGGCCAGTTAGGTTTTATTTATCCTCATTTACTCTAGAAGAAACGGATGCTCAGAGAGGTAAAGATACTTACTCGAGGCTACACAGCCTGTGAGTGGGCCACCGGCATCCACTATCTACCCAGCCGCTTTCCAACTAATTATTTGAGGGCCTGCTAAGAGCCTAGTGCTGAGTCAGATGCTTATACACATGAGCTCAGTGCATCTTTACAATGACCCCATAAAGCTCAGAGAGATTAAGTAACTTGCCTAAGGTCACAAAGCATGTAAGTGAAATTGAGCTCAATCTGGCCACAACTCAGAGCTGCTTCTTGAAAGGTGTCTGGCTTCTAGTTCTGGAGTTGGCCTCGATTCTTAGATTGCTCATCTGAAAAATGGGCATAGTGATGCTGATCTTACAGGGAGGTTTTAAGGGCCTGATATGAATGTCGTTTTAGTAGAAATTTAAGTGTTAGCTTTATCTCAAAAACCTCCTAGAGCACCCATCCTCTCAGCCCAGAATTGTATACCATCAAGGCTGTTTCTATCTTACCTATCCAGTTCCTTGTCCACTTTTTCCCTGAGCCTCTGTTTATTCACCTGTAAAGGGAGGATGTTAACTCCCTATTCCATAAGGCTACTGCAGGTATAAAGTGGGATAAGGACTCTGGCAGAGGGCCCAGCATATAATTGGTACTTGGTAAATGTTATTATTTTCTCTTCTGCACATTCTCTGCTCTAGCCAGAATGGCCTTTTCAACATCCTTGGAATGTGCCCTGAGTAATCCTGCTGCACAGTTTTGCACAAGCTCTTGGTCCCTTTCCTTCTGCCTCTCTGAATCCTTTCTCTTCTGGTCCCTCAGCTGTGCTGACTGCTCCCCACTTCCAATTCATCCAGCCCCTACTGGATCTTGACTTTGGCTTCTCTCTTGCTAGGGTCTGGGTCTGCTCTCTCAAGCTAGAGTAGAATGAGCTGCCTTGGAATGTGGTGCCTTCCCTATGCCTATCACTAGGAGAAAGCCCTAATGTTTGTCAATGACTCCCACAGGCCAGGCATTAAATCTCTAGATGATGGACGGTAGGGAGTTCTGGGGGTCCTGGTGAAAGGGTTGGGGTAGCCTGGGTGGTGGGGGATTACTTTGGGATTGAGCAGCAGCTGGATAACAATCAGTGCAGAGGGATGTTCATGTTTTACTATGTATTGTGATTGCACTGGTGTATACTGGGAAATTTCAGCCTTGCTGGAGGTGCCAAGCCAGCTCCATTCCTTGGGCATCCTTGGAACCTCCTGGCTGGCCTCTGCTGTATGGGCCCTGGTTTCCTTCACCACAACCCATCAGTCAGCCCCAGACAGCCAGTGTAGACGGAGCTCTGCGAATACCAGTGACTGATTAATTACAAGTTGGCTCTAGTGAAACAATGAATGAGCAGCGATTCCAGACAATTAATTAGGAGGCCCAGGAGTAAGGATGTCACATGGGAGTGTTCACTCTCTAAGTTGCTCACTCAAGGCCTTCTCAGGACCCAGTTCAGTGATCAGGTGGTAAGTACACTGAAAGGGAAGAGACTACATCTTGGTTGGTTGGGGCTTCCACTCTGATGGAAGAGACAAGTGTGCAGGCCACACTGACCAGCTCGGTGATAGAGGTGCAAATGTGACATCTGGGAGTTAGGGGGACTGAAGGTCAGGGAAGACCTGAGGATGTGGTAGATGAGTAATGATTATTATACAAGCTGCTGTTTACTGACCACTTACTCGAGCCAGTCACTGTTCTACACACATTATCTCATTTAATATTCTAGATAATCCTTATGAGAGAGATGTGATTACCCCTATTTTTACAAATGAGGAAACTGAGGCTAACAGAAGTTAACTACTTCTCCAAGGCTACACAGCAAGTGATTAGTGGAATCAAAATGCCTCTCCAGATCTGCCTTATTTCAAAGTCCCTGCTGGTCATCACCACCCCACAAGCGACTGACTAATCAGCAGCTAAGAGGGAGCAGGTTCTAATCTGGTCGCTGTCATAGATTCCTTTTCTAGCCTCTTTTCTTATCTGAAAAATGGGGATCATGATATCTGCTTTTCAGGGCTGTTGTGAGGTTTAGAAAGAACGTGTGTGAAGTACTCAGCACATAGTAGGTGCCCGATAAATCGTAGCTAGTATTATTGTTCCAGGCAGAGGCTGTAAGTGCCAGGGAAACTGAAAGGTGTGGGGGTGTTTGGTTGTGGCACAATCACCCACCAGGGGAAGCCTGATGGTGGAGAGATCAGCAGAGACCAGAGTGTGAAGTGCCATGAATGCCAAGGGCTGAATGGTTTGGACTTGTTACAGAGGGCAGTGGGAGGTGCTACCTACCGGCTTTCAAAAGGGAAATTCCTGCCAGATGCCAGGCACTGTGCTAAGTTCTGGATATGTGCACTAGCTAGATGTCCATGGCCCTTATCTGTATGTGTGCTAGGGACTAGGAACGATCCTACAAAGGCATAATAATTTCCAGAGAGGTGTCTCCAAAGGAAAAGCCCAGGAAGCTCTGGGCAGCATATGGGCCCTGACCTATCATGGATCACAGAAAGCCTCCTGAAGAAAGCGCCATGTAAGCTGAGCCCCAAGGAGGAGTGGGAGGCAGCAGAAGGAGCGTGGGGCAGCATCCAGAAGGAGCTGAGTGCAGGGGGTGGGGTTAGAGGGAGGCCTGTGAGTGACTAGAAAGAGGGGGTGGCCTGCTGGGCTGGGTACGTGGTGTGGAGATCTGTGTTCGTAAAGAGCTTTCAGAGGCAGTGTGGGAGACAGACCCAAGGAAATCAGGCAGGAAGAGACCAGTATGGAGGCTAAAGCTGTATTTCAAACGAGAAATTTATGGTATGGGAAAAGGGAGGCTTCTGGGAGGAGGTTTCAGTATCAAATAGTTGGAAGACTAGGGTAACCGGTCTGGTTCTTAAGCTTCAAGACCCAGTCTATCCCACAGGCCAAGCCCGTAGGGCTCAGTGTGCATTTAGCTCAAAAACCCTTCTTCGATTCCCTTCCAGAGCTCCTGCACGTGGCGGCTACAGCTCTGGGCCCAGCAGATCCCAGGCTGTCCCCACCCCCGGCAGGTGCTCATTTGCGTTTATTTGCATAATGTTCCCCGCCCCCTTTGGACCCAGCTGCCTCAGGCCTTACATCCCTCAAGGCGACCCTGATTCCCCTTGCCAGCCACAGCAGCATCACAACCTCCTCAGCCGAGGGCCCTTGTTGGCCACTGAGCGCGGGCCACCTGGAAAGCGAGTTTCTGAGAAGCAGCGCTAACCCTATACTTACCCTGGAACATTCGGCCCCGATGTCCTCCAACATCTTTCCTCACCCCTTACACTCAGCCACCCCCAAATTCTCGGCACCTACTCAGAGCTTTTTGCTGGGGCGTCTTTGTACATGCAGATCCCTCTGCCGGCAATTCCTTTCCCACTTTGTGCTCTAAGGGAACTTGGTCAGGGCTCACTCCAAGAGCCCCCTCTTCTAGGAAGCCTTCCCAGATATTTCTTCCTGAAAACCCCGGTTCCCTATGCCTCAGTGACCCCCCTCTCTACCTCATCCTGACGGCAGCGACAATCGTCAGCGTACCTGGGGGCGTCATTGAATGTTAGGGGTGGGGTTTCGGGCAAGCTCTTCTCACTCCCTGCCTTCCCCTCTCGCCCCCCAGGCCATTTACAAGATGGTTTCCTCCGTGATGAAGATGCCGGAGGATGAGTCGACCCCAGAAAAGAGGACTGAGAAAATCTTCCGCCAAATGGATACGAACAACGATGGTGAGGGGCAGGGGCGGGGGCAGGGGCGGGGCCCCCTCTCGCCTGTCTGCTCGGCCTCCCCTCGCTTCACTGCTGCCTTCTTCCCCATCACTGCTCCCCTCACCCCGCAGGCAAGCTGTCCCTGGAGGAGTTCATCCGCGGGGCCAAAAGCGACCCGTCCATCGTGCGTCTGCTGCAGTGCGACCCCAGCAGCGCCTCCCAGTTCTGAGCGAGAGGAGCCAAGTTCCCCCTCTTCCCTGCCTTCACTGGCCCTCTCCCGGTTCTCAGCTTCTTCTCCCTCGTGTCTCTCCAGGCTGGGGGTCAGACTGGGCCTCCCCAACCCCCAGGGTCCGCACTTTGGGGAGGCTATGGAGAAGGGAACCCTACAGTCTCCCCAAGACCCAAGCAAGCGGTTAGCACCCTCCAATCTAAGAGGCAGTATCTCCCTTCAGCAATGATAGGGAGACACAGGCTCTGGCTTGGAGCCAATCCTCCCTTACCTAGATATCAGAATTTCAACCATCCCCCCTCTCCACCAACACACATAGCCACGAGGCCAGCCTTCCCTCCCCCAGTCACGGGCAACCTCCCCCATCCCCGCCCCTGCCCTTGTAGATCTCAGCCTGGGTGGAGCGGGGGAACTATGCCCAGGTGAGGAGCCTGTCTTTCTATTTGGAAGGGAGAGGATTCCAGAGGTGGGGCCGGTGGGGGCGTGTAAGGAAAAAGCTTCCTTGAGCCATTCTTCCCTGCGAGAGGGCCTCAACCCTTCCTGCTCTGGCTCTTACTGGCCTAGAGGCCATGATGCAAAAGGAAAACCTCCTGATTCCAGCTCCCCAGCTGCGGCACCCGTGAACCCCCGCCTGCCTTTCAGCACTTGGATGAACACAGACCTACAGACCCCTCTGTGTATTTTGCCTCCCTCCCTTACACACATACACACACGTGCGCACACGCGCACACACACACACATACAGGCCCACAGACAGAAGGGCAGACACACCTAGAGCCCCACTCACAGCATCCTATGTGGGAAAGAAGCACAGGCCCCTGGCCGAGCCCCCTCTCCTGCTGCATGCATCCCCATGGAGCATCTCTGTTCTTTTTAATAACTTCAGAATAAAGTCTTGTTTCAGTGCAGTGGGCTGGGTGGCCAAGGGAGGGGTTTGAAAGCCGCATCCGGGTTCTCGAGTGGCCATTGAGCCCTTGTGGGCCGGCTTGAAGAATCCTGGCCTGGTCACAGTGTAGAATTGGTTACAGGACCCCAGGAGTCATGGGGCCCAGGCGAGGCATCAGCTGTCAGAGGGTCAGCGGCCCTGAGATGGGGCAGCTCATCAGGTCATGGTCCTCTACAGGCTCTGGGCTTTCCTGCATCTGTGGAGACATAAGAAGCTGCCAGGCTGCAGGATCTGCCTCTGGGTCTCCTCCTGCAGGACATCCAGGGAATGGGAGGAGGGAAGGGCTGGAAGGATCTCTGGGGCACCCCCAATTTGAGCCTGGATACCCCTTCCCTTCCCTCACATCCTGGGCCTTGGGTGTCAGCTGTGTGACTTAGCTGTGAGATCTTTGAGCCTCTAAGCCTCTGCCTTTGGTCCTGGGGAGAAAATTATTGTCCCCGTTCTCAAGTGGGGTCCCCATTAGAGGGATGGGATCTGCCCAGCAAGGGCTCCCAGGAAATATGGGGAGTCAGGGCTGTGGAGGGGGTAACAGGCCTTACAATGTGGTGGCTGCTTTTCCCCCACCAGGGCCTCAGTTCCAGCAGCTGATGGATGAGCTGGGCACATCGCACAGCGAACACACTCTCTGCCACGCAGAACACAAGTGAGATGCCCCAGAGGCACAGGCTGGAGCTCTGCAGGGGAACAAGGGGTAGATATGGCTGTCTGGGGTTGGGGGAAGAAGGCGGGACTCCAAGAACCCTTCCCACCTCTGATGAGCACCTGGTTGACCCTCACTCCATCCCAGGCCTAAACACTCACATAAATGCGTGTGGGGTCGAAGGGACAGTTGGGCGCCAGTGCCAGTAGTTCGGGGCTCCCAAAAGTGCAGGCTGCCAGCAGTGCCCGGCCCTGGGTGGCAAAGGTCACGGCGATCGAGGCCAAGAGGCCGAGAGCACAGGTCAGAGAGAGAAGGGCACAGGCCACGCTCAAGCTAAACACTGCCCAGCGCTGGATAGGAGAGACCACTGGTTAATGGACGTCAGGCTCGGCCCCCGTGAGCAGCTCTGGCCCCTATGGGGTCAGCCTCACCCCCTCCAAGCAGGCCAGGTCCTTTCTACCCCTAAGCCCCATCCCAGAAAGTGCAACATACCAAGGGGATGCTGGGAAGGTAGCGTGACAACACGATGGCTGCAATGCCCGAGGTGATGACCTGTGGGAGACTCAAATCAGCCTTGACCCCTGAACCCCCCTGCTGGAGGATAGTAGGCAGGGGGATCAGGACCACTCTCAGATAAGAATTCCACCAATGACACCTGAAGCCCGCCAAATTCCCCACCCCTACCACCTGCTTAGCCTTGGCCTCATTACCTCCATCTGCAAGGAGGCACTGCTTCCTCATGGTCCAGCCCTGAAGTGATGTTTCTAAAACACAACCACTTCCTGCCTATAACTTTACATGAGTCCCCACTGCCTAGAGCTGTGTATCTCAAACAAGGTCCTGTGTATCCCAGGGCTGCATGTCCCACGATATATATGACTTGTCTCCCTGGAGTGGAAGAGATTTTGGAAGAAACTAAGTAACTCACTGGCAAGGAACTAAAAACAAAATTATTTTAAAACAAATCAGGACCCTTTATGGAGTAGAATTCAAAATCTTAGGAGTAAATTATCCCAGGCTCTCAATGACCTGGCACCGGTCCCATCAGCTTCTATCAGCTTCTGAAACGTACCCTGGCCAGCCTGTTCCTTCATTGCCCTGGATGTGGACACCCATACACAGCCTGCTCATGATGCTGCCCACACTCTGCCTTCTCAGGAGCACCCTTCCTGCCACTCTTCACTTGCTTGGGTTCTTCCACCTACAGGCCTTCCTAACCCCCTTCAGTCCCAAGAGATTTGTGTTTAACCCACCAGCTGCCCCTTGGATCTCGTGGGCTCCATTCAGCCAGGCTTCCTCCCTGAGCCCCCTCACTGTACCAGCCATGGGCTGGACCCCTGGGAGGCAGGTGGAATGATGCGAGGAGCCTAGCAATATTCACTGTGCAGCCATGAGTAAATGCCTCAACCTCTCTTTCCCACTCTGAAGGATGAACTCATGGAAAGAACACTGGCTTTGGTGTCAGACACAAATCATTTCAAATCCAGCTAGGCTTCTCCGTGTCAGCAGGAGGCTGGGTGGTTCTCTGAGTCTTGGTCCACCCCCCTCTGTAAAATGGGGATAATAATGGTTCCATGTTGCTGGGAACAGTGAGGATTAACTTGAGGAAATGAGGGTAAAGTGGAGTCCATCCCCAGTGGACCTCCTAACCCTGAGTTCACAGCCTTCCCTGACTTCTCACCAGGCTGGTAATAGCAATAGTAATAGTAACTCCAAGGGACACCGCACACATCTGTGCAGCCCAGCCCTGTCCCACTGATTGAGGCTCTCCTACTAGCTGGGGCCTGTGATCCTCCTTCACCTAAGCCTTGGGGCCAGCAGGCTGTCTGAGCTTCATTTTGCAGGTGAGGGAACAGTCTTAGAGAAATAAGTCCTTTAGCCAAGAGGTGGCAGGGACCAAACTCACACACACCAATGTGTGGATGTTGCTCAAAAGCTGTCGACACCTCTGCTACTAGGTAGGAAATTGAGAATACCAGGCCCCTTCATTTATGAATTCATCAAACAGGTACTGACATTCAGTCATAACTACAGCTACCATCTATTGAGTATTTAACTATAGACCAGGCCTAATGCTAAGCTCCTGCCAAATTGTTTTTTTTTTAGTATCTCCAGAACAAATCTTAGCCGTTCCCACCTCCAAGCCTTTGCATCTGCCATTCTTTGTACTTGGAATGCTATCTCAGCTTCCTCTACAATCTGTTGGTCCCCGGCATGCCGCATACCTGGGTTATGGTAATTGCAGCCTATCTTTGAACTCCTACTCATCCATCAATACTCAGCTCAAGGGCCTCCACCTCCCTGAACCCTCCTGAACCTTCCTGAACCCTCCCAAACTGAGCCGATGTTCATTCTTTCTGTCCAGTGGTGCCTCAACTATTTTCCTATGTAATGATAATCCCAGCTCACAGTAGTGAGCACTAACCATGTGCCCGACACTGTGCCAAGCCCTTTATGTTGATGATCTCATTCAATACTCATCAGCACCCTGTGAGGTGAACGTTGTTACAATCTACAGTTTCTGAACGAGGAAACTGAAACGAAAAGAGGTTGAGTGGATTGTGCAGCTGGTAAGTGGCAGAGCAGGGGTCAGTGCTCAGGCTCTCTGCTTGCTCACCCCAGGCTTTGAGGTGGAGACTCATCGAAGACCTTTCAAGCCCCCTCCAGCCCCTGCCAGCCACCCTCTCAGCCTGGTCATACCACGATGGCGGAAGTGACAGAGAGGATGTTGACCACGCAGTACTGCACAGCCACAGCATCATGAGGGGCAATCACGTAGCGTAGCACAGTGCCATGGAGGAGAGCAGCTGCAATGAAGCTCACGTGGCCCAGCACCACCAGCACCAGCCCTGTCTTCATCAGCACCTTCCGGAAGTCGCCCACACTCAGGCCACCTGCTGGAGACAGCTGTGTCAGGGCCAGGGGTGGAGCTTATCCTGCTGGGCAGAGGAGAAAACTGAGGCCCTGGCAGGAGTGATGGACATTGGGTCCTAAATATTTCTGGATAAGTTGGGGCCATTAACTTGTCTTCTCTGAGCCTCAGTTTCCTTATCCAGAAAAGGGGTTCACAATGCCTTTAATGAGTCATTGGAACTCTGAGGTTGGAAAAGCACACAGGTGGTATTAATAATGGGTAGTAGTCCTTGTCAGTGCTCACGAGTGGCAGGTCTAGGATTTGAACCCAGGTCTTTAGTTCTAGACCCATGATCCTTCTACTTAACTCTCATTCACTGATTTACTTATTCATGTGTTTATTACACAAATGTTCACTGAGTGCCTGCTCTGTGCCAGGCCCTGTGGCACCATGATGAGCTTAATAGTCACTATCTGGCTTCGAGGAGCCCCTAGGTCATTGGGCAGGGATCAGGTCCTGCCCAGGATTCAGTCTGGTGCATAGGGCCTAGCACTCTGCAGATACTCAGCTCACAACTGCTGAACTGAACTGGCTAGAAGTGGGTGACTCTGGGCAAGAAGCTCAAGCCTCTGAGTCTCCATTTCCTCATCTGTAAAATGGAAGAATAACCCTTATATCACAGTTGGGCAGGAGGGTCCCATGAAGAGATGGATGAGAAAGTAGGGCATACCCTGGGGGTGCTGGGAAAAACAGCTCTTGGTGCAGGGGCGCTGGGCAGGGACTGTGCACATGGGGGAGGGCTGGGATCAAAAGAACATCAGGAACTTAAATGCAAATTCTGAGTGACCAAGTGGCTGCCCAGCCATATCTGCACACTCCCAGGAACAGGGAACTCTTCTGCTTGGGCAGCTCAGGCCGTTCCAGATTTGCTCTCTGGAATTTCCCCCATAGGTCCTGGAGACATACACCATGCTGGTCCCCTGGCCCCGCCAGCCCCTTCTCTAGCCAGCTCCGTGACACTAGAAGACTGTCCAGGTCCCCAGAATTAAATGGTCCCTTCTTCCTTTAGCTATTCCTAGTGGGACCTGACTGAGACCCTTCCTAGACCTCAATATCATCATCTGTGGATAGTTCATACATGAGAGCTTGGCAGCTAAAAAAAGAAAGAAAGAAACAAAC
>NW_006443568.1:4964323-4965845 GCF_000325575.1 Pteropus alecto | reverse complement strand
GACGAGGATGAAATGAGATAGTATTTAAGAAAATGTCTAGAGTCTACGGCCATGCTACCCTGAACGTGCCTGACCTTGCCTGATCTTGGAAGCTAAGCAGGGTAGGGCTTAGCTAGTTCTTGAATGGGAGAACACCTTAGAATACCAGGTACTGAGGATGGAAGGAAGGAAGGAAGGAAGGAAGGAAGGAAGGAAGAAAGGAAGGAAAGAAGGAAGGAAGGAAGGAAGGAAGGAAGAAAATCACTAGATTGAATGTTCTTGGCGGCCCTGTGCCAAGAGGCAGTTCCCAGGGACCAGGGAAGGATGGGGCCACTCAGTCACAGACACTCTGTGTGACCTTGTACCAGCCCCTCTCCTTCCTGAAGCCCAGATTCCTCCTATGTAAAATGTGGAGAGTTTGGTCAAGCTGTCCTGAGACCCTGGAGCTTTCAGGACCTCTGAAGCTAAATCTGGAACTGGACCTGATGTGGAATCAGAGGGCAAACTATGGGTTGGACAGGCATGTGGAAATGGAATGGTATTGGGAAGATTAACTGCTAGCCAAACAGGAAGGGGAACAGAAGTTATGTCCCAGGCGCCTGACCCACCTCTCCCCATCCACCCACCTACCTGGCAGCCCAAACACCACCCAGCTCAGGGCTGGGCTCATGAACAACAGCAGAATCCCAGGACCAATACTTTGGTCAAGCTGAAGGAACTGGCCAGTGCGGGTCTGTGCCTGGAGCACTGGACTGAGTCTGAGGGCAGCCCCTGGCTTCTTTATTTTTAAGTCACCATTCTTGGAGCACTTAGCAATGTTGTCGGCGGCACCGTGGAAAGCACTTCATTCTTAGAACTAACTTCATCCTCACAGTAGTCCCAGGAGGGGTGGGGACTCCCATTTCACAGATGAGGGAACAGGCTCACAAGTTCTCTTAGTTAGAGAGTGGGGACTCCTCAGGTCCGTCCCATGCCCCAAAGCAGCATCACTGTGCCCAGGGAGCGATGAGAGGACGCACATCCGTCTCACTCCTTTGTCTGGATCCTGTTTGCCAATGGCATTTCCCTCCCGCCTGGTTGGGGGAGTAGAGGGTATGGAAGTGGGAATCCTTTGAGGGGCTGAGGAAGCGTAAGGCAGGCAGTCTCGGGCTCAGAACTCCCCGGGCCCTCGAACCCCAACTCTGCTCTCCCTTCTGGGCGAGGTGAGGGCTGCTCTCTCCCGCGTCTGTTCTCTCGCCTGGGGGTTTCACCTCCGCCAGAAGGAAAGTGTGGGAGAGGGGCGGAGGTGCTACACCACAGCGGGAAGATACCAGCAGCCCTCCTCCCTTCATCTCACAGCTGGGGAAACTGAGGCCCAGAGCGGAAAGCGACCTGCAGAGAAGCCGGCCTGGACCCTGGGGGTTCCGGGCCCCCACCGCAGCGCTCCGCCCCTGCCGGAGGAGTTGAGCGGGTTCCGGCTCCCCGGGGCGTCCCCCAGCGGCTCACCAAGGCGCAGACACATCTCGGCTCCCGCGCGGGGTCTCCGCGGCCGGCTCAGCGGGGC
>NW_006443568.1:4935361-4964242 GCF_000325575.1 Pteropus alecto | reverse complement strand
CCGCGCCGCGCCCACTTCCCGCCCGGAGCCCGGGCTCGTCGGCGCCCGGCCGGCCTCCCTTCCCGTCACCCCCCGGGCGGCTCTGCCCCGGGAGGGCCCTGGTGGCTCCTTTGCGTCCCGGGCCGGTCAGACCGGCTGGGCAGCCCTTCCTGGCCCGCCCGGCTGAGTCACAGCGCTGGCCCCACCCTCCCGCGCCTGTTTGGGATCATGGCTGGCTTCAGGTCGCTCCCCCAATGCACACACCCCTATCCCACTCCCACTCCAGTGATGCCCATTTTACACGTGGAAACTGAGGCTCAGAGGAGCCGCAATCGTTCGGGCTAAGGAGTGAAAGGGGTGTCAGCTGTGGTTGTCATGACCTGGTGAGCACCTGGATGAAAAGACTCTAGGATGAAGGTTGGGAATCCACTTCTTTCTAGAGGATAGGGAGAGGCAGCAGGGGATGGTGAAAGAGCACTGCCTGGGGCACCAGGGCCTGTCCTTCACCTGCCGTGTGACCTCAGGCAAATCTCTCCCTCTCTGCCCTGGCCAGAGCAAGGTGTTTTACCTCTCTGTCTTGGGGATCTCTGTTCCTTCACCGGAATATCAGAGGTAATAGTTCCCGTCCTCTAAGGTCGTGGTGAGATAAAATGAGATAAGACAATGCTTTGAAAAAGCTCTAGAGTGCCTTTACAGTGTGTAGACGTACCAGGAGCACATAATAAGAGCTTTCCTAATCCTGGCTCTTGGTTACTGAGGTCCTTTAGAGTGCCAGGACGGACCTTGACCTCCCTTGTTCCATCCTTAGTATTAGAAGTGGACTTGCTCAGGAGTGCCCAGCTGGAAGTGGTGGAGTAGGCGGAAGCCCATATTCCCACCCAGGTCTCCGTGCCCATGTTCTTCAGTGTGCTCCTGTTGTGGCCACCTCCTTGGACTCTTTCAGTCCTCAGAGCAGGCCTCTGGGAGGCATGGGGTATCTGGGCGATATCTGTCTACAGTGTGCACCCTCCATCCCCAGAGTTCAGTGCTCTGGAGAGCAGGGGCTGGCTTGATGGTACTCAGTCAGGGCCAGGCACACCAGGTGCCCAATGAATGCATGCCTCTCTGAACACCCGTATCAGTGCCTTCTGTGTGCCTTGTGTGACAGGCACCTGTGTCAGCACACACAGAGCTCTGGAGTGTTAATGGACAAATTAACACCGAAAGAGGGAGTGGAGCCATCTGGAACCAATTTGGAAGCCCCCTGCGGCGTTGGCAGGCTACCGCAGTCAGGCAGGCCTGTCTGGTAACCCTTCAGCAGACATGTTTCTCGGTTATCTGCTGTCCGAAGGGGCACAATGCACAGGGATGAAAAACTTAAAGAAGGCAAATAAAGACAATTCCTCATATCATCTGGCTGGTGCCTTCCTAGGCCGTCATTCAAATGTTGATGCCCATGGGGACAGCTTTTTAGTAGGGGAATTGGTAGAACTCATCCATGTTGTAAATGATCAAACATTTGTATTTGTGACCCAGCAATTCCATTTCTAGGTCTTTACCCTACACACCAAAGAGTGCATGTGCTTAATGATGTTTGTGGACTGAGCTGTTCCTAATAGCATGCGACAGCATCAAAGTGACGACCAAGAGTGGGGAGCCAGGGGAAAGGTTTGCTTTTTGTTTTACACAAGGCTGTATTGTTGGAGTCTTACAGTGAGCATTTATTCATCTCTTGCTTTTGTTAGAAAGGAAGGAAGAAAGGAAGGAGGAAAGGGAAGGAGGAGGGAGGGAAGAAGGAAAAAAGAAAGAATTAAAAGGTCCCCTCATCACCACTACCCTATCCCCACTGCACCAACGACTTTATGATGACAGAGACCACTTCCCAGGGGCTGCCCTAGAGAGCGCATGTGGTCCCTGCAAAGCCGATTTCAAATCTCGTGTGTGTATATGCACGTGGCTTCTTAATCAGTCATTGTCAGGCAGTCCCCTTGACACTGAGCCCATCTTGGCCTTCTGGAATCAGATTAGGGACCAGGCCTTTTTAATGTTTCTGCTTTCAGATGCATGGATGAGGATTCTCTCTTTTTATCCTTGGAACGATGCTGAGAGTTGAAGATTATTACCCCATTTTACAGATGAGAAAATTGAGGCCAGAAAGGTAAAGGGCTCTTCAAAGGTCATACAGGGTGTATCAGTGATAGAGCTGAGACTTGAATCAGGCCTGTCTAACTGTGAAGGCTGCCCCTGACTTCTGAGTGTGGTGGGGGTCGGTGGGGAGCCATGGGCCCCAGGGAGTGGGCCTGTTTCTGGGGCCTCTGAGGAGGGAGAACTGCTCACCTGTGTCTCCCCACGGCCCAGACTTTGGATCCTGAAGTTATTGCTGTTTCTCTTCCTTATTGCCAAGTGGCCAAAGTCCATTAGTCTGAGCCACCTGGTGTCCCTTGCCTCTGCCCCACCCTTCCACACACTGGCCTGAGGTTTCAGAAAGAATCCCAGGCCAGAGCTCTAGTCATCTGTCCTTCACCAATTCCTTGTGACATGCCGACAGCTCACTGCCATTTCCTAGGCCTCAGTTTCCCCATCTGTCACATGGAGATAATGATTGACTTCCTGCTTCCCAGATTTCTGAGGCATAACCAGCTTGAGAGATATCAGAGTGGGTTGAAACCTAGCTAGAGAAATACGAATAGTAATTCTCCCTCTTCCTGGAATATTTAACAACCAGGTGTGGCACTAAACTGAAGGCTGGGTCTTACCAGGGCATGGTCTCCCCACTGGGTTGCTCAGCTCGTGATGGGGATTCAGGCTCTGTCCCTGTGTAATCCTCCCCACCCCATTAAAAAAGCTTCCCTCACCCCCGATTTTAAGAATAGTTCCTCCATGTAAATAAAACAATCATGCACAGACCTTACCATATTCTAATTTATATATATACACATATGCACATACAAAACTGAAAGCTAACTGATAATGCTTATCTGAGAAGAGGAGGCAGTTAAAGGGGACTTTTGCATATTTATAATTATAAATTTTAGATGGTATGAATAGGGGTATTTGTATTTTTTCCATCTTTTACATTTCTAAGAAAAAAGCTCATTGTAGAAAATTTGAGGGGAAAACCAGAAAGTATAAAGAATAAATCAGAACTACCCATAGTCCTCTCTACCTGCACGGACAGCTGCTATTCACATTTGAAGGGTTTTTCCTGTGCATCTATCATTTTATCCTTCTTGAAACTCTTGCCACCTGGCTCTACTCTGCCACCTCTTCTCATCACCTTATCTGTTTCCGTCCCTGTCACCCCCTCTATCCATCAAGGACTTGAGTTTCTGGATTTCTGTCAGGCAATCTGTGGTAATGTCCTGCTCATCCCTGTGAATGACCCTCTAATAACCTTCCTTGACCTCCTCAGTGACCTTCACCATGACCCTAGTCATCTTCTCATGGGCCATGCATTGAACAACCCCCTCCAAAATCCCAACCTCAAGTGTTCCACCAAGGCCTCTCCTATAGTATGCCCATCTCCTGACGCCCACTGCCTCATCCTCTGACTTCCCAGAGGCCACTGGGCCAATCTGTTTTCTGTTGTTCAGTTAGCCCCATCCTGGCCTCTTTACCACCAAGCCTACACCACAAGATTGAGAATCTGAAGGCCGGCTTAGTTGTCCAGGTGAGGGATGAGAAGTGTAGGGGACTTGGACTTGGACCAGGATGGTGGCTATGGAGATGGAGATGAGGGGAGGTTTGAGATGTGTGATTTGTATACATGTTAAAATTTTAAAAACACAATTCTAAATCCATTCACCTCCTTACTCTTCCCAGTCTCTCCTCCAGCTCCATATGGACCCCACTCAAGCCCTCATCCCCCGCTTTCTGCTAAGTCTTTCCCATCAGCCTATAAACATGCCCAAGTCTCTTCTATCCTACAAAAACACACCCTCCCATTGCTCCCTTTACATTTTTAGTTACTCCTTTTTCACTTCCTTTTCATTCCCTTCCAAACTTCTGGAGTATATCATCCTTACATGCTGTCTCCATCTTCTCAACTCCCATCTCCTCCTCAGTCCACAACAATGTGGTTCAGCCCTCCTCCGGAAGAGCCCTTGTCTAAGTCACCTGTGACTTCTAACTCTGCTGGATTCAGTGAAAGCATTTCGGTCTATAACATTATTATTAGCCACTCCCCCTGCACTCCCATATCACACCTCTTTCCTAGCTCTCCTCCTATCACCTTGGTAGTTCCTTCTCAATCTTCTTTGTGGGCTTTTTGTCATCAGCGCAACCTTTCAATATTGTACTCCTTTGCATCCTTTCTGTTTCCTTTATTGTTCCAAGTGGTTGGTTCATGTACTCTCACGGCTCCCCTTTTACAGGATGATTTTCAAATCACTGCCCCTAGATTAGACAGCTACCCTGAGCATCAGACTCAAATATCCAATGACCTTACTTCTTTACCTGCATGTCCCACAGTCAACTCGAGCTCAACATATATAAACCGATTGCTTCATCTTTTCCTCCAATCTGCTTCTGGTGTATTTTCTGTCTCAGTTGGTGGCATCATGATGTACCCAAGCCAAAACCTGGGGCTCATTCTTTACTCTTCCCTCTCTTTCTATATAAAGTCAGTTATCAAGTCCTGCCAATTTACATCATAAACATTTCTGTAACAAGAGCCTTCCTCTGTCCCTGCTACTATCTCCCTTGTTCATGTAGCATCCTTTGCTCCTCCTCAATCATTTTTCCACACTACTGAGTAATCTTCCTAAAGTGTAAATTGGATCATGTCACTCTTCAACCTAACATCTGTAACATGAAAAAAAGAATGAAAGACAGAAAGATGTGGAAAGATATCCCAGGTTCATGGATTGTAAGGCTCAGTATTGATAGGATGACAATCCTTCTCAAATTGATCTACAAATTCAATGCAAACCTTAATAAAATCCAAGGCGCTTTTCTTTTTTTTCAAGAATTGACAGGCTGATCCTAAAATTCATATGGAAATGCAAAAGATCCAGAATAGCCAGAACGATTTTGGAAAGAAACACACTTCTCAATTTCAAATTTACTACAAATCTACAGTAATCAAGACAGTGTGGTGCTGGCATGAGGATGGACATAGAGATCAATGAAATAGAACCGAGAGTCCAAAAATAAAGAAATCAGAAAAAAAATATATGTACATTGTCAATCGATTTTTGACAAGAGTACCAAAATAATTCAAGAGAGAAAAGAGTCTTTTCAATAAATGTAGCTGGGACAACTGGGTATCCACATACAAAAGGATGAAGTTGGACCCCTATGACATAACGTATACAAAAATTAACTCAAAATGGATCAAAGACCTAAGTGTAAAAGACAAAACTATAAAACTCTTAGAAGAAAAAATAGGCATAAATCTTTGTGACCTTGAATTAAGCAATGGTTTCTTAGGTATGGCGACAAAAGCACAATGAACTAAAAAGAGATAGATAAAATCGACTCCATCAAAATTAAAAACTTTTGTGCTTCGAAGAATATATCAAGAAAGTGAAAAGACAGCTCACTGAATAGGAGAAAATATTTACAAATCATAATACATAAAGAAGCATTAAAATTCAACAGTAAAAATAGGAGACTAAAAAATAGGCAAGGGAGTCACATAGATATTTCTCCAAAGAAGGTATAAATGGCCAAAAGCACACGAAGATGCTCAACATCAATAGTCATTAGGGGAATGCAAATGAAAACTACAATAAGATACCAATTCACACTGACTAGAATGGCTGTAACTGAAAAGACAGACACTAGCTAGTAGTGATGAGGATGTGGTGAAATTGGAACCCTCATGCACTGCTAGTGGGAATGTAAAATGGTGCAGCCACTTTGGTAATCAGTTTTGATATTCTTCAAAAAGTGAAACATAGAGTTACCATATGACCCAGTAATTCCATTCCTAGGTATATAACCAAGAGAATCAAAGACATATATTCACATAAAAATTTGTACATGAATGTTCAGAATAGCTTTACTCATAATTATATTATCACATCCAGAATGGGAACCTGCACTCTCTTCTTCTCCTGTTACCAAAAATGAAGTCCTCTTGTTCCTTTCTAAGGCCAAACTCTCCTTATCAAGGGCTTTGCATCTGCAGTTACAACTTTTTTCTTCTGCGATATCACATTCTTCCTCTCCAATGGATTATTCCAATCAATACCAAACATGCTGTATATCTCCATTTTATAACAATACAAAACAGAACCTCCTCGAACTCTACCTGCCCTCAGTTACTAGTCATTTTTCTGCTTCCCTTTCTTCATCCTCAAATCTCATCACTCTTCAACTCACTCACTCTCTTTGGGCTTCCAACCTCACCACTCTACCAAAATGGATCTTGTCAAGAATACCAATATCTTCCATGTTACCAAACTGAGTGGTCACTTTTCTGTTGTCATTTAATCTCTCAGCAATAGTCAATCATGATGACTACTTCATCCTACTTAAAACATGCTTCTCTTGGTTCTGTGACCCCACGCCCTTCAGGTTTTCTTCCTAACTTGGTCTCTTTAGTTGATTTTCCCTTCCTGGACTTGCACCTCTAAGTCCCATCCTCAACTACCCATTCTAAGGTCAAACCCTTGACCTCGTTATCATTAATAACTACACTACCTCTAAGACCTTACATTTCAGCACCTTACTCTCTGATACCCATCTCCTGTCTTTCCAGCTCACTCACTCTAATACCTTCTCAAAATCTCTTCAGCTTCTTGAGATCTCTCCTGTACTGACCCTTCATGATGGCGTGCCTGAAAATTTAGGCAAAGGACTCATCGTTTCTCTACCTGCATGCTCTTTTTCAGTGACTTCATCCAGTCTCTTGACTTTTATACTACCAATGTGTCAATGATTCCAATATATATCTCCAGCTCTGACCTCCCACTAAGTTCCAAACTTGTGTATTTGACTGCTCATCGTCATCTCTACTTGACCGCCTAATGGTTATCTAAACTTAATGTACCCAAGAAGAGCTCTTAGTTCCACTCCCCTGGATTCATCCCTCCTTTAGTCTTCTTCATCTTTGTAAATGGCACCATCATCTACCTAGTTGCTGGAGCCAAAAGCATAAAAACCATTTCCGATTCCTCCCCTTTTCTCATTCTCCTTATTCTATTCATCTGTGAGTCCTGTCACTTCATCTAAAATATATCAGCTTTTTTCCATTTCCTTTCGTCCAGGAGCCTCCTAACTGACCCCCCTACTTCCACCTCTACAATCCATTTCTACGCAGCAACCACAGTGATCTTTCAAAAATGCAAATCAAGTCATATCAATGCCCCTCTTTAATGGCTATGCAGGGCTTCACCCATGTCCTACAATGATCCCACATGTCTGGGCTCCCACCCACCTCTCTGATATCAGATCCTATCACTCTCCTCAATTACGATGCTTCGACTACACTGCTCTTCTCTCTTTTCTTTCAATGCAACGAAGTGGTTTCTATCTTAGGATCTTTTTTCTTGCTGTTTCCCCTTCCTTCAATACTCTTTCCTCAAATCTTCAGTGAGTTTTTCTCTATCACACAGTCTAAATCAGTGCTGTCTAAAAGAACTCTCCGTAATCATGGAAATGTTCCATATCTGCACTGACCAAGGATGGCAGCCCCTAGCCACATGTGGTAATTGAGCATTAGAAATGTGGCTAGTGTGACTGAGAAACTGAATTAAGTAATTAAAATTTAAATTTAAATAGGTACAGGGGGCTAGAGGATACCATCTTGAACCATGACAGTAAATTACCTCCAAGCCACTCTCTGTTAAATTATTTTGATTTTCTTTTTTCTCCCCCACCAGTTCTATTGAGAATTAATTGACATACATCACCGTATAAGGTTTAAGGTGTACAGAGTTTTATTTTCTTCATGATAATTTTCCCTAGATGAAATAATCTTGTTCGCTTATTTGTTAATTTCTCACTCCGTAAGAATGTTGGCCCTGTGAGAGCAGAGGCTTTAAGTATCTCACATATAGCTCACCACTCAGTACTCAGCTAGCCCTTAGAAACAGTGCCAGCACCTCGATCAGTCACATGGTAGGTGCTTGATGCAACTTTGTTAACTGATGAATAAAACCTCAAATCAGTGGTTCTCAAAGTGTGGTCTGTGAACCCCTGAGCATCCTCAAGACCTTTTCAGAGGGTCTGTGAGGTCAAAACTATTTTCATAATAATACTAAATTATTATCCTGCCTTTTGATGGTGGAAAAGCAAGGGAGGGTAGCGCAAAGCAAGGCAGTGGCTCAAGGCTGTACTTGTAGTTATTGTATTGTCACTGTCATGAGTGCATTGTAAGAGAAACAAATATGTCAGTTTTACTTAAGACTGTCTTGATGAAACAGTAAAATTTATTAACTTTATTAAACCTCTACTCTTGAGTATATTTCTTTTAAATATTTTGACAGAATGGGAATAATTCCGATGCATGCCTAAGTACCATGGTTGTCTTAAGGAAAAGCACCTGTGCCATTGTTTGAGTTGCAAGCTGAACTAGCTGCTTTTTTTCATGAACACCATTTCCACTGATTGAAAGACATACTATGGTTATGCAAATGTGGGTTTTTTTGAAGACATTTTCTCTAAAATGAAGGAAGTGAGCCTGTCAATTCAAAGGAAAAAATTGAAAATATTTGCTGCCAATGATAAAATCTGAGCTTTTGAGTGAAAATAGACTTTTGGAAAATTTCTATCCATCATTGTGAGCTTAGTAGCTTCCCAATAATTAAAGACTTTCTGATAAGAACAATGATGACATTAATGAACAAGATTATTTATATTGTGTAATGAAATGTGTCAACATTTGGAAGATCTGTGTAACTCAGTGAACCAATATTTTCTGAGCAACCAATACAAAATCATGAATGGATAAAAGACGCATTCAAAGTACAAGCTAGACCAATGTATTTTAGTTTAATGAAAAGTTGATTGATATGGTTTAAGGTTTCATATTGAAACTAAATTTTACAAAGCTATCATTTGTCAAGTTTTGGTATAGTATCAAAGAGGAATATCCATAATTATCTGAAAAGGCTTTTAAAATACTCTTCCTTTTTCCAATTATATATTTGTGTGAGGCTGAATTTTCTTCATACACTTCAACCAAAACAACATCTCGACAGATTGAATAAAGAAGCAGACGGGAATCCAGCTGCCTTTTATTAAGCTAGACATTGAAGAGATTTGCAAAAATCTCAAACAATGTCATTTTTTCCACTACTTTAATTTAGAATACGTAGTTATGTTTTATTGAAAAGGGTATTATTTATGTTAGCATTAATGGGTTTGTTATTTTTAAATAAATATTTTTTTAAATTCTTAATTTTAATTTCTAATATGGCAAGTATCAATAATGTAACCCACATAAACAATAGCTCTTTCAGGTCTTTAGTTTTTCAGAGCCTAAAGTTTGGGAAACACTGCTATAGATCAATAATAAAATTAATCAGCCCCTAGTATTTTGGTGCATGGTGAAGGGAAAACAAGATAATTATAAATAAGCAACCACATTTGGAAAAGGAGAGGAGGGGAAGCGACACCCAATGGTCCGAAGTGTGCATTGCATCCTGAGAGTCAAGAACAGCAAGGAGTCAGTGCCTGGTTTGGTTGAGTGAGGGCAGTCTGGCTACTCTGCCATGTTGGGGGGTCTCCCCTACCCATTGCAACTTCGTGGTCACATCTTACGATTTTGAGAGTGTCCTGTTGGTATTATTTGGAGCCAAGACAGTCGTTGCCTTAGGGGTTGATCAATTGGCCTCCATGTGCCAGAACTGGGTTTTTTTTTCTGGCAAAACCACTCCTTTCACAGATGTGTAAGTTTTCTGATTGTTCACATTTGGATAACTCCATGGGCTAAGAATTATTGTGCATTATAGTCTTGAATCTAAACCTTGATCTTGGTGTGCCGAGGAAAGAGAAGTCTTTCTTAGCTACAGGACCTCCAGTTCTTCCCCTCTGCCTTGGAACATTTGTGAACCCTAGGCACAGAGCCCTGACCACTAGGCTGCATCCCACTGTAAACCCTGTTTACATAGGGTTACCATCCTCTTAGTGGGGACAAGGAGGAAGGGCTTGGGGAAGGGCTGTTTGCTACTTCCCTGCCTTTTGTTCTTACTCACTTTAGCTTTGATGTAGAGAGATGTACTTTTTCAATACTGCCATGCACTTGACCATCAGACACCAAATAAGCTTGGATTGTGGGCTACAGGAACTCTCTCTCAGCAAGGCTGTAGGCGCACAAACCCAGGGGTCAGGCTGCTTTATTCAAGTCATAGCTCTACCCTTGTCTAGTTTTGTCGCCTTGGGCAAATTATTCTGTGCCTCAGTTTCTCAAATGTAAACTGGAAATAACTTCTTTTTTATTGTGAAGAATAAATCTGTTAATATGTGTAAAGCACTTAGAACTTGGTACGTGATGAGTGTCTCAGAAATGTTAGCTTTAATTATTTGTTATTCTCTCTGCAAAATATATCTGACTCTGAAGGCTTGGGAAAATAGCAAAGACACACAGCCTTCTGACATATTTCTGCCAAAGACCCCAAGGTCCCACTTATGTTAGGTATACTGTTTGGGCTTCAGGAGACCCTGGCTGTGTAGCTGCATTGCAGGGAACGCTGACTTCCCAGGCTGGGATGGGGGAAATCCTCACCCTTCTGTACCCGCCCCTGATTCAGCCAATTCTACTTGTTAGGGACATTACTAGCAACATCCTGTATTAGTCAGAACTTCTTCAGTTACAGGTGACAGAATCCTAACGGAAATGGGCCTTGGATAGTGGGGAAAGAATCTGTTTAGGTGCATCAGGCACTGTTAGCTCCTCGTAATAAATCTACGTCACCCGGTGTGTTCAGTGTCTCTGTCTCTTGCCTTCTCTCCACCTCTCAGCTCTGCCTTCCTCTGTCTTGGTTTCAATATCAGGCAGTCTCTGTCCATGTAGTGGAAGATCCATGCTTACATCTTCCTAGCTTAGGAACCTCAGGAGAAAGCAGCCTCTACTCCTCTGCAATTCTAGAATAGCTTTAATTTCTCCAGCTCTACCTCTGTTCTTTGGCCTTGTGACATCCTAGAGTGACATCACATGTGGCCTCAGAGGACTGAAACTGCACAGCCAGGAAGGAGAGGAAAGGATTGATATTTACCAACCATCTGTTCTGTGGCAGGCAATTTATATCTTCTCATGGTGAAGATTATCCCCTTTCGAGCAGGACGCTAAATCGCATGGTCATCTCCACCTCTCTCTAAGCTGAGAGGGGAAGGGCCCCTTCTTGTGTCCATAGCCATCCCCTTTGCTGTGCCCTTGAGCCCATCCCTTTATCTTCCTAGAGACAATGCACCATCAAATGCCTCTCTCTTATATTCTCTCTCTCCCCGTCTCTACTCTATTTTCTCCTGAGCCTCCAAACAGGCTTAAGTCTCTTTTACTAAAAAACCAAATCTCCTCCCCTTCCTAGAGGAGAGTAGTCTACCATCTCTACCTCCTCCCCTTTCACTCACACCTCAACTAAACGAAATCTGGTTTCTATCGTTGCCGTCCTCTGAAATTGCTCTCCCTAAAGTTACCAATTACTTCCCACAAGACAATTACAGCCCAGAGCCAGCTTGACCTGTCACATGTCAGCTAACCATGCTTTCCTTCCTGAAATTCTCATCTCACTTGGCTTCCATTATTTCGTTCATTCCTGGTTCTCTGTCTCACTTTTCTGGTTGCTCCTTTCCCTGTACCCGTTGGTTTGAAGTTTATGAGAGGAGAAAGCCGGTTCCCCTTTCATTCACATCTATGGTTGCAAGTGCCATATTTTTTTTCATTGGTGATTCCCATCTCTATGGCATGGGTATGTATGTCTCTGGGTGTCAGTTTCTGTGCCCCAGCACAGAGCCTGAACAGAGCAGCTGTCCATATATAGCGAGCAATGGATGACCTTCCTCAAAGGCAAGTGTCTAAGGAACAGCAAAGCAGTATCCAATTCTCAAACTATATTCCAAGCCATTCACAAAGGTAAACCACAAAAGTCAAGTTAGGGAGCTTCTCATGCAGGTCAAGAGGAGGGACAGTTATCCTTCCCTTGCTGGATCCTTGTGATGACAACTCAGGGCTCAGAATTCAACCATACAATGCCAGCAGTGTTCTCTCATTGTCATGCATAAAGCTCTCTCTCTTAGATTTGCATGTGAGACAGCCATGTCAGAGTGGAAGCGTGTGGCCTGCTTCTTTTTTGATATGGCTGTGATCTCCAGGAAATCAGTGGCCATATTTGGGTAAACTATAAGGTTCTTCAGATGTGCAAGGA
Organism: Pteropus alecto; assembly: GCF_000325575.1. Lineage (NCBI taxonomy): Eukaryota > Metazoa > Chordata > Mammalia > Chiroptera > Pteropodidae > Pteropus > Pteropus alecto. The sequence continues at coordinate 4,951,970 of NW_006443568.1, read as the reverse complement.
AGAGCCACGTTCTGATGACTTCCAGTAATGAGGGTATGGTAAGAACAAAGAGGAAATGAGGTCATCAGGGGAAGCCATCTCGGCATCCCCAGCTAGGTCCTAGGAGGACAGGAACAGTGACCTGGTGAGGTGCTCTGGGCATGCTCCTGGCTCTTATGTCTCCGGTACCAGTTTCACACAGGCAGTTAGCCTCCATCACATCTAGGTTGTTCACTGCAGCATTTGGCTTGGGCCCAAGACCTGTGTCCAATCAGCTTCAGTAAGGTTGGCAGGGCTGACCCCATTGGATTTACATGACCTAGATCACAATGATTTCATGAAGTAAGATCAGTTCCGGTCCACTGGTTGTGCGATGAGGCCGAGGGGGAGTTGCAGGCACTCAGCTTCATGGTTTTTTTTTTGTTCCCAGTTTCCTTGTTGTGTCTCAATTTCCTTCCTTCATTTCACAAATGAAGGGGTTGGCCCAGCTGATCTTCAAGGGTGATTCTAAATCTGGTTTTCCAAGAATGTATTACTATTACAGTTTGACTGCGCATCAGCTCTTAGCAAAATGACATGTATCCGGGCTTGAAAGTTTCAGGTTGTGCTATTTCTCAGCCAGGGATCAGTTATGGGAAACAGAAACCACTCTATTTTAAGTAGAAAAGGAATAATATAAGAAGTCAAATGTTTTAAAAAAATAGTTGGAAGGGCTGGAGGAGTGGGCTCTAGAATGAACTTCCAAGAATGACTCTTAGAACAAGACCCCAGAATAGTTGCTAATTTTGACACAATCATGAGTCAGGAGGCTACTAGTAGAATTCTTGCACTGAAGAACACATCAAGTGAAGAGACAACCCACAAAATAAGAAAAAGTATTTTCAAATCATATATCTGTTAAGGGACTTGTAACCAGAATATATAGTCTTATAACTCAACAATAAAAAAGACAAATAAACCAATTTAAAAATGAGCAAAGGATTTGAATAGATATTTCTTCAAAGAAGATGTACAAGGATCCAAGAAGTACATGAAAAGATGCTAAACAACATTAGTTATTAGGGAAATGCAAATCAAAACCACAATGAGATACCACTTCGTGCCCACTAGGATGACTATAATGAAAAAGATAGACAATAACAAGTGTTGGCAAAGATGTGGAAAAAGTGGAACCTTTGTGTGTTGCTGGTGGGTTAAATAGTATAGTCTCTGTGGAAACAGGATAGTGGTTCTTCAAAAAATTAAACAGAATTTCCATATGATCCAGCAATTTTACTTTTGGGTATTTACCCAAAAGAATTGAAAGCAGGGACTTCAACAGATATTTGTATACCAATATTCATAGCAGCATTACACACAATAGCCAAAAAATGGAAACAACCTAAATGTCCATCAATTAATGAACAGATAAATGAAATGTGATATATCCATACAACATCCATACAATATACAATGGAATATTATTTAGCCATTAAATCAATGAAATATTGTTACATGCTATATAATATGTATGAAACTTGAAAATTTTATGTTAAGTGGAAGAAGTCAGACACAAAAGGGTACATATTGCATGATCCCACTCATATAAAATGTCCAGAATAGACAAACTCATAGAGACAAAAATCACATTAGTGGTTGCCAGGGTGAGGATGGAATTGGGGCTGATTGCCAACTGGTGTCTTTGAAGGTGACAGAAATGTTGTGGAATTAGATAATGGTGACAATTGCACAACTTTGTGGATGTTTAAAATCTACTGAGTTGTACAGTTTAAAATGTTGATTTTTATGTTATATGAGTTACGTCTCAATAAAAAATAGGACGGTTAAAAAATATACACTACAATCTAAGGATCTGCTGCTGCTATCACTGCTTTTCAACGGCATGAAGCTAGTGACTGGACATTGGAGTGCTGTTGAAGGGTAACCCACACAGTTGGAAGATGACCTTTCCTCTCAACTCATATAAATGGATGCAATTTATAGACACTAATTTGCATTCAGGATATTAACTGCAAGGGATTCTGGGAAATATAGTGTTTAATTTTGCAGTCTTGGCAGTATGAGGAAGAGATTAGAGGAGATGCTGGCAGCCAATTCACCACATTCACAGCCCCTTTTGGGGCATCTAAACCCCTACCCTAAAAGGAGAGATCTCTGTGTGATATTCATTCTAGTTCAGTCATAATTCTACCTCAACAACGTGTAACCTAAGGACTAAATTGTCAAGTTACCAACAATAACACACCTTATACTACTAGGGAAAATGTGGGAGGTGGGGAAGAAATGGGTCGATATCTATAAAATATACACACAATACAGCAAGGAAAAAATGAAATGCTAATGTGGTCTTCATTCCTCTAGTTTTCATGAATTAGTTATTTATATTCATAAATTTCCTTCTCTACTTCTCATTCTAAGTTTCTTTATCTGGTGTGGTGAGGTTCTTTATCTGGTGTGGTGACCCAAATCTTTATTCCTAAAGAAATTGAGCCCTTAGTGGTCTAGTCTTTCAGAACTTTTACTCCTAAAGATGATAGCACTAGAAGTAGCCTAGAGAGCCCTTTAGGTTCCAGGCATCACTCTTCCTGCCCGCACTGAGCAATAGCAGACTATTTCCTCAATAACTGGCATCGATCACTCCACCTAACACAATTGCCCCCTTTTAGGCTGTTAGTTCAGTGGATGAGGAGCCCAGATTGGTTAGAAAACTTCCAGTCAATGGGCTCATTATTGTATGCCCTGGTGGAAATATTTCTCCTCTGGATATTGAGAATTCTAAACCAACAAAGACCAAAGTCACAGGGACAAGAAGCAAAAATTTTGTGAGTGGGTTATATATATTGGTCACTGTTTCAGAACATATACCTCATCCTATAGGACAGAACTTTAACGACATGAGATGTTATCTTCTAGCTAGTGCCACAAGTGAGTCTTTAATAAACCATTTACTATTCTGTAAGGCCAGCTGCTTCGGAATGAATCTATGGGTCTGAGCCCACTGCCTCAGTTGATGAGAGGCAGTGTTGTGTGGAATACCACATGATGAATAAGGCATTCAGCAAGTTCATGGATAATAATAATGACAATGATTATGATAACAAAAATTATACTAGCTAATACATATAATACTGATTGCAGGTTAGGCACTGTTATATTCATCTAATCCTCAGTCCTAAATGAAGAAACTGAGGTTAAATAATTTGCCCAAGGTCATAAGATACATAAACAGTTAGAATTCCTACGCAGGCTTCTCAGCATGAACATACAATCAAATTTAAAATAATAAGGGGTGGGGAAAATGTCTTGGTTTTATAATACCTGGCATTTTTTTCCTTTAAAAATTATTCTTTGTAAATATTTTAGGCCTGGCATGCACGGAAACAATCTATATCTTGAGTGTCTTTTTCAGTGAGGACAAATCCCTACTTTCTCTATGGAAGGGATATGATATACTCTGACTGCCAGTAAGTGCCCAGCTGGTCCCGCCCCCCGCGCCCCAGAGCATGGAGTAGGGCTCAGTAGTAAGCCAACATCAGCTTCTCTAAAAGAGAATAGCCATTGCCAAAAATAGCATGGCTTCGCTCCATAATCATAAGGCCCTGTGCTGTGATTCTGTTATGGAAGTTTGCCACAGTGTTCTGTACCCTCATTTGCCAAGGGACTTTGCACACCACTCGATCTGCTAGGTCATAAAACCCAAACTGCTTACATTTCAGCCTGTACCCACTGAACACCATCCTTTTTTTGGGCTCATCAAAACTGGTACCCTTATAGGTTATTCAGTAAACAGGTCAGTGCAGCATAACCAAATGTGGTATGTTACCTCTAAAATCAAAAGCAATCCATCAGATGCTTGAAATTTTTCTCAGTGATGGGGAGGATACAGTGCAACAGCTCATCTTTCGCTTTCGATTACCTGCCATACTCTAGACTACTGCTCTGGATTCCTAAAGACTTCACGGAGGTAGAAGTGACTAATTTCTACAGGGATTATTGCCTATCCTCTAAAAAAAATGTTATTTTACCAAGGCATTTACATACCTGCTACTTTTTGCTTATTATGACCAACACCATGATGCATTACATGTAATGTTCTGGGAAATGTGAGATGATTAAAGTGCCTGAAGATTAGATTTCAACTGAGCTGAAGAGGAGAGATATAACCCAGATGTAGGAAAGCAAGATGTACTGTAAACCCTGACAGGTAAAAGTGATCTGCTTTTCATGTTTTCTGCTCCTTGAGCTAGAGAAAAAGGCATATTCCAGGTCAATAGTTGCAGGTGCCAGGGTCAGATATTGACTTGCTTCATAAAGAGATTATATTTGAAACAACAGCTACAACCCAAATCCTGTACAGGGCAAATAACTTCAATATGAATAAGAGACCACCACTCCTGAATTTCTGTCTTTGATGATGGCGGTAATATCTACCGTTTGTTCCCTCAGGGATGCATCATTGCTTTTGGCTAATAATTTTGGTGGGAAAGAAAAGCTCCAGAGAGTTTCTTCTGCTGTTACCATGATAGTTTTAACGCTATGGGTTAATATGAAGATCCTGCCAGTCGCCAAGTGTATCTATTACAACTGTGACTACAAGAACTGAGAAATAACCATAGGCTGGATATGTGAGATAGACCTAGGCCAAAATTCTTTTTAAATTACTTGACCCCCACACATTAGTTTACTCAGTATGCTGCAACAAAGCACCACAAATTAGGTGGCTTAAACACTAATTTATTGTCTCACAGTTCTGGTGGTTAGAAGTCTGAGGTCAAGGTGTCTGCAGGGTTGGTTCCTTTTGAGGGCTATACGGGAAAATTTGTTCCATGCCTCTCTCCTAGCTTCTGGTTTGTGGTTTTCTGGCAATCTTTGGCATTCTTTGGCTTCTACTATATCATCCCAATTTCTGTCTTCATCTTCACATGGCATTCTCCCTGTGTCTGTCTTTGTATCTTAAATTTATTTTTCATATGGCACCAATATTAGTTTGGGGGCCCACCCTGCGCCAATATGACCTCATCCTAATTACATCTGCAACAACCCTATTTCCAAATAAGATCACATTATGAGGTATTGGGATTTAGGACTCCAACATATAAATTTTGGGGAACATGATTCAACCTATAACACTCCATAAGCCTCTAGTTTAACTAGTGGAACACGAAGACCTATAGGTCCAGTTTCCAAATATTCTCTGAAGGCCCAGGTAATTTCCCTTTTTCCAAGCACAGGAACATAGGTTAATGGCTTAAGATTTTATTGGGAAAACTAGAACTTTTACAGTTCAGTTATGATGATATGCTGAGTGCTTCCTCCATGGTACCTAGCATCCCTTTATTCAAGGGCCTTGAGTTTCAGAATTAAGTATGTGTCCATAACTCCCTATTTTGGTGACTCAAAACTGGCTTTTCTCTGCCAGACCTGGAGTTTTGCTTTGTGTTATGAAGACCAACTACAAACAGGTTATATTTCTTCACTCCAGCTCTTTTGCCTTGGTACCTGCCCCTTGGCCCCTGTCACTCCAGGATCCCATCATCTCTACTGATATGAGGAATTCCATTTCAACAACAGCATCTCTTAGCATCATGCTCAGCCTATGAAGGATATTTAGTACAATACTTTTCAAGGTAAGGTGTTTCCCTTATCCATGTACTTTCCAATTCCTTGGTGAAAGGAATATCCTCTGAGCAATTTTGGAGGACAAAATTAGGAGATGAGTAGGTCACACATAGGATAAATCTGCATGAACATTTGTCTTCATGTTTTCAGCTGTCTTCCAATGCTATACTAAGGAATTTTTGGCAGTTCAATTTCTTTTTGAGTGTAGACCACTGTTAAGTTCAGGTTTCATCCAACCAGCCAGCTAAGAGCCACTCTTAGCTGCTAAAGCCAGAATTTCTAGAATGCCCATATTAATAAATTCAACCCAAATGAAAATAAAATTATGTTCTCTTCTTCCTGGTCTAACACTTTTAGAATCTAGCTCGCACACATTCCTCAGGTTTCTATTGATTCAAACCAGCAAAATATTACAATTCTTCTGTAAGTCTCAAATCAGACTGTTTACCTTCCAGATGCATACTGGGATCTGCCTGCCCGTAGTTACAGATATGGTGGCAATAAGGGGTAGTGGGTGGTACATAAAAAGTACTGGCTTTCCTTTTTAAGGCAATTATTCCAGGGCCTCCAAGAAAGACTGAGAGGAAAAAGTTGAGTGGAGTCTGTGGGTTCAGAATACCAAGACATATCTAAATCCGTTCAAATGTTCCATTTCTTATTTCAGAGTCCATCTCTTTCCTAAACAATGCCCTAATTTTCACATGAGATTCTTGGTAATGCTATGAATGTAACTTACGTTGCAATTCAATAACCCAGAATCTCCATTTGATTTTCATGTACATCACCCTTGTGGCTAAAAGAGACAAAATTCTTTTGGGGCTCTCCCGTACTCGTCTGAGCTAAAACCTTAAAACTAATGAGACTTTCATTTTCTTTAACCTCTCTAGCATAGCCACTGCCATTTAAGTCCTCATTTCTTACATGATAATCTATCATGACAGCCACTTTTGGTCCTCCAAAAGGCATTTCATCTCAGGTGACTGCAGGTATAAGTAATCTTTGCCTACTAGTTTACCATTTTCCGGGGACAACTAGATTCTCTTTTCCTTCAAACCCAACTCAGTCATAACTAACCAAAGTCCCATTTTTGAGGGTGTGTTGCCTGTGATCACTTTTGGAACCAAATACTTTTATCAGTCAGGGTTCAGTAGTTGCAGGAAACAAAATGCTTCTACCTATTTTAAGTAGAACAAGATTTAATACAGGTAAATTAGGTGCTTACAAGAGTTGGGAAGCCTAGACAAGTGATTTCTAGGCTGAGCTTCTAGGAAAAGCCCCCCAGATCGTTCTATCATGGGAGCTGCGACCTCTGCCACCACCAGGAAGATGAGGAATCAGGAGGCCACCTCAGGCTGACTACAAGCACACACATCACTGTTACTTATGGGTCAGGAAACCCTCATACACTCACAAACTCCTGGTGGGTATTGGAATATCACTGAAGAGAAACCCGAGGTCTCTACATCCTTGCAGGAGCAACAAAGTAGCTAAAGATGCCCCCTTAATCACTTTTCCCTTCCATATCCTATTTGTGTATCTAATTGGCGAAACAAATTATATTCAGAACCTTGGTTTCTAGGAAGTTTAAGGTATGCACTGTAGTTTTTAGCTTTCCAGCCTGTGGAGTACAAGGAAGTATATTAGAAAGAGGTCAGAGTAAGTACCTATTTACCATATCCTACAGTTTCTTTCCATGGGCCCAAGTAGGACTTGTGACCAGACGCTCCTTCTCCCAATTTCAGCCCCTTTGAAAGTTGACCGCAAGCCCTCCATCTGTCCGGCTTTGAAAAGTACCTCTTTCCAGCCTTAGAGGAACCTAACATTTCCTTGTCTTCAGAGTTGTTTTGCTAAGTGACACAACCTTGTTCCCAGCCATTTCTTTAACCTAATCTTCTACTCTCTTCCTTGGTCCACTTTGTTCCAGTCACATAGGCCTATATGGGGTGTGTGTGTGTGTGTGTGTGTGTGTGTGTAAACAGACTAAGGATGCTCCATCAAAGAGCCTTTTTACTTTATTCTTCATGCCTGGTATTCACATAGTTCTCATTCCATTTGGGACTCTAATAAAATGTTACCTTTATCAAAGAGGCCTATACTACCCACCTGAAGGAGCAACATCTGACTCACTCTCTTCACTTTTTCTGCTTCGTTTTCTTTAGTGCACTTACCCTCATCCAGATCATTTTTCCCCACTAAGGTGTTAGTTCCGTGGGGACAGAAATTTCATGTTTTTTCTTAATGCATCCTATACCTGAAACATAGTACGTATTTCAGAACGAATGAAAGCTCTACCGAGAGGAAATTAAACATTCCCCATATTCTAAGCAGACCAACTTTTCCGATGCATTACTCATGTTCTCCTCCAGGTGGTGGTGATGGACAGGACTTTTCATCTGCTAATGTCTAGGAGATATAACAGTAGTGTAGTTTTTCATAGCCTCTGGTCTAGAGTTCTGGGCTTTCTCAGTTGACACCCATAATTTCCCTTATTTCTTCCTGTTCCTGAAGGAGGAAAAAACATGGGCCTTTAACCAAAAGTATTTTCAGTATACCATCTCACTTAATCTTTACAACCCCATAATTAGATTATCGCCATTTCTGCTAAGTGAAAACAGACTCAGAGTAATTTCCCCAAGTTTCACAGCAGTAAGAAGTGGAGCATAGAAAAGAATACAGGTTTGGCTGCAACCTTCTGGCCTTCCAACAGACTTCTTCGATTTTATCCAAGTTAACTGCTCTCTTGATGAGGCTTCAAGAGGACTGTGAGTATTGCGTTAATTGCATTTCAGAGATTTCCAGATTGCCCTTTTTCCCAACAGGTTCCCCTTTTCACATTTGGACACCTCTAGGGTGCCCTCTTCCAAAGACCCAAAGTCTACTAACAGCATTTCCTGTCCCAGGTGCAGGGAAATGTGCTAAGTCTGGCTGCAGTGCTCAAGAGATCAGAACCTTCCAAGTTGGCTGTTGTCCAGACTCATCATCCTCATTGTAGTAAAGCACAGGCCAGGAAGACAAAGAGCAGGTGCACCTGTGAAAGGAAACAGAAAGCCATCTGGTCCTCAGGGAAAGGATGTTTTCAATTCTTCCTCTGGACCCAGGGCTAAGGTGATAGAGAAGTTTGGCACTGGAAGCTCCTTAAATACTATCTGAAAGTTGGGGGAAATTAGGAGCAGGAGAGAGTAACTAACTCACACAGTCACAAAGTAAGTTACTGCCAGATTTGGAATCCTACACCATGTCTCATGCACCTTAATTTTTCTGCTGTATTATATATGAGCGTTCCTTTCTTAGACCATTATTCTAGACAGAGCCCAAATCCCAAGTAGTACTAACACAGCTCAATTCTGACAAATTTAAAAGATCAGATAAAATTATGTTGAGATTTCGATGGCACTTCCCCTCTCTCCTTTCATTACAAATTTTAGTCCCTCTTATTTAAACTAGATTGGCAAAACTGAGAAAGCTTTTTGGAACAGAAAACGTGTACGTGAGAGCCTAACAGATTATTTCTTGGTGATTATGCAGAATCATTATATTTCTTCCTTCGGTAAGAATGCTCTGTTCCCCAACTTGTAACCCTGCAACATTCACTGGGATCTAAGGAGCCGCTGGAACTGCCACCCTACCCTCCTCTGGAAACACATTTCTAATAATGACTACAATATAGAAAAGGGAAAATAAAGCTTTAACAGGGAAACTGCACAGCTGCCTCTAGAGGGCAAATGAGGTTCATTTTAATCTACAGCTTCTCTATTTGGCTGACTCAGCTAATTCTTCAGTCTGACTACACAGTCCAAAACAAGCCTGGCTTTGCTTCCTATCATGCTAGGAGTCCTTGGTTTATAGTTGACTCCACTGCAGTCTGATTAGAATACAATCCTTCCCTGGGGTTAGGAACATTCACATCTAGAGACTGTTAAAGATGTAATGGTCTATTTCAAACACTTGGCTCTGTAGGACTACCCACGCCAAGGAAAATGAGATGAGTTGAACAACAGAAATCTTTATTAAAATGTGTCCTTCAGTAATGTTAGCATACATACAATATACACACATACATCTGTACACTCTTTGACACACCTCATGGATTGCCACTATCAGTTTAACCAATAAATTAAAACTAAAAAAAGGAGAGAGGTAGAGGGGGGAGAAGGAATGGGTGAGACTAAGGGAAAAATTTCCATGTTTTATCTGTAAGAAACTGCAAATTTCTCCGAATTTCCCTGGGGAAAACATGGGACCAGAGAATCTTTGAAATAAAATACATAAATCTCCGCTTCCCACCCTCCCCCCCAAAAAAAAAGATTCCAAAAGATGCAGTTACAAGTGTGCTTCTCAGAACGGGAGCATTCATTCCACTTCATACTCTGGCTTCTGCACCTTCTGGCTTCAAGACAGTCTTCCCCGCAGCTGGGGCAGAGAGGTTAATATGGGCACTTGGGCTCGGTGCACCTTGGGCTCTGGGAGTTGAGGGGCAGGCTGCAGTATGGGAGCGAGGGGAGCCGCACTCATCTGAAGTGATGTCTGGCACATCGTCTGACTGCGTATCAGAGCTCTCCAGGTCACTGCGGATGCTCTCAGGCTGGGCCAAGCTGATGTCCCAATGTTTGCTGGCCAGACAGTCTTTCTGTTCACAGCTTTGGTGTTTGCAGGGGGGATCCTCTTCATTGCTGCCATCGCTGCCATCGCCGCCACCACCGCCACCACCACTATCCTCTTCTTCATTCTCCACCATCTGAGCATGAACATGGAGCGAGTCCTCCGTGCTGCTTCCACTCACCAGCTGATAGTGGCTTGGTTTAGCTTCAATGTCCACTTGGATTTCCATATTGTTGCATTCTCTGTGGAGACAAAATCCACTTTGCTGAGTCATACATGAGTCATGCTCTACCTGTTGGTAAAAGCAGTTTGTGGGTTCAGGATTAGGAAGTCCAAAAACATAGGTAAATAGTAGACTAGAGCTCATTTCCGACGAAAATAAAAATTTAACCTAACACTCAAATAAGATGGAGAACAATTTGATCTGTTGATTTAAAACACACACACAAACCTCTGCCATTTCTTTAAACAACTAAAACACAGCTTCCAAAATTTAACTTAAGTGTCAGAGCCTTACATTATCTTACCCAAATATGAAACTGAAAGAAGATTCATAGCTTTTTACTACTGTGCCACAATCAGAAGAAACCAGAAACTCTCCAGAAGGGAGTGCTGCAATCGCACCAGACAAGATACACTAACTTCTCAAAAATAAAGAGAAATAGGCTATAGGAGCCACATTAAGCAAAAGGTGACATGAGAGCAGAAACCATACACCCATGGACATTAATGAATACCAATCTAGCTTTAAGTTCCATGTGAATAATTACACTGATTAATAGCCAAGAAAAGACCCAAAAAAAAAAAGGATAGAAGGAAGAAAAAAACCTCTAAAAATCAAGTACTAACAAGAATCAATCAAGAGCTGCCAAGAACTTGCTCAATGAATTCACAGGATACACACACTATATATCCTGACAGATGGTACACAGAGCCCTAACATAAAGCATTGAACTTCTGAAGGCCTAGTACCCAACCAAAAAATGAAACCTCTCCTGGGCATCTGACTCTTCACATACCTGTCCTGTGGGTTGTAGGAACTGATTATGGAACCGGCCATAGCACGAGTGCTTGCGTTGTCACTAATTGCACCAAGACTGGCTGTGTCTTTGGGGAAAATTTCCTTTTGGACATCGGCTTGGACTTCTAACCTGTGTAAAGAGGGGACGTTCAAGTTAATAGGAGGCCTGGATATTCCAAGACAGTCTGCTTCCTGGCACACATCTCTTCCATTATTCTCTTGCAAACTGAGTTGATTTGATCTTCTCCAATTGTCAAATAGCTCAAATAGATGCCCACACATTTTCTCTCTTAAATATCTATTGAAATCGTCCCCTCCTTTCTATCCCCATTGCTACTGCTTAACGTCAGGCCCTCAGCATCTCCTGCCTGGATAATTGCAATTGGGCTCTCTCTCCAGTAGCCTTACATCCAAGTCACACAACTTCCAGATCAGTGCCAATGTGGACGAAGATCTGATCACTTTAACAGTCCTCTCTTGGCTCCCTATTGCCAACAGGCATTTAAAGTATTCCTGATCTCCTCCAAGATCGCTCTCTATTTCCTCTCTCACCGCAGGTCCTAAGTCATAATCACTTTGAATTTTCTTTCCTTACACACTTATACACATTTTATATTGCCATGACTTTGCAAGAAAGTATCATCTCCCCTCACTCTCCCAGCAAAGCAGTCACTTCCTGCTAAGTGCTCTCACAGCACCTACTTATTATATTGATTAACACATCTTTCACTCATGTGTGAGCTCCAAAAAAAGGAAAGACCATACCCCATTCACTTTACCCTCAGTGTCTTTGCACATACTAGGAACTCAAACATTTAGCAATCAAATTACCCCCAGGTTATGAGATTGAAGGTCAACGGCCTATAAGAGCAGTAAATTTCCAATGGTGTCTGAGAGCTAAGAACACATAACTATTTCCTTTCTTGGCTCTAATACCATTTTGTTGTACACAGAAGTATTTCCCCATAATGGGTTTCACAGTCAAACCCATCTGACTCATTCACTTCCTATAAAAGGCTTTCACAGAACTGGAACAGCTGGACTGGCTAAGCTGCAGTTTCACCAAGTCAGTCTCCAATTATGTCTGTCTGCTTATTTATAGGGGTGTTGGTTTTAAGAAAGCATAGCAGTGAATTCTCTGGCATGTGGGGGCGGGATCCCCTAAGAAGAAAAAACCAGAGTCATGAGACACAGACAGGTCAGCAGGAGCCTACAGCTGCACATTCAAGCAACCTCATGCTGCCCCCTGAGCCTCTGCTGTGCGGCTCTAGTCTCAGATGCCCTTCAAGAATGTGCCACAGCCCAGGAAAATGAGGCAGTGCAATAGAAAGTGCATCAGGTCGGAGACCTGGCTTCTGCTTTCAGCTCTGTCATAGAATCACTCTTAGAATTGGAAGAGGACTTTCACAAAGGCCATCTACTTGGGTTGATTCCCAGATGCTAGTTTGTGCAATGATTATGCTAGAATCACCTGGTGAGCCTGTATTTTCAAAATACAGACCCCGTAGGTCCCACTCCAGGAGATTCTAATTTATTAATACAGGGATAAGGTCCTAAAATCTATTTTTAAGAGGCTCCCAGGAGACTGACAGGCACTCAGGTGTGAGATCCAGTGCATATGCCATCTGTTGCTTGAGTCCTTCGAATAGCAAAATGGCCATCTGGTTTCACTTTCAAGCACTTCCAGGGATAGGTGGCTGAGTATTTACTAAACTAATCCATTTTTGGACTTTTATATAGATTTTCTCTATATTCTCTATAATGAAGCAAAATTAGGTTCCCTCTAGTCTTAATCTACCTCTCATCATGAGTTAGAAGTTTAATCTTTTCTTCCAGTTTAAGGCCTTTCAGATATCTGAAATCAACCATCTCCCCTAACTCCCCTCTACCTTGTTTTGCCCCATGTTTACCCCTCCCCAGGCCTCTGGTCTCCAGTGCATTCAACTAAGTCCTTCTCTTGTAACATTTGTTATGTTCCTCTGAATGTTCTGGTTTGTCTAACTGGTGAAATGACCAAGAAAGTCATAACTTTTTCAGTCATAAAGCTTTACATATTCTCAACACAAATTCAAAAAGTTGATTTTCCTCCTAGCAAATGGAATAGGAAGGTAATAAAGATCACAGCACCAATAAGCCAGCAAGATACAGCATAAATGCTATTCAACTCAAGGCCAGTGACAAGCCTAACGGAGAGCAGTCTTGGAAATTCTACAAAAATGCCTGCTTTCCCTTCCTGATGCAGGCAGCCTAATATAGTAGAGGGAAGATCTGAAGTCAAGATTATTCTTTATATGGAACAGTGGAAAGAACATGAACTTTGTGTTAAGTCACTTAACCTTTCTGAGCCTATTTTCTAATTGTAAAGAAAAAAAAAATACCACTGATGATTAAATCAAAATGAGGTGACATGTGGAACATGCCTGGCACAGACAAATAGCTCATACAGGTATGTTACTTGTTATAATTCCAACTGGTTCTGTCAGAAATGATCTATTTGCTTACCTGCTATATTTTCCCTTGCCACTGGAAAGAATGCCACCACTTAGTGTGCCCCCTGACAGGGCTGCAAAGCTGGCTGTTTCACTGTATGGGCCCTGCATAACACTTAGTCCATCTGTAGGGCTTCCACTGGTGCTCAAGACACTAGTCAGGCCTTCAATGCTGCTTTCTCCAATGCTGGGATTCTTGAGGGCTCGCCAGGCATCTGCCACTGGGGATGGAACCAAACACCTTAATTCAAGATAGCTAAGCATCAAAATAGTCTGCAGTGACTCTTCAGAATGGAGAATGTTCAGGTAGAAAAATACTCATTTATTCATTATTCAGTTAATGAACAGCTACTATATATAGCCACCATACATCAGAGGTTTTACCATATGTTCATATTTAATCTTCCTAATAACTAATAGCCCCCATTTTAGATGAAGAAACACAAGCTTAGAATTAAATGACTTGCCCAAGTCATGGCGAGGCACACAAAACTACAATTCTGATTCCAAGTCCACTATTCTTTCCAATGTACCAATATACCATAGATGCCATCTAATCAAACATGAAGATTTCAAAATATGTTTAGGTCATGTTCTGATAATAGCAGGAAGCTTGAAAAACCTCAGGCGATCTCTATGACCCAGATGAGTTAATATGATAAAGTAGATACAACACCACAGTAGAAGTCAGAAGATTTGCTCTAGTCCCAGCTCTGTAGAAGCTCTTAAACCCATTAAACAGATGTTGAGACAAAAGCTTAAATAAGTTCCCATTAAATGGGGAATAATAATAGCTCCCGCTCTCCTCCTTCAGAGAGCTGCTGTAAAAACCAAGTGAGATAATAACTGTGTAAAGTCCTCTGAAAATTATAAAGTACTGTGCAGATTTAAGACTTTATTATAATCACTACTATTACCAGTGTACTTGGAGTTACTTGGAATCCTACTAGTTTGTACCTGCCACACAGAGGCAAGTACCAGAGGAATTAACCTAATAACAAAGAAATGAAAAGCTAAAAATACTTTACCCCGTATAAAGCTCATTATCCAAAGTAATCCAATGGCAATCTCTCTGTAAAATGTGCTAAATTTTACTGATTTTTATCTTGTGTCCCACAAATTCAAAAGGAAATTAAAATCCTCCTTTTACCTGTGATTGGGCCATCATCTTCATCAAACTCAATTTTCACTCCCTTTCCGTTGGCTGTGCTAACTCCACAGCCGCCTCCACGACAGAGAGAAATGGGCACAACCCCGTAGACATAAGCCAGCATAATGGGGACGCCAATACCTGGGGGAAGAGAAGGAAACATGTCAGCAGACCATCAGTTTGCAACTGCCCTGAATTCTCCTTCCCAGCCTGAGCACAAACTACGCTATAAAGGGCCAAGGAAAGGGAGAAAATGGCTCTTCCAAAGAGTCAAGGCCAGTCTAACGGAATGACAACTGGATTTAGAATCAGAAAGGCCTGGATTAGAATCTTGGCTCTGATTTATTAGCCATATGACCATGGACCTATCTTCCCAGGGTTGTCAATGATCAAAAGAGAATGTACGTACAGTGCTCACTCAGCACAGTAAGTATACGTTACTTTCATTTTCCCCTTTTATTCACTGCTGAAGTGCTAATCCAAGAATGAATCAATAACCAAATATTAAATAAGTGACTCCTGGGATTAGGATCCCCCTCCAGGGTATTAATTCCAAAATCTTACTGCTGTGTGAAATAGAATAGTTTAGTTGTTAAGAGCAAAGGCTCTGAAGTCAGACTGTCCTGATTCATGTCCCACCCAAGTGACCCTGGGCAAATTACTGCACCTTCCTGTTATAATTGTGCTGCTGTAAGGATTAAATGAAATAATACATGCAAAACACTCAAGACTGTTCCTGGCACGTGGAGAGCCTCAATAAATGTTATATTATTATTATTATTTTAAAACAAACCCTCATGCCTCCCAAAATAGTGTGTGACATTAAAAACAAATCAAAATAAAAGTAATTGTATTTTGTGGTTCCACAGCAAATGGAGAAAAGAGAGGATGAAAGGTGAAACACTAGGCCTTAAAGTAATATTCTTTAATTCAACCTTCTCTGAAAGATCCCTGACTCTGATCATTTAGTCTGGCTGATAACCATAACAACAGTGCCTAAGAGAGTTAACTCTCAAGGTGAGTTTGGTATAAATATAGGGGTCTCCAGGGTGAAACATCTGGCCAGCTGGCTAAACTGCTATAGTCAGAAAGTTGATGCAGGGCTGATTTGATGGAGGGAGCAGGAAAGGGAGGGCAGAATGAAGTCATGGTCCTGGCTAGCTTCTTACCAACACTAACTGCAGCAATAACTGGAGATGCAATGACTGACAAAGTCACTCCTCCTGTGATAGCCAAATTCCTCTTATGTTTGGAGGTTTTTCTTCCCTCATACCTGCTATGAATCTAAGAATAAGAAAGAAAATCCAGGTCAGCAGGTTAGGACATCAATCTTTTTGCCAGGGAGTAAAAGGACAAGTGAATATTCCCATATAAATTATCTATATTAAAACATATCCCCCACCCCAAAGAAGCATCTTTCTCAAATTTTAACCTTCTTAACCTAAATCAGACCAGGATGATATAAACTAATACAGAAAATGTTAAGCCACGAAGAGACAAGATAACTCAGGAGGGTGAAGTAAGCATTTCACCTTTAAGTCACTGAGAGAAACCAAGCCCAAGATGTTAATAGGAACTTTCAGATCTCTTGGGGGTTTATGAAAATCCATTTAAGAAATTAAGGTTATTTTTATCCAAGAACCAGCTGGTTTTCAGGCAACTCTGAACATAAGCTCCTCCCCATTTCCTTCTAACCGTAACCAATAAATCTGAAAATGGAACATGCATAGAACTCAATATCTTACCTTCCTG
>NW_006443568.1:4930284-4935300 GCF_000325575.1 Pteropus alecto | reverse complement strand
CAGGAATGGCAATGACAGCAATGAGGGAAATCCCAACTGGAGCACCAATCAATGTGCCCAGCTGCCAAAGAATTTTCTTCTTACGGCTCCATGGCTTCTTGCCCCAGAATGTGCAGCCAGAGGGGCTGCAGAGGAAACATGCTGAAGTTAATGTTAGTGTTACAAACACAGCTGTTGTTATCACAGGGCTCAACAAGGGCAAGAGCCTCTTTTCAATAGGAGTGATTAACAGTTACAAGAAGTTACAGGAAATGAATATACTACAGGAGGGGAGCAAAGGACACGGCCAGACTATTAGAGCTCTGGGCTCTTTTCTTTTTTGGTAAAGGCAGGCTCCCAGACTTGAAAACTCTTCTTCCTTTTCTACTGAACTCTGTCCTCCCTAACCTACCAACACTGATCCAGTTTTCTTGACTGATACTACTTGAAACCCTGCATAGCCTAAACACTTGATATCTCACCCAAATGCACTGTGCCTTGTAGCTAATGAACAATGATTTGCAAAGTTTTCTTGGTATATGTCCTACCATACCTGATAGATACTGTAAACCATGTTCCTGGGAAAGGATATAAAAAGATTTCCTCGTAGCCTTTATGTAAGTTTCATACTCTGGGTTTGGCTACTTTTATATTCAGCCCTTCTGAGTCCAATTATTTTTGCTCATTCCCCTTGTCCTGTCTTCTCTACCAGATGGGATAAGCAATTTTGAAAGTAGAGATCATGTCTTATACATCCCGTGTCCCCAATAATTGGTAGACTGTAAATACTCAAATGTTTGCTAAATTGGAAATTAAAGTGTTTCATCCATGTAATGTTAAATCTGTAAATATTAACTCCTTCAGGACAATATTTTAATAGTCACTCAATGAATTTTTGGAAACTCACTACATGCAAGGAACTGTAAAAAGGTAACTATGGCCTTAAGAAACTTGTATAGTTCAGCAAAATTAGACATGTACATGAAGTAAAAACAGTGATGAAACTTACGAAACTTAAGAAACTTATATAGTTCAGCAAAATTAAGAAACTTATATAGTTCAGCAAAATTAGACATGTACATGAAGTATGTACATGTCTTAAGAAACTTACATAGTTCAGCAAAATTAGACATGTACATGAAGTAAAAACAGTGATGACATTTATAAAAAATATGTAAGGAATGTCAATAAAGAAGTATAGGCAAAAAGGCTGGAGAAGGAATCACAGATGTAACAGCACTTAAGTGGCCCTTGAAGGGTGGATAAGTACTGAACAGGCTGAGATAAAAGAGGGTTGTTGGGATGGTGAGGTGATTAGAAAGCATTCCAAGCAAAGGAAAGAACATGAACAAATAAAGAGGGGTAAGACAGCACAGAAGAGACACAGGGAACAGCAAGTGCAAATTATGTATCTGGAATAGGGCATTTATGAAAGCAAAATGGAAAAAGCTAGAAAAGCAGATTCGGGCCAGACTGTGGAAAGCCTTAAAAGCCATGCTAGGAAAATTGAACTCTATCTGGTCGTTAGTTGAAACAGTTCCTGGAAGTTGCTGAGCTGAAGAAAAACATGATCAGAGGGGTGCTTCAGAACTTTTTTATAGTTTCCTAATGCTGTAATGACTGGACAGCTAAAGGATGTCTCTTTAGCATCCTTTCCCTTAATTCAGTAAGAGGACAAGACTGTAAAAGCAATGAACACACTTCCATCTCACCTGAGGTAATGCAAGTCAGAGATCTCTTTCATACAAAGCCAACAGAATTCACAGCCACACACTGCACAGGTCATATGATTACAGCTTCCATCATTCATCTTGATAATGTAAGCACTGCATCGTGGGCATGGCTTGATGTCATCTGCTAATGAGGGAAGGAAGAATGGGTAGAAAAATACCCCCAGTTATAACTATTGACTTTATTATTCCTAGGAGTATACATATAAAAATGAGGAGGAAGTCAAGAACTCTTGACTGAAAATTCCAAATTGTACAACCCACTTCACACTGGAAGGCTGGCTATGTCTAGACCTCAAGAAATTTCATAAAATGGATCCTGTCTTGTATTGAGCGGCCTATTCCCCTAACTGGCATCTTATACAGCATTTCTGCCACATTTTGAGCAAGGGGACTTCCCTAAAGAGAAAGATGGTTCTAAGAAAAATGGAATTTCACCAGCCAATAGGCTGACAGAATTAAAAGCAGAGTCCAGCAGGAAGAATAGTCTGTAGACTGGAATTGGCTTTAAGTTTTGAAAAACTTTGGTTCAAGAAATTCATTTCTCAGGCTCAGTGAGTATCATTATAATTTGCTGTTAACACTCTCCTACAGTCCCTTCTCATGACACTTTCAAATTTAAAACCTAAAAATAATTGGGTATGCTACGTAGCATACACCTGGTAATTTTCACAGCAAGCTAGGAACTATCCTATTAAAATGACAATTTTAGAATATGCCGTGCCAGGAAAAAGTGAATGGTAAAATCTTTCCTACTAGCCTCTCCCAAATGACATCAGTGAAATAAGTACATTTATAAAAGGCAATAAACCCACTGACATTTTAAAATAGGTTCACTCTGATTTGTAAAGGTTGGAGCTGAATGCATGATATTCCTCTTTTTAAGGTTAATCATTAATTTATACTAATATTTCCTTTCCTTAAATGTGTATCCTACTTCCAAAAGTGGTGATGCACTTAAAGCTAGTAGGAAAACAATACAGGTATAACACTAATTAAATGTCTTTCTTATAATGCAAGTTTTGAAAAGCTCCTTGCAAAAGGACCTAATTGCTATCCAATATGAGACATATTACTAAGAAGGCAGAAACTAGAGAATCCACTTTTGTTGTCTTCTGATCTTACCTGGGTTGGACAACCTATAATGGTTAGAGGAGGAAGGTACAAATCAAATACAATATTGAAAGTACTGCCAAATATTTTCTGCTCTCTGATCTCAGGAAATACTTGGTTATACAGTAATGTAATCTCTCCCAGATTTGGGCTTACATTGTGTAGTACAAAATAAAGAGACAAATGAGACAATGTCAATTTATACCTGGTCCAGATTCTTGCCCATAACTGAGACCTGAAGTGTGCTTGGTCCGTACTCGCAAAGTCTGTGCTCTCTGCTGACGGGCCATATCGCATGTCTGATTTGGATGCCATATTTGCTTACAGTGGTAGCAGAACTCAGTCTGGCAACCTTCCCTCTCACAGGTCAGCTTTGGGCAGCTGGCACAGCCATAGGCAATAACAGCATAACTGGGTAAGGAAATAGAAGAGATATCAGTAAGGTAAGAATGATCTAACTAAGACAGACATTCATTAGTTCCAGTGGGGTAACATTGTTTGGCATCTCTCACCACTACATATGATGTGGAGAAAGGAACACCTATATAACACATATGCACAAGTGTGCCTAACAAACGAAAACATATTCAGCATGAGAAAGTAAATTTCTTGAGATTCTAAAAACACAAATCATCTATTTCCTAAAAAAATAGAGGGAAATATCATATTTAGCCTGAATTTCTAGCACGTATTCAGCTTAAGCTGCTTTAGGAGAAGTTTGCCACAGCAAGTTTCATAAATAACAAGATACGAAATGATTTCTTTTTGATGATTTGCTATATTTAGAGAGATTAGAATGTGTTTATATTAAGGGACTGAACATTTGTAAAATAAAGAGCTATAGCAAAAACTAAAGCAAGTATACTTTTTCATTTTTAAGTTCCACAGTGAAGCTGGTTTGACCACCACCCGAGAGACAAGAGCCATAGATGGATTCATGATCAATTTCTCCTACTGAAAGCTCATATTTTCTTTCTATAGTTTTTCCTTCCTTCCTTGCTTCCTTCCTTCTTCCCTCCATCCCTCCCTCCCACCTCTTCCTTCCTTTCTTCCTTCTTCAAGCCAAATATCTTTTCTTGACAAGCTCCAGAATCCAAGAACACCACTCATATCTACCTTACTGATACAGAATTAACATAAAGCCACATCTCCTCCCCTCTCTTCTGACCCATAGTCTCAGTGAGGACGGGCAATTCAGAACCTATCGGCATCAGCATTAATTGTTTCTTATAATTCATGTTTATTTACCAAGAATTACTCTCCCACAAACATTCCAATATATTTACAACTAATAGCCTTTCAAATTCTAAATATGTTGACTAAGTGCTCACTTAGTCAAGTGGACATTTATTTAAAATTAAAAAAAATAAGTAATTTAAAAAAACAAATGAAGAGAAGATAGTAGTTGTAAAATTTCACACAATTTTCAGACAGGTCAATGACTGCAGGCTTAGGTGTTAGTTACCATTTGGGGTTTGTCATCCCCCATTCTACCTCTCCTCTAATAGTCAAAGACCTCAAACACTTATACAAAAGGCTAATAATGTTTTCTTGGATTTACCCTATGGTTTTTTTATTTGAATGTACAATGTTCATTAGAGCAACTCGAATTCTCAGATTTATCATAGAGTCTGTGAGTTGATTTGAAAATGACACTGAAAATATCGATGACAAGGTATCATCTATATTATATAACATACACTACATTAAAATTTTCCTCAGAAAGAGCAAAATAAGAATAGGTCAACATATAAATGTAAATGATTCATATCCTGTAGGAATTCTGAGCAAATCTAGCTGCAAAATAACTACTAAAGATAAACAACATTTCTTCTCAAGAAAGTGACTTGCTTGCAATTATGTTAAATGGGAAAGGTAATGGATGATCTCAGGAAAGTTAGTAAGTCAACTTCTGATGATACATATTAGATGAACTGCCAGTCAAGAAGCCTTGAACATTTCATAATCCATTCCTATTTTAGATGGTGGGAGTAAATATTTATTAACAGATTCCTTCCTCACCCCCCGCCCCCCCCCCGCCCTGCTTTTTAAATAAGGACATTTGATAGGTTTGACAATATCAATTTTGGGTGTGGAATTTGGTTCCAAAGAAGTAAAATAACCCTAAATACTCATGAACCCACAGCAACCTATTAACCATGACACAGAATTACTCAGGGCACGATTTGGCATT
>NW_006443568.1:4923656-4930239 GCF_000325575.1 Pteropus alecto | reverse complement strand
CCTATTCTGGGCTCCTTGTCCCTGACTCATACTGCATGACACTGAGCTAATTAAAATATCCAAACCTTAGCTTCTATTCTCAAAATGGAGGTATAGGAGCTTGCCACCTTCAAGTGTAAATAAACATGCTCTGAAACTGCATTTGAGATCTTGCCCTAAAAGGTATGGTAGAAAAACAGCACTTTTTTCTGGTCCTACTTCCTGGCCTTTGCATACTCTATTCCTTCTGTCTAGAAATGTCCTTTCCTTACTTCTTGTGCTGGCAAATACTTATCCATTTAGGAACCAACGCGAGTATCATCTTCTTTATATATAAACCACTTAACCTCTCCAGCCAGTTAATTGCTTAGTTTATGCATGTGCACAATTACTTTATAACACTTATCACATTATGTTGTAATTATATTTATATGCGCACTTCCCCAGACTACACTCAAAGAAAAGTATCATCCATTTTTGATCTCCAAGGTGTAGTATACTGTTTCATGTTTAAAACACCTATGCTGAATGAATGATAGAGACCCTTTCCCGCTTGGGTTTTTTTTGCTTTCCCTTAGCATTTTTCCTGGACCATTAATCTACCATAGAGCAATCTTTTAAACTTATCCATGTACCTAGTGGCTTACTATATGCCAGGTACTATAACTTAATCCTAAAATTTCTTATAAGACTACTCTTAAAAGAGTTTAATGGTAAACTCTTAAATTCTAAATAGGGCAATCTCTTTCCCCAGGTAGTTGGAAAAAACCTCATTCTTGAGACCAAATCTACCTTGAACATTTTGTTTCTTCTTTTCCGTGTCTCACACTGGAACCTCTCCCCTATCCTGCTGTCTTAGATTAACCCAGCATTCAGGTTTACTTTATTAGAAGCTAAATAGAAGGTGTAGGAAATTACACGCTGCTAAGACTACAGATGCATACTCCCCCACCTCTTAAGTTCATTCAACTTTTGCTAATTTTGTTAATTTCCTAAGTCTTCAGAAACATCATAATGTGTGACAGGCTAGACCACAGCATTACTTAACTTCAGCCCTAAGGGGTAAAATCCCATTAGTTAATTTGATTATGTTCCAACAGATCCTGGTAGTTAAAGAAATGTGTTCCTATATTATATTTGTACTTCCCAGCTCCAGGTCATGTAACTTCATGTACAAATGAACCCTGAGCATGTGTAAGGGTGATAGATATGGGCCAAGTTGTCTCAACAAGCTGTGTACCCTTACTACCTTTCTTCTTCCTGTCCTAGTTCAAACCCATGTCACCTCTTGGCCAGACAACTGACTGTTCTCCTTATTCTCCACTCCAATCCAAAATCCAATTCCATTACTTATCATGATGTCACCCTTTTGCTTAAAATCTTCAACGACAACAAAAAAAAGTCCTTCAACCTAAACTTCTCTGCATGGCACGGACAGGCCTATCAACTTGAATCCAGTCTACCTTTTCAGATTGATCTCTAGTTACTTCCCAGATCATGCTTCCCATATTGTGCACTCAGAAGCTAACCAAACTAGACTCAAGACATAGTCGTATTTCTATACCTCCATGAATTTGCTTATAACACTCTGGTTTAAGATGCTTTTTTCTCTATCCATATATTAATTTGCCTGATACGAATTCTTACTCATATTCAAGGCCCAGATCAAATATCACCTCCTCTACGAAGTCTTTCTTGACCCTATCATGCAAAACCTTTCCTCTATCCTCTAAGGGCACTTGTATTTTCTTTAGTAATTGTTACAGTGCGCTTATGATTATCTATCTATCTATCTATCTATCTATCTATCTATCTATCTATCTATCTATCTCCCCTACCAAGCCAAGCTTCCTGTTAAGAGGACCATGTCTAAGTCCTTTTTGTAATACCTATGACTCACCTAAGGTTCAACACTATATAATTCTCAAAACTGTCTGTTGAATAATCACCTGCCTGTCCTCTTCTCACCCATCCTTCCTCTTATCTGTTTCTCCTCCAAAAACAATGCTGTTTGTATTCCTTATCTTTTCTTAACAAAATTCAACTATTCATTCTATTCTTCCGGGAGCTAACTGAAAGATTCTGTTCATAGTGCCGTAGAAAAACTTGGAATATAAATATCTTAGTCAAGAGGAGCTCTCAATCCACTCAGAGAACAAGATTCATTGTTAAGTAAGGACACTAACAGAAGGCAGGCCAGATTAACTGTTAAAGTTTCAGTTATGCCTTAAAGATGCCATAGAAAACAACAACAACAACAAAAAATATGTTTCTCGGTGATCTAAGTTTGGGAAAATTATACCAGATTAAAAATTTACACTGTATATTAGTATTAACAAGATTTACAGGTATATTAGCATGTTTAAAGGATCTAAGAAGTTCAGAAAACTCAGAAATGAATTTGCTTTATTTTGTTCAATCCAATATTTCCCAAGTTTATTTGATCACAAAACATTTCTCTTTCCAGTAATGACTATAGTATACCTTGGGAAATATTTATATATGAAAAAGATAAAATAAGGTCAAAAGATGGTTGGATATTGTAAAGGGGCTTAAATTATAAGAATAGATCATATAAATAAGTTATTAAAGATATGTCATTTTATAGGTAAAGTATGAACAGTTTTAAGCAGGGGAGTAACATAAAATGTTCCACTTTAGAATGAGTACTTCCACAAATATGAGAAAGACATATTGGCTGGAGGATGATGTAGACGGTGTGTGGCAGGGTGGAGATAGAGTGAAGAGTTGTGAAATAGAAGGTACAGAGCTAAATTAAGAGAAGAGGTCCAGGACGACTTCAGAGAGGAAAACTCCTTCACTGAGAAATGTGTCTTGGACAGGGAGCTTGCTCTTCCCTCATAAATATGCTAGAGACAAACAGAAGCTTCCTGTTTATGGAATAGTCCAGTCTAGTTGTCTAGGAAGGCCAATAGCTGATAATAGCTGCTGGGGTCAGGTGGGAGGGAGGACTCTGCAGAAAAGAGAGGCAGCATGAGAGGCTGGAGTGGTGGACCTGCGCTGCGCAAAGAATTCAGATCAAGATGCCTTATCTTCTATTCATTTGTAGGGAAGATCTGCCCTGTTGCTTCCTTTGCTCAGTCTTCTAGAGATTCTGAAAGGGTTTAAAGATTGGCAACAGGGCGCTTGAGAGGAAAACATGAAATGTGTACATGATATGGGGGTTTCTGAAAAGACCTCATGTTTAAGCAGTGACTCTAAGAGGTAACAGATCAACTGCACCATTTATTAGCTGTGAGATATTGGGTCCTGCACAAACTTCTCTGCTCTGGTTTCACCTTTGTAAGATGAGTTTACCACCATTTACGTGTATGAAACTAAAATGAAATTATTTCTGAATGAGGTTATAGTTTGGAGATTATAAAGAACTATTAAAATGCCAGTTATTTGTATTTTGAGTTAATTTTATCTCATTTAAAAGTCTGTTTTAAAGATTATACTTAATAATATTAAATAATAATAGAAATGTTTTCTCACTGAAAGTGGTTCCCTTATTTACAAATAAAATAGTTTCAAGTATGGAAAAATAAAAATTCAAGACTGTTCTACATGTTTTATAAACAAATAATGAATCTTTTAATATATAATGTTCTCATTATCATGAGTAATCACAGTGAAACTAATGATCAGAACTCCGTAGGATCACTTACATACTCCCCTCAACTTGCCAAATACACACAAAGACTCACTGAGAGCAAAGGGAGAACCTGATAAATTCAGTTGGTAACATGATCTGTGGGCAGTAAAGATAGTCAAGTATGAGAAAGAGATACTGGGGCTTAGGCTTCTCTTCTAGAGCTCATTCACAATTTTTACCAGACCCAGAAGAATAAACCAGTTTGAGTAAAATAAAACAAAACAAGCTATTTTTCTCCTGGCATTAAAAAAGAGGTGGTTCCTTGGCCACATCCCCAGGGAACCCAGACACCTGTTTAGGAAGTGACAGAATTTTAAAGTTACTCCCTGTTTACCTAACACTTTCAACTGAAGATCTCAAAAACACTTTGCAAACATTAATTAAGCCTCTCAAGTCAGGATAGAATTAGGCCTATTTCATATAAGATAAATAAAGTAGGTAAGAGGTTGTTTAAGAATCAGAAAAGAAAATAGATTCTAGCATCTTTGGCTCTCTCAATGTTGCCCTTAGGCCACACTTGATGAAATGACCCAAACAGTAGTAGCATCCCTAATCATACTGACAAGTCTATGCTTTTTAAAAATGAAGCTGGGAAGAAAGAATATTGACCTTGGTTGGGGTTAAGACCAGTGTTCCCACTAGCTATAGGACCCTGAACAAAAGTCACTCTAAACTTCAGTTTCCTCATCTGTTAAAACTAGATCAAATCTATCTTACAATGTCGCAGGATCAAATTAAATTATATATGCCTGGCACATGGATACTCAGATGCTACCTTGCTTTCTTTCTTGAGACTTCACCTTCTTTAAACCCACAGATACCGCATTTTAAAAAATTATATACCAAATTGTTATAATTCTTCTAGCTAATTAAAAAAATAAAATGGATGATAACTGATCCAATACTTGGTTAAAATAAGAAATGGCCTAATTCTTTAAAAACTTCCAAATCAGAAATCATTTAGAGATGTAATCAAGAGTGTAAATTAATTCCTTTCCATTTTTATCAATATGAGCAAAGGCAGAGATGGACTTCAGAGAAATATAAAACAAAAAGGGAGTTTTCCCAGAAAGATAATCAGTGGTGCCATATTTTTTCAGTTAAAATTCAAGGAAACTCACATCTCAAAAAAGGAGTTGATATACTATTCCAAAATTAACTATGTAGTGTTCACTTAAATTCCTTTGGTTCAGAAAATAGATCAATAGTGTCTGTGAAATGTGAAAACCATGTAAATTAACCTCTTAGAGGCAGCAAGATCACCAGACTACCAAATATAAGCAAAAACTTTCAAGAGTCTATACATGGTTCTTTCTGATACTTATTAACCGAAAGTGAAAGTGATCTACCATAGATAAACACCGGTACCTGTGACAACACTTCAAAGTAATTTAGAAACCCCATTCTCAGTGAGGTTAAATAACACACCCATTTCTAAATAAGTGTGGCTGAACAGAAACATAGAAGTTAACTCCTCTTACTCCTCTAGACATTCTACATCGGCTTCTTTTGAGACAAACAGCAGCATCATGGAAATCTTTAAATAGCCTTGATATATAGACTACGATTAGAAGCCCTTCATAACTCCTTTGAAGCAAGCTTTTAACCAGCATTACATTTACACACTGCAAAGAGTCTCTATCTCTAGCATCTTTTTGTCTCCAAAACATGACACACAAAAATAAAACAATAAGGTTATAAAAAGCAGGTAATGAATGGCAGTCTGACTCCCAACCACTTAGATGAGCCCCTGTGCTGCATGCAATCATTCATGGGATGTACTGTAGTACACAGTAGCACACAGATTTTAGAAAGTGGAGGGAGGAGGGTCTCCAATGAATGCTCCAGATAGTAAAATCTGGTGGTTATTATTATGTCTCTGTAGATACTGTATATTTCCTCACTGACCTTAAAAATTCAGCTTATATGATGCATTAAAAAGACCATCAAGAACTCAAGATCAGAGGGGCTGGGAGGCACATTTTCTCCTACCAAAGCAACCTCTGGGCATCCTTCTCAGTGCCCCACTGCTTCCTGGACAAAGGGTCCGTTCACTCCTCACCCTACCCAAGGCAGCAGTGTAAGAACCACATGGGGCCTCCCGATAGCCTGGCACACAAGGCACACAATGCTCAGGGTGCCCCCGGCGCTCTGCCAGTGACCTGTCCTTTCCCCCTAGTGCCATACTGGTCACCTCCATCTCAACTTTCAGCAGAAGTGGTCAGGAAAAACACATCTTCTCCCGCCATGCTGCTAAGTCTGCCTCTAGCCAAATGGACACACCCCTTAGAAGCACTGCCCCTCGGAATGATATTCTCATTCTGTCTTTTGCCATATATCCCCTCATGAAGAGCTACCCCTTACCTCTGGGCAGAGGGGTATCTACCCGACAAAAAACTGCCTTGTTTCCTAACTTGATGGATAGCTCCCTCCTTCGCGGAATGCTCAGGCCCCACCTCAAGCTCTGTGGCAGACCGCAGCTGCCCCCTCCTTCTCCTTCCATGGTGGGACACACACCCGCGCACACGCACGCGCGCGCGCGGAGACGCTGCGCCCAGGGCCGTCTCTCCCCGCCCGCCACCCGCGGGGTCCAGTCCTCAGGCCCGGGTCCGGGACCCCCCGGCCGCAGCCTACCACCCCAGCGGCCACGCCCCCGCGCTCACCCGCAGTCCGGGGCCGGGCACCAGCGGCAGTCGGGGTCCGAGGCCAGGTAGCGGCGCAGCATGAACTCCTCGTACTTGTGCATGAGTGGCGGGTCGGCGAGCAGCAGACGGATGTCGTGCGGGTTGAGTCGCTCGCTGCACTCGGGGCAGCTGATGGGTACCCGGCTCTCGCTGATCTCCAGGCGCAGGTAGTGGCGGAGGCAGTCCCGGCACGAGCGGTGCGGACAGCTGAGCAGGCGCGGGGCCCGCTCGGGAGGCAGCCGCACCAGGCACAGCGGGCACT
>NW_006443568.1:4884858-4923255 GCF_000325575.1 Pteropus alecto | reverse complement strand
TCCCGCCTCAGCGCCCCCTCAGCCGGCGCCGCCGCCGCCGCCCTCCCGGAGCTAGAAACCGACCGGTATCAACGAAGCGGTTATAAAACCTCCGCCCCTCGCGCCGCTGCCCACTGCGCAGGCGCTCTGCTGAGCCACCTCACAACCCGCACCGCCCGGTCGGGGGCTGGGCGCTGGGCGGGGCCGGGCGAGGAGGGGCCGGGCGAGGAGGGGCCGAGCGTGCTGAGGCGGAGCCTCGCCTCACCCAGTCGGTTGGTTCCCCGACAGCCATCTTGAGGAGTCGTTAACCCAACGGTTTTGCTTGGCCTCTTCCCCCAATTCTGTCATCCCCCAACCCCATCATCTCCAAGGTGGAGTTTTCGGTTTGCCTTTTCTGATGGATAGGCAGACTGCCACTTCCAGCAAGTGATGCTTCAGTTACTTCATCTGTAAAAAGCAGACAAGGGTAGATTATTTGGTGATTCCCAACTGGTCCACCTTCCAACATTTTTTTCATCGTTGCTTATTGAGCAAACACTATTAATTAAAGAATATAGTCACCAATGTCACCATAAAATAATTGATTTAAAAAATAAACCTGAAGCTCAAAAAATATGTATATAGTCATTCACTACAAAGTGGAGGCATTACTAGATAAAACAGACAGGGTCCCTCTATCTGCAAGGGACTTACAGAATAAAGTACAGATTTCTTAACCTAGCATTCAATGCTCTCTGTGACCTAATAAACTGTATTCCTAGGCCCACTTCCCACTCTAACCTCCTGGTAGCTTAGTTACTTACAATTTGTGGATGAGGCCTAGCATTTTTTATTTTTTTAATTTATTTTTTATTTTTTGGCCTGGAAGTATCTTTCTTTTGCTTGTTCCCCACTCCTCTGACTGGGGGAGGGTCTGGACACAGCCTTCCAAGTGGGAGGCAAGCAAGTGACTTCAATAGCAATGAGAATGTATCCGGATTAAATTTAGTTGCAAATAACAAAAGGAAAAAATGGCATATGATAGAAATTTCTTTATTCATGAAAAATAAGTTGAAAGGTAGGCAGTTTGGGGCTGTTCCACCATCCTCAGCCCTTGGTTTCTAATCTTAAGTTTACCTCATTATGATCCACATTCCATACAGTGGGGAGGAAAAAGAAAAGAAAGGTCCACCTTTTCCCTTTTAGGAAGGCTGCCTGGGAAGTCCTGCACATTTTTACATACATCTCATTGGCCAAACATAGTCACATTGCCATACTGGGAAATACAGTCTTTTAACTGGGCATGATGTGCCCCTAAAAATAGGGGGTATGTTATTAATAAAGAACGGTAGTATACCTGAAACAAATTAAAAAAAAAAATGTTAAATGAAAGAAAAAAAAAAGAATGGTAGAATGAATACTGGAAGATAACCAGCTGTCTTTTTCATGGGTGGTATTTAAAACCATGAGAAAGGTCCCTAGGAATAAACCCTGAGAAACTTCGAACTTTTGAGGTGAAACAGTAGAAGAGCCAGCGAAAGAAACTGAGAAGCAGGGGGCTGTGAAATAGGAGAAAAACCAAGCAGGCACATTGTCATAGACACCAAGATAAAATGTTTCCAGGGTGTGTGGTCGATTGGGACAACTGCTGCCAAGAAATCAAGAAAGATAAAGAAGTGACCACTGGATTTGGCAATATCAAAGAGGCCTATAAGGAAGAGGAATGTTTCCCCTTAAGGAAGGAGGTCTGATGTTGGATGGTTAAAACAATTAATTTCTACATACTGGTCAGAATAGGCTAGGCTCTGCTGTGGTAACAAACAACCCAAATATCTCAATGGCTTAATACAACAATGGTATAATTTTCCCACTCATGCAAAATCTGCTATGGATCAAAGCACTTCCCAGGGGTAGCTCTGCTTCACCCCACTGGGTAACTCAGAGATCCAGACCACTTCCATGCTGAGTTCCACCACTCATTGTGAGGCTTTCAGGATCGTCTCAGTAGGGAAAAGAGAGCTGGAGGGTTGTGCACTGGCAGTTAAATACTTAAGTGTGGAAGTGACACATGTTACTTCTACTCACAGACTATTGACCAGAACTTGTCTTGTAGGCCCAAGTTCCCTATAGCTATTTGTGACTCCGTTCTCAGTGCCCAATGTCCTGATCAATTGAAGAGCTCTCTTTGAGGAGGTGTGTGCCTGTTGTGGGAATGAAGGGCAGGGGAGATGGCTGCCCTGTTACTCAGGTCAGATTGTGCCAAAAAGAGATGGGGACTCTGATTCTAGGCAGACTCAGATGGCTTTTAGATGCTTCTCCCTCTTCAGGTGACAGAAATAGCTGTCAGGGTTCTAGCTTGCTGAATCCATATTTTTCTTCTCCCAAACAAACTCTTACTCAGCTCAAAGCTGCCACCATCACTGCTTTAGCAGAAAACTGACCTCCCATAAATGCCCCTGGACTTTGCAATGGCCCCATTTCTACTGGGGCTTTCTCCTCTCCTGAATCCATTACCCTTGAATCAAGGGACTAAAGCAGTTCCTCCTAATTTTTCTTTTGTGTCTCCACTTGACAGAAACTGAGTAGTGACTCAGAGAG
The DNA here is from genome assembly GCF_000325575.1 of Pteropus alecto. NCBI lineage: Eukaryota > Metazoa > Chordata > Mammalia > Chiroptera > Pteropodidae > Pteropus > Pteropus alecto. Next base: position 4,920,699 of record NW_006443568.1, on the reverse strand, counting down.
ATGGCATGAGCGAGAGAAGAATTCTTACCCATTTATTCACTCATTGAGTAAACATTTATTATAATTCGTACTAGACCCTTTGCCAGGCACTAGGGGCATGGAGATGAAAAATATAGCTTAAGGGAGATTATAGACAAGAAAGCAGGTCATTGGGATACTAGGTGATGAAGACATGTACAAAAAGCTGTGAGGTGGGCAGAGGAGGGCATGGCAAGCCTTGCCCAGAGTGGTTAGGAACAGCTTTCCGGAGGGAGAGCCCTTTGAGTTGAGTCTCAAAGGATGAGTAGGAGTAGACAGGTTGTAAGACAGTACAAACTGAGGGAATCTGGAGGAAAGGCATAGGGGTACAAACACAGGATTAGTCTGACGAAATGTAAACAGTAGAGTGTGACAGGAGTAGAGAATGTTTGAAAGGATGCACAAGGGAAGAGAGAATAGAAAGGTTCTATATTATGACTCTACCAGATGCAAGGAAAAGTAGCCCAACATGGACTTGTGAAAGAGACAAAAGTTTTGTCACCCAAAGATATATCTTTTGGGATATTGATTTTAAGCCCGTTATTAAGAAACAAAAGACTCAAAAAGATATTTCTACCCTCCTTGTTACCTGCTTAAGGGAATTCAGACAGAAAAAAACTGCTTAATGTATCACCTTAGCATTGTAATAGAAACTAAATGCGGCAGACAGGGAGAAATCTAGCAAAGCCTATTTCCCTCTGTGTCCCATTGTTTCTGGGTGGCAGCCAAGAATTTGTTGATCACACGTTTTGCTCTTTCTCATCTACCTGCAAATTGCCTGCTTTATCTTTGAAATCCTTGACCCCTGCCTCCTACTGCTGTCCTTGAAAGTGACCTCTACCTAGTGTGACCCCTACTTTTTTCCTCTAGATCAGGAGTGGTGAATGGCACTCAGCCTAGTCAGTCTAATCTGGGTTACCTCCTGTCTCCTGGGTTTCCTGGCCCTTCCTCCTTTCCACCTGCTTCACCGAATGCCTCCTCATCCACCTGGAAGTCCTCCTGCTTCTGACCTGTCCTCTGTCCAATGATCCCCACATCCATGTCCCATTTACCTCTAAAATCCTTATGGAACCTCCCAAGTGCTCAGAGAACCTCTCCCTGATTCAGGCTTCATTATCTCTCTTGCCTGGACTTTGGCCCCAGCTCCTCAATTGGTCTCTTTTGTGAAGGCCATCAGCTCATATCAACCCCTACTCAAAACCTTTCTACAGTTCCCACTGCCAGGCTTATCTCCTATGTATCTTGGAACTGAGCCATTTGGGCTTCTTGATGTTATCTAAACATAGATTTATCAAGCCCAATTCTTTGCAAATGGTGGTCTACTTGGTGTAATCCCATGCATACTTCCTGGCTCATTTCCATGGTCAATACCTCCTTTTCTACAGTCAGACACTCCTTTGTGTTCCCAGGGCGCCATGTAGGTAACTTTAGTGTGACACTTATTACAAGGATGACCACAAAATTTACTGTCCAAATCCAGGGCACTTTTGAGAATGAAAGGGAATGCTATTATTAACTGTTCTGGTTAAAAAGGTGTCAATCAATCTGTTCCAGGCAAATTGGAAGGTATGGTCACCCGCATACATCCAACACTGTCATAAAACCTGGCACTCGGTACTTTTATTTATCTCATTCATATCTTTCAGCAATTTGAGATAGTATTGTTATCTCCATTTTTAAGAGGAGGAGATGGAGCCTCAGAAAGAGAGACTTGTAGTCACCCAGCCAGAAGATGGCAAAGCTGGCCTGGGAAGCCAAATCATCAGATTCCAAATACTCTTCCGACTCTAGAGGTTGTTATGTACCACCACACCTGACCGGTGCAATACCAAAGAATCTTATTATCTAGATTAGCCATGTGCGGTCCTTCCAGATGAAGGGGGAAGGTAGAAATAGAGTCTTGGTCATCTTGTACACTGGCCCCTCACAGGGCCCAGGCGAGAGAAGGCTCAGGGCATGTTTGTTGGAGAGACTTCTTGAGGACAGAACTGTGTGTTTCATTCCTCACCTAATCACTAGCACAGGACTTGCTATACATCTATTCATTACGCATTAACATTTATTAAGCACCTACTGTGTGCCTGGTGGTGTGTTGGTGATATAGCAATGAGCAAAATAGACATGGTCCCTGTTCTCATGGAACTTACAGTCTAGAGGGGAAAAACCATACGAAAAACCATCACAAATAAACACAGTGACAAATTAGGATAGACACCAAGGAAAAAGATCGGGTACTGAGGTTTAAGAAATATTTTGGAGGTAAATTTAATAGATTTCGGTCATAGAATTGATAGAGGACAGTGAGATGGAGATGGTTCTTGGGTTTCTGCTTAAAGCAGAGATGGAGATACAAAGAAGGATCAATCTGGAGAGTAATATGGTCGGTTTGGACGCGCGGGGCTTGAGCTACCTGTGGGATTTCTGCTTTAGTCTTTTCCACTTCCAGCCAGATTATTTGATTTGCCCCAAACTGCAAAAGTGTGGCATGTAACAGAAACCTGCTTCGGCCAGCCCAAATAAAGCTGGTCTCCCGGGAGCACAGTAGAAAGAGGGACAGATTGGGTTAGACAAGAGAGGAGCAGGGAAAGGATGTGTTCATGGAGACAATCAGATCTCCCAAGCTGCAGTAGGACCATGGCGGGCAGCGGTACATGTTGCAGAGAGCGATCCCCGCCTCGCCTCCTCCCTTCTCCCCTTCCCCCCACGCGCGCTAGGCCAGCGCACTCCAACCCTGCGTACCAACGAGGGGAGGGGCTGCTCTGTGCCTGGAAACCAGAGCAGCCCAGGCTGAGTCTGCCGCGAGACTCTCCAATCGGGTTGCGCCCGGTAGCGGCACCACATGACCAGCTTCCCCTCTTCTCTCGGGCCTTCCAGGGAAGACCGGCATCCCCAACAACGCCCCCGCCTTCCCGCCCCTACCCCTCGCATGCCGCAGCGGCACAGGAGGGCGCTCCGCTAGTGGCCGGGATTCCGCCGCAGTCCGCCGCAGCGCGGGGCTGGGTTGGGGGGAGGGGAGGGGAAGGGAGAGGAGGGGAGCGAATTGCAGCCGCATCGTCCGCAGTGTTTTGCATCAAGGGCAAGCAAACCCGCTCCCTGGCAAGGCTGGCTCTGAATTCCAAACTTGCCGTCGTTCTCCCAGCTGTTTCCACCGCCGCTGCCACGCGTCTGGTCGCAGCATCCCTGGCCCTCTTGGACCACTGTCCGTAGCCTCTCGCTGGGCTTCCTGCAGGGCTAGCGGGAGATGGGAGGATTTCAATCTATCCCGCCCACAAGCTTCCCACCTACTTTTCTCTTATGCTATGTCACCCTGCTTTAAACCTCACACTGGCTCCCCAGCCCCATAAGAGAGTTCCATAAGAGAGCATTAAGGTGCTCCTAACCAAGCCCCAGCTTAACCCTTTCCAGATCCACCCCCTACTTGCACCAGAGACCTAGTTTCTCTGAACACCTTGCCCTTCCAGGAACAGCCATCACTTGCATACTCAGTGACTACTCTTGTTGTGTCTTCTGCCTAGGGTGCCCTTTGTGAAGTCAACAAATTCATAAACTCAACTTTATCATAATAATGCAATGGAGAGTGAAAACTGGCACTGAAATGCCTCTTAGCAAAGGTCACGGAGTTGAAAGCCTACAGGTGTCAAGCAGGAGAAATAAATAAGGTCAGTGGGCAGAGGCATAAGAAAAACCTGTCTAAAGGACAGGGACCCTGTTCTCCATTTAGGCTAACATGCTCCTGTGGGGTGGGGGGCGGGACGTGGGTCCTACCATGCCAGATATTTGAGTTCACGAGAAAAGGCACAAATCCGGATTTTTACGTGTAACCTCTCAATTTTTAAATGTTGATTTGATTTTTAAAACATCCCTGTAGGCCAGATGCGGCTCATAGATCCTCAGTGCATGACCTTTTTTTAGGGAGAAGATAGCTTTCCTTGAGAAAATACTCTGAAAAACTGTTTAAGGTGAAGGTGCATCTTGAAGCAGCTCTGAGAAGGCAGCTGTTGTGGAAGCAGCAAAGAAGAGGACTTGGTTTAGATCTCTTAAGGTACCGAGGACTGGAGGATCTTCCAGAAACTGGAGGACTGGGCTTGGGAAAAGGGCAGGAACAGAGGATGGGAGCGGGTGGAGAGAGTGGGGAGATGGGGGGCGGGGCAGTAGGAAGTCAGCCAGGGTAGCCCACCTACCAGCATCAACTACCATGAATGATAGCAAACATTTCCTCCCATCCTTGTGGGGGCTTCATGAAGGCCTGAGAGGGGCCTGTGGTGCTTTGCTTTGTGGGGGCTGGTAGGGATGGGGGTGGTTTGTGAGGGGGATATAGAAGAGGCAGCCAACACCCTTACACCCCCAATTCCCAACAAAGTGTGATAATGCCTAGAGGGAGAGCTCCTTAGGAAGAGAGAGTGGAGACAATAGCCAAAAACAGGCAGAGACAGGAGCTGGCCCAAGACTGAGGGGCTGGGGACAGTGTAGAGGGAAACAGAAGAGCCAGCTGAGGTTGTATTGGGAACCAGAGTACTTTTACCCTGAGGTTTTTTGTAGCCTTAATGTGATCTCCTCCTCTGTCTCTCATCCCTGGAAATCTTCAGAAAAATCTATGCTCACTGAGGCTGAAAATGACTGAAGGGGCCAAGTTTTCCATTTGTGTTGGTATAGTGCTGACCAAAAACAGTACAGGCTGAAGCAGGAGCTGGACCAGGAGAAATAAAACCTCCCAGGAATTTGCAGTAATCTTGGAGAGGGTTTTGGCATGGGTGATTGGGCTCATCCCATGATCTCAAGGGGTCAATGGGCCAGTAGGCTGGCATCTAGGTTATGGTAATAAAGAACCACCTATAATTGCTTACTTGTGCCAGACACTGTGCTACATATATCTCTGTTATCCCTACAGTTGATTGTATGAGAGAGGTGCTATTGTAATCCCCATTTACAGATGAAGAAATTTTTTTCTTCATCTGTAATGCCCAGAGAGGCGAAGTGACTTGCCCAAAGCCACAGAGATAGAAAACAGTGGACTGGACCTGCTCTCCAGCCAATTGCCTTCAGCTGAAGAAATTGTCATCTTGTCTGGAGTTTCCATGGATAGCACTTAGATATTGTTTGACTTGTATGTCTGTCCTTCCCACTCATCTGTAAGGGGACGGGAGCCATGTCACTGACAAGGAGAAAATTCTGAGACATCTTACATTTAATTACAGCATGGCAGAGGGTGAAAGGAAGAGACGAAAAGGGGTTAATGGGTTAACAACTGCAGTGCAAAACAACAAAAGACTGCTCGCCCTCCTTAGTGTATGTTAGAATTAAATTAACTTCCAGGTGGCTATTTCTGAGATTATCTAAAAAGAGAGACAAGCCAGGGGCTGTTAACTCAGTAGCTTCCGCTTCTTGTTTACCTCAGAGCATTACATCTATCCCAGAACCAGCCCCGCTTTTCACCTTCTCCCATCCCCTGTGTCTATAGCTAATGTAAGTTCTTTCAGACTGGCTTACATCCTTCTCGCCCCCACCCCCAACTTGATATATAAAAACGCTTGTTCCTCTGGAACTACAGACATGTTTTCTTTCCTACCTAGCCATGCTGCTGGTGGTCTGGACTTCGTGCTCCAAGACTGATCTCTTTTGCTAGCAGTGGCCTAATAAATTCTTTCTTTTAAAAAGAATTTCAACCATGAAAGTTAAAATTATTGTTTAATACTGTTAATTTTAAGAGTCTGGCTCACAGTGGATGCCAAGCATATCTTAAATCAATTCCTTTAAGGAAGGCCAAAGTGCTTTCGAGTCTCAGATCTTCGTGCTCTTGGGCAAGTCCGTGCCCTTGGGCCAGTCATTCACCCTCTCTGGGCCTCAGTCCCCTTATCTGTGAAATGGTGATTATAAGGTAGACTATACAGGATTATTGTGAGATTTAAATGGGACCAGGCCATGGAATTTCTATAAATTGCCATAAACAAGCAGCTGTTGTTACTGCTATAAAGACGATGATGATGGTGACGGTGATAGTGATGGTGAAGGTGATGGTGATGATGATGGGGACTGAGGAGAAAGCAGGGAAGAAAACCAGGATCTGAAAAGTCCAGGACTGTATCAGTTTAGACAGGGAATTCGCAGGAGGCAGAGCCAGTTTGTAGAGTTTTTAAGACTACTGTCTTTATTCATTGGTCATTGTTGGAATGCCTACTATGTGCCAGTTCTTGACCTCATTTCATTCAAAACTCTGTAGAACAGATACCAAATTATCTTTATTTTACAAGTGAGGAAAATGAGGTTAGAGAGATGATGACTTGACTTCCCCAAGGCAAACACAGCTAGAAAGTGGTAGAGGGCAAAATTTGAACTTAGATCTCTGTGGTTCTAAAATCCTTGTGAAAGGGACCAAAGTTTGCCACCCTCAAATATGCCTTTTAGGATATTGATTTTAAGCTGGATATTAAGAAACAAAGACTCAGAAAGAAACTTTGACCCTCCCCCTTACCTACTTAAAGGAATTCAGATAGAAAAATCTGCTTAAAGGAAGGAAGCATCACCTTAGCATCATAATATAAACTAAATGTTGCAGACAGGGAGAAATCTAGCAAAGCCTATTTCCCTCTGTGTCCCATTGTTTCTGGGTGGCCCAGCAATAATTTATTTATCATATGTTTGCTCTTTCTATCTACCTGTAAATTGCCCACTCTCCCTTTGAAATCCCAGACCCCTGCCTCCCTCTCCTTAGTCCAAAATGGCATATAAACCTCAACTGCCTAGTGCCTCCTGGGGTCTCATTCTTTTTTTTTTTTTTTTTTTAATTTTTTTCTGGCAAGGCAACTCTTGGTTGACCTCACAGATTGCAAGGACCTTGTCACCTTACAGTCCCTACAGCCTACAGCACCTGGTCTTCCTAGGTGGTCTCCCATCCAAGTACTAACCAGGCCTGACCCTGCTTAGCTTACAAGATCAGATGTGGGGTCTCATTCTTATAGAACCCTTGCATGTACATCTGTAATAAATTTTGGACATTTTCTCCTGTTAAAGTGTCTCATGATAATAATTTGATTATTAGTCCAGCTATGAGAACTTAGAAGGTGGAGGAAAGCTTTTTTTTTTGACCCCCACACTTGTTCTTTCTGCTTTCTATTTCACAACTTCTTCAGTCTTCCCTTTATTTATCAGAACATTTATCAAACATCAAGTAAGTGTTAGGCCTTCTGCAGGGACAGGGGCTACAAGGCACAGACTGTCTCAAAGATGTTTCCAGGTCAAGTTGGGGAGTCAGACAACTCAATGGACATTTACAATTCAGCATGATAAGCTCTCTGCTGGCAGAAGTACGGGTAATAGAAGAGTGGGCCTTAGACTTCCCTTTACCCTTGGTCCAGTTTCCTTCAAGCCTCCTACCCTAAAATGAAGAGTCACGCCTCACCCCTCCTCCTGTGGTGGAGGGGATGTTGAAGTTTGGACCAAATAATAACCAACAATCCCTCCCAACCAGCCTCTCCTCTCTGTCTCTGCCACACTTGCAGCATACATGATGACCAGAGGTGGGTGATGGGTTAAGGCTGGTTGAACTGGTTCCTCCATCCTTTGGTGTGCCCTGCTTGGGTGGTCCTTGGCATTCTTTGCCTCTGCCCCAAAGCCAAAATAAAAGGAAACATTTAAACTTACATTTAGCATCCTGTTACACATGCATTAAAGAGAAATCAGGAAGGAAAGTCCCCCATTGTCAATAGTGATTATCTCTGGGTGGTAAAGTTATATTTAATCTCTATTTTATTTTTTCACTTTTTTGCTTGATTTTTTTCTACCGTGAACATATTACTTTTGTAATCAGTAAACATATACATAAAATTATTCTCTATTTTAACAATTATTTTTGGCCTCACAGATGTGAGAGAAAGTCTATTAGGAGTAATCTCAGAAGAGGCTTTGTCCTGAGCACAGCCAGGATTGGACAAGACAAAACAGGGTAGAGGTGAGGAAGTGAGAGGTCATCGAGGATTAAAAACAAGAGCCACCATTCCTGAGAGCTTGCTATGAGCCTAGGTTCTTCCTAGCCTTGATGTGCATATCTCAGTTAACCCTCAAAACCAGTTTAGGAGATAAGCTATTATTTCACAACTGAGGAAACCAAGGATCCATTTTATAGGAAAAGAAACCAAGACTCCGAGAGGTTCCATTCCTTGCCCAGGGACAACCAGCTAGAAAGTAATAGGGGTAGGATTTGAATCCAGATCAGTGTATTTTTAACTTCTGGACTTAGAGGCTATTCTAAGCCCTCCCAGTTAAATTTGCTTACGTATTTGCAGCTCTTCACGCACAGGCTCTCATAGATATTAGTACTATGCTGAGAAGCAGATGAGGTGAAGATCAGTGTTCTATTTTCCAAATGAGAAAATTAAGGCCAGAGAGGGGACATGTTCAGCGTAGTTTGCTGAGAAATGGTGGCACTCCTTCTAGAATCCAGGCCTCTTTTCTCTCTTCAAGCAACCCTCCTCCTTCTGTTACCTTCTGCCAACTGCCCAGGCTTCCTTCTCGAAACAAATGACTCAAGGTAAATTGCTGGCTGGACTTCCCCTTTCTCAAATCACAGGAAGTCTGTGTTGTTTGCAATTGTGGGAGAACAATTTCAGGTCAGTTACACAGTGGCTGGGGCCACAAAAAGGATTGAGTCCCACATTGGGCAGGGCTCCCTGCAACCCAGGCTGTCCAGAGACACCTGTATTTTTTCTTCCTGAGAGTCATGTCAGTGTGTCTGCCCAAGTCAGGCTTGAAATTGCTCTCCAAAGAGCTGACTAAACTATTAGAGAATTTAAAAAAATGAGCCTAGAAGGAAAGAGGTACCCCTGGGTTCCAATCCTGGTCAATACCTTAAGCAAGTTACTCTGCCTGAGGAGAAGTTCCTTCATGGGCAAGTAATAATAATAATAATAACAACAACAACAACAACAACTCACATTTATGGTACATTAACCTTTGGACCATCACGTACAACACTATGTTAAGTGGCCGACACACATGAACTCATTGGAGCCTCATAATGGTCCTAGGAATAAAATTCCATAGCTTTGGAGCCAAATAAAATTGGATCCAAATCACGGCCATGCTGCTTCCCAGGTATGTGACGTTGGGGAAATTATTTACATTCATTCAACAAATATTTTTGGGCACCTACTATGTGCCACTCACTCTTCAGTGAACAGAACAAAGATTCCTGCTCTTGTGGTGCTTACATTCTGTAAAGGGAAGCAGACAAATTGTAAACACAATAAGAAAATTATGTTAGAAGGTGATAAGGGCTAAGCAGGGTACAGAGGATAAGAAGTGCCAATGGGGGTAAGGGATGAGGGAGAATGCAATGTTCAAGAGTGGAGTCAGGGAAAGCCTCCCTGAGAAGGTGATATTTATGCAAAGCCTTAAGGAGATGAAGGAGTTAGCCATCTAGGTAACTGGGGGAAACCTTTTCTAAGCAGAAGGAACAGCCAGTGCAAAAGCCCTAGTGTACTTGGTGGTTTCAAAGAACATCCTGGAGGTCAGTATGGCTGGTACAGAATGAGCCAGAGAGAGAGTCCTTCCTAACCCCAACGCTGCCCCAATCATTGTTTCTCAGACCAAGCTTGTGCTTCCTTCATCAGTCTTATCATAATTTGTGATTCTTTTATTTATTTGGGTGTTTATTTCTAATTTGTTTCCTCCACCATCCCTAAGCTCTTTATAGGCAAAAGTCATGTCAGTCTTGTTCAGTGCTGACCATAGAGAACATAGAAAGTGTTTAATACTAACTGACTGAATAAATGAAATCTGTTCATTCATCCATCTAGTCATATTTATGATAGAACCTCTCCATCACGTACAACACTATTCCTCAGGTACATCGTTCTGAGTTCCAGTTCAGGATATTAAGAACAGAGGTAGCAGTTAAAAGAATAGGCTCTGAAGCCAGACTGCATGGCCAGTCCTGATTCTACTACTTACTAGCTTTGTGATCTCAGGCAAGTTAGGGGAAAAAAGAAAAAAGAAAAAAAAAAAAACAACCTCTTAGTGCCTCAGTTTCTAAATCTGTAAACTGGCATCATAATAGTGTCCTTCTCCAAGGGCTGTAAGCACTCGGGCGGTGCCAGGCATGTAGTGCTTATAATTGTGTTGGCGATTAGTGTTTTCTCTCTGCAGCCCAGCCTTGGGAGCCAGGATTCTGCTTCTTTCCTCCTGGACCAAATCCTAAAAGGGAAGTGAGAAGGGCAAGGGGTGCGATTCCCGGTGCGTGCTGCCATATCTGTACCCTGTCTTGGCAGCTGGGGCAAGTAAGGTGGGGAGGCTCTAGGGTCTCTACTGGAGTATCATTCTAGGGATAATGTTCCTTGTTGTGTAGCCTGATTCTCTGGGCCTTTTCTGCTAGACAACCTAGAATGGATTCTTATTTATAATTGAGAAAGTTAACTGATACAGACATCGATACAGGTATACCTCAGAGATATCATAGGTTCAGTTCCAGACCACCGTAATAAAGGTAGTCATAATCCTTTTGCTGGTGGAGGGTCTTGCCTTCAATTTGCTAAAAATTCAATATCTGTGAAGCACAATAAGTGAAGTATGCCTGTACTGAGTACCTATTTCTGTGCCTGGTACTTTACATTTATTTCTTTATTTACTCCTTAAACAGACCTTAGAGGTAGATATAAATAACCATGTTTTATAGATGATGGAACCAACTCAGAGAGGGGGAGAGACTTGACTAAGGTCACATAGCCAGTGAGTGGCAGAGCCAGGGTTCAGGCCAAGGTGTGACTCCAAACTGCTCTTTTAAGGTGCTCCCAATGGTTACTAAAAGGCCCTGGCAGGATTTTCTCCTCCAGCATTTGCTGCTGTCTATGATGATAGCCTACAGCTCATATCTGATTGGAGAGAAGAAATCATGTGAGTCCCTAATCTAGAAAGACAGATGGGTCTGGGCTACCTGGGAGGAACTCAGGGACCCAGATGGTAACTGATTGTGCCTTGCTTGGGTCAGTGCTTCAACAGTAGAAGCCTCACCGTCCCTTAAGCCAGAGACATTTTCTCTCTGAGGAGTGAGGCCAACTGTCACTGGGTGTGGCCTGATTCCCATGGAAATGTGGGCTAGAAAACATCTGTGGCTGCTGCGGTTGCCAGGCAACAACCAGCTACTCACTCATTTGACAGTCAGGGAGGCTGCCTGATGCTGTCAGAGATTCTTGGATCTGAGGCCTGGAGACCTCGATTCTGATTCTGATTTGCTGAGTGAACTTGGGCAAGCCCCTGCCCCTTTCTGGGACTCAGTTTTCCATCCCTTGTATATAAAGAGCAGTCAGACTAGACTCTCTAAGCTGCAAAATGAGTAGATACCAGATGATCAGAAACAGAGTGATGGTGGGGCAGGGCCAGAGTCCCAGGGGCCATTCATGGGTGAGGGAAGACCCCATTGTCCTCCTGTCCACCCTTCTCCAGCCTGTCCTGGCCCTGGTTACCAGCTGAGAGGAGGGACATTCCTTTTCTGACCCTGAGCTAATTCAGGCTACCCAGACTCCATTCCAGGCCAAGGCAGCCCAGTCTAGGAATTATCACAAGTTAGTGCCCATGGCCTACCCAGCAGACTTTTCCCTATGGGGAGTTTCCTCAGTTCCTGCCAAAATGAAGCGATGCATCTCTGGGTGTTTCTCTGAACACCTATCAAAAGACCTTCTGATGCTGTTTGCACTGATAGTAAATCCTGATGGTTGTGTGTTTCACAGCAATCAGCACAGTTAACATGTTCCATTTCAAAAACTAACAGTAGTTGCTTGGTACAGCTACAAATGCTTTATGTCTGTGATCTCTTTTAATCCTCATACACTCCAGAGGGATGGGAACAAAAGCCCCTGTTTTACAGATGAGGAAATGGAGCCTCAGAGAGGTGAAATGACTTGCCCAAGGTCTAAGTAAACGGTGGGGTCAGGACTCACACTCAGAGCTAGTGCTACAGCTTTGGGTTTCAAATCACTATAAGGTACCATTTCTCCAAATCCTAGGGCTGTGTCAGAGCTGGAAGGGCTCAACCTCCTCCCAACCCCCACTTTATAGATAGACAGATCAAGGCCCAGAGAGAAGTGACTAGCCCTGAGTAACACTGCAAGTCAGTGTTAGAGCAGGTTCTAGGACCACTACCCCCCAGACTTTACTACACCATTCCAGAAAACAAAAAGTGCCCCAATTATAAACAAGAAAGCATCTTAAGGAATCTCCAGTATTTCCTAGGAAGTAGAACAGGGTTCACAGACAAGGATATCCTAGAGCAGTTGTCCCTGATCTTTTTGACACTAGAGACCAGTGCTCCTATGAGAATCTAATGCCTGATGATCTGAGGCAGAGCTGAGACAGTGATGCTAGTGCTGGGGAGCAGCTGCAAATACAGACGAAGCTTCACTTGGTTGCCTGCCACTCACCTCCTGCTGTGCAGCTCAGTTCCTAACAGGCCACGGACCAGTATTGGTTCTCGGGGGTTGGGGACCCTTATCCTAGAGATCTCAGGGTTAAGACAGAGAGTCCCAGCTTTCCTCTGGGCAGCAAGGGGGCTGTGAGCATCACTCCTTTGGGCCTATAGAGGAGACGTCAACTCCAGACACTCACTGAAATGGTTTCTGTGCCCAGAATATTCTACCCCATAATTGCCTTGCTAGTTAATGCCTAGGTAGTTAATGCCTCAGGTGTCTGTTCAATGTCACTTCCTCTGGGAAGGCCTCTGTGAGCTCCTACATTCCTGCAACCATAGAGTCACATGGGTCTAGCCCTTTTGCATAACAGCACTGACTGCACTTTGCCCTGTGGACTCACAACACAGGCACATTTAACTAACACCAACTTTAGAACGTATCCTCTAACCACTGACCTCCAAAGATGTGACTTCAGGATTTGGTATTACCTTCACAAAAACAAGCTAACCTTTTAATATGTGCTAAGATGTTTCACATAAAAGCAGACTGGAATCACCCCTGCAGCCTCTAGGAGCACTCCCAAATTCTCTGCCCGATCTTAGTTAATCCTTAGAGATGGGGTCCTTTCCTTAAAGGCAGGGTGGTGGCTTCAAAGTCTAGATATCTTAAGACAGCCTTTCTTTTAGTTACTTCCTTCAGCCTAGTTCTCAGACCTAAGTACACAAAATAATTATGATTATCAGTAATTTAAGGACTTTTCAAAAGTAATTTTGAATGATATGCCCTTTCTGCCTAAGTGCTATCTTTAGAACCGAACCCCCTTCAGGGACACCCTCACTATAATTATAAATGTGAAAGAGTATTGAATTTCTATTTCTCCCACCTCAGAAGGATCTATTTGGTTCATCTCCGTGTACCCACACCCAGCACTACGCTGGGCATAGAGCAGGTACTCAGTAAATACTGATTAAGGGAATGAATCACATTTGCTTACTTGTGGAAATAAGACCAGAAGTGGTCTATGTGGGTCTCGGTGGCTACAGGTGCTCTCACCCTTGAAGGCAGGAAGCCACTTATGCATCTGTATGCACCTGCTCCCCGGAATGCACAAGGCCAGAAGCAGTGTGAGTGTGAATGTGGATGTGATATATATTTGTTCACATGCAAATGTGACAACCAGATGCAATTTTCTAGTTTTGGCAGTTACATTCCTATAGCTTCTGTAACAAATTACCATAAATTTAGTGGCTTAAAACAAGACAACTTCATTATCTCACAGTTGGAAGTCAGAAGTTTCAAATGGGTCTTAAGGGGCTAAAATCAAGGTGTTGACAGGGATTGTATTTCTTTTTGGGAGGCTCTAGGGAAGAATCCTTTTTCCTTGTCTTTTTAGCTTCTAGAGCTGCATTGCTTGGCTTGTGGCCCTTCTTGTATCTTCAAAGCCAGCGGCATAGCATCTTCAAATTTTTCTCTCTTATAAGGACCCTTGTGATTACATCAGGCCCACTCTGAGAATCCAGGATGATCTCCCCATTTTAAGATATTTAATCACATCTGCGAAATCTCCTTTGCCATATAAGGTGGAATTTACAGGTTCTGGGGATTAGGACCTGATATATTTGGGCGGCCCTTATTCAGCCTACCTTGCTCTGTTGAGCAAGACGCTCAATACAGGTTTGGTGAATCGCATCATAAGAAAGAATCACTGCCCCAGCAGAGAGCCCACAATGTGAGATCTGGGAGCTACAGGAGCTGAGAAATCTTGGGCATAATAGAATCTAAAGTTCCTCCCAATATGGGGGGAGGGGCTGAATCATTACCCTCTCCCCTAATGCATTGCTGTTTCTCTGCCCCTGAAATAACTCCTGCCTAGCCTCTTCTAGGGATCAATTTTTTTGTTCTTATTTTATATCTTAAAGAAACAATTTACCAGTTTGTTACCAAACTAAAGAATCTTGATTTTTATGGATCGATTAATTGAAAAAACAAAACAAAACAAAACTGTTTTGGTTGATTTCATGAACTTTGGAGTCAGAAAGACCTGGATTCAAACCCATGTACTAACTATAAAGTGAGGAGCCCCAGAAAATTCGTTTTGTTTGTTTTTTGATCTGTAAAATGGGGATAATGACATAACCTCTATCTTAAGGTGGTTTTGACAAATAAATAAGATAATGTACACTGTGGTTCTCCAAATGTGGTTCCCAGACCAGCTGCATTAACATCACCCTAAAATTAGCCCAACCTCTGATATCCTGAATCAGAGACCCTTGGGGTGGAGCCCAGAGGTCCGCCTTGCAATAAACCTTCCAGAGGATTCTGGAGTAGCTCAAGTTGGAAGCCACTAATATATATATCAGGCTCTTTATGCCTAGCTCACTCTCTCTCTCTCTCTCTCTCTCTCTCTCGGGATATATATATATGTATGTATGTATACATATATACACACATATATATATAATACTTAAACTAATTAATATCATTATATATTATGCATAATATGCTAGGCATAAAGAACCTGGAACACAATAAGCACTCAACAAATGATTTTCATGATTGTTTACTACTGATACTTCTAGCTCATTCCCTCTGAGATGTTGAGTTGGTATGTAACTCTCCTGCATCATATCTTATAAACACTGTACATATTAAGGAGGTCTTCTAATGCAATCTATTACCCACCAGCTGCCCTTTAATGAGGTGGTCTTCCAGCCTCTCCTTGCTCACTATTTCTCCAAGCAGCTTAAGCTCCCTGGTCAAACCTTGCCCATACCCACATGCAAACTGAGCATGCACTGTGAAGACTTCCCCCAGGTGCCTCTTCTGCAAGGTCACTCAGCTGTGTGCTTAAGTCTCTTCCCAGCTGCAGGGCAGCTCTCCAGCATGTCTGAGCCTCAGATGAGGTCTGTCAAGCTCTGAAGTGCAGGGAAGATTTCCTTCTCTAATCGGGACCCATGTTTCTACTTGTTTGCCTGGCATTTGGCAGCTACTTCACCCCCCTGACTCACTCTGGTCTGAGGTCAACCAAAACCCCCAGGCTTTTTTTTTCGGGAAATGTCAGAGCCCTGGTTGCTAGGGTCACCACAGTCCTTGATGAGTGTAATTCATTTCTTAAAAATAATGTTTAATTTCAAATTACAAAGGTTATTCATGCTTGATGCAATAAGTTAGGAAAACACAAAGGGGGAAAAATCACTAGTAGTGGTCATTTTTAAATGGACTGATTTTTAGAAAATGTCCTTATATTTTTGTGATTAAGAAAAAAAAAGCTCATACTCAAGCAATTTCCATTTCTGGAGGAAGAAAAAGAAATGTTAATGTACCATTGAGATAAGTGTGAATTCTAACATATATAGACATCTCTTTTCTCATACAGAATTCAAATATGTGTCCATGTATAACAATGTAAACTCATCTCCCAGAGGTTACCACTGTTAATCTTTTGGGAAAGACTCCAGGTCTTTACAGTTAAACATCCAGTATTTTTAGACTTAAATCTAGGTCTAAATTTAGCACTGGATTTGGAGATAGACACACCTGGTTAAAATTTTGGCTTCTTTATTTATTGGTTGTATGACTTTGGACAATTTAACTCTTGGCCTTAGTTTCCTCATCTGTAAAATGAGGGTGATAATATCCTTTCATCCAATCCATCCCAGGATTGTAATAAAGATGAAAATTAATGGAAATAAAGCACACAGTCAGAGCAGGCAAAGAGCTCATATTAGGGTTGTTACTATTATTAACTCTTCACCTGGCCAGCTGGTGCTTCCTTTCTGATCCAGGTCAGATGCCACTCCCTTTGAGGCCTTCTCTGGCTTTTCCACACTTCACGATCCCTTGCTGTCTTGCTGCTGTCCAAGTCCATACTTCTGTTATAGCATCAGATACATACACGCTGCTGTGCCCCCTACACGCTTAAAGTCTTCCAGAGCAGAGACCATGTCCACCTTGTTCATTTCTGTGTCCACAGAGTCCAACAGAAGAGTGACCCACTGTGGCTGTCAGGAAGTGTTGAGTGAGAGAATTAGAAGGTGCTGGATAAGAATGTGTTGAAGGGATAGACGACTAAACATTGGAGAGGCTGAATGAGTTAGTGTATGAATGAATGAATGAGTCGGTAGCAGCAGGTGTCACTCATCAGCCCAACCCTCTTTCTCCCACGTGGAGGGTGAGACTCCTTAGATGAGGGGTGGGTGTGGGGCGGGATAGGGTGAGGCTCCAGCCTGGCTGCGGTGGGGATAGGCCACGCCCCTCACAGTGGGAGCTGGGGGCGGAGCCTCCCAAGGCCTGGGATAAAGAGTGTTAGGAGCGGGACGTGGGCGGGGCTGCAGGAGTCTGGGAGGTCAGCCAGGGCTTGGGGGAGGGGCCTGCGCCTAAGGGGGCGGGGCCAGAATCTATGCACCCACACAACCAAACCAGTTTCCGCAAATGCAGCTCCCCCAGTTTGCAGTCATACCCGAGGCGTGAGCTCTGAAAGGGCCTCCGGCCGAGACAGAAGAGAAACTGAGGTCTTAGGGACAGGAGGCGGCAGTTTGCAAGCCCGGCAGGGGCTTCCCGCCGCTGAGTTTGAGCCCAGCCAGTTCTCTTGCTGTGTGATCGTCACTAGACAGGTCTCCTTACCCGTTCCAGTTTTCCCATCCTGGGGACCTTTCTCGCTTTGGCATGATTAGGAGTTTTAACTCCTTTCCAGGCAACCTCAAAAAGAAAAAAAAATCTCCGAAATCAAAAAAACAAAAACTGCTACTCGACACCACTGAGCAGACCCTTAGGAGCAGAGCTCAGAGTCAAACAAAAAGCTGTGTTACCCGGAGCTCCTTCCCTGCCTTTAGTTTCCTTACCTGTAAAATGACTACTGACAGTAACTGTTCCTGCTCCTAGGGGATGGCTCTGAGGAGTAAGCGAGCTGTTGTACTAAATAAACTGCTTGGCAGTGTTGGAAGCAAGTTACTCTTACTTTCCGAGAGCCAGTAGTTTCACGCCCAGCCCTTTCTGAGGCTAGCCCCACAGAGGACCTCAGCTTGTGGTAGTGGCAGACATAGGAGGGCCTCCTAGGACATTACTGAGGCCCGTGTGCCTACAGCTAAAGAAACTAGTCTGGGTCTTTTGTGCTGAGAGCCTGGCTGGTCTCAGGGCTAGCAAGGAAGGGAGTTTTTAGAGAAGGAAATGGTTGTGGTGAGACAGAATGATGGAGCAACTTCTCAGGGATCTCGGTGGAAAGCCCCTTGCTCCTGGTGTGTTCTCATGGTGGGATGTGGGGCACACGCAGTGGCCCTGCCCATCCTCCATCACTGTCAGAAAGTACCTGGTGTTCATCAAGTGCTGTGACAGAGCAGCAACAGGTCGTAGCTCATGGAGCCTTGTGCCAGCCACTTGCCATCTCTGGGCTTTGGAACCTCCCTCTCCCAGAGAGGTTTCCCAGGGTGACCCAGAGGCTGGTCCCATTGTAGAGCCTCTATTTGGCTACCCCAAGGGACGCCCCAGGGAAATAGCCTTTGGAGTTAGCTCCTGATTTGCTGGGTGACATGGTAGATTGTTTCCCCTCTCTGGATCTTGGTACTGAGTAGGAGTGAAGTTGCATCTGGCTCTGCAGTGGCATGACCTTGAATGCAAGATACTGTGGCCAAGACAGGTATTTTGTAAATTCTGGGGTTGGGGACAGTAGCAAGGCCCAGTCCTGTGAAGAGGTGAATAAACACCCAGGACAGTTGGAGGACATGATCATTTTTCACTGAATGGCTTGGAGGAGACCCAATCTTCCTCTGTTTCTACTTCCTCATCAGTAAAACAGGGACATTCCCCACTGGGCTTCTTGTTCCTTCTCTGTAAAACAGGAGGGGGATGGGCTCCAAGCTTGTGATTCTGCTTCCCAGCTGTGATCCTGGGCAAGCCATTTCACTTCTCCATGCCCAACGGGCATTTTATCCCTCCCCGCTCTCAGGATCGCTGAGTTCAAAGGGGGTGAACAGGGAAGAAAGTGGACCCAAGAAAGTGGGCACAGCCCGGCTTCATCTCCCCCAGCTCCCAGAGGAATCTGGGGTATGCTGTTCCCACACGGCTTGCTGGGAGTGACCTTTGGAATCATCACCCTGGGGATCTGCTGAAAGACCTGCAGTGGCTCACCACTGCTCCAAAGAGATCAAGGACCAGCTCCAGCCTTCATTCAAAACCTTCTGCCACTCATAGCTAATCCTTCCCACTCTCCAAGACACACCAACAACCTTCCTCAAACAAGCCTTGTACTTTTCCTCCTCCGGAACTTTACTGGTGGTTTCAAGGTCCCAACTGTATTTGCCATGTTCCCTCCAGATCTGCTCCTCCTCCCACTGTTCTCAAGCTCGGAAACTGGGATCTATTATTCTCAACTCTTTTTCCCTCACCACCCACATTTATACTAGCCCCAAGTCATGAAGTTCTGTTCTCTGAGAATCCATCCTCTGTGTCTCTTGCATGTACCCCAGGACCTTGTGGAATGTGTGCGGACATTATTTGAACAACCATACACCTTTTCTGCACTAGGCCCTGTGTTGACACTAGAGGCACAGGGATGGGTCAATCATTACTCCTTAGGGGCCCCAGGCTGGTGAGGAGCGGGTCATGTAACCACATTCTTGGACTTGCCTATTTAATCCCTTTTCATTTTAAACCTCTACACAGTAGAACACAGTAAGACCTATAAACATGGGTTGAAGAGAACTGAATTGGCTGAGCGACCGTAGGGAAGCCCTTCCCTGCGCTGGACCACTTTTATGTCATCTGCAGAATGGCGTGGCATTGATTTGAAGAATGGAAGGTTGGGGGCTTTTCCAAGTCCAACAATCTTGAAAGCAATTCTCTAGGCCAGGGAGCAGGGGTAGAAGGGAGACAGAGGCACAGCTGTTCAGATGCCTGTCTAGGGAGGAGGAAGTCCTGCTTCTGCTGGGCAAGCCCCAACTCCCTTGCCTTCACCTCTCCTCCCAGGAAAGTGTAAAGCCTTTTGTAAGCCTTGTCTAAAGCAGAGAGGCTGCTGGTTAGCTCCTTCCCAAAGCCCTGCTGATTTATCTGACTGGCCCACAGCCTAACCTGGCTGAGGACTGGCTGCTTCTTTTCAGTTGGCAAGTGAGCTGGAGTCCAGGCTGGAAAAAGACAGCCCTGGGTCTCCACGCAGTGGCTACTGGCAGCAAAAGGTTCTTGAGTTAGATAGACCTGGGTTCGAACCCCAGCTCTGCCACTTTTTAGCTGTGAGAGTTAATTTTATATGTCAGCTTGACTAGCTCATAGGGTCCCCAGATAGCTTCACACTTGGACTGGAACTAAACCATTGGCTCTCCTGGGTCTCCAGTTTGCCGACTCACCCTGCACATGTTGGGAAATGCTGGCCTCCATAATCATATAAGCCCATTCTTTCTAATAAATCTCTTATAGAGAGAATATAAAATATAAGTAAATAAATACAAATATAAGTATATATAATTAAATGTATGGAGATATATAATTTATATGCATTTATATAAATGTGATGCATGCATTTATATAAATGTATATAAATTACATATATATCTCTATATGTGTGTGTGTGTACACATATATATAAAATATCTCCATTATATTGGTTCTGTTTCCTTGAGTAATACAGAGGCTTTGAGCAATTTGCTTGCTCACTCTGAACCTCTATTTTGAAATTTGTAAAAAATAGAAATAATATTACTTGCACAAGTACCACTTCCCTGCTTTAGAATTCTCATTATTTGCTGAAAAGAACTCCAAATCTTTGCAAGCATTTCAATGCTCCCTGGCCTGGCATGGCCTGCCTTGTGAAGACTCATTTCCTCATCACTGACAGGACACTCTAGCTGGACACCACTCCCTTTCCAGCTCCCATGCCTTTACACGAGTTGCTCCCCGCCACCCCTTTGAAAAGCACATCATCTCTTTTATCTGCGTGGTAAACTCTCACACATCTCTTTGGGCCCATCTCCGAAGGGTCCTCCTTTCAAGGGCCTTCCCTGACTCCCTTAGGCGTTGCCTGTGCCCTTGTGGCACCTGGCACACCCTTTGACTATCTCGTTATCCTTGCCATGTTGGGGTTGTGGGTCTATGCATCTGTTTCCCCAAACCGTGAGCCCCTCAAAGGCCTCACTCCAAATCACCCATCTCTGTACATAATAGAACGGTGGTTTCCCCTTCTTTGTGTTGGTTCAACATTTTTCAGTTTATGAAGCACTTTCAGATCCAAGATTTCACTTAAACTCACAGCAATGCAGGGAAGAGGCAGAGGCAGTTCATTCCACCTCCCTAGACAGGGCTTTTTCAGAAAGTAGAACTCAGGTCAGGAGTAAGGTTTGGTTCTTTGGCTTCTAAGGACTGCAGCTCAGCAGAGGCTAGAAAGGCAAGGCCAGGCTGGGTTGGGGCAGGGTGGGCCCCGGGGTGGCAGAGGGTACATGGGTGGATGGAGGCCACAGGAGATCAGGTGTGGTCTCAGATGTTCTGTGGGGTCTTGGGCAGCTCTCTTCATTTCTCCATTATTTTTCTTTAGCACCACAAAATGTAGCTCTGAGGCCAATGTGGAATGCATAAGATAATCAAGGGGCCAGTGCCCTGGGAATAAGATAAACTGTGGAAACTCCATAGATGGAGCAAATATATGCACCTGAATATGTTTGAACACTTCAACTGTTTCCATCTTTCTGATAAGTGATCTGTTGTTAGAACTCCCTTCTCCAGGTCCACAATATCCCAAGACTCCTCATCAAAACCCAAAGATTCTCTCTGTAAGTGCCTAGAGACCCTTCCACTGGGACCCAGAGGCCCCTGAATGGGGTCAATACCCCCTTAGGGTCCAAAGATGCCCCTTCCTCTTCAGGGCTTGGGGGGCCCAGTGCTCAAGGGCTTAGAGCTTCCTACAGTTTACAGATCTTTCTGATGGTGGTGCCCATATCCTCTAGAGGGACCTGTCCAGCCCTCGTGTGGGGCTCAAGTTTCATTTCATTCAAAAGCAGTCTTGCTTGCTAACTCAAGGGCAGAAAGAACCACACTCTGAGTGTCTGCTCTGAACTCTGGACTACCAGCAAGGCTGAGAAAACTGCTTGGGGTTCCTGGGCACCCTCAGGCTCAGCATGGGACTGTCTCCAAGTAGAAAATATCTCTTGGACCTTATCATGTCCCTCCAAGAAGTTGTTTCCCAGGAAAGTCTCTTGGGTTTGACATCTCCAGGGATAGTCTGG
The DNA here is from genome assembly GCF_000325575.1 of Pteropus alecto. Classification (NCBI taxonomy): domain Eukaryota; kingdom Metazoa; phylum Chordata; class Mammalia; order Chiroptera; family Pteropodidae; genus Pteropus; species Pteropus alecto. The sequence goes on along the minus strand of NW_006443568.1, from coordinate 4,899,083 downwards.
CCCAGGCCAAAGTGGCACTTTTCCTCCATGATCTCGCCGGATACCTCAGAGCCCAGAGATATGGGTTCTTGTCCTAGATCTGACTTGCTGTGTGGACATGGGTGAGTCGTTCAGACTTCCTGGGTTTCGGTTTGCCTCTGAATGAGGAGCACAGGGCCCCACTTCACAGAGGATCCAGCTAGATCGAAGATATGGAAATTATTTCCTGTTGACATTTGAATGATGGGAGAAAAATACTGACAGGAGGAACTGTGAAGCAGTGGGCCTGAGTCAGGCCCCCTATGGTCAGAAGACCTTGGACAAGTCATCTTGGACTTGGTAACACTCTTCCCCCTGCTGCTTCATTGAGTAAGCCAGCTCCTCTGCATCCTTGGGTTTGAACTGCAATGTTACTTCCTTAGGAATACGTTCCCTGTCTTCCCAGAGAGGTCAACTCTGTTATAATGTTCTCCAGCTACTCATTTTTCCAAACAACCAAAACAGTAGTAAATAATCAATTATTGGCATGCTAACATATTTAGCACCTGTCTTCCCAGCCAGACTGTGGGCTCCTTACAGGAATCCTATTTGGCCTGTTCTCTGGAGGCCAACGTAGGGTCTGACTCATAGGCGTTCAGTAACTGTCTCTGCATCACCTGGCCAGCTGAGTCTCAGCTGCCTCCTTGGGCTGCTGGAGAAACCCAGAAGATAGAGGATGAGACCCACAGTATGATGTACTTAGGATAAGTGGGCTGCTATGGAAAGAGCTTTATCTGAGATTAGAGGTAAAGAAGTGTCCTGAACAGGAAGGCAGGGTGGCCTTTGTCCTTAGGGAAGGGAAGAGGTTGCATGGGCCTACTTGGGACTCTAGAGGCTTGGGGCCCTCCCAGGTGCCTGTGAGGTCTGTGTGTGGGCCCTGCTCTCTCTAGCCTAGGAGCCTTCAGCTTTGGCTCAGCAACTTGGTGCTCAATTCAGGCCCTTGCTGCCTCCCACCTGCCCCTTAATCACTAGGCTGTGATTAATTTTTCTGTCTGTTCCCCAATCCCACAACTGACTGGGAACTAATTGGAGGCAGGGATCAGCTCAGCTCCCACCCCACTTCCCATGGCTCCACTGCACAGCACAGGGCCTAGCACCAAGGAGAGATCCTAAATAACCTGGCGCCTTGGTTTCCTGGCAAGAGGGACTGCTTTGTGGTACACACAGTGCTCCACCTATCATAGGTGATATGCAGGAGGAAGATCAAAGACAGGGGCAATCTTATTCACTCACCTTCCAGGAAACTGAGGCCTACGGAGGGGTAGGAATTTGCCCAAGATCCATAGTACATCAGTGACCAAGCTGGGCCCAAACTGCAGGGATCCTGATGCTTGGTCCCCAACTCTGGGCTGTAGCAACCTCATAATGTCCCTGCATTAAGCCAGGGTGCCTGGAGGCCCCAGGGACCCAGTCCCTGCAACTGCTCACTCTACACTGGCTCAGCCCTTCTGGCCAGGCTCTTAGCCAACTGCAGCACAAGGGTCTGTCCGCCCCTGCCAAAGGTCCCTGTCAGCAATTTAGGGAAGTGGCCAGACTACTTCTCACTGGGTGGCTCAGACACAGCAAGGCCTAGAGCAGCATCTCCACTGGACTGTGAGTTCTGAGGCTGGCCTTCCAGCTGGACAGTGTCCTCCTTGCCAACCTGATTAGAACCTGATTAAACTTGTGGTAACAGTCTGAAGGGCACACAGCAGAGCCAGGCATGGAAAATGCACTCAATAAACATTCATTAGCATAACATGATGATGATGATGATGAAACCCGTCTACCTGTGCTAAAAGCACAGGCCCTGAAATGGGCCTGCCAGGGTGTAAATCCAGGCTCCACTGCTAAGTAAAGCAAGATAGTTAACTTCTTTATGTCTCAGTTTTTGAATCTTTAAAACAGCTAGTGTCTTTCATTCTTTCACCATCCAGCTAATTTCTGCTCCACTCTCAATGCCCAGTTTGGATGGTGACTCCTGCAAGCCTTCCGTAGTGCGCTCAAAGTAGTTGCTTTCTCCTGTGATCCCATCATGTCAGTCAACACCGTGATTACCTATTAGCATGGGAGTTTCTCTCTGGACTGTACCCTGTGCTTCTTGTATCCTGTGTCTGGCTCAGCACCAGCGGGCCAGAGGCAGAAGCCTGATGTTTGCTGAAGAAGTGAAGGACTTCCAACCATCCATTCAGAAATGCAGCTCTGGGTCAGTCCCTGAGCTAGGCACTCGGGTCACAGAGGAGACTGAGATCTACTCTTTGTCCTTGAAGGAGCCCCAGTCATTTGGGGGTGGTCGGATGTGTCCATGTATTTACAAATGAAAAGGTGCTCAGGTGGCTTGAGTGGGAAGTGGGCCCAATCACACTTCCAGATGATGAATTGGAGGTTGCCAGGTGGGTGTGGAAGGGAAAGGAGGCTATGGGAGGAGAAATGGGGTGGTGATTTCAGAGGCGTCTAAGTGGTTGTTATGCCAAAGCATAAAATACAAGGGGGAGAGAAAGCTGGACGGGCCTTTGTGCAGCAGGCTGACGAGTCTAGACTTTACTCTGCAGCACCTGTTCTGAAAGTTTGCAGTCTCAGGTCTGGGTCTCATGCCCATTGTTGAATGAGTCGCTGTGGCCAGGGGCATGGAATTTACCAGTTGGCCAGGCCTAGGTCAATTGACCAGCCCTTTAGATGGTGTCCAAAGAAATTCAGGGTTCTGCAATCCAAAGTAAGGGGGGTAGATGCTGAGCAGGTTGAATATAACATCAGACCCAACCCCCAAAGCAGGCATTTTAATCCTTGTTTCTTTCCTCCAGACTACAAACTTGAAGAGGGTAGGACCATATCAATACTGGTTATTGTTAAATTTCTAACACCTAGCATAGTGCTTGGTATGTAGCGGTGGCCTAATCAATATATAAGTGAATAAATACATCTCTTGGTAAATAGTTTAACTATATAGTGTTTGAATCAGGATGATTTTAGTTGCAAATAACAGAAAACTGGCTTAACAATAAAGGAAATTTGTTGGCTCATGCAACTGAAAAATCTGGTGTAACTTGGCAGTTAGGCATGGTTTGATCAGGACTCCATCCTCAGGCTGGCTTTTCTCATGGTAGCAAAATATCTGCAGCAGTTCCAGACCTCATATCTGTACTCTATACTGTCCAGAGCCAGAGAGAGAAAAGAGAGAATCTGTATCTCAGCATTCCCAAGTCTTGAGATTCACTGTGGACTGAGTAAGGTCATCTGCCCACCTGTGGATCAGCCATTAGGGGTCTGGGTTGTTTATTGGCTACGCTTTGATCATGTCTCACCCTTTGAATGGGGGTCAGAAAGGAGTAGAAATAGCTTTCCTTAAACCATGTGGATTCCCAATTAGAACTGAGACAGTGGAGAAGGGGAAAGCAGTCTAGATCCTGGGGAGGTGACCAACAGAAATCTTAATCAAATACGCTGAATTGTGTACAGGTATAGATAAGGGCTGCAGCAGTTAAGAGAAGGCAATGAGCGAGGGTTGCAGCACTTAGAGAAGAGAGGCTTAATGCATGAGGATGAAACCGAACTAAACCCCAACGAGATGAAAGATTTAGACAATGGGGCGTAGTGGGTGGGTGGAGAGGATGGAAGGACATCCCATAAAGATGTATTGAGCATTTCCCATGTGCCAAACTTCATGTTAAACCCTCTATGTTATCGCAATGAATCCTTACAGCAACCTGTGAGGTTAGTATCATCATTTCCATTTTACAGATCAAAACTGAAACCCAGAGGTCACAGAGTTGAAGTTGGGACTTGGACCCATCTTGTCTGGTTCTGGAGCCATGATGCCAGTGAGTGAAGAGGGCCATGGTCGCCTGGGAAGTTTGCACACTAGTGGAGTGGACTGACCTCAAAGAGGTAGTCAAGAGTGTGAAGCTAGATTCGAGTCTCCACTCCCAGCTTGTGCTTGTGCTGTCTCCTCTACCTGGAACTCCTTTTCCACCCACCTATCCAAATCCTACCTCTTCATGGCCCCGTTAAAAGCCTGAGCCCTACAGTACATTATAACACCTAGCAGCACTGAATTGCATATGGGACTGTCTTCCCACTAGATTTCTGTGAGCTCCTCGCAAAAACTGCACTTTAACTTTCTATCTTTGGAATTTGACAGTGAACTTCCCATGGTTGCCATGGTGACTTCTTCCTCTGGGGGTTGGAGGGACATCATAGGTACATAATGTTCAGTCCTCAGAGATTTACTTGGTCTAATCCTCTCATTTTATAGGAGAAACTGAGGCCCATAGAGGTTGGGACTTGCTCAAGGAAGCAGCTGAGTCTAGAACGTAGGAGACTAGACTACAAAAATAATGTGGCTGGAAGAAAATTGTTAGCTCTGGAGCCAGACCGAGCTCAAATTCCAGCTTTTCTGTTCCCTGGCTGTGTGACCTGGGCAAGTTGCTGAACCTCTCTGAGCTTCATTTCCCTCATTTGTGTGGTGGGATTATAATGGAGCCTACATCCCAGGGCTGCTGTGAGAAATGAATGAGTTAGTCCTGAAAAAGCTCCCAGCATAGAACCTGGAATGTGATAGCTCTGCAGAAATAGAGGGCTTTTGTCATCAGAATTATGACCTGTGAGACATGGCGATGCCAGCCCCACCCAGTACGGCCTTTGGGGTCCACTCTGCTTCCACATTCCAGTCCACTTGCATTCCCTTCAGAATATCTGAGACAAAAAGATATAGTGACCTTGGGTGGGGGTGGGCCAGAGTCCCCCTCCCTTGAGATCCTGGCTTGGGATAATAGGACTCCTTTGTAGGTCATAGCCCCGCTGCTATCCCCATTGCCCCACTATTCTGAAGCCACCAAGACCAGGCACTGAGCCTCCCCTGCTTCTGCCTCAGGCTGGCACAGGTATGGAGGAGCTACAGACATGGGTGGCCTTGGGTTGGAACCGGGCCAGAGACACAGCCTGCGGGGCAGCTGTATAGGACCACAGCAAGAATGACAGCACTGGGCAGATGCCCAGATTTGTCTCTGGGGTAGAGATGCTCCGAGAGCCAGAGGGCACAGTTCCAGTACTAAGCCCCCAGTGCCACCCAAAAGCCATACCAGCTTGCCCCCTTTTGAGAGTCGCCACCTAGCTCCTGCTTCTATGAGCCCCTGACCCCCAGGTGTACAGGCACCCAGGCTGAAAGTTCAGATCCTGCCCTGCTTCTCCCTGACTGTGGGATGGTGGACAAGTCACTTCACTCCTGTTTCCTCCCCTGTACAATAGCAATAATGATGCCTTCTTCAGAATTAAATAGGATCCTGTGCGTGTCTCACACTAGCTCTTCACACAGTAGGTGCTCAATATGTTTCTTCCCTCCTCTCTCAGCTGTGCCATTGCTAGGGCAGCAGGGATCAGACTGAGGCATGATTCCTTTGAAAGTGTGCCAAGCTCTGACCTTAGCCATCTGAAGTTGTGCCTTCTTGTCCCCACCAGATGGACTCCCCAAACCAGGGCTCAGTCCTGGTTCTGCCCCTGACTAGGCATCATTTTATGTACCACTCACATCCTGTGAGCCTTATCTGCAAAACAGACACACTAATACTCACATTTAATGATTCAACAAATGTACTCTTGTGTGTGCTGGGCCCTGGCGGCCCAGAAACAAAGATAAACGAGACAGTGCCTGCCCTCCAGGACCTCCTAGTCTAGGTGGGCAGATAGACACAAAATCAGAGACTCATGGACAGCAGTAAGAACACAAGCGAGGAGTGATCTTGTTAACTAAGGTGGGTCAACAATGGTTTCAGAGGAGGGGACATCTGAGCCACACCTTGAAAGATGACTAGGAGTTTGTCAGGCAAGCCACTGGGGGCAGAGTTTTTGTGTCAAATTAATGTTTTGTAAATTGGGCTGCCTTTCCTTGCTAGGCTACTACCTGAGCCCATCTTGCTCCCATGGGAAACAAAGAAATGCCCTAGAAACCCATCCCTGGGCCTAGAGTTCTTGGAACAGGGGGCAGAGACGGGAAACGTTGGCCTGGGATTTCCTTGAGCTGAAGTGCTGACTAGTTAATCTCTGAGAGTTGGTAGCTATGAACTTCTCTGACTTCACTCATTCACTCAGATTTCAGTGCCTAGCACCATGCCTGACGCTTTGCTTCCAGACGGGCAAAGGGGGATGAAGCAGATACGGCCCTTCCTTTTGAGGTCTAAAGAGGACAAATGAATAAATAATCACAACACAGCATAGCCATACTAGCAGTAATCCCACAGGGCGCCAGCTCATCCTGAAGCCATTAGCTCTTTTTGTTTGTTAATTATGCGACACATTAAACAGAAAAATGAGAAGACCCAACAAAAAATTTAAAGTAAAATCTCCCTTAGTTTCCCCACCCAGCTGGATCACATGAGCTTAAAACAATACACAAAAATACTAAATACAATGTGGTATATTGGAGTGGATCCTGGAGCAGAAAAAAGAACTGGTAAAAACTGAATAAAGCCAAAGTCTACTAACGTACCAATGTCAATCTCTTAGTTTTGACAAATGTACCGCAGTTATGTAAGGTGTTAACATTGGGGGAAGCAAGGTGACATGTATGCTGAAACTCTGTATTATCTCTGGAAATTTTCTGTAAACTTAAAATTATTCCGAAATAAAAAGTTTACTTTAAAAAAATGGAGCCATTCTCTATTGTTTTATACCTGTTTATTCACGCAATAGTTTATCATGAAATTCTTGTCTGGAAATGATTTATTTGATGACTGCATACTATTCCATCCCATGAATGAATCATAGCCTATCTCCTCCGTTGTTGGAAATTTAGGTTGTTTCCATTTTTTACCCTGTTATAAAAAATGCTAGACATACTTAGTCATTTCCTTAGGATATATTAATAAAGTGGAATTGTTGAGCCAGAGCTGCCAGCAAGGGAACACGTACTGAGCACCACGGGACATCACGGTTCTAAAGCTCTTGATATACACAAATTTGTTTAATTGTGCCAACTACACCAAAGCGGAGGTACTGCTCTCATTCCTTTACTATAGGGCAATTTTCAAAGATTTTCAAAGATGAGACAACAAATTCTCACCAAAGACTCTGTCAGCACCACCTCCCTTGTGTCCCATGCGACCTGAAGCACACAGATCAATCCCATCATGCTCATCTGCACTCCCTCCCATTTGGGCTTCAAGGAGGGCAGTTTCTGCAGGTAGCCACTGGTCTGTGGATTAAGAGCAGGTACCGCCAACCTAACACGTGGCTTTAGCAAACATATCAGTAAAAAGCAAACTGTTCTGGTTTGGTGCAGTATTCCAAGGGAGATGGGGGTGGCATCGGGGAATTGGAATGAGTAAAGATTCTGAAATACCTGGTAGCCATGGTAAGGTCCTTTTTTCCTTGGCAAATGGCTATGGGAAAGGAGGGGAAAAAAAGATCATTTATTAGACAGCTATTTTTCAATTCATACTGACTCTGCCACTCATAGTTGGGTACTATGATCCTCATTTTACAGATGAGTTTATTGAAGTTTAGAGGTTGTCTCCCTATGGTACACAGTGAGCTACTGTCAGTGCTGAGACCTAACCAAAGGTCAGTCATCCCCAGAACCCATGCCAACATCACTAGGCACATGACTGAACACAGAGCTGACAATAACATTGAGAGATTCCCTTCTCTTGAGTTCCACAGCAAAGGGTCACCCACTTCACGGTCAAAGCACTGATGCGTGTGTTTCGGAGAGGAGGAAGGATGGCACATGAGCAGAGCTTAAAATGGGCCATCAGCTCTGTGTGTACAGCCCTTGTCTCCTCTTCTGGGTTCTTGACATTACTCTTGAGCTGAAAAACTTCGCTTCTATTGTTTCTAAACTTGGTTTGAAAAACACTTATTTCCAATTAGATGCGGATTTCCCAAGAACTCTAGGGGTTCACTAGGTTAAAGCAGCCCTGAGTGCTAGTGGCATCTACCTTCCTTCGGGGGATGTGTCCTCTGACTGGAATGCCCCATCCCCCCCAAAGAGCCACCCTGACCCCACCTCTTCCCCCACGCTACCCAATTCTCAGCAGTCTGACCTCCTGTACCATATAATTAGCCCTTTCTTTACACTCGGTTTCTTTTCCAAAATAGACTCAAGGCTGTTTGCAATACACATCTGAACACAAAAACACTAAACACAAATGACTGAGATTGGGTGAGGTGGGGTGAGAATTTATTAAGAAACTCTGGCAGAGGGAAGTATAGCAATTGAACACAAGGGAAGTTTCCTCACAGCTAGGGCAAAAAGGAAAACAGTAGAAAATGAAGCATTTCTTATCGAGTAGAATGTAGACTAGCTAAATATTCCTATCATGAAGCTCAGAGAGATATGTCCCCAAAGTCTGTATCTAAGGGACACCACACAATGTAATGATTTGCTATACAGCAATCTTACCCATAAGAACAGATCTGTGTGGCCTGAGGGGTGATCTACATAGGGCCTGGGCCTAAGTCTTATCTTACCTTCACCCTCTGACACTTTGTCTTTCTATTCCTGTCAGTTCTCTGCTGAGGGCATCCTGACTGGGAACCTAAAAGGAGCCTCCTGTGAGAGATGCTCAGCACCACACTGCCTGGGACTCTGAACCGAACTGCCATATTCCCACGATGGGAGGACAGAGTCCCTCTGGGGTTAAGAATAATGCAATGCCATAACACGTACGGTAGGGCCAGTATACACACCTTCCTGTTGTCAACCTTCCCGAAAACAGACAAGGGGTTGGTGTGTATGGGTGGGGGTAACTGACTCCTCTCTCCCGCAGTAACTTGACCCTCTGGCCCTTCTGGAATAGGGGTGGTTCCAAGATCTTTGCAAATCTAGTACACTGGAGCTTTAGCACCCACAGCGAAGAAGAAAGACAAAATAGAAAAAGGCCTTACCTGAGGTAGCATTCCCCAATCAGGTCCTTCATTGTAACAGAGCAAATCTACTGGAATTTCTTCTTTCATTCAGATCCATGGCTCATAGATTTCGCTGTATCATGAGTGCCTTGAGAATCTTTCTCTTCTCCCAGCAAAGTGTCAAAGCAATTGGCACAGTGGTAAGAGGCTGAGGTGTGGAGCCAGACAGGGTTCACTCTGGTTCTACCATTCCCAGAAGTATGCACCTCAAAATGCACACACATAACATGGAGATCATAATAGTACACACATCCACAGGGTTATTGATAATAAATTATAACATATGCAGAACCTACCACACAATAAGCATTAAACGTTAAATTATTATGAAAATTAAAAATACAGAATTCTGTACATAATTTCAGAGGTCCATGGACTTCTAGGACATCTTCAGGTTAAGAATCCTTAGCCCGGTTCCTAAAAATCAGGAAGACAATAGGCTTTGCCAATGTCTACATTTTCAATGTGAATTCCATCAGCATATACTGAACATCAGCTGTGCACTGATATCCTGGCCTTCATCAGTAGCTTGGTTACCAGAGTTGTCAGCACACTTCAGGGGCAGGGACCGTTTCCATTCTACTGACGAGGTGCGATGACTTTGCCCAAGGACTCATGGTGGAGTTGCTGCTGAAATCTGTCCTCCGACTCATTTAGCTGCCTTCCTGAGAAGACTGGTGAGGCTTCTTGGGGACCGGTGCTGCTCTTCATCCTGCTCTGTCTGCCTGTGACACTTTGTGCACATGAGAGATCCTAAGACACACACCTTGGGTCCTCAAACTGGCAGTGACTTCTTCAAAATCAGTTCTGGCAGTGTGAGTGTCCATGAAAAAGAACTCTCATCCGGAGGGGCCCTGCCTGCTGTAGAGCTGCAAAAGTCACTAAATCACTTCAGCAACAAAATCAAGGCCACAGTTCGAGTTCTGACTCTGCCTCTCATGTGTGACCTCAGGAATTGTACTTTACCACTCTGAGTTTTGGTTTCCTCAGCTGTAAAATAGAAGAACGATAGTTCCAACCACCTACGGTGCTTCGTAGAGGTCAAGTGAGGTCATGGGTATTGTTCGCACAGTAACTGGCATATCAGTCCTCCAGGAACAGTAGCCGTTCTTATCTTACTCAGTTTCAGTTTCCAGATGAGGAAACCAAGGCCGAAGAAGTGTAAGAGTAACAGCTCATTGGGTCTTCTTCAACCACACCACGAGGCCTTCCAGGCTAGTTTGACAAATATTTCCCCATTTGTTGCATGATGGTCAATGAGGGGAAGAAAATTTTCATAGGGTCTTTAAATAGCTCAGGGAATGAAAGGTCAGGATGACACTTAAAATGACTCTGTAGAGGTGGGGAAGTGAAGCAGAAGAGGGAGTTGGCTCAGGGAGAATACAGCAGTGACAATTCTGCTTCTCTCCAGAGTTAAGGGCCTGAAAGGAGAAGAATGGTGGCACTTCTGGCCCGGCTCCCTCTGGTTTCAGGGAGAGCAGTTATTTCCCAGAACCTCACTGGCAAAGGCAGCCCTTCCAAAGAGCAAGAGAGCTTTAGTTTGGACAAACAATTTAAGCTCATTTTTGCTGGGGAAGAAAGGATTTATAAAGAAGCAACTAAGGGTATTAAAGAAGCATCTGAAAAGGCAGCCAAAAATCTGGCTTACGGATTAGAAGCACTGGCTTTCTAGACTGTGGACGACTGTCTGCACAACAATTATCCAGCCCAGCAGGAAGCAGATATTTTTCTGTGTATGTATGGATCCAATTAACACTTATCCCGTCGTGTGCCAGGCACTGAGCAAAAAGCTTCTCCTTACAAACTTCATTTAATACCAATGAGTCTGAGAAGGCGACATCGCCAGTCTTTCTTTCCAGACAAGAGCAAAGTAAATGATATTTGTTGTACATCCCCTGAACTCCGAGCACAGTGCTATCTCCACTAAACCAAGCTGCCTTGTCCTTGGACTCAAGAAAAGCCTGCATATTAGCTGAAGGTCAAGAGGGTGCCGTCTCGTCTCATGTGCACACACTTGGACCGTCTCACCTCATGGCTTCTAGTGACCACCAAGAAGGGGCTTCCAAGTCAGATCTAGAATTCAATGACGTTTTACTAGCCCAGATCTCCTCAAAAAAATGCCACAACAGGGGATACAAACTTTTACATACTTTATTGATTTAAGGGCCAAACAAGGCAGCATTTTGTCAGTTAAGAAAGGCACCTCACTGAAAATAATACATCACAGTGCTGTCGAGTGATCCCAGTCACAGGATTTGAGGACAGGAAGGACAATCTTTGGATGAGGGTGTTTGGGACACTTGCTCATTTATTTAAAGGGTCCCTTCACACATCGTGGATGGAAGAAGGCAAGAGTGTAGGATTGTTCCATACGTTGGGTAGTCGCTGACAGCTTACCCATGAGAGCAGGTGGGCTGGTAGACCAGTGGTAAGTCAGGAAAGGGAGTGAGATCAGCCTGCCTCACTCTTCCCATGACTTCTGTAAACTTGATTTGCTGAGCCTCTGCCCCCATGAGCATACCCCATACATATTTCAAATGTAAAGATGATTTTTTGATCTCATGGTGTGGGGAACCAGGGTCAGCAGTCAAACCCTTCTTGTCCCAAGCCATAGGACACACAGGACAAGTTTGATTTCCTGCATTGCTTGACTGGCAACCCATGAGGTTCAGAGATAAAAGCCAAGGACTTAGGGAACTGGCTTTAAAAAACATTGTCACTAGTCCAGAGTAAATAAAAACTTGATTTCTTAGAAATAGTACTGTACTTCCCTATTTCTACTTATACCCTCCAGTTTTTTCAAAAATTAATTATGCTTTTTAAGATTCCTACTATACGTATAAAAAATTGCCTCACTATAACACTGCTGCTCTTCCAGTATTTTTCTTGAGCCCCTCACCACTCTTCACTCTCCACGCTTACCCTGACCACCCCTCCCCTCTGCCCAGCACCTAAGAGCAGGGATCACGCCGCGGGGTGACGAGCAGTGGTGCAGTCTCGCCTGGCCTTCTGTTACTAGGCTGAAATAGAGAGGAAACAAGAGAGAACAAAATGGGTTTTTAAAAACTAAGTAAACATCAGAGAAGGCTGGCATGCATGCCCCAGCAACCAAATGCATTAAACACGACATTTCTCTGCCAGGTGAAAGCTCTCGTGCTTGCTGAAGTTAAAGCTCTGGAGTTAAATGAAGTAAAAACAAAATTCTAACCACCCCCAAAAGACAAATGCATCCCCCACAATCTTCTAGTTTTCATCAATAGCCCACAGATCACACAAATTTGTCATCCATCCATATACATTCACGTGTGCATGTGTGCACATGTGAATGTATATGGACGGATGACAAAAATTTTAGCAAGGATCACACGTATTCAATTAGCAAACATTCAAGGACCTCGACTTTGAGGCCAAGTGCCTGCAACTGTCCCCAAAGGTGAGGAGACTCCAAGATTCTGAGGCCACTCTCATCCAGAAAAGGAGCCCAGATCTCTGCAGACAGAGCTGATAGTTTTGGTTTCATTCCTTTTCCTTGCCCATTCCCAGAAGTCATGTGCTTCCCAGAAACACACCACACCAGACTGGGTGGAGTTAGTTTACAGCCAGGAAAACAAGGCAGACACTCACTTGAACGAGACAAAGAGGGAAGCAAGATGGTCACATACCCACGCTCAGCTTCCAGGTGGATAGAGGACAAGACAGCAGGAGAGCTCAGGTCAGGTGGGGACTGGGCATTTTAGAGTTTCTGCACTGAGTCAGCAGATTATGCTGGGGCACACGACATTACTTACTGGACCTGCCACTGATTTTCTAATGGTTTTTCCAGAGGCCGCTATTTTTGTCGTCCCTCTTAGCAGTCTATTAATTCATCTGTTTACTACAAATCAAACTAGAGACCAAAAGGCACGGCATGGAATCCAGGAAATGTTTAATAGCCAGGGAGCTGAGGTTAGGCATAAAAGTTTATTACTGTCATAGGTGATCTTTTCTTGGGGAGTCTGTGGCCACCACAATCGTGAAGTAAGGGATAAAGGATTGGATCTGGAAGGGAGAGGAACTGAGTTTAAAAGGTATATATCTGACTTGGGTTTCATATCCTAGAGAGTGACCAGGTTTGAATAAATTCTAATCAAACGAATCCATGAATAGACCATCTCCAAAGCACTGTTTTGTTCATCCTTGGAAAGAAAGGCAAACATCAAAAACAAATATTAAAACAAAATCCACTTTGGGGAAGTGGATTGGCTGCTCTCAGATGCCCAGCCTCCACGTTCAGAAGACAGTCGGAATTCAAAAGGACCTTTCACTTGGCCACAATTCAGTTTTCAAACACAGGTCCTAAATGATCCTTACTTTATAGAATCATGATGCAGATTACAAAAATATTCCAACTTGGTCTGGCTCTTTCTACGGTGATTCTGTCTCCCAGTAATTTCTGGAATCTGTAATGTAAGTACCTTCTGACTCCCATTTAGGGGAAAAAAAATCAATGATCTCTGTCCATATACTGACTCATATGTCTTTTTATTGTAGGCTAGGAAATAAGCAGAATTCCCTGCCAACGATCTGCCAGTAGGAACTCAGGCCCTGTCTGACTACACTTGATCCTGGACTTCTAAACAGCTGTTGGAGATAGAATAAAAACCAAGGAATTGGGGTACCCGGCAGACACCTTAGTTTATTCTGGTCGAAAAATGAAATCAAGAGTATGGCAAAAGAAGTAAATGGTTGATAAAGAAACCTTCCCTGTAACTTAGAAAATAGAGTATACACATACCTATACCAAAAATGCGTGTGCACACACACGCACGCACACATACACACACAGATGAGATGAGAGTTGCACATATATCAAAGATACATTAAGCAAGTGCTTTTTTTAATCAGTACATCAAATGATATTCTTGCTGACCTGAGGAAGCTTCTCTCTGTCTGCTCTGCTATTCCCACCTACTCCCTCAGCAGAGACAGAAATAAGAAAGCAATTCCTTTGTGGACCCAACATTAGATAAACATAACCAAGTCTTTACATGTGGCTTTGGAGAAGGCTGCTAGGATGCTTGCAAACACGACATCAGGGGTCTGGGATGCGTCGATGGCAGAGTGTATCCCCCGTTTCCTGTAGTACTCCACCAGCGGGATAGTTTGAGTGTGGTAGGCCTCCAGGCGGATTTTCAAGGCCTTCTCATTATCATCTGATCTGCGGATCAAGGGTTCCCCAGTGATCTGAGAACAGGAAGAGGACAATAAAAGACCGAGATTGTTAGCAAGGTTTCCTTATGCGATGCCAGAAGCACATTTGAGATGCTGTCTGATCCCAAAGTCCATCA
>NW_006443568.1:4865766-4884689 GCF_000325575.1 Pteropus alecto | reverse complement strand
AAAGAGACAATCTAGACTCTCTCCAATAAAGAACTATAAAGAACTTTACTACTCCCAGCAAGTTGGTCCCAGGAGCAGACCAACTGATCCAGAGAAGTCAGGGAGTCTGAAACAGCAACTGTGAGGAAAGGGACTTGTGAGAGGAAGACAAACGATGCTTTTCATCAGTCTAGACGATGTACTCTTTTAGGTTCAGAAGCAAGAAAGACAGAGGCTTCTGAGACCAGGACAATACATCTAAATCAGTAGTGTATTAGCCATTATAATCTCAGTTATTTACATATTTTGTGTTTTTACTAGGGTGTCAGCCATCAACATTCTGAAAGTAGCAAGTGAAGTGAGAAAGAACTCAGAATGGTAGAATCACTAACTTTGCAAAATGTGACTAATATGATGGTGTTGGAATCTGCATGACAGGGTGAACTTGTCTCATATGACTAAGGTAAATCCAAGAAATTCTTATTATTCCTGCATGTTCTAAAACAGATGACATGGACTATTTATGGCAGCGAACATGTATGAGGCCCTTCCTTTTACACTGGCAAGTAAATGAAGACAGTCCTAAAAACTTCTCAATGTTAATCTAGCCAAAATATTCTGAATCTGTAGGGCACAGCAGAGTCACTAGAGGAGGGGACATTCTTCTGAAGCAGGCCAACAAACTTCTCTTCAGTACTATCTTTCCCACCTTGGCTTTAATTCTGGGCTTCCAAGCAGCCTTCTCCTGATTAGTTAACCATTTAGGTTGCCATGATGCTAGGAAGGGGCTGCTCCGGACAAAAGACAGGTACAAATGGGCACTGGGAAGTACTGGCACTGGTAGGCACCTAAAGGTCAAGCAGTGAACCACCTGAAGAGAGACACTCATTGTACAGATGGGCCACAGCCCATGTGATTTACGTGACAGTAATATTTCTCATGGTTAAGTTAGTAATATTGATAGAAATAAAAGAAAGATGGAAAAAAAAAAAAAAAAAAAGCAAAGGAAGAAAGGGGAAGGAAAGAAAAGGAAATTTACTGTCCTGTGTTTACATACGTCATCTTTCATGGGCTCCTTTGGGGGGTTGAACTCTTCGTGGTAGGAACGGCCACTCATGGGGTGAATCAGCCTAAAAGACAGCACATGCATACAAGTCAGGTTGCCTGAAGGTATGCTAAACCCCGGGGGTGTCCAAGATGACAAAAAGAGACAGAGAAGCTGGATGCAACAACTTTAGCCCCACCGAGAACATAGCTATAGGCATCTCGTTTAAATAAGATGATACTAGAGTGTGTTTTCTATTTTGACCCAACATTAAAATAAGCGTCTGGCTGAAGAAGCTGGCTGAACTGCCTACTTCAGGACTCAAGAGAGGAACTCTGGTGCTGGTCTCGTACAGCCATTCATTCTATTCACCCATTCTATTTGACAAACATTTACTAAGAGTCTGGTCTGATTCAGGCCTTTAGCTAAGTCCAAAGCCTACAGAGCAACAAGTCAAGATCCTGGCTCATAAGCAGTGCTTAATTCAATGGGGGAGACAAATGTGGAAATAAATAACTACAATAAATGTGATAATCTTTTAACAGAGATGCATACAAAATGCTATGGGGGACAGAGAAACTAATCTTATTTTTTAACCTAGTGTTTTATAAACTCAGAAAGACACTATTGGAAAAATATATCCTATGGATGTAAACACCACCAGACAATGCAGCACCCCTTTGTGATTACAAAGGTAAATGAGAGACCAACTATTAGAGGGCAATATTCAAGGCCGATGGAAAAATGACTTATTAAACAAGCCAGGGAATAAAGAGCCCAGGAAGAAGCATTTCTTTGGCTTGTAGCAACATCTGTACTATGCCCTCTTAGGCAAAGAGCCCGTGTCCTGATTTGAAGAGGCCTCGCTACAGGATCCCAGAAACCTAAGAAGGGAAGGAGGCAGGCCAAACACGGCTCAACAGCCAGGGCCTGCTTGCTCAAGCTCGTGTTTCCCAATTTTGTGTCGATCAAGGTCTGCATATTTAATCGATGGCTGCTCTCCTCAAGGAGGTCTATTAGACCAGAGCGTCCCAACATTTCACCTTCTGGAGAGCACAGGGCACAGAGCAGCAAAGAATACTATCTCCTCTCCACATCTCTTGCTTACTCCGGGGATTCCCTCAGCCCTCCAGTTATGTATAGCACACTGCTCCTTCCCCACTCACAAACATCATTTTAAGAGGAATGCAAGGCTCATTCCCTAGAAGGAAAAAGAAAGAAAGCCCAGTCTCTGAGTTCTTAAAATGGAATTGGTCTCAAGTACCAACCAAAACAGCTCTAGGTATCCCTGAGCCTGGCCTGGACGTGGCGGTGAAGATGTGGAGGCCTAATGGCTGGGAATCTACAGCCACTGCTACTTGGAGTACGGCACCTTAGACACCTGTATTCTCATCCACGAAATGGGGGTGGTATGAGACATTAGGCTAATGCTGACAGAGAACCAACTGGCAGGATAATTAGGACACCAGTGAGCCAACGCTGAACACAAACTGAACCATACTTACTCAAGAAATAAAATAATGACTATTAGAAGTGATGTCTGAGCTCATTCAGAAGATATCTACAGAGTGGTCCTTATGTCAGATTTAAATAAGATCCACATTAAGCCAACTAGTTCCTGACTCTTTGTCTTCCAATAATCAGTGTAGTGAACTAGAAGGCAGAAAGCAGACTTCTGGTGCCAGCTCTGTCACTGATCTGCAGAGTGAACTTGGAAAACAGCAATCTGGCCTGTCCCACTTCCTCCACTGTGAGGGAAGGGTCACACTAAACCACTCACTTCCGAACTGGGAGACCGAGTCTTTCTTTTGTCCTCTACAGCATTCCTCTAGTTCTTCAGAATCTCTGTTCCCCACCAGTTAAAAGCCTTGATCGCCTTACACATGGGTCACAATCAGGATCCTAAGTGGGGTCCTTGTCTGTTTCTCCTTTCTTCCAATTTAGCCTGTACGCCAGAACCAAGCTAATGTTCTTAGAATGCTGTTTTTGCCACATGGTTTAAGAACATCCCATGACTCCTGACTCAAGTTTATCCTCTTCACCTTGGCAGACCTTCCCCAGTCTAGCTCCCATCCTACTTTCTCAATAGTACCCATTCTACCACCCAGCCCCCAAGACCATTCCTCCAACTCTGGACATTCTGCCACTAGCCTCAGCTAGAGCCCCTCCCTCAACACATACTCATTCTAGCTTCTACTCCCTTCTGGGGAACCATCAAAATCCTCTCTATTCAGGAAAGTCAAATTTGACATTGCACGTCTCCTAGGCAGCTTGGCTTTCCTACTGCACTAAACAGCCTAGGTTTTGTGTATGGTTTGTAGACTCTTTGAGGTTACAGACGGGGATCATCATGTTGTTCTATATCCTCTCCTAGTCCCCTGCCCTATAGTCTAGTACTGTGTTGCACACAAGGCAGGCACCCGAGCAGCTAGGCCAATTGAATCAAAGGCCCCGGTGTCACCTAGCATTGTTAACATCTGCTTTGGTGCCAGAGCCCTCAGCCCTGGTGATGATGTCCCATCCTGTCAACCCTACCACTTCTCGGCCTACATCAACTTTGTCTACTTTGTGCCAGTGGGAATGCAAAAAATCCTACAAAAAGTTCCTGCACTTTTGAAGCAGCTTACGAAATAGCTCAAAACATAAAACCTGGACATTTGAAAAAAAAATTAATATAAGGTGGACTCCACTGTATCTAATATAGCCTTATAGGAAAATACCTCTAACACTCATTCTGTCTGTTTAAATGCCTGTCTTTCTCCTTGAAGATATGGACTGCAGACGCATGGAAAAATGTTCAACCTCATTAGGAAATCAAAGTAATAAAATTTACAATAAGAATAGTTTCTCCTTAATTAAATCCAAAAATTTCCATCTACTACGATGGCCAAAGCATCAATTTAACAGTGAACAACTGGAAGAAACACAAATGTACCAATAAGGGAAGAGTTAAGTAAATGATGGTTCATCTACTGTGTAATATCATACAGCAATTAAAAATAATGGTCACGGATGTCTGGTTCCCTGATGTAGGCTGATCGCCTTCCTGAGATTCCATTAAAATGACCAAGGGATAAAAGACCTATAGCATTCAATAAAGAAGAGAATGGGAGGATCTATTAGTGGTTAAGAGCTTCCAACATATTTCTGGAAGGCACAAGCAGATAACAGAGTGATTAGTGAAATAGGGTAGAGGAAACTATAGCCTGAAGCAGTGGTGATCTTTCTTAGAACAAACCTGTTCAGATGCAGAAGCATTTCTGTGTTCAATGTTGACTACTATAGAGAAACAAGCACTTTAAAACAAAACACACAAAAAATAAGTGTTTTTGGCTAAGGTGGCTGTACCGTGAGCAAATTTTCTCTCCATTTTCTAAACTTTGTGTAGATGGTCATATTATTTTTAGAATAAAGAGCCTACAGCAAGGTATGGCAACTCCAATTGAAGACTTTAAAAGAGCACTAAAACAGAGGCACACATGTGAAGACTTAATATTTCCTAAGCACAGACTATAAGCAAGGCTCTGAAATATGCACTTTATTTTATCTAACAAGCACGATCGTTCCGCAATTATTAACCCTACTCTAAATATAAGGAAACAGCCTTGAGAAAGGTTAAGACACTTGCCTAGGGTCAGGGTAAAAGGGGAACAGGATGGAGATGCTGTCTGACTTCAAATCGCTTGTTTTTCTTTCCACATCCCTGTCCCACATCACCAGCTGAATAGAGGTCACGAAACAAGATCAATCCATGTTGAAATGGCATTAAACTTCATGGCTGTGATTAGGCAAGAGCACTCCCACGGTCTGACAAAGCTCTGAGGAAGCATGAAAAGAAGGGAGGCACAGGGGACAAATACCTTCCTGTGATTCTCCGGATCAGCAGAGAGTCTGGGATGCGAAATTCAATCACAGAATCGAGCTTCTCTTTCCTCTTCTCCATGAGGTCGTCAAGCTGTAAAAGAGTGTGTGGCTCACCTAAACTACCAGAGCTTGATCAGACTCATTTCCCTTTAAGGAATTAAGAGATTAAGGGCCAGAGTTGATTATCATGCAATCGTGATACAAACCCAGCCACTCACCATTTCTGCCTGCCTCACAGTCCGAGGGAAGCCATCTAGAAGAAAACCATTTTTGCATGGAGGGGTGTCCAAATTTTTCTCAATGAGCTCCACTACCATTTCATCACTCACCTGGAAATCAAGAACAAAGAAGCCTTGGGTTTAAATCCATTAGCTAGGTGACATTAGCCCAAATCCAAGGCCACTAGTTTGTGTCTGTATAACCTGATTACTGCAGGAGAGAATGGGGGTTGACCAGAACACAGAAAGGCTCCAACTTTCTCTGTTTCATGATTTTGATTTGGCTCACAGTAAAGACCCAGGCCGATCTAAACATGAGGCAACAGAGAAGTTCACTGAATCAGCCAGATTGGGTTAGAACCAAGGAACTGAGAAGCCAATCCAATACACCTTTGAGCCTCTCTAAAAACCCAATGAGGAGCCCTCCTAGCTTTCAAAATCTTGTTTTCCTCCTGGGCCTTCATAGAAAGAAAAGTTCTCAGTCAGTATTACAGTGAAGGCTGCCCATCTTGGTAGCTAAGACACTTATCTCCTGGGACCAGCTGTGAACTTGGGGACAAAGTATAAGCTCTACAACTAAGTGAAGGCTGGAGATAAGTAATCTCATTGCCACATCCCAACTTTTTCTCAGTATAGGATCTTTTGCCAAGACTCAAAGTCCAAAATATCTACCTCTCTGGCTTGACTCAAGGCCTCACTGACATGAAGAGAAAGCTAGAAGGGGCAGGTGGGCAGGCAGGCAGGGGTACCATTTGATATAGCTACTGAGTCTCAAAGCCTGACAGAAAGTATAACTCGGGGATGGAGGCAAAGCATAGCACCTTCCCCAACCAACATGCTAAATAAGATATAAAAAGACCAGAGGGCCAGGTACAAAATGACTTCTGAAGGTGATTCCCAGAGGCCAAGTCCCAGAATAACTCAGTTACGATTAAGTTCTGGTGCTAATCAAAGAAGATTTAGTAGAAGATTTAATAGATTGCATTTGTCCAATCAGATTAATTGGACTAGAAACAAAAGAAAATACTATTATAGCTCCCAAATAGGAAGAATGACTTCTGTCAATTACTGAGCAATTCCTCTGTTAAAGACATAGAACAGAGACATAAAAGTAGATTCAAAAACACTCAGTGGCTTGTTGAGTCCTCTCTTGAATAGATCCTTGAGTTCTGGCCTAGGAATGGCAGTTG
This sequence comes from Pteropus alecto, assembly GCF_000325575.1. Taxonomy (NCBI): domain Eukaryota; kingdom Metazoa; phylum Chordata; class Mammalia; order Chiroptera; family Pteropodidae; genus Pteropus; species Pteropus alecto. Next base: position 4,878,393 of record NW_006443568.1, on the reverse strand, counting down.
CATTTTTGGTCCTAAAAATTGAGTATATTACAAAATGCATCAGCACAAAGGAACCTCAAGAATACTCTAAGTAAAAGAAGTGCCATTAATTCAGAATGAACCAAATAACTTGCGACTCTAGAAGTTTATACAATGTGCCCTGTAGCACAGGGCTGCCCAATAGGACTTTCTACAATGATGCAAATGTTCTATATATTGCTGGCTAGCAAACACTTGAAATGTGACATGTGAGACTGAGGATAAGAGCCCTAGCTCTTCTTATCCATGATCCTACATGGCTTTACTAAATTGAATTTAAATTAATTTCAGTAGCTACTATATTAGGCTACTATATTAGGCAACGTAGATCTAGACTCTAAGGAATATCAATGTTTACTGGCTACTATATTAGCCATTGTAGATCGAGACTCTACAATGTGGCTACTATATTAGGCAATGTAGATCTAGATTCTAACGAATATCAACGTTTACTGGCACCATCAAACCTACCAGTTTCCCGGAATCCATAGTTGCCTTCAGCCTTTTTCCTAGCTCTGAGCCAGAAGCCACCATGGCCCTCAGCATGTCCCCAGTAGCTAGATGGCAGACACAGAAGTTTTTGGCCAATTTGGGTGCCTGTGGAGGGGAAGACAGAAACCAAGGTAGTTACCACTGCAAGTCAGACTTCCTAGGTATGAACCTGGCCCTGCCGCTTATTGGCTCTATGAATTCTGGCAAATACCTATTTCTTTGCCTGTAACAGAAATAAAAGTACCTTATATTATATACTAACATATAATGATTATAAGGTTATAGTGAGAATAACATGAGATAATATGTGTAAAGCACTTAAAACAGTGCACCTAGCACACAGGAAGCCATCATAAATATTAGCTATTATCACTATTTCCACTAGATGCATAGTGACACATAGGCCGCAGTTTCCCCATTATAAATGAGAAGAATAGCAGTATCAGTACTTCACATGGTCGCTGTGATGTTTAAGGGAGTTCGTGTATCTAAAGCACAATGTTTGGCATGTAATGTGTTGAATATTTGCCAAAGGAATGAACGTGACTGTCAAGTGCTGTGGCCACTGGCCTGAGAGGCAGCTGTGGCAAGATGAAGAACACAGGTTTCCCCTGCGCAGAACTATTTCTGTCCCTTTCCTGTCACTAAGTAGCTGCATTATCTTGGCCAAATCATTTAACCTCTCAGAGGCTTGGTTTCCTTATCTGTTTGAAACGAAGGCAAAAAGGCTCCATCACAGAAAGTAGCTATGAGGATGAGATGAGATATATACAAAGAGCACTTGGCAAACTGTAAGCACTTAATATTAGTTTTAGGAGGCAGTATAGCTTCTAGTTATGGGCTTGAGAGTCAAATTGCCTGAGCTTCAGACTCCAGGTTGACCAATGAATAGATAGACAATGAGATGTGACTTGAGAAAAATTATATCATCTAAGTTTCAAATTTCCTCTAAGTAAAAAGGAGATGGCAATGCACCTACACCAGTGTGTTGATGAGATTACACAGAATTCAGCATATGCAGGGCCAGGCACATAGTAAGTGCTCGGTGAATGTTAGCTGTTACTGTAACCCTGCCCCAGTTCCATATTCATTTACACAGAAATAAAACACTGATGCCTCTTCCAAGAACCTTGCTTGGAGCCCGGGAAACATGAATAGGAGACACAGTTTGATGGACCATACATCAGAACAAAGACGAGACGAGGACAGGAAAAGTGCGTGGACAGTTTAACAATGGTTTTGCAGTGGCAACTGCCCCACCCCAAAAGAGAAAAAAAACACAACTGCAGAACTCATGAGAAATAAAATCAGTTCAAGGAGCTTAATACTTAGCTTTCTGGTTCACTTGTTTTATAAAAAGGTAGGGTTGGATCCTTATTCAAACCAGTTCACTGGGAGTTTTCAAAGGAGCACGCACAATAAAAGCTTAATTGATGGGGCTCAGTGCAGCAAATTCTGGTTTGTGATTCATGGAATGACTGACTTTAAGCAAAGAAATGACTTCATTTTTAACGCCTTCTCATCTGGGTTCCATTTTGTTATGAAGGCATTAAAAATTGCACTTTGGAAAAACCAGTGAAGGTCAGGATCTTCTGGGCAATGGAAAACCTCTGGTCCTCCAGGCTGGCCTGGTAGTCACATATCCAGAGATCTGTGCTTTTCTGCTAATATTTCCCCTTGGGTGTTGAAATTAACTTGGGTGAAAAATTTGACGGTGAGACCAAATCATGAGAGAAGAGATGTTAGTACAGAACTTGATTGTTCTATTTTAATCTCCCCCCAAAACTACAGGATTCTACCGTGCTGGTCCAGATGATGGGATTCTATAAGCTGCCTGGAAGTCAGTGTGGTGGGCTGCAAAGAGCATGGACCTTGGAGTCAGATTTACACATGAACCCTGGCTAAAGCACTCAACAGCTATGTGATCTTGGGCTACTTCTCGGAATCTTAATGAGAGACCTCTTTCCACTGTCTTTCTTTTTTTGCATTACTCTTTACTTGCAAACCGTAGAAGCCTGATGAAATAACTTTATTATATTCCCCTCACACTTCAAGCTTACGCTTTAGAGCAATGCTTCTACTCCAAACCATGGGGTGGGGATGGGTATTGCTATTCAAATACAGAATGATTCCATATGGTAGAGTCTGAGCCCCAGCATTTTTAACAAGCTTCCAGGCCTGGCTCTGCTGCTGGCCCCCAGGACTCTAATGCTGCTGAAGCTGAGCTACTTGTGTCTCATTACTGTGGGAAAGGGGAGTGGACCTTTTCTGGGGGGAGATGGGTAAAAACTGCTAAAACCACTAGGAAGGAAGAATGGTGGGTTTACTGTTCTCAAACTTCAGCACGTTATCAGCACCAGCACCATGGCCTCAGCTCCACCTCAACAATCATCTGGGGCACTTGCTGAAAGTACAAAGCCAGACCCATCCTTAAAGTTTATGACTGAGTAGTACTCAGGTAGGGCCCTGGAATTCTGATGCATACAGTCTGCGAAGCCCTGGGGCAATGGGGGCAAGACTGGGCTTTATAGTGGTACAGATCTGGGTTGGAAATTGGATCTACAGTTTATTTGCTGTATCACCTTGAACAAGTTATGCAGCCTTTTTAAGTCCTCACTTTCTTCATCCCTAGAGTACAACCAACCATGTCCACTTTCAGAGCTACTGTGGGGATTTAATAAAATTATATAATCAAACGTATCTAGCATAGTGTCTGATATTTAGGAAAATAAAGGGAAACTATGAATTGTTCAGACTTAATCTTGAACTCACTTGTTTTCTCACCTTGAAAACATCTTTCTGCCTCCAGTCTTTCCGGTTTCCACCTTTAATGTTCCTAAATGTGCAGCTGGAATCCCCTGAAATATTGCTGGACATGTTCCCCCCACCCCCCAAAATGCACATTCAGGAGCCTTCACTGTCTGCCCAGTGCAATGAGGAAGTCCAGATATCTCAGCCTAGCACTCAGTGTCCCCACAATCAACTTTCTAAACTTCCCAAGCTTTTCAAATTTACCTCCATAAGTCCCCTTCTGCACGCTGTGCACCACTGCAAACAGATGCTCTGTGTATGCGTCCTCATCCTTTAAGTCTCTCCGTGGACCTCAGCTCAAAGCTCCTTTCTATGCAGGAATTTTCTCCCTTCCCCCTACTTGCCTAAATTCTACCCTTCCCTGTAGCCAAATTCTGAGCACATCTTCCTACCAAAAAAAACCTCCCTAATTATCCTTTCTTCCTCCAAGAAGTCATATCAACACCAGCTAACTTTCAGTGTTTGTGACATGCCAAGCAATTTTTCCATGCATTGTTTTATGGTATTTAGTATCCATAATACATAACAAATCCATGAGGTAGGAACTATTTTTATCTGCACTTTATAAATGAAATTCGGAGACTAAGTTGCCCAAGATCACATAGCTGGCAACTGGCCTCAAGACTGTTGAGCTTGAGGAGCATTCGAGGTCTTGCTCCCTGGCATATGTAGACAAACTCATAAAAATTCAAAACAAAAAACCAAAAAACCAACCAAACAAATAACTCCGACCTGTCAAGCCCTAGCTCTTATCCATGACACTATATGGCCTTATCAAACAATAAAACAACCCACGAAGCCTTAGTGGCTGGGGAAAGGCAGGGGTGTGTGCGTTTATGTTTGTGTGTTGACTGGAAGAGAACATAAGGAAGACTTCACAGTGCTGGCAATGCTCTGTTTCTTGATATGAGTGTAAGCTACACAAATGTGTTCACATTGTGAAAACTTATCAAGCTGCTTGCTTGTCATATTTGCACCTTTATGTATTATACTTCGATAAAAAAGTTTTTAAAAAGCATAGGAACCTATGAGAAATGGTTAAGACGGTAAAAAAGAAAAAGCATAGAGACCTGTGTTTGAAATTTCAGCTCTGCCTCTTAACTTACCAGGTAACCTTAGGCCAGATATTCTTTGAGACTATTTCCTTATCTATCAATTTGGGACATTAGTACCAAAATCACTGGGTGGGTATGAAGAAGAATAGAAGACTGTTTTTTTTTCACTGCTACATCTTTTTTTAATTTTTCAATTAGAGTTGACATTCAATATTTTAGTTTCAGTTGTACAGCATAGTGGTTAGACATTTATATAATTTATGAAATGATCCCCCTATAGTACCTACCTGGCACTATAAATAGTTACTACAATATTATTGACTATATTGCCTATGCTGCATCCCCGTGACTGTATTTTAACTACCAATTTGTATTTCTTAATCCCTTCACTTTTTTCACCCATCCCCCAACTCCCTTCACATCTGGAAATCACCAGTTTGTTCCCTGTATCTATGAGTCTGTTTCCATTTTGTTTGTTCATTTACTTTGTTCTTCAGATTCCAGATATAAGTGAAATCATATAGTATTTGTCTTTCTCTGACTTATTTCACTTAGCATAATACCCTCTAGGTCCATCCATGTTGTTGCAAATGGTAAGAATGCATTTTTTTTTTTTTATGGCTGAGTAGCAAATTATAGTTCTTGATCTATCCTAACATTTGTCAGAGTCACTCATCTGCCACTTCTCATGTGGTACGTGCACTGGTATGTATTGTTTGCAGGCATGTTCATTTCTGCCTCTACGCCTAAATTAATAGCAGCAATGTAAGATGGTGTCTCTGCTGATCAAGAATCAGTCATGAGTTCAAATCCTGTCTTTGCTACTTTATGTACATCCCAGGGCAAGATACAGCCCCTGGGCCTCAGTTTACCCATAATAAGGCATAGATAACAACAGGACCTACTTCCTAGGGTTGTAGGCTTAAATAAGAGGATACATATAAGGTCTTTGGCTGGGAGGTGGGGTCTGTTACATAACGAAGCAAAGGGTGACTATTTTGAAATATTACATCCCTTTGAAGGCAAGGGCTGTTCTCTGCATCTCTAGCACCAAATTTATCCAACTAAACATTCATGAGGTAGAAGAAAAATCTAACCTAGGGCAGCAGATAACAACAGAAAGAGCAGTAGCCTTGGAGTCATTCAGGTGCAAGATCTGCCAATCACTTGTTGTGTAACCTAGAGCAGAGTCCCCAACCCCCGGGCTACAGACTGGTACTGGTCTGTGGACTGTCAGGAACTGGGCTGCACAGCAGCACGTGAAGAGAGGGTGAGCAAGCGAAGCTTCATCTGTATTTGCAGTCACTCCCTAGCACCAGCACCATGGCCTCAGCTCCACCTCAAATCATCGGGCATTAGACTGGGGACCGCTGACTTAGAGAACAAACCCTCTGAACTTCTGTTTCTCTAACTATAAAAGGGGGAATAAGAGTGTGGGTCTCACAAAGTTGTTTTAAATATCTTTGCACTGACATAACTGACAGAGCCTGACCTGCAAGATGGTAGCTAATTGCCTAAGTGTGCCTGGTCTTGAAGAACTGGTATAAATTGGACACATGAAAAAAACAGTGAAGAAGGACTTGACAAATAAAACACAAAACACACCTCAGTTTTAGCCATACTGTAGGAATAACCAACCACAGACAGGGAAGTAAGGTTATTTAAATGAAATAACAGATCCAAGTATTCTAAATGTTTTAAATATCATTATGTTGATGCAAAAGTGGGGTAGTTTAAAAACGTTTAACTACTTTAGTTTAAAACGATAAATTTTAATAGGAAACAGACTGAGTTATGCCAATATAAAATACATAAAATACTGAGTTATGCAGGTATAAAAGGATATACTAATGGGAAGAAAACAAACATTACTGAGCAGGCACTAGGCACAAACCCAGGTTAGGGATTTTACATCAAAGATTACAAACGTTTACCAACAGTGGCCAGGGAGGCAACACAAATGGATGGAGTGGATCAAATGTAAGCAACAAGCACTGAAGAGGGTTATGTAGGAGATAGCCGAGCACATGAATTATCCAAAGTGGCATCGTCGCCCAACTGCATGCCAGGCCGGAATGGAGGCCCAGAGCCATCAGATCTGATTTCTCAAGAGAAACGAGCTCTGGATTTTTAAGTGCAATTTCACAACTGAAAACTCTGTGTGGTCAACTTATTATTCTGAAAGCTGACAAATAAAAGGAACAAATCAAGCATTTATCCTGCCTTTTCTATACAAACCATTTACCAATTAGATGAGAAGTTTCTCTTCACAGAAATATTTCAGCTAATGAACAAAAAAAGAATGATATAATTAGAATACCACCATTTTGCCATGCTCAATGAATTTCTGGACCCAGGCACTGAACACCAGAGACAAGCAGACATGATATACCTAATGGACAGCACAGCACCACTTGTGACATAGTTGAGCCAAAAAATTGAACTTGAATCTGGTTAAGTGTATTATCAAACTACTGATTTACAGGAAATAGAGAGGAAAGAGGAAGATGTTAAATATGCCATGGTAATATAATAAAAAATTCCCCCCAAAAGGAATACCCCTAGGACAACCAACCAATCCAGTTTCTTACACACACGCGCGCGCGCGCGCACACACACACAACTGCAGGTGGGACGTGGAAAGAAAGGAACCTGCAAATTAAGAGACTTACAATGATCACATTTGTGAGACAAATGGGAATGTGAGCATTGACTGCCATTAAAAATTGTTAATTTTTTAGGGGATATTGTGCTTGTTTACAAAATAAATATCTTTTAGAGATATACACTGAAATATTTACGAATGAAATGTTAGGATATCTAGGAGCTGATTTGTGAAGGGAGAGTAGATGGGGGGAATGGCTACCAACTGATGGTAGCTGAGGCTGAGTAATGGGGGCTCATTACACCATCCCAGTCTTCTTTTGTGTATTCAAACTTTTCATAATAAGGTTAGGGTGTGTCTGCAGGCTAAATGCCACAGTAGGCTGCCATTTTCCAACCTCTGATTATGAACAGTTTTTTTTAACTCCATAAAACTACAACCACCACTATTCCTATTGTTCCAATTATGGAAAGAAAGGTGTATCAAGGTTCTGTAAATCTTACCTTTTCTTCAAGTCCCAGCTTGAATCACATCTCCTCTACTTCTATAAAGCCTTCTCTGACCAACTCCCGCCATATTTGCACCCTTATAAATCAGCTCATAAACATAATTTTCTTCGAAACCTCCTGAATTTATCACCTTTTACACTGAAAAACATCTAAGTCAGGGAAAGATGTGTTACTAAGATAAGGGAATCAATAATTATTGAACACCTACTATGTGCCAGGTTGTCATCTAGGTATCTATGGGTGTTTTACACACATATGTAACATAACCTTCCAAAATCCTTGTGAGCTGTTGGTCTACCTGGGCAAAGCCCTTATCAGTCTTATTCACTGCTCTATCTCCAATGTTTGGTGCTCATGAAATGTTTAACAATTAGGTATGTATTATCTTCACTTTTCAAGTGAGAACACGGAGGCTTGGGAAGAATAAAGTTGTCTAGACTATAAAGCCATTGTCTCAGCACTGGGATGGGTTGTCCAATTCACAACTACTGAAATTATTAACTTCGATATGAACCTAGAAAAAAATAATTGATGCATTTGAGCTACCCTGTTTATAACCATAGCAAAAGTCTGCAGAGTCTGGGATTAAACATTCTTAAGGTTGCAGGTTATCTAATAACTGAGGGTGGTAGCAACAGGAAAGAGACATCGGTGTTGCTGAGGGCCAGGGGATTAGGAAACAGTGAGCTTTAAGGAGGAACCAAGTCCAGCTATAGAAAGAAAAGGGTACATGATTCTTCTAGACTTAGTACCCAGAGCCGAAAAGCAACATCACAGAAATGAACTGAATCTCCCAGGCAACCCTTCTCACCACCCACAGGAATCTGTGTCCATCTATTCCCAGTAACCCCATCGGGAGCCAAGTAATGTGCTAGGTGCCACAGCAGTCTCAAGAGTAAGACAAGATGGTCATTTTTCCAAGACTCTGCAAGTGTAGGAAGAGAAGAGTAGGCACACGGCAGTCCCCAGAACCCCAGTCACTTAGAAGCTCAGACTTTCAGAAATTCCCTTTTTAGAACCTAACATCAAGCAAAAGCCTGGGGTATGGGGGGCAATGCCAGACCCCAGGCAGGAAGGAGATACTGATAATCCAACTTATGGGCTTCCAAATCTTAAATGAGATCATAAATCCCAACCTTGATCTATGGGCCCATGACATCCCAGAAACCAAGTGAGACCTGGCAGTCTGCTAGGGCAGAAGATAACTTCAGACACTAATTACCTGGAGCCCCAAAGCTTCTGAGGTTCCAGGCTTCATCAAGTCAACTCTGATAACTTGGGAAAGCCACCTGACCTCTCTGGGCCTGTCTTCTTACCTGTACTGAGGTACCCTCTCCTATCCCCACTCCCCTGCTTAACTGGCACGCAGGTCATACCTCACTTCTCTCAGCAGCGGTACTCCTAAGCACCAGCACACGCCAGCTCCCACTCTGCCCCACGTGCCAGAGATGTTTCTCCACCTTCAGTCATTAATCATAATAAGAAATGTTCCCCTACCGAGTACCTAGAAAGTAACCCTGGGAAATTCACTCCCAAATCATACGGAGTCTGGGGTCCCTGCCTCCACTCAGGCTGTACTCCAGATGCCTCAGTCCAGGACTCACCCTACCCTTCAAATCCTCTCAGCTTCTAGCCCCTTAAGGGATCTAATCAGTCCTTAGACCTTCTAACACGACACCTCATGCCTAGATGCCTCAAGAAATCTAATCCTAACTCAGACTTCCCCACCTTCAATCTAGACCTTCCCCACAAACGCCTTGTCAGAACCCCAGACACGCCAGCCAAGCTCGTCCCTCCTTCAGGCCTTGATCCACGGCTCCCCTCCGGGGCGATCCAGACCTCCGGCCACCCTGACCTTGAAGTTCCATGGGTTCTGCCGTCAAGACCGGCCCTTCAGCTCACCTGGGTACCCTTGCCAGCCCCGGGAGGCCCCAACAGCACGGCCCGGATGCCTTTAGGACACTCTGTGGCCGGTTCGGCCGCGGGAACGTTGGGAGCCATGGCCGCCGAACACTCTCACTGCTCAACCCGCCTGTTCACCTCTCAGGTTCAGCGCTTCCAAGCCAGCGCGCCACGCACGGCACGCACGCCCCGCTCGCCGTTTACACTGGTCTGTCGCCACGTCTGTTAGCCCCGTCTTCCCGCCCCTGAGCGCGACGGACACTTTAACGTACCAATCATGCGGAGATCCTAGGGACGGCTACTTTTCATTGGGCAGAATCGATGCTAGAGTAAGTAGGGGGCGGACAATTATAGACAGAAGGGGGCGTGCGGCTAGAGGCGGGTGTGTGGAGTGGGCGGGAAAAGGTGAAGCAAGGCTAGAGGCCCTCTGGGAGTTCTAGTTAAGCTTTCGGCAGTTAATGACAACGGCAATTCCGGTGATTCCTATGAAATTGCCTGTGGGAATGTAAATAGGTGAAATCAGTTTTAGAAGACAAATTGGCGATATGTATCAAATATCCTTTGGTCCAGCAATTCCACTTCCAGGAATTAAAAGGACATAATCGAGGATATGTGTAAAGATTTGTGTAACAAAAATATTAATTGTAGTACTTCTAACGGCCAAAAAGCCCCAAACAAACCAGAAAACAAAGGTAATATCTCAAAAGTTCAACAATAAGAGATTGGTTAAATAAATTGCAACAAATTTGCATACTGGAATCTCCACATTGTATAAGATATTTAATCACCTGGGAAAATATTCAACAAACAGGATACACAATTGCAGTTACAACAAAATGTAATGATCTCTATCTATACAGTGTGAATACAGGAGCTTCTCCCCTTCTTTGTACATTTTGGTATTTTCAAAAAGTCATGTAATGGACCAAGGAGGAATTTCAGGGTAAATGGACTGCTCCAGCTCCCTAATACACTGCTACTGAACCCGAGGTCACAGATTAGTCTGGAGGCATTTCAAGTGCATTCTGTGCCTAATCAGCAGTTTCCTACCGAAGACCAGTGCTCAGCTTACCACGGAAGACTGGTCTGCAGCCTCCACTGCTCAGGCCACTGAATGGGTAGGAAAAACCACTAAGTGGTTTTAAGCTGTTATGCCACAGACTCTTAAACAAAATGGAAATGAGGTTGATAGAAAATAAAGTTTCTAAAAGTTAGAAGTTCTGTAATGAATTCTATAATAAACAGATATTTTTATAAGAAGAAAACAAACTTATAAGTCAGAAAAAAAAAAAAGATCTTTTGGACAGGGAAATAACTTCTACAGCTTTCTGGTGTGTGAAAATTTCATCTACATCCTCTATGAAGCAACCCCTGAAGCCCTGGCAAGACCAGCTCCAAGGGCCTCTTTGGACCTCTAGTCCAAAGGGTGTGATTATGAAACAACTATGTTTCCCCACATGCTCATAGCAACTCATTTTCCACTTCCTGGTAATAAATTTCCTATCCCCTCAGCTCGATCACTTCTCTTTTACCTCGCAAAAGATGTTAACATTCATTCCTCGTTTCTGCACTGGACTTCTATAAGGTACCCGACCTTGAAGGAGACAGGAACTGTTATGCCCATTTTTCAGGAAGATATGTAGCAGCCAGCCCAAGACCACACAGTAGCAGAGTCACAAGACTGGGAATGACAAGGTGGTGCCTCAGAGAGCACAGAGTTCATGGAGGTGGGGATGAGGGTGGGGAAGCCACCATATTTTCTCTGGAGGAAGCTTCTGTGTGGCCAAAATTCACTTTGATTCAAGAAGACCAGAATTTATCAAGGTTTGATGTGCTCAGAGCACCTGACAAGGGGCGTAGGAGCAGCCTTCCTTTTCTACTGGCAATCCCTACAGTGATTCTGACTAAGCATGGATACCACAGGAGGGAAAGTAAGTAAGACTACACATAAATATGCAAAATGTAAGGTTTATTCAATTTTTAAAAATGTCCTAGGCTTTGGATCATATTAAGGATCATTAAGGGGGTATTGAGAGCCCAGGGAAAGGAGGGAATACCTCATTTATTTATTCACTCAGCTATTTTTAATAATAACTGCTACTGTTTAGCTATAATTGGGTACTGTGTGCCAGCACTGTGCTAAGTACTTTACATGCATTGTCTCATTTAATTCTTACAACAAACAATATTTGAGTTGACTACTTTATTATCTGCATTTTTTTTTAATAGAAGAAAGTAAGGCACAGAGAGGTTAGCCTGTGGCTGGGCAGATTTGAGCTCAGGTCTGTCTGGCTGGTGCTTAGCACTGTGAGGTGACAAGATAGGCAATTTCTGCAGACATGGGTCTTGCAGCTGGATTCCAGCTAGAGGGATCATGAAGGTTTCTGTGAAATACGATCTTGAAGGATACAGAGGATTTTGCTCTGGGGTGTGGGACATTTCAGGCTGAGAGAACATTGGGAGCAAGCCGTAAGAGGTGAGAGAGTAGGGTGTGCTGTAGGTTCTATTCAGTGGGCTTTGGGGAATTGGGAAGTTTTTTAGGGAGGACAGTCATGACCAGATTCACATTTTATAAAGATCACATTTTATAAAGACTGGAGAAATAAGAAAGAGACGAATGCAAGATTAGCTAAGAGGTATTTCTGTTACTGTTTTGTGGTAGGCAGAATAATGCCCCCCCGCACCCCCCCTCCCCCGCCAAGAAGAAGTCCATATCCTAATTCCCGGAACTTGCGACCATATTACCTTACATGGCAAAAGGGACTTTGCAGATGTGATTAAGTTAAGGATTTTGAGATGGCGAGATTATCCTGGATTATCTGGATGGGCCCAATATAATCACAAAGGTCTTCATAAGGATATGAGGGAGGCAGGAGAGCCAGAGAAGGAAATGTGATGACACAGGCGGAGGTCAGGGTGGTGGGATTGCTTGGCTGGGGACCACAAGTCAGAGAATGATGACAGTCTCTAAAGCTGGAAAGGCAAGGAAACATTTTCGCTTAAAGCCTCTAGAAGAAACACACCTTCTGGTGACACCTTGATTTTGGCCCTATAAGACCCAATTTGGACATCTGACCTCCAAAATTGTAAGATAATAAATTTGTGTTGTTTTAAGCACCAAATTTGTCGTAACTTGTTACCGCAGCAATAGGAAACAAATACATGTTCTTTGGGTGCAAGTGACATAAATCTGGCTACATAGCAAGAAAGGAATTCATTGGGAAGGCATAGTTGT
>NW_006443568.1:4861154-4864754 GCF_000325575.1 Pteropus alecto | reverse complement strand
TTGTTGATCACAAGGACCCTTACAAGAGAGGGAGGAAGGTCAGAGTCAGAAAAGGAAATGTGATGATGAAAGCAGGGATCAGAGAAACGCACTCAGAAGTTAAGAAACGCAAGCATTCTCCAAAAGCTGGAAAAGGCAAGGAGTGGATTCTCCCCTGACTGCCTCCAGAAGGAATACAGCCTTGGATTTTAGCCCCATGAGATATGTTTCAGACATCTGACCTCCAAAATTGTAAGATAATAAATTTGTGTTGTTTTAAGCACCAAATTTGTCGTAACTTGTTACCGCAGCAATAGGAAACAAATACATGTTCTTTGGGTGCAAGTGACATAAATCTGGCTACATAGCAAGAAAGGAATTCATTGGGAAGGCATAGTTGTACAATTGTTGACCTCAAGCATGGTAGTAGCCAGGGTTACTTTCATAATCTAGATGTCAGGAACAAGTGGACAGTGCTGAGGGAAATATTTGTTCCTTCTTCCAGCTTTTCCCATGTGGAAGGACCTCTTTTAGAGTAATATCCCTGCCTTTTGTCTCACACCTTCACCCATCTACCCTCCCTAGAGGAGGAGGAAGACTGATTTATCAGATTTATCCTCTTTCTCTTTCAGATCTGCCTGCTCACAAGAACCATGTTTTTCCTCTCTCTTCTAACATGCTCTAAGTTTCCCAGGGATTAAGCCTCACAGAGAACACTATGATTTTCCAGTTCTGCCTGAAATTGGGTGGAGAAGACTAATTTTGGGGTTCAGTTTTCATAAGCTCATTTTCCTGTTAGACCTAAAGGTACATCTCCAACAGCTCTGTCAGTAATAAAGGTGATATTTTGATCTCCTTTTGTCTTACGTCTGTAGCTATCTCTCATCTTGTTTTAAACTTGGGTGAGGCTACTCCAAAACCCAATAAATAATTTCTCATGGATGCTCTGATTGGAATGACTGATCTCAACTGTTTTCTAGTTATCTGTGTCATTCTACTCAAGAGTCAGAGTCCTGGCTTGACTTGGATCCCATGTTTACCCCTTGGCAAAGGTAGAGTTCCCACTGCAAGAAATAGGAGAAGTAGTTCCCCAAAAGCATCCGATAACAGTTTCTTAAATAAGAAGGAAGGGCTAATGGGCAGGAAGAAATGACAGTTGTCCACTGCAGGGAGCTATTGTAAAAGTTCTGGCAGAAAGGTAATGAGGGCCCGACTATGGAGGTAGAATTAATGAAACTTGACACTAGTCCCGATGGGGACAAGAAGGTCCAAATCTTGGGGCCAGGTGACTGAGGGGTTGGTGGTGCCATTAATATTCATCTCATTCATTCTTTAATTCATTCATTCAACATACATTTAGTGAGCTTATATTATGTGCCCAGTATTGTGCTTTGTGCTCAGGATCCAGTGGTGAACAAGGTCAGAGTCTCCACCCTCATAGAACTTCAGTCAAATGGGGAAAAAAAGACAAGATGGTGATTACAGTACAGCGATGGAGCCTATGCTGCAATGAGAACATAATGAAGGGGTACCCAGCCCAGATTTGAGGGGAAGTGACATCTAAGAGAGATGAGGAGGATTCGCCTAGACAAAAGGGAGGGGAAGGGTATTCTAGACAAAGGTAACAGTGTATGTAAAGGCTGGGAGGCAAGAGAGACTGTGGCAAGTTGAGAGGAACCATGGCACTCAGCAGAGGAACGGCAATCATGTGTTGTGGAAATCGTATACTGCAAAAGGCTTGGGGGAAAACATACACAACTCACCCCACAGAAGCTGAAAAGATGGAATCTTGCCTGTCTTCCTGGTAACTGGGGAGTGAGTGCATGACCAGGCCTGCCCAGTGGGATGTTCCTGGTTGAGACTTTAACCTCTAAGGGAGAGAGGTGAAATGGGAGGGGCCGTTCTTTGAGGGAGAGAAGAGAGCCCACCAGCAGTGGGTGGTCAGTGGCCCGTTGTGGTTCGTTGTCCAACCAGGCTTCTTCTGAGCCATGTCCTCTTCTGTGTTCTTAGCCTCCTTGCTTTTGGTTCCTATCCACGTTTGGAATTTGTGAGCATCCCATATTACAGGTTTTCCTTGCTATCTGAAAGTAGAGCATACCTACAGAAGCTTTTGTGAGCCAAAAAGGCATAAAGGGAAGAAATGATTACTATTAATTTATATGCAAAAAGTTTTGAGTTTTGAGATCCTAAAAAATGGATCTCACAGATACTTACAGACACAGTTCAAAGCTCTGGCAGCTTGATGCTGAGATATTATTGACTGTAGTGCCAGGGGAAGGGGCTTGGCTGGGCCACTCTCATGGCCCCCGGTACATGCTGCCTCTCTAACAGCTTGCTGCAAAACAAACTCTGAGTACCATTGTCACTTTTCGTCTATTTTTCATAAAAGTGAGAATCCTCTTCGGATTTCTTTCAGTTGGCAAAAACAGGTACTTTCATAAAAGTAAAGTGGCGGAAGGTAAACTTTCAAGAAGTGAAGGATACCTGTATTCAATAAATCCCTTCTCTGTTTAGGTTGAGCACCAAGAACCCTGATTGGTACAGAGTTGGGAGAGGGTTAGCTCGGCTGCAGTGACAATTAAGAGAGGGTAACGGAAGGAAAGAAAAGGGTGGGGAGGCAGGAATTTTCCTGGGGGCTTTTCGGGAAGGTTTTCCTCTCCAATAAAAAGAGAAATGCCCAGGAGAAAAAGCTCCCTTCCTGCCTGCCTTTGGATGTTGAGGGAGGATGCAATGCTTACTCTAACAGCCCTCTTGAAACCATGAGGGGAGAGCCAAGAGACTCAGAGAGAAGCTAACTCAGAGTCTGACATTGCTGAGCTGCTGAAGTAAACAACCACGGTACCACCTTCCTCTAGACTTTTTGTGATGGGAGATGGACCCCTTATCGTTCAAGCTACATTGAGTTGGGTATTCTGTTACCTGCTGCTAAAAGTACTTTATGTGGGAGCATTTGAGATCTTGCTCCCTGGTATATGTTGTCAGTTTGACTCAAATAAACCCTTATGAAAATTCAAAAATAAATAAATTAATTAATAAATTAATTAAAAGCAAGTCGCCTAACTCTCTGGGCCTCAGTTTCTCTTTGCAAAGTGAGGATGGTGACACCTGCCTCATGGGATCATAGTGAATATGAAATTAGATAATGGATGAGGCACCTATATATATATATAGCACAATGCCTTACTTATGGCAAGCACTCAATAATTGTTCACTCTTACTACCTGCATCAAAACCATAGAGCAAATGAATTTGTCCTGGAAAAGAATAGAGAGAAGAGAAGGAGAATGAAGACTAAATCTGGGGAACCAACATTTGAAGAGAAAGTGGTAGTCGGCAAAGGAGTCAGAGAATGATTAGAGACCTAAGAGGAAAACCTAAAATTTTATTCCATCCACCATACCCTTTTTTATCTGGAAAACTTCTAGTCATCCTTTAAAGTCCAGTTTAAATATCCCCTTCTTTATGAAGCCTTCCTGGGTGCTCAACCCACAGCCTCACATTCCGAGTTAGTTGTCCTGATGCTCTGGCTCCCATAACCCACCTTTCTTTTATTCTACTTCTCATGATTTATTGTGATTTTCTGCTTTTATATCTGTTTCCTGCCCCAGAGTGTGAATGTAC
>NW_006443568.1:4791001-4861122 GCF_000325575.1 Pteropus alecto | reverse complement strand
CCAGTGTGGGTCCAGGCTGTTAGTGGTAAAAAAGAAAAAAAGCTAACATTTGATAATGATCTCCCTGTATGTACTATGCACTGTGCTTTACACATGACAAGTGTACAAGTTTATGAGGTAGGTACTATTATTAGTCCCATTTTATAGATAAAGAAATGGAAGAACTGAGAGAGGTTAAGTAACTTGCTCAAGCCTATGGCTAGTAAATGGTAGAGCTGGGCTACAAATTCAGGTGATCTGGCTTGCTAGCCTTTGATATTAACCACCATGCTACATTGTCTCTCATACATTGTGGGTGCTGATAAATGTTTGTTGATTGAAATGATGAGAAGTTGCATAATGGTTAATAGGAGCTAAAGAAAGAGTTTCAGGGAGTATGTCAGTCAGCTTCAGCTAAGTTATGCTGCAGTGACAAATAACCCCAAAAATATCAGCTTAAAGAAAAGGTTACATGTTAGCTGCAAGTCAGCTGTAGTTCTGCTATACATCAGGGATGCTGGCTGAAGGAGCAGCCCCTACCTAGAAAAATGCTGTTCTCAGGGGAGAGGGGAAAGATACACAGGTGTGCTAAGTCTGCTTGCACTAGTGAGATCCTATAGTGTGCATCCCTTCCCAACTCCATGCTCAGTGATGTCACATTGGTAGTTTGAAATCAGTCACAATGGGAATATTTATATTATGGAAATTGGCAAATACCTTTTCCCCTTAGAGAACCTGATGTTAAACATTTACTAGCACAGCACAATAAAAAGAAGATGATGCCAGCCCTTTTTAAGGGCTTCTGCCCAGGAATTGCATAGGTCATGGAAATGTCACAGGTCATGTGCACTCATATTTTACTTGCCAAAGCAAGTCTTGTGGCCAAACTGTAGCCAATGAGACCAGGAATAGAATTCTCCTACTGGGAGGGACCCAGGTAGAGGGGCAGTAAATATTTATGAACAATAATACAATTTGCCTTCATGAAGGATTGAAAGATGAGGACTGAGAAAAACCCCTTGGAATTGGCCTCAGATGTTTTGTCCATGACCTTTAACAAGGGAGCTGTTTCACTTGGAGTTTGGGGTGGCGAATGGATTGAGATAGGTAAGGTGCTAATTGAGACCCCTCATTCTTGAAGCTATTCAAGGGGAGGAGGAAGACAGGCAAGCTGGTAATCTGAGCAGGTGGCCATGTGGAAGGCTAAGTGTCTTCTAGAGAGAGGCAGCCTGCTTATGGATGGGCCCGAATGTCATTTTTACTATTAACTAATCTCTTTCTGCAACTCCTGTTTTTCCATGTTCATGCCAGGGATGACATTAGAGAAGGCAAAGATCGAAAGAGAAAGAATCTCGGTCTAAGGGTTCTAAAAGCTGAGATCCTGGCCTATGGAAAAGAAAAAATAGAAGAAACACGGTCAGTTCCCCACTGCCAGAAACTAGACACCTTTGCCTAGAAGAAAGAAGAGTTTTAGGGAAAGTAAAATGCTGAAATATTATGGGTGCCTTAGAAGGGCGTCTGGCCGGTGGTGTGGAGAGTGGCATGATAGATTCCCAGACAGGTGTGAGAAATACTAGAGCAGAAAAGGATTTATCACTTTTCTGGGGGTAAGGGAGAAATGGGAGGGCCCAAGAAAGCACAGGATCTCAGAGCCCCACCCACACTTCATGACACAGGGTAAAGACCTGAGACGGCCCCATGGGTCCCCTCATAACCCAGTATGCTGCAAGGGTAGCAGAATGTGCTGCTTCCCATTGTGGGTTGAGGGGTGGTGAACACCAGTGACCAGTGGACTAGAAGAGGCCTTGAGGAGGGTACAAGGAGCTTGTAGCAGAGACCTCTGTGGACCGATGACTGGGAAGCAAATGGGACCCAGGACAACCCTGCAGGCCCTCTCAGGAGGAGCCTAATGCAGTGGGTAGCTGCCACGGCCACTGCTATTGTTACAGGCCCACAGTCCCTTATCTCAGATGTGATTCAGAACTGGGAATTCTTTTGGACTTTAGACAAAGGAGATAACGGGGCACCGGCAGTGTATTAGGTAACACTGCTTAATATGGCCTGGAATAGTCCCATATAATGAAAAAATTGATATTTTTGCAATAAAGTGTATGATACATAAAGATTATAGAGTCTATATCTTTCAAATTAGAATGTCTTTCCAGTCAGATTTGCTGTCAACTTACTTTTGGTGCCAAATTTAAAAAAAAAAAAAAATTCTTTCCTGAATCGGCCTGTCTCCTTCCTTTCCCTCCTCGCTCTCCCCCAGATCCAGTGGCCAGCGAGTTCCACCCGTCCTATCTCCTTAGCAGCTCTCATGTCTGTCCCCTTTTTCCATCCCTCCTGCTACCACAGTGGCTCAGATCACCTTCCCCTCTCACCAGGATTATCACACCCACCTCCTGGCTGACCTCCTGCAGGCTCCAGTTTCTCCTCCATACCATCCCCAGAAGAGTTGCTCTAGAATACAAACTTCTGGCTTGGCCTGGGTGTCCCATCAGGATAGTGATGTGATTAAATGAAAAAATGCCAGCAGAATTAAAGAATGTCAACTTTCTATAATGGCCCTGGCTATGGAAACTTATCTGTTTGGAGTCCACCAAGCAGGAGACAATGCGCCTGCTTCCAGATGGAGGTACAGGTGGCTCAGGTCTTCCAAAGTTCCACGCGGAGACATAGGCTGCCACTGCCCACAGAAGGAAGATTCTGTTGGGTGCGAGAAGTTCCCATCTCCCATTCTTAGAAGTCTGGTTCCCTTCTGACTCCTCCTGATCGCTCAAGCAAGAGCTGGTTATGTACTTGCCTGCTCTTCAGGTACAAGTAACTGGTACAAAACACACATACCAGAGTCACTTTCTCAGGATTAGGAGGACCAAGTTTTGTTCTGTCTGACAGTTCTCCCTGCAACTCCAAAATTCAGTGCTGACCTCCAGAGAGCTTGGATGGCTATAGTCATGGCTCTGTTTCACTGGCTACTTTGGCCCTAGCTACGAAGAACCGAAGCAGGCCAAGAGGCCAGCTCTGCCTACTTGTGCCAACAGAGGCCAAGTGAAATCTCAGACCTTCTCAGGCCAGAGTGGCAGCCCCTGACCCTAGCTGCTGCACATATGAGAAAGAGAGAGAGAAATGGCAGCTCCAGGGTCCTTACTGTTTTAATCTCAATAAAGGAAGTAACCACTGGCCTTCCATTTTACTCTTGCCTTTTGACGATCGAGGTTCTCCATAATTTAATTTTAAAAAGTTACCATGTTTGGAGCAAGTATTTATACCAGGCTCTGTTCAGCTTTCTACATATAATCTCACTGAGTCATTACAATACTCTTGCTATGTCAGAACTGCTATTATCCCTATGTTCTGGATAAGAAAACAGAGTCCCTGTTTAATTAATTGGCTTGCTTGAAATCATACAGTTAGTGAAAGCTCCCATCACACAGTATTTTCTTTTGTGGTACACTGTATTATTTTTCACAGATATTTGGTGTCCTTTCCTATTACATATCCCTGGCCTGTTGAACTTAGGCAAGAGCATATGGCTTGCTTTTGTCAATGAAATGTGAATAGAAATGACACGCATGCCACTTCAGGTCAGGAGCTTTTGAGAGCCAACACGGGATTCATATATTCTTTTTTTCCTGCCTGTGTTGAGATAGAGCCTCTCTTGACCAGAGATCCCTGATTGATTCAAATGAGCATATAATGTGAGCAAGAAATTAATTTTGTCGTACTAAGTTACTGAAATTTTCCCAGTTGTTTCTTACTGTAGCAAAATCTAGCCTATCCTAACTGATCTATCCCTCAGTGGAGTCACAGGAGGCTCTTCCCAAGTAGATCAAGATCTATTTACCACAGACTTTGAGTTCCAGGTATCCACACAGACCAACTCCCTCCCACCTGTAAAGTACACCGCTTGTTCCGTGCTCTTCTGGGGCTTCACAACCCCATGTGACCTGGAATCCACTTCCCAATCTCTGTAACATGCTTCCTATCCCTTTGACACCCAAACCACAACACGGAGATGTGGTTTTCTAAAGAACTGGCTAAGCCCAAACCACCTGAATAAGCAGAGCCTTTCAGCTATTGTTTAGAGGTCACCGTGGCCACATGCTAATTTCCAGAAAAGCTGCCAACTTTCTAAGAAAAGGCTTATGCTGTTAACTGCAACAAATATACACAGTTTGTTGGGAAACACTACATGTTGTATACTGCCTGTGAGAAGATCCCTATAGAATGAACCAAAAGTTCTATTGGAAAATGATGATGCAGAGCAGAGGGCACTGGGTTGGAAGTATTGAGTACCTACTATGTCTGGCAGTCAGAATTCTGTGGTCCTTGTGTCAGGGGATCCAGATAATGGTAGAGGCAGACAAGTGAGTGAACAGAGGGTGATAATACAGCGTGATAAATGAGGTTGGTTGGTTAATTTAGTCACTTGTTCATCTGATGCATATTTATTGAACTCTTCTGATAAGCTAGGGCCTGGGCATTCGGTGTCAACAAGACAGGGACTATCCTTGCCCTCCTGAAGTTTATAGTCTAACAGACATGAGAGAAATAGACACAAAGTGCTAAGAGAGCATTTAGCAGGGGCAAATAACCTAATCTGGTGTGCAGAGGTATGGGGTTCTGGGATAACCTCATAGAGGACGTGACTCCAGAACTGAATTGCGAAGGATGAGCAAGAAGGAGACAGAAAAGAAAAGAGAAGAAGGGCATTTCTGGCAGTAGGAAGAGTTTACGTGAAGGCTTGAAAACATGAATCAGTGGAGTGCGTTTGGTAAGTGCAAGTAGTTTGGGTAGGACTAAAGCATGGAGTTAAAACTAAAGAGGGGCAAGATATAAGATGAGAGGCTGATAGAGGCTACATCTCAAAGGGTCCTAGGTGTTGGGTTTAGGTGCTTGGACTTAACCGAAGACAGTAGGAACCATTGGAAAAGTTTTGAGTTGGAGTGTTTATTAGTTAGGAAGCAGGCTCAGCTACTATAACAAAGACTCCAAAATAACAATGACTTAAACAAGATAGAAGTTTACTTTTCACTTATGGCAAAACCTAGCTAGGCAAGCCAGAGTGGGCATGGTGGCTCCACAATCATCAGGAACCCTGGTTCCTTCTGGCACATTGCTCTGACATACTCAACATATCGCTTCCTTTTTGCGGTCCTAGAGGGCAGCTCCAGCTCCTACTGTTGCTTTTGCATTTCGACCAGCAGGGAGGAGTAAAAGGGCATGGAAGACACATCCCTTTCCGTTAAAGGCATAACCTAGAACTTGCACTCATCATTTCACTCACATTGCACTGTCCGGAATTTAGTCACATGGCTATTATTAATAGCCAGGGTGCTGGGAAATGTTTTTTATTTTGAACAAACATATGCTTAGCTAAAAGGTAGGGGCTCTATTACTAAAGGAAGGATATATGCTGGGGAACCACCAGTCATCTTCAACAGGGAGTGACAATCCTATTTGCCTTATAGAAAAATCTCTCTTGGAAAGGGTGGAGAATGGACTGGGTGGTAGGAGATCAGAGCCAAGGAATAACCCACATGAGAGCTACTGGGGCCTGAACCAAAGCACAGACATCTGGGTGGGAGAAGCGGACAAAGGCTTAGGAAATATTTGAAGGCTGAATGGATAGGACATGGTGACCAATGACTGCACTTCTAATTTACTGACTAGCACAGTACCTGGCATACAGTAAGTGCTTATGAGTGAATGAATATATGTGGTGAAAGAAGAGTGAATGAGTGAGTGAATGAATGAAGTGAAAGAGGAGACGCTAAGGACGATAATAATAATAATGGCTCCTGGAACTAGTTTGATTGAGAAATATCAACATTTAAAGGTAAATATCAAACAGTCTTTAAAAACATAACTTCTACCAACTGTAATCTGTCATTACCCCTTTCCCAATAGGTATTTGGCCCCTTCGATGATATCTTTATCTGGTTCCAAAATTTAGTCATTTTTACTTGTTAATGAAGTCTCCTGTTTTGGGCATTCACGTGGTCTTTCTATTTTCAGAGGTCAATCGCTTTGGATTCAAAGTCCCAGAAGGTAGGACTTGTGGCAGGAGAGGAGACTGGCGTGGTCTGCTTCCTGCCCTCTAGTGGGGAGGAACAAAAAGGAAAAAGAACTTTTTCCCTTAGGTATCCCCTACTGGCCCTTGCTTGACCCCTTCTTTACTGTTTGCAATGCCACTGTGTTTCTGTCCTGTCCATCATCACAGCTGTTCAGCTCATTATCTCTAGACCTGGTATGTGGGGGCATGGGGCCCCAACAGGCCATGCTGATAAAGGGCTTGGTGCCAAATCGCTCTCTTCTGCTGGTGGCTGTGGCCTCACCCTTCACGGCTCACCTCTGTGCCCCAGCAGGCCTGCTGTCCCCAACACTTCTACCCTCTTTAGCCCCAGTCCCAGAGCCTGTGGACATGGGCAGAATCTTTTTTTCCTTCTCTTTGGCCCACTCACCACTTGTTCACATCTTTGACCTTTTCTCTCTAGTGTCCTTTCCCGCATTTCAGTGTCACCAGGGCAGGTTTCGCAGATGCAGTGGCTCAGCTGACATCCACAGGGAATGAGAGAGAGAGGTCAGATGCCCTCTGGTGGCACCCTAACCAAATGAATTGTTCCTTTGGCTCTATTCCAGTTATCTATGGCTACGTAACAGAGCACCTCAAATTTCACAACCTAAAACAACCACCATTTTATCATGCTCAGGATTCTGTGGGTCGAGAATTTGACAGGGCATGGGGGGATGGGATGGCTGAGCTCTGCTTGCAGTAGGCAGCCTCCAAGACCGTCTCCAATGACCCAAGCTTCCTGGTCAGTGTTCATGCCCTCATATAGTCTCCTTCACTTTGTATCATGGTTGGTATGGGTGGTCAACAGAATATGGCAGAAGGGATAGTATGTCACTTTTGAGTCTAGGTTATAAAAGACATTGCGATTTCTGCCTCTGTGTCTTTTGTGTTACTCACTCTGGGGGAAGCCAGCTGCCATGTAATGAGGACACTCATATACAGAGAGGCCCATCTTGTTGGAACCGAGGCCTCCTGCCAACGACCATATGATTGAGCTTGGAAGTGAATCCTCTAGCCCCAGATAAAATCTTAGATGACTGCAGTCCTGGCTGACAGCGTGATTGAAATTTCATGAGAGACCCTAAGTGAGAACCACCCAGATATACTGCTCTCAGATTCCTGACTGTCAGAAATGGTGTGAGATGATATGTTTGTTGTTTTAAGTTGTTATATCTGGCAGTAATTTGTTATGCAGCCATAGATAACTAATACATTACTCCATGACATCTGGGCCCTTAGCTGGAAAAGACTAGAATGGCTGGGGCTGGAATCACCTGGAGGCTGCTTCATTCACGTGGCTGGTGTCTGAGCTGGGATGACTTGAAAGCCCAGTTTGCACTGTCACCTGGAGCGCCTACACGTGGCCTGTCCACGTGGCTCGGCTTCTCATAGCATAGCATCCGGGCTCCAAGAGGGAGTGTCTCAAGAGAGACACTCTATAGAGTGAGCTTTCCAAGAGACCAAGGAAGAAGTTTCAGGGTTACTTTTTGCCTCACCTCTGAAGTCATGTGTGGCAACTTCTGGTGTATTTTATTGTTACAAGTGAGTCACCAAGAGGCCAGCCCAGATTCAAGGGCAGGAGATTTGACTGGTTCTCTTGATGGAGGATTGATAGGGTCACATTGCAGAGAGCAAGTGCGATGGTGGCCATCTTTGCAAAATACAGCTGGGCTGACCTGCCCTGCCTCAGGGAGAGGAACCAATCTATTGCCCCCTGCTCTGATCCTCATGGAGGGAAGGACAGGAGGCTTTTTCATACATCCAGAGCAGTCCAGCCTTGTGAGCAGTGCTGGTTCCGCTGCAATGGCTCCTCCTATCAAGCCCCAAGGGGAGCCAGCAATCCTTTGAGCTTGGAGGGTGGAGCACTTCACACCTTTTCTTCTCAGCTATGGATTCTGGTGCTAATCATACCTTTTCTGGGCAAAAAGGGAAGGTCCACCTGACACCTTTCTGTTAGCCACTGTGCTTAGCACTTTACCTCAGTCGGTCCTGCACTCGCCCTAGTAGCTAGGAATTATGACCCCATTTTACAGAGGAAGAAGTCATCTGACTGACCAAGGTCACATAGCCAGAAGGGGTTGGAGCAGGGACTCACTATCCTGACCCTGAAGTCCATGCTCTAGAGGCCCTGGGATCCCAGAAACTCTCCTGGGTATTGGAACATTAGCCATGGTCTCCTCAGGTCCCTGTCAAGAGTGAAGCCTGTGTGAGAGGAAGGGACTGGAAGGAGCTACTCGCACAAGGCCGCCTGGGGGTCAGAACCCTGCCTGAGGGTTGAGGCTAGTTGTCAGGTGAACTCTTTGGGTGAAAGGGGCAGAGAAACAAGAGAGGGAGAATCGGTTTTCACTTTCTTTTCAGGACTGTCCCTAGTTAGTGAGTTATTCAGTGGCCAGAGGGTGACCTCCAGGGTAACAGCCCTGGACTCACTGCCCTTTGATGTTCCTTGGACTGAAACTCCCTCTCTGTCCTGGAACCTATGGTTGGAGAGTCCCCTGAGCTCCTTGGGCCTGCACGCTGGGTCTTGGAGTGATTTTCAGCCCCCTGTGAACAGGTCTCCTGTCAGTTTTTGGCCTGCCTTGCCTTTCATCTTTCTGCTGACCCCTACTTCCCATTATGCTGCACTTCCAAGTCCCAAGATGTGACAGTTCCCAGCACCTACTAGTGCCAGGCACTGAGCTCATGTAGGGGACCCAGGAATGAATGAGATACACCCTATGTCCTCAAGCAGGCCACAGTCTGGTAGAAGGAGAAACATGAGGAGTTAACTGCCAGATGTCAGGTAAAGGAACATTGAATAAAGATAAGAATTACACAGAGGTAAGAGTGCCTAACTCAACAATAAAACAGAATGAACCATGCATGCAACATGCAACAACATGGGTGAGTCTCAAAATCATCACGCAGAGCAAAGAAGCCAGACACTATGTGATTACATTTTTATGAAGTTCTAGACCAGGCAAAACTGTGGATTATGTATATAGATAGAGGTTGCTTAGGATGGGGGGGTGTGGACTGGGAAGGGAAATGAGGTGACGGATATTCTGAGAATGAGGAATATTCTGAGGTGATGGCAATGTTCTGAACCTTGATAAGAGCATGGGTTATGTGAGAATATTTGATAGTTACAACTGACCATACAATATACCTTAGGGCTGTGAATTTCATCATATGTAAATTATACCTGTGATGGGCAGCATTCAAAATAGTCCCCGGTGACTGCTGCCTTGTGTGCATGCCCATGAGCAATTGCCACTCCCACATTGTATCAGGTTGATCAGGTTGATCTATGTGGCTGATAGAATATGTCAAATTGATGGTATGTCACTGCAGATACTATTGTATCTCTGTCTCTGTCTCTCTGTCTCTATCTCTCTCTCTTTCTCTCTCTTTCTCAGATCCCTTGTTCTGAAAGAGGCCATGTGTTGAGCATCCCTATGGAGAAATGTACGTGGCAAGGAACTTAAGCTTCCTGCCAAGAGCTATGAGAGTGAGCTTACAATAAGTGGATCCTTCAGTCCCAGTGAACGCCTTCAGATGTCTGCAGCCTTGGCTGACTGCTCGACCACAAATTCATGAGAGACTCTGAGCCAGGACACCCAGCTAAGCTGTTTCCTGATTCCTGACCCTCAGAAATTGTGTGAGATAATAAATATTTGTTGTTTTAAACCATTAAGTTTTGGGAGTTGTTTTGCAACTATAAACGATGTATACAATATTTTGATAAACTAAACATGTCTGAAAAACATCTTCTAAGTGCTCCTGGTCCAGATGGCTTTCCCAGGGACCTTCAAGTGCTTTCTGTGACTCAGACTTCTGGGTTCAGTCTCCGAAATGGGAAGATGAGGGGCCTGGAACTCCGTCTAACAGGAACTGGTATCTCCAAAATCTCCACAGCCCAGCAGCTGGACACACAGTGCCCAGGCCCATACCTATGTGCAGAGAGGACTCCGGAAATGCTCTCCTCCTGCCCTGCCCACCCCGTGCTCATGAGTACCTGCAGAAACCACTCAGGTCTCAGAAACTAATGAGAGCTACTATTTTGGGAACACTTTCTATGTGTCAGGTGATGTGCGAAGTGCTCTGTGTGTATCTTTTAATTAACTATTTCCAGCAACCTTCTGAAGAAGATATTACTAAACCTATTTTACAGTGCAGTAAACGGAGACTCAGAATGTTGAGACAAATTGCTAGGATCATAGAGCTGCCAGAGTGTGGCAGCTTTAGATTTAAATCTGGATTTAAATCCAGATTTGTCTATTTCCCAAACTGAGAGGCAGGCAAGCTGTAACCCCAGACCTGAAAATACTTTTCTCATCTATTCCCTATGAGAACAAACCACACTTTCTGCCATCAGAGAAAAGGCCACAATCTCAATCCAGATTCCCTAGGGTAATGATAGAGACTGGAGGATGATATTTGAGTCACTAAGAGTCTCAGAGATCATGGGGGTCATAGAAGAGGAAACGTAGATCCAGAGAAGGAAGTGATTTTTCCAAGGACTACCTAACCGCAGTCTCTGCATCTCCAATTGGCCAGTTGACTGGAGGCACATAGATGTTGTATGGTTCCATCTGCAGGGGGGGGAAGGGAGCACAGAGCCTGGAGGTACAGACATGGCTGCCTGGCTCCACTCTTCCTTGGGGTAAATGAACAGTCTTCAAGAGGAGAACATGACTACTACAGCAATTTAGAAAGAGGCCCAGCTTGGGTCAGGATTGCATGACTCAGTGCTCAGCACTTTGGCCTCTACCCTTGTGAAATCCCTTGGGGGAATAGAATGGAATTCCACCACCTACCCCATCGCACTGTGCTGACCCTCTTCCTGAGCCTCCGACCCCTGCTGGGTGATCCTCAGCTCAGGTCCCCAAACCCCGCTGTGGGGCTGCTTCTCCCATTCTGCTCCTAGCTGTATCCCTCTGACCCATTGCTGGATTTTCTCCTCTGGCCCCCTGCAGCCCTGGCTCAGGGTAATAATACTAATAGCCACTACTTACAATATATTTACTAATGTACGTGCCAAGTGCTAGGCAAGAGCTTTTACATGTTCATGAACTCCTTGCATCAATTCTAGGAAGTAGGCACTCTTATTACACCCATTTTACAGATACATAAAATGAGACTCACACGAGATAAGTAACTTTGCCAAAGTCACACAGCCAGTGAGGATTGCCTCAGGTATTTATATACCCCTGAAGTTTGATCTCTTATTATCTAGAGACAGCATAGCCATTCAGCCTAGGTTGTTTTTTTGTCCCACCCTACCTCCCTGCCAGAGAGGGATGGGGGTGAGAGCCAGATGTCTTCTTTCAAGAGTACACAGCTTTGACCTCTCTGCCAGCTGTACTGCAAGTTTCTTTAGGCCAGGGGGTCTCTAAATCTGGTTCCTGGGCCAGGAGCATTGGTATCACCTGGGAACTTGTCAGAAATACATATTTTCAGCTTACTGAATCAGAAACTCTGGAGTGGGGCCCAGAAATCTGTGTTTTAACTAGCTTTCCAGGTGATTCTGATGCCCACTCATCTGAGAACCACTGGAGAATACAGAAGAGTCAACAGCCCTTTCCATGCCATTCCCAGGTGATTCTGGATGCAGCATCTGGAGAAAGTGAGACTTTTCAACTGAGTATTTTTTTCTTATTTGGTGGTAGTGGTTGTATTCTCATCACATTTGTCAGAATGACTCAGGTCTGGCTTGAAAGAAAGTGAAGTCTTTAATTGTTGCATGCTATTATTTTTTCAGATTTGTGTTCAGCCTAGAAGAGAGTGAAAATAAACATCAAGAAATCCAAACTACCCAATTCAGCATCTTAGCATTTTGTCTGTCTAGGGAAAGGCTGTGACTCTAATCCCACATTCAGTCAACACACTTGAGTTTTACCTCCTTGATACCAGGTCCTGGGCTGGGTTCTGAGACACAGACCCGGCCTCTGTGCCCGGGAACAGAGATAATTACCTCCTTGATACCAGGTCCTGGGCTGGGTTCTGTGCCCGGGAACAGAGATACCTCACTAATAACTAAAATTTGGAGTTCCAAGCTTTGAGGTTCAGGATCTGCTCTAACATGACCCTGGCCTTTCAAGTTTCTCACCGCTGCACAA
The DNA here is from genome assembly GCF_000325575.1 of Pteropus alecto. Taxonomy (NCBI): domain Eukaryota; kingdom Metazoa; phylum Chordata; class Mammalia; order Chiroptera; family Pteropodidae; genus Pteropus; species Pteropus alecto. Next base: position 4,848,969 of record NW_006443568.1, on the reverse strand, counting down.
CCCCGAATTTGACTTCAGGCTCTGCCACTTGCCAGCTGTGTAATACTGGGTAAATCACTTGGCCTCTCTGGTCCTCAGATTCCTCCATTGTGAAATGAAAGTAATAATTCCCACCTTGCAGGCTTGCTGTGAGGATGGAGGAAATGTGTATAGTACAGAGGTGACACTCACTAGCTGTGTGACCTTGAGCAGGTTAGCCTCTCTAGCTTGTTTCCCTCCCCCATAATACTAATAGCACCAACCTCATAGGGTTGTGAGATTAAAGGTTATATAACTCTTACAACAAGGCTACATGATAGTAAGTTCTCTGGCAATATTTGTAGCTATTATTATTATTAAACACATAATACAATGCCTGGAGCATAGTAGATGCTCAGCAAACTGTGGCTACTGTTATTATTAATCTCTACCTTTAACTTGAAGACAGCTCTGACCTTACAATGCCTAAGACTGCTTTTAGCTTCTCGTTTCTGATTACTTCATGGTCTCCATCTCCCTGAAGCATTCAGGGACTTTGCAGTGCTGACTTCAGGTTGATGCTCTTTATGCCAGTTCATCTTGTATTTGAATCTGAGTTCCAGGCTCTCTCAGGTCTCCTGCTATTTGCTCTTTGCCTGGTCTCAGCATTCTTTGTTCTGGTTTCATGCCCCAGAACAGGGCCCATCTCACAAGCATAAAATCAGTCAGACCAGAGTTAAGTCTCAGCTCTGTTGCTCACTAGCTGTCTCACCTTAGACAAAAGATTTAACTCCAATTTTCTCATCTGTAAAGTGGGGCTAATAAGGCCTGTCAGTGTTGTCTAAAGATTAAATGCAATCATGTGTTTGTAAACATTTAGCATGGTGTCTGTCACACAATAGGTAATAAATGTTTATTTACTTCTCTGTCTACCTTGCCCTATGGAGTAAATGCTGTAATTATTCTGAACTGGCATACTGATCTGTAAAAGGGAGAAATCACCTTTTCTACTGTGTGAGATACTGTCAGTCTCTATGCAATTCCCAGTCTCTTTTTCTTTAGTATTTTGATTTTATTGGAGGTTGGAGATAGCAAAAATGTACCCAGCTAGAAACTACATCTTCCCGCCTCCTTTGAAGCTAGGTAGCACCATGTATCTGTTTTCACCAAGGATATGAAAGAAAGCGTTGGATGATGGTATGAGTTGAATTGTGTCCCCCCCAAAATATGATAAAGTCCTAATTCCCAGTACCACAGAGTGTGACTTTATTTGGAAATAGGGTCTTTACAGAAGTAATCAAGTTAAAATGAGATAATTTGGGTGGTACCTAATCCAATATGACTGGAATCCTTATTAGGAAATTTGGACACAGACACATACACAGTGAAGATGATGTGAAGACACACAGGGAGAAGACAGCCATATGACTGGAGTGATGCATCTATAAGCCAAGGAATGCCAAGGATTATCAACAAACCTCAGAAGCCAGAAGGGGCAAGGAAGGACTCTCCCCTAGAACCATCAAAGAGCATGGCACTGCCGACACCTGGATTTTGGATTTCTGACCTCCAGAACTCGTTTAAGCCATCCAGTTTTTGGTACTCCAGCAGCCCTAAGAAATTAACACAGATGGAATTGGGGGATGGCCGCTTAAAGGGAGGTTTCCTGCTGCCTAGAATGTGCAGAGTTGGTGTTTAAAATCTTTAATAATCAGTATGGAGATGGGCACTGATCAATCAGAAATGACACTGACCACGAACAATTTGTCTGGTCACACTGTATATACTGGTTAAATATTAGCCTTGGAAATGTGGCTGGAGTTCCAGCAGCCATTTTGGACCATGAAGCTAGAAGCTAGGAGCCAAGGATGATAGAGTTGAGAGGAGATGCCTTGGTTCCTGATGATTTTGTGGAGCTGCCACACCAGACTTGGACTGCTTACCTCCAGAGTTATATACTACATACGTGGTAGACTAAACCTATGTTTATGGTTCTGTTGTTTTTGGCCTATTTTCCTCAGCCGAACCTAAATTTAACTGACACCGAATCCTATGAAGTATTGGGAATCCTGAATAAAATGATCAATGGGAAAGTATTTTGCAAACTCTCCAACTCTATGCACACACAAGACATTTTTTATTATTGCAGTGTTTCTGACTATAATTATGATTGGTTTAGGAAGAATAGGTTGAAATTGATGGACATGATCCTGGCCAGAGATCAGAAGCTCTTCATCCTACTTCAGCAACATGTTCTCAAGGGCTCTACACAGTATCCATGGAAAACAGTGGCATTAGAGACTGGCAGGAGAGGGGCTGCCTACTTTTGGGCTAAATGCCAGCAGGATGACTGGGTGACTTTTGTTGGGCGGGGGCCAGAATGCTCAGCCACTGGTTGGCAGTTAAGCATAAAGGTTAAGAGTCAGGGTAGATGGGTTTAAAATCCAGGTTCCACCCTTACTTGCTTGTGACTCTGGGCAAGTTACTGAAATTTTCTGAATCTCAGATTCCTTATTTGTAAAATGGGAACAATTATAGCTCCTGTGACATAGGGTTGTCATGGAGATTCAGTGATATAACATACCCAGTAGGGAAGATTAATCTGGTTTATCTGTATCTAGTCCACTAACTCTTAACAGATCATAAATGGACAGACTAGATTCTGGTTTGTTCCTTCTTACCTTTATTGATTCATTCAGGAAGCATACTGCATGTATCTATTACGTGCCTACTATGTACCAGGTGATGAAAAGAGCTAGTGAGGTAGACTTAGACCATGGCATGACATTCAAATACAGCCAGCTCAAAGAACAGTTAATAAAAAAAGAGTAGAGGTAAAGTTTATTTGGGTGCTCCTTCCCTCTTCTGACTATCATCTTTTCCTGATGGGTCTTTTCAGGATTTCATCCATGGCTGTCTTGGTCGCCTTCATCTCAGTCAGTAGATGCTGCTTCTCAGGAGGACCTCAGTCACTAATTCATACTATGGTGCAAATGACTACAAATCTCTCAAAACATGGACCCCTAAAAGGCTGCCTCCTGCATAGAAAACAAGAAGGTTCCGGGTAGAAATCATTTAGTCTGAATGCTCTCAGTTCATAGGGGGAAATCAAGCCAGGCAGAAGTGACCCTGGTCTAAGCAGGATGACCCAACCAAGGACACCCAGAAGTCACGTGGCCGAGTTGGGTGGGGACTCCATGGTCACTGCTTTACACCATCTGAGTATGTTATGATTAGGTTGTGCAGGGTGCTCTAGGGAGATACTGAGGCAGGACTAGAAGGGCCTCTGTCTTTCGAGAAGCCTACAGCTTGACAGAGGATATGAACACATATGTTAGACCAAAAGCCCTTTGGCCCCACTGATTTGAAATGCTGCCTTCATTGTGTACCACATTCTCCAATAAGCATGAAACTATTCTAGACTCTTCTTTTCTACCGCCATCTCTTCCTGTAAGTACTATGGTGTTTCAAAGATTATAGTTTTATAAAATACTTTGCTATCTGGTAGAGGAAGTTCTCTTCTTTTTAAAGAACGTCCTAGCTGTTCTCATACGATTACTGTTCCAGATGAAATTCTGAATTAGCTTTTGAGTAACACAGGTATTGAATCCTCATCAGCATTCTTGTTTAGGCCAGTCACTGGGCACTCTGAAGAGCCAGGCACTCGGTTCCTGCCCTTTAGAGTTCATAAACTTGCTGGGAAGTGTAACCAAACAAGAGGTGTAAAGTGACAACTGGAATCTCACTCTGTGAGTAACCAGAGCCAAAGGAATGAGGAGTCCACACAGACAAAAGTGCTATGAGTTCCATTGTTCCTCCAGGCTAGGAATGTCATGGGAGGCTCAATAGAGGAAGTGACATTATACTGGACTTTGATAAATGAGCAGAGTTTGTCAGGTAAAGTGAAGAAATACTTTGAATTGGGGAAGTCAGAGAATGCTTACCTTCCCTGAAGGAGACATATTTCATTTGAGAGGTGACAGGAGTTTGCTTCATTCAGAGGGTGGAATGAAGGGAGGGGATTGCCCTGAGCTGGGAAATCCATAAGAAGGCTCTCTGAAGACATTTTAGCTGGGTTTTGAGTTGGATGATCAAAGATGCTGGAAGAGGCAATTAGAAAAGTAATATAAAGAGATGACCTTTGACCTGGACTTCGAGGGAGGAGTGAGCAGTTCACCACAGGAGCGGAGGTCGTCACAGAAAAGGCTTCCCGGAGCAATTAGAAAACCTCCTGGCTTACCACCCATTCTCTTTAGATCTCAGATCCAGGATCTAAGCGTCTCACCGCATAGACGCCCGGGATTCTGAGGTGGCAGCCTGGCAGTTCCGGCGTGGAGTAGCCGTGGACCAGGACTCAGCCTGGAGGACTGAGGCTCAGGTTTGCTGAGACGCCCAGCAGAGCTGAATGCTTTATGTCAGAATCGACCAATGGGATGGCGGCACCCGGTTGCCAGGGCTACGGGGTCGACGAGGGAGGCGGGGCCTAAGTACCGGGGGCGGAGTCTGGGCGGGGCTTATATAAGCGGGCGGCGGCAGGAAGGCGGGGCGTGGGGGTCGGTTTGGGCGGGCGGGGCGCAGGCCGCGGGGCCCGAGCCGGGGGAGCGAGCGAGCGGAGGCGCCGAGGATCCGATTCACTCGCTGGGGAAATCTATGGGCCGAAGCCGTGTAAATGCGTTTTAAGGCGAGTGCTGGGAGTGGCTCCGGGAGCCTCAGGGTACGGGCGCCTTCGGCTCCCGTGCTGACCTGCTCCTGGCCCCCTCCTGCCTCCTTTCAGCAGGGGCCTCGGCTCCGCAACTGCCACTCCTCCTCGGGGTGTTGCACAAGTTTCGAGGTCACCGGCGACCCCCCCTAGCAGCGCGCCTGGCACTGGCCCCCGCGAAGGAAGACGGGGCTTGGTAAGGGTGTTGGGGGTGGGGGCGGCGGAGGCAGCACTTCGGCCCTACACTAGGGAGGGCTCACCCGGACTTAACCTCAGCCTTCGGTTCTCGCCCGGGAGCCCGCGTGGCGCCCCCATGCACGCTTAGAATTCTAACTCACTAGCACCAGCCAGGCCCCCACTTACAAACGGTGAAACTGAGGCTCCGGGAGGGGACGGGGTGTACCCAAGGTCACGTAGCAGAGAGCGGACTTGAACTTAAGCCCAGCTCTGGGGCCGAGACGCCAGAAGGAGCCATCCGCAGCCTTTTAGGTGGGCGTGGTCAGGACTGGGTGCACCCTGGAAACTTGGCCACTCGAGCTTCTCGGCTTCCCTGCTATCTTGCAATCTTTCTTTCTCTTTTTCCTAAAACCCAAATTTCAGAACTGGAAACTCTAGAACAATTCATCCATTTTACGGGTAGGAAAACAGACTCGGGGAGGCAGTGACAGACAGCTGGGCATATTAATGCCTTATCCCAATCCAGGATTCCTGGTGGTCCCTACCCTTCCCAGTGAACCTAAGCGCCCCAGGCTTGTGCTGGGGGCACGGTGTGACAGAATTGGGCGTCCTGGTCAGGGGAATTGAGGGGATCAGCGACCAGCCCCCCTCTCCTACACGCGTTCGGCACCCAGGCCAGCGGCCCTCTCTCTCTCCCCTTGGCAGTGTGTTGCATACTTTCTAAGGCGGCGGCGGCGGCGGCAGCGGCGGCGGCGGCGGAGGCTCCATCCAGCCTATCGGCTCCTCCTCCTAGGCATGGCTGGCTACCTGAGTGAAACGGACTTTGTGATGGTAGAAGAGGGCTTCAGCACCCGAGACCTGCTGGAGGAACTCACTCTGGGGGCCTCAGAGGCCACCACGGTGAGGGGCTGTGAGTGGGGGTGGGTCCCCGATTCTCCGTGCAGGCCTGCTGTCTCCTCTGAAAGGGCCTCTTGGACCCCCATCTTATTCTTTCACTGATTTGGTGCTCAGTCCTTGCTATTTGCAAGACATCCCGAGTTTCCAGTCCTTGCCCCCAAATCTGTCTCTCCTGTTCCCTACCTTGATAATAGTACCACTATCATCTACCTAGCCCTCTAGGTCAGAAACTGAGAGTCCTTGCTTCCCCCACCCCCACCCCACATCTAGGCATCACCAAGCTCTGTGGGTTCAGCCTCCTTAATTACTCTCCAGTGTGTTCCTCCAGAACCTCGCTTTGTAGTTCAGGCTTCATCTCTCTAAAAGCCCCCCAGCCTCCTCCCCGCTTCACCCCACCCCCTCCAACTTTATCAGAGCTCTGCTCAAAATCATAATTCTTTGTCTGTTCCTCACTGCCTTCATAGCCCCATTCCCGGCTTCTCCCATGGTATATATTATACTCCTTCAGAGCTGAACTGCTCTGCTTGTATGTCCTAATGATGCCATGTGCTCTATTATCACTCCTTTGCCTAGAATACCCTTCTCCCAGGCTCTCTCCCTCTTACCTATTTCTACTCATTCCTTATTACTTACCTTTTCCTGATTGCCCAGGCAGATTTTGTATTTTCTTTCTCCATAGGCCCCCATTTCACTGTGTAGAAACTCCTGTTGAGCATTAATTGAATGGGCTTGATTGTGTAAGGGGTTTGTTCTCTTCTAGACCCAAGTCCCTTTAGGATTAGATCCCTGGTCATCTCTGGTCATCACTGTTCCTTAGCATAATGTCAAATACCAAGTGGGCATTTGTAAAAAAAAGAGGTGTTGCATAAAGGGAAACTGAGTCCCAAGGAAAACTTTAGTAATGTGGTCTCACCCATAGCCTCATGCATGTTTGGCCCTCAGCATACCTGTCATGGCCACTTGTCCATAGGCATGGATTGCAGTGGCAGTGGAACTACCTCAAGGCTTCATTGAGAACCAGTATGTGAAAAACAGTGGGCTGTAGGCCATAGCTTTGGCCTTTAAGGAGCTTATCTTTTCCTGGAGAAGACAGATGCAAACCTGGTTCTGATACTTTGGAAGCAAGTGCAAAACGCCGTAGGAGCATTAAAGGCAGAGTTGCCTTCTTGGTTTGGGGCAAGTGATGTTCCACCCGAAACTTGAAGGCAGATTAAGAATTTGCCAGACACAAGTAGGGGAAGGGTATTCTATGCAGAGGGCATGGTGGGAACAGAGGCATGGAGGTGGGAATATAAATGATCCAGTCTGCAGCTGGAGTTTGAACCGCAGTGAGGGGAGGGACTGGGGCTGGATCACAGGGCCTGAATGCCAGGTTGGGGAATTTGCCTTCTGCTCTGTGTGCTAGGGGAGCCCTAGGGAATTTGGAGCAGGGTAGCTTCATGGCCAGAGCCATTTGAGGCAGGTATCTGGGAGGACTAGGGATGGCACGCATAAGGAGGGAGTTGGGTGGGGTCTCACATTCACCCTTCTTGTTGTGCAGGGTGAGGTCGCTGCCTTCTTCGTGGCCGACCTCGGTACTGTAGTGAGGAAGCACTTCTGCTTTCTGAAGTGCCTGCCTCGAGTCCGGCCCTTTTACGCTGTCAAGTGCAACAGTAGCCTGGGCGTGCTGAAGGTCCTGGCCGAGCTGGGGCTGGGCTTCAGCTGTGCTAACAAGGTGAGCCCCTGCCCCAACCAGCACACTGACCCTCGCTGCCTACTGAACATGCACATGGCCAGGCTGCTATGGGTGGGCCCTGGGAAGGCAGGAGTGACCTGCAGTTGGCCCATGCCTTCTGGGGAGGGCCACTCGCTTGGAAGGAATTTTAAGGGGTGAGGGAAGGAGTAACAAGCCTGGAATTTCCCAGCCTTGAAGTTTCAAATTGGAACCTTGTGTGTCCCTCGGTGGATGGTTCTTTTTTTTTTCAAATGGCAGTTTTCAAACTTCTTGGCATAGAGCTATTCATGGTATTCTAATTAAAACAAAACAAAACAAAAATATCCTCTTATCTTTGGTTTTATTTTCTTTTATTTTTTATAATCTTAATCATGTGTGCCTGTACATTTTCTTAACTAATCCTTTTAGACTTTTGTTATTGTTATCAATTCTAATTTGATTAATGTTGTCTTACTTCCCTCTGTTCTCTTTAGATTTATTTTACTTATTTACTATTTTTAAAAATTATCCATTGAGCTCCTACAAGGTGCTAATCACTGTGCTAGGTGTGGCTGGCAATACAGTTCGAGTAAGACAGACTCTCCTGTTCTTTAGTTGAATGCTTAGCTTATTTATTTTCATCCTGTTTTTACTTGATATAAGCCTTTAAGCTATCAAGTTTCCTCAGAGTACAGCTTTGGATTTATTTATGCACTCAGCAAACATTATGGAGCACCTACTGTGGGGCCAAGCACGATTCTTGGTTGGGATTTAGCAAGTGAACAAAACAAAACAAAAAAGGCTCCTCCTTCACTGGGGCTTGCTTTCTAAAAACAAGTTAAACAGTGAAAATCTATAGTATTTTAGATGGTAAATGCTGTGGAGAACATTAAGAAAGGGAAGTAAGGAATGTTGGGGGGAGAAGTTTGCATTTTTAGAAAGTTTAGCCAGGGAAAGCTTTGCTGAAATTTGAATATAGACCTGAAGGAAGCAAAGGATCAAACCAGGTGGATAACCAAGGGAAGAGCATTCTAGGCAGAGGGAACAGCAAGTGCAAAAGCCCTGAGGTGGGAGCAAGCCTGGTGGGCTTTGGTTTGTGATATTGTCATTACTGTTATTTTTGTAATGGTTCGTAATGATTGAGGGGAAACCCCTTTGAACCCCCCTTTAAAATCCCTTTTAAGTCAGTAATATGGCTGTGTGTTGTGAGGAGAGTTCAAGAAAGGATTCCTGGGGGAGAAAGGAGGAGAGCTAGCCTGGGCTGGATGACAGGGCTGGTGGGATTCTAGTGGGAGATAGGTATGCACCAGGATGGGGCAGTCAGAACAAGGAGGCTAACTTTCATCAGAAACAAATGTTAATGTTCTTATTGATAGATGAGTCTCTCCCTTTTGTCAACTGCAAAGCCCCTCTACATTAGCTCTTGCTTTGCATACCTAGTTTCATGCGTGTGTCACATAAAGCCCTGTGAGGGGCATAGGGAGAGAGATTGCCATTTTGCAGTTGAGGAAATTGGAGGCCAACTAACTGCACACATCTCGCTTGTACCAGAGCCTGGTCTTGCCCCTGTACATGCTGGGCCTCTGCTCTGAGCAAGGAAAGGGACACTTTTCCAGCCCCCTGGGTCTAGGGGTGAAGAATAGGACCAAACCCCACAGACTAGAGTCCTCTGCTTCTGGAAACCCAGAGGTGGGCCCCTTGGCCCTTTAGCCTCAGGGGATGGCCTTCAAAGGGCAGAGTTGTGGGATATTAGAGCTTTGAAAGTCTTCGAAGTCAGCATGTGCTTCTGTTGTGCCAAGCACTTTGCCAAGCGTTTTCTGTACACAATCTCATTTTATTTTTGCAACAACACTGTGAGGTAATTACTATTACCATTATTCTGACAATAGTCCTGTGAGGAAGCATTTAACATATAAAGAAAGGAAGCACAGAGGTTGGGTGACTCACTGGGAAGTGGTTGCTTGAGTATGGCGATGGGGTCTGTGATTCTATCGCTGCTGTCTTTTCCAAGGTCCTGGGGATGGGATAGCTGAGCTGGGACTAAGGTGGTGACAGATGCTAAGCGTGGGGGCTGGGAGAGGCCAATTACCCCTCCTGGTGGGTGGGATCACACAGACCTTTGCGCGCATTTACTGAGAGGTGTCTATGGGACACCCAGCTTTTCTTGGAAGTCCAAGGCTGCCCTCTTCTGGTCAGCCATAGTTGGTAGCCACGCTTAGCAAAATGCCTTTGCTGAGGGCTTGGCGTGAGCTGCGGCAGGATGTACAGATTTGCATCACACAGCCTCCGGGGTCAAGGGCACAGGCCACACTTTGCACAGGGCTCTGGTCCATTCAAACTTCCCAAGGCCCTTATGTCATCTCGCCTTCCCTCATCCCTTGCCCTTTCTTGCTGTCTCCCTTAGCATACTTCCATCTTAAAAAGCTTTCCTTAGACACAACATCATCCCTCAACCCATCCCTTATTCCTCATGGCCAAATGGAGTTGTCTGCACTCGTGTGTCTGCACTCACTTGTCACTTTCCCTTAGCACCCACTCCTTACGTCTTTGCTTCCTGACCTCCTCTTACCAACATCCCCAGCGACCTCCAGGATCCAGAGAGCACTTTATCTTAAACCTTCATTTTCAGTTACTTAAATAATACATGGATTTATTCGCACACACCCCAAAGTAGGACATCAGCTTTATGTCTCCAGAGATAATCACCATTATGAGTTTGAGTTTGGTGGGTATAGAGTACTTAAAAATATGAATAGGATCCATGGGAAATATACAAAATATCTTGTGATTTTGTAATAAAATATAAAAGATGGTCATGTGGTATATACTGTTTGGCAATAGCTTTCAAGCAGGTTTTAGAACTCTCCATGTTGATGCATTTAGACATTGCTCGGGACATACCTTGGTCCTTTTATTATCTGGCCTCAAACATATTCAACACAGCAAATTATTTTTTGTGGTGGTAAGCACACTTAACATGAGATCTACCCTCTTAACAAACTTCTGAGTACACAGTACAGTATTGTTACCTGTCGGCATGATATGTACGTCAGGCCTCTAGAATGTATTCTTGTTTAACTGAAACTTGATACTCACTGAAGAGCAACTTCCTATTTAATGACGTAGTCTTTTGAAAAATACTCAACATTAACAGATGTTCCTACTTTTAAAGACTTTGGAAGTGTATCAGATGAAAGTGAATGATGCTCTGTGCCTGCCCCTCCCTCACTGGGTGTCTCTGACAATTGTGGCGCCTCCTTCCATATAGACACGAGTCGTAGGACAGGTTTTACTGTGACAGGAATGGCATTATGATCTCTGTATTGTTCTGCCTCTTTTGGAGACATTCTCTCTCCTCACATCTCTACAGGTCCTGGGTGCCAGCTTTTCCTTATCTTCTACTGCTCTCTAAATGGGAGCTTTCCTCTGGATTCCATCTCAGGCTCCCTTATCTTGTAAACTCTCCCTCTGCTTAGGGAATTTCATCTCCTCCATGGCTTTAAATGGCATCAATATGCCACCACCTCCTATGTTGCTATCCAGCCCAGACCTATATCACCAGCTGCTGACTTGATAATAAAACAAGATGCCTGGAACCTAATGTGTTCAAATGCACTCATGACCTTCTCTTTGGGAAGCGTCCTTCAATGTGCTGGGCATGGAGTCCCCTCAGACATCCTCACTCTGCCTCCCCATGTGTAATTCACCACCAAGCTTGCCAGCCCTGCCTCCAGAACACATGTCCCCTGCCCTTTTAGTGCAGCCTCTGTCATCTCTTCCAGGGCATTTGTGACCAGTCTGCCCACAATCTCTTGGGCCCTTCCTCAGGCTGTTGTCACATGGTAGCCAGAGTGATATGCTTTTAGACTTTGCATTTAAAATGCAAATCCAGCCATGTCATGTCCCTTCTTGAAACCCTTCAAGCTGTTTTCCATCATTTGCCGGGTAAAATATGAATCTACACCAGCCTTCTTCGTTTCTCCATTGGCTCTGGCCATCTTCCTCCAACCTTACCCCCCACCATCACCACCATGCACTCCCTGCCCAGGCCACTCCACCTGCCTATACCTGGATCAGGCTGAACACCTGGCTTCAGAACCTCTCCAGAGGCACTTCCTTTACCCGATACATTCCTTCCGTTTTGGCTTGGCCGAGGCCTCTTGTGTGGCTCAGCTTAAATTTCTGACCCTTCAAAGGGCTGCTATCCACCCCTACACCCAGTTCTCCCCATCCTGCATTCTCTCTGGTATCCTGTACTCTTTCTTCACGCTCTTATCCATTTGTAATTCTATTACTATTCAGTGTTCATTCGTTCCTGTCTTCTCCATCAGCCTGAAAATGCCACAGGGTCAGAGACCCTGTCTGTTTTACTCACTACTTGTTTTCATTAGCACCTGTCATAGAGCCTGGTAACTCAAAAGATGCCCAAGAAATATTTGTCAATTCAGGATCGAGGTTGAGTTAATTCTTCTTTACAGTAAGTACTGTTGTTAAGAGCTGTATGCTCAAGTTGGACAGTCCCGGGTTAGAATTCCAGTTGTGCCACTTATAAACTGTGTTTCTTTGGACACGTAACCTTTCTAAGCCTCTGTTTCCTATATCATAAGATTATTATGAACATTAAATAAGAATATATATAAAATGTTTAATGCCATGGTAGGCATATGGTAATCATAACAATGGTTATATTTTTCCTTTTTTAAAATTTATTTTAAAATATTAATTGACCTATTATATTAGTGTCAGGTGTACAACATAGTGATTAGACATTTATATACCTTACAAAGTGATCACCATGATAAGTCTAGTACCCATCTGTCACCATGTACAGTTATTACAATATTGTCAACTGTGTTCCCTATGCTGTACTTTACATCCACATGACTAATATTACAACTGGCAGTGTGTACTTCTTAATCCCCTTCACCTTTTTCACCCAGTCCCCTAACCCCTTTCCCCTCTGACAACCATCAATTTGTTCTCTATGAGTTTCTTTCTGTTTTGTTTGCTTGTTTATTTTGTTCTTTAGATTTCACATACAAGTGAAATCATATGGTATTCATCTTTCTCTGTCAGACTTATTGCACATAATACCCTCTAGGTTCATTCGTTTTGTCACGAATGGCATAATTTCATTCTTTTTTATAGATGAATAATATTCTTGTATATGTGTGTGTATATCATCTTCTTTGTCCATTCATCTATTGATGGGCACCTAGGTTGCTTCCATACCTTGGCTATTGTAAATAATGCTGCAATGAACATAGGGGTGCACAGATCTTTTTGAATTAGTATTTTAAGTTTCTTCGGATAAATACTCAGAAGTGGGATTGCAGGATCATGTGGTAGTTCTATTTTTAATTTTTTGAGGGACCTCCATACTGTTTTCCATAGCGCCTGCATCAATTTACAACCCACCAACAGTACATGAGGGTTTCTTTTTCTCCACAGCCTCACCCACACTTGTTATTTCTTGTCTTTTTGATACTAGCCATTCTGATAGGTGTCGTTGTGGTTTTGATTTGCATTGCCCTGATGATTACAACAATGGTTCTTATTTAAATATTTATAATCAAAGCTAAATGACAGGTCCCCAAAGTGTTAGCATTGTTTCTTCCTCTCATGTGGTGAAGCAGGGTGCAAAAACACTTTTCATAAACACTTAGACTCAGGGTCTTTGGAAGCAAGCTGTGATGGCAGCAATTCTAGGTCTGGAGTTGGACCTTTGTGTCCCACTTTGCCACTTACTGGTGGACCTCTCCAAACTCAATTTTGTCCTCTGTAAAATGTGGTCAATGAATATTTCATAGGATAGTTATAGGCATCACCTGAGATAATGCACATACATACTTCTTGCTGAAAAGTTGATAAATTAAAACCAGAGCCTTGTTACAAACTCAGGATCACTAAAAATGGCCCTGTGTCTTCTAGCGTGTTTCAAAAATGGCTTCCCTTCGCCTGCCTTCCCTTAATCATGGAGAGTCAGACCTGAGTTTGAAAGTTGGTTCTGCCACCTACTTGCTGTTTGCTACACAGTCTCTCTGAGCATCAGCTTCCTTCTCTGTAGAATGGAGCTAATACTCATGTAATGCCGTTATCATAAGGAGTAAATAAAACAGTTTATCTAAAGTAAGGGTTGGCAAGCTGTGGGTGGTGGGCCTAATCCAGCCCACTGATGATTTTGTAAAGTTTAATTGGATCACAGCCGTGCTTATTCACTCACGCATTGTCTGTGGCTCCTTTGGTGCTACAATGGCAGTGGAGTAGTTGTGACAGAAACTGTATGGCCTACAAAGCCTAAACTATTTACTCTCTGGCCCTCTTTAGAAAAAGTTTGCCAACACCTGATGTGAAGCATCTCATTGAGTGCCTGCTTGTGGTAGGTGCTCCATGACCATGGTTGCTCTCATCATCATCATTATCATTATCTGTATCATTAATGCAGCAATCAGGTGAAGCAGTGTTCTGTAAAGGTGATGAAGAAGAGTCCCTGAGGGGAGAGGGGCTCTCTGGAGTCACCCAGCACAGTGCCATGCATACGGCAGGCCTGTGTCAAAAAAGACTCGTGGTTTTGTGAACGTTCTAATACATCAAGTAATAGTCTCTAAATTTAAATCTGCCAGGAAAATGTGTCAGAAGTCTGTTGTTAGGGCCACCAGAAGTCCATATAGTGCCTTTGTGTGAATTAGAAAACGTACCCCTTCCTTAAGACACTTAATTGTTACAATAAATATACTGATTTTGTTAGAACGAGAAGATGCTTTACTGCCAGGAAGTTGTAATAAATATACAAATCTACTATGTATTCTTTGTGAATGGAATCCCCCTGCCCTTTAGGATTATGCAGTGTGCTACCTGCATGGCTGTACGTGGCAGCTCTGCCTGTCAAAGAATGGTGAGCCAGCCTGAGTTCTGATTTTATATATCTGTTATCTAAAAGTGGGGCTCATTCCTTATGGATCTCTGCATGCATAGCTATGACTTTGCCCCTCATCTGTGCTTCCTTGGCCTCTGTGGGCCCAGCAGGCCCTGCTGCCTCCTCACCACCACCTTTGGGACCCCACAGGCAGAGATGGAGTTGGTCCAGCGTATTGGCGTCCCTGCCAGTAAGATCATCTACGCCAACCCCTGTAAGCAAATTGCACAGATCAAGTATGCTGCCAAGCATGGGGTCCAGCTGCTGAGCTTTGACAACGAGATGGAGCTGGTAAAGGTGGCGAAGAGCCACCCCAGTGCCAAGTAAGCTGAGAGCCGCTCGTGGGGAGGTGGAGGGGGTGGGAGGAGTGGATTCGCAGCTGAGGACCATGACCTGAACCTGGCCACATCCCAGGCGGTTGGGGCAGGCACTCCTGGACTGGACCCAGGAAGCCAAGGACCGACTAAGACAAAGGCAGAAATAACTGATTACAGCCCAGGCAGAGCAAAGCCCACGGCGTTATGAAGGTCAAAGTCATGGCTGAGAGAACAAGACGGGGTGGTCAGGAAAACTTCACGAAAAAGGTGACGTTTGAGGTGGGCCTTGAGTAGTGAATGGAATTTGGGGAGGGCACAAACAATGGATCGGACTGAACCGCATAAGCAAACACACGGAGGCTGGAAATAGCATGGGGTGTTTGAGGGATAAGCAGAAATTTGGTGTGGCTGGAACATACCATGTGCGAGGGGTGAGGGAGACAGTGAGTGATGGTGGTCATGGGGCAGGGACCTGATGCAAATGGGCTTTGCAAGGGGTCAGGGCTGGACGTTTTGCTCAGACTGAGGCTCTCGTGGTCACTTGACACCCGGGGCATTCCAGGGAGTGGCCTCGGGGTGAAAGGTAGGCCAAGAGGTAGGCCATTCTGACTCACCCAAAGTAGCTTGCATTTTGCATATTTTACATGATATTGGGGTTCTCAATAAGACTGTGTTTAAAAAATCTTTCTCTTCATACAAAAAAAGTTGGAAAAGCCTGGCTGGTGTAGAGGCTGCTCAGGGGAGAACCGGTGAGGTTAGGACCAGGGCAGGGGTCCAGGGATGTTTAGAGGATGGATCGAATAGGATTTAGAGGCTGACTGGCTGGCTGTCCTGAGAGAGGAAGAGGTCGGGGGGGCCTGTGGAGTGTGGCAGCTCTGAGCCATGCACGTTCACATCCTTTGACTCAGAGAAGTGGTTGGGGTGGGGAGGAGGAGTCCACCCAGCGGAGGTGCCCTGTGTGTCTCCTCAGGATGGTTCTGTGCATTGCCACCAATGACTCCCACTCCCTGAGCCACCTCAGCCTCAATTTTGGAGCGTCACTGAAATCCTGCAGACACCTGCTTCAAAATGCCAAGAAGAGCCATGTAGATGTGGTAGGTGTGAGGTGAGTGCCTGGAAACCCCACCATCCCCACCCATGCCGGGCCCACTGCCTCCTTCCCAACGTTTCATCAGTTCTGTATGAGTCTTCCCCCATGGCCTTCGAGGGGGGCCTGGTCCTGGGCCTGGAATTGTGCTATTTGAGAGTTTCCTCTCTTTGGAAAGAAAGTTTGGAGTGTCCTGCTGCCCCAACCCCACAGCCCCCAGGGCTTGTCCCAGAAGTTTCCAGGAAGGATCTGGCTTTGCAGGAGTCTTACCTGCCTGTAGGCCACACCTTTGCCCTGCTTTTCTCCTTGCTGGGATGTGGAGGGAGTAGTAGTGATGACCTAACACCATAGCTTTCCTTCATTCTGTACATAGTACCAGTATGCCAGGCCCTGTGCTAAACGTTTCGTATGCATTATCCCACTGCCTTGTGAAGTCTTATCCCCACTTTACAGACAGGGGAACTAAAGGCCAGACAGGCCACACTGCTGACGGAAGGGCACATCTACGTCTGGCTGACTCTGGGATCCCAGCCTTCACGCCAGAGATGGAGGCATGGCAGGGGCAGAATGGAGGGATGGCAGAGGCACCAAGTGCCAAGGGACCTTAGACCTCGTCTCCTGTCCACTCCTTACTTGCCACTTGGTCCTTGGGAACACATTTAACCTCTTAGGCTCTCCGTCATTACATCTGTCAGATGGACAGCATGTTCGATGTGCCTGTCCAATGTGCCTTTCCTGGCTGGCACTGAGGTGGTGGCACCTGGGGCCCTGAATGTAAGCCGAGGCTCTTCCTTCCTTCCCAGTTTTCACGTTGGCAGTGGCTGTCCTGACCCTCAGGCCTATGCTCAGTCCATCGCAGACGCCCGGCTTGTGTTTGAAATGGGTGCCGAGCTAGGCCACAGGATGCACATCCTGGACCTGGGTGGCAGCTTCCCTGGAGTGGAGGGGGCCAAAGTGAGATTCGAAGAGGTAACCCTGGGGTCAGAGGTGTCTCATTGTGCTCTGTGGGTTGGGGGCAGGGCGGGGAGCATTTTAATGAAGATTGGGAGCCCACTGTGAGTGGGTCTTATGTGCTACATGCTGTGCTTAGTGCTTTACCTGGATCTTATTATTAACCCATGTTACAGCTGAGCAAATGAGGCTCATCAACGTTACATTACTTCCTGAGTGAGCTACAGAGCTGGCTGCACACCCAGCTTCGCCTGACTCTAGCCCATGGACATATTTGAGGTTCAACCACGCCATATTTGCATATGTCGAAAAGCTCTTTGAGAGTCCAGATATTCCCTATTCACCTTCAGGTGGGCTGATGAGGAATCACATGGGTGGGCAAGGAAAGGAAAAGCCAACCTTCTGTCCACTCCCATCTTTCATCTCCTTCCCATCTGTGAGATGAAATCAAGAAAAATGTTATCTCGATCCCCACTGCAACCACTAGGGGTCGCTTCTCCTTAGTAAAAGCTTCGTCCTGGAATATCCACATCTAGGAACTGACCCTAAGAAAATAGTCTGCTATGGACACAAAGAATTAACCTCAAAGATGAGCATTGCAGTTTTGTTCATCACAGAAGTCAGGTGGACTTCCCTGGTCCATCTAACACTTGGAGATTGGTTAAATTATGGATCATCCTTATGATAAATCATTTACTCACATGGAGAAGTCATTCACAGTCTATTGAGTAAAACAGATTATAAAAACATGTATAAGGCTTATCATGTATATATTGTACAATAAAAATGATTAAAGGAACTACTCCAGAAAGTTAACAATATTAGGTTAATCTGGATGATAGAATTAGGGGTCATTTTGATCTTTTTCCTTTTCGTATTTTCTGAAATTTTTTTGTAAAAGAAAATGTGTTACTTAAGAGACTGGTTATTTCTAAAACAGAGTTCTCCATCAGAGCTCTGGGATCTGAGTACCACACTTTTTAAAGTGTTACTTTAAAAGTGTCTCTTCCCACCATGGGACATTTGAGAAGGGTGATTTACACAAGCACGAGGGGTTTGATCCAGCTCTGTCTCCCGCCTACCTTTTTGGCCAGCTGTCTGCAGTTACCAGCTGGGGCCTTAGCAGCTGCCAAGTCCTTCTTCCTGAAATCAAAGAAGCTTTCAAGAAATAGACTTGAGGCTGTAGTGAGTCTTCAGCATAAACCCCACATTTCAAAAACATAACTGTCCCCCCATCCTCCTACCACCAGATTGCTTCTGTGATCAACTCAGCCTTGGACCTGTACTTCCCAGAGGGCTGTGGCGTGGACATCCTTGCCAAGCTGGGGCGCTACTACGTGACCTCGGCCTTCACCTTGGCAGTCAGCATCACTGCGAAGAAGGAGGTTCTTCTGGACCAGCCTGGCAGGGAGGGTAGGTGCCAGGTGGGCAGTGGAACCCCGTTTTTTCCCTGAAGCTAGGGACTGGCTGGCTGAGCAGGGTCTGGTTTTAGGGAGTGGGGGAATCTACAGAATAGATCCTTGCTTTAGAGAAACTTACAATCAAATCTCCTCAACCCCAAGACACTTATTTAGCATCTTCTTTTTCTATGAATGTTCATATTTTATGAAGATTAAGATCAAAATAACCTTAGGGAGCATAGATACTTTATTAACCCCATTGTACAGACAAAATTGAGAGCCTAATACAAGTGAATTGCTTAATGGCCAGTAAGAAGTAAAGCCTGCATTTGACCCCATGTTTGTCTCTTCTCCTAAACACAGGCTCTTACTCACTCAATATGTCTCATAATATCATGAAAACAATTAACGACAACATACATTTCTCTAAGCCTACTTTACGATGACAGAACATATGTATGAAGAGGTTGAATCACCAGCCCAAGGTCACACAGCTGATAAGGGATAGTGCTGGGATTCAAGTTCAGGCTGGGTTGACTCAAGGCGTCTCTGCCCACACTGCCAACGTCAGTGCTCTTTCCTGCCCTTCCAGATAGGTCAGTGCTCCTGGCAGCCCTGTGAGTGAGACGTGTCAGGGACTCTGGTCTTGGGGTTTTGCGCTCTGCTCCAGGACCCTCAGGCAGGCTCTTCTGGGGTCTGTGTGCTCTTCCCCAGAAAGAATTCATATGGAGGGATGGTAGGCTTCAGGTAGAACGTGTGTGTGTGTGCAAGTGTGTGTGTGTTGGGATGGCATTCTTCTGGCCTCCTTTATAGATCTGGGGGATAGCTCTATCTAGTCCCACCAGGAGACCTGGCTTCTTGTTCCAGTTCATGCACTGCCCCAGTCTTGTGCCTTTGAGCAAGTGGCTTAATCTCATGTGGTCTTGAGTTTGGGTGGGCTGCTCTTCTGCCTTTGCTGGGGGTGGGCATTGAGGGGCTCAGATGCAGGTAAGGTGTGTGTCCTGGGCAGGGCTGCTCAGTTGCAAGGGCGAGTGTTCCCAATGCTGCAGTGAACTTCACATCACCAGCCCATAGTCGAGGAAGAGGCAGCGCTTTCACTTCAACAACCCATCGTCCCAGTGGAGCCCACCACTGTGCCGGCTCCCCATGCTCCCACCCCCTCACCTTGCTGCTTGTCCTGCCCCTGACCCCTCCCCTCCCTGCAGAGGAGACTGGTTCTGCCCCCAAGACCATGGCATACCACCTGGATGAGGGCGTGTATGGAATCTTCAACTCAGTCCTGTTTGACAACACCTGCCCTGCCCCCGTACTGCAGAAGGTGAGCCTACCCCACGGGGGCCTGTTTTCAATTGTGTGGGTGAGTTTAAACAACGCTCTGTGTGTGTTATCTAATTTTTAAAAAGTAAAACATATTCATTGTAGGAAGTAGACAACAAGGATGAAGAAGGTTCTCACTCATAATTCCAACACATAGAGATGGACTTTTTGAACATTAGATTTCTTTTCTGTCTTTAAAAAAATGTATTATACTTTTTCCCAATAAGGTTAGGGTCATATTGTTTTTGTAAACTGCTTTTTTTCACTTATATGGGGTGTGTAGCTCTTTCCATGACATTAATTTGACACAGGCTTTTTGATGACTGCAGAGTATTTTTACCAATCTAACTCAAGCGGTTGGCCATTTGGTTTCCTGTTTTTGAACATTGTAAGTATATCTTGACATCCATCTTCAATCATTGCTCTGGGGTAAATTCCTAGAAGTAAAAAGAAACAGTTCCTCTTTAATAGTTTTTTTCATATTAACAAGGGAACAATAATAGGCAAAACATTTCTTCTAGCCTTGGATCCAGCCCTGGATTAAGGGGAAGAAAAGGGAAAGACAATCAGACACACTTTGTATTTTCACACCTCCTGGCTTTTGTTTGTGTGGTAGCTCTTCTGGGAAGGAATTTAAGTGCCTAACCAGCCCCTAGGTCATCGCAAGCTTTCAATAAGTGTTTTTTTTTCCCTTTCGTTTCCATTCTGTCTAGTTTTTCAAGGCCCAGTGTCATCCCCTCTTTAAGCTCTTCCTGCCGCTCATCTGCTGCAGGCACAGGGAGCCCCTCCCCGCTTCCCTCCTACAGGCGCCAGCATGATGAGTCCTCATTCCATAGTTGTGTTGTTAAATATGGTGGTATGTGAATGCCTGTCTAGTAAGCCTACCTCATGTGCTCAGGAATTGTTTTCTACTGTGATGCACGAGCATTGCCTGCATTCCTGTGGGATCCCACATCCTACTGCACCCAGAAAGGACCAGGCCAGCCTAGGCCAGCCAAGCCCCAGGTTATACAGCAGGCAACAACTGCTTCCCAGTCCCCCTCCCCCTTCCAGTACCCCTTTTCCTGTTATATGCCATCCCTGACCCACTCCCCATTCCCTTCATCAGCTGAATAGTTAAGCAGGACTACGGTCCCAGCCCACTCCCTCACCCCCTACCCACTACTTCTGTGTTTTGATTAATCTCCAGTTGGTGTTCCTGACTTGGGCCCCAGAATGTTACTGACCTTCTTTGTGGTCTGTGTTGCTTCTCTGGATGATGGTGAGGATTTTTCCTTCGGGCTGTCAACTACTTACTGAGTCCTGTAATGTGACCATATCCAGGGTGGGACCCACAGTCTGGTTGTGGAGACAGACATTGTATAAATGATAGCACATGTGATAAGCTAGCTGCAACTGTGCTGGAAGTGTGTCAGAGGGGCCCAGACTGGCGGGGGGTTTCTGTGCCCTCTTTCCCAACGAAGGTTCCCTCATTAGTCATTATGGCATCTTTGCACCCCTGTTCTTTGCTCCCAGGAACTTTGCTTTTGGACCTCAGATATAAAGTTGTATTAAATATAATCCTTGGTTAAAGGTATCTTTCTCATCATTGGAGCATGCTTGGCCCCGTTTTTGTTTTTGTTTTTAATTCAACGTATAGTTGAGTTCCTTCAATATGCAAAGCATTGTGCTGAGGTCTGCTGGGTAGAAACACGTGTGTGTGTGTGTGTGTGTGTGTGTGTGCACGAGAGAGAGAGAGAGAGAGAGAGAGAGAGAGAGAGAGAGAGAGATTAGTATACAAGTTACAACAGTGTCAAGAGAAAATATGAAAATAACTACAGAACAAATATTAGATTTTCTTCAAAGATATTTTAGTATGTGTTGCTAAATGACAAGGACTTAAAAAAATCACAATACTCTCATCAAACTAAAAATTGAACAATTCTATAGTATCCCCCATCATCCAGTCTGTGTTCAGATATCCTCAACTGGCTTATAAATGGTTTTTATAGTTGATTTGCTGAAATCAGGAGCCAAAGAAGATCCATACATTCCATTTGGTTGATTTGTCTCTCTCAACCAATTGGTTTCCCCAATCTCATTTTTTAAAATTATATTTTATTTGTTGGTGAAACCAATTTGTTGGTCCTATATTTTCCTGCATTCTGAATTTTTCTGGGTGGTGATTTCCCTTCAGTGTAATTGAATGTTTTTCAGTGCCCTGTGTTTCTTTGAAACTAGGTAGTTAGATTTAATGGGTTCAATAGATTCCCAATGTTTTCGGATAAAAATGCTTCATGGGAATGGAGGTCTTGGCTTTTTTTTTTTTTGGTGTAGTAAGCATTCTTACCATTTACTACCTCATCCCTCTGTCTCTTCCCGTGCAAAGTAACCACTATTTCTACTCGGGTTGTCTTTTCATATAGTTTTTTTTTCTTTTATGTATAGATATAACTATATATAAAACTATATATGTAGTTTGTTTACTGTGGTAAGAACACTTAATATGAGCTCTACCCTGCTGATAGATTTAGAAGTGTATAATACAGTGTTTGTACAAAGGCACAGTGTTGTACAGCGGATCTCTAGAACTTAATCATCTTGCAGAACTGAAATTTTATGCCTATTGATTAGCAACTCCCCATTTCCCCCTCCTCTTGGCCCCTGGCAACCACAATTCTATTCTTTGCTTCTGTGAGTTTGACTATTTTAGTTAACTCACATAAGTACAATCATGTAGTATTTGTTCTTCTGTGACTAGCATATTTCAGTTAGCATAATACCTTCCACATTCATCCATGTTGTTGTGTATTGCAAGATTCTTTTTTTTATAAGGCTGAATAATATCTCGTGGGATGTGCATACTGTATATTTTTTATCCATTCATCTGTTAGTGGACATTTAGATTCTTTCTACATTTTGGCAATTGTGAATAGTGCTGCAATGAACACAGGAGAGCTAATATCTCTCAGATATCCTGATTTCAATTCTTTTGGACATATACCCGGAAGTGGGATTGCCGGATCAGATGGTAATACTATTTTTAATTTTTTGAGTCACCCCCATACTGTTTTCCATAGTGGCTGCACCATTTTGCATTCTCACCAGGGTCCACTTCTCCACAACCTTGCCAACACATGTTGTCTTTTGTTTTTTTGATAATAGCCAGCCTAACAGGTATGGATGATATCTCATTGTGGTTTTGATTTGCATTTCTCTTATGATTAGTGACATTGGGCATCTTTCTATATACCTATTGACCATCTGTATGTCTTCTTTCCTATCATTTTATCACATCCGATGTATTCCTAAAATGTATTTATAATTTATTCTACTTATTTTCTACTTTACACAAAGGGTGTTATGATGTATATAACCTTTTTGGACTTTTTCAAAACCTTAATATCACAGTCTTAAGTTTCCTCAATACTGCTGTCTGTCTCTACAGCTCATTCGACTATATTGTATAATACTCTGTTGGTGAATATGCTGCAGCTTATTCGTCCACTCTCAT
This sequence comes from Pteropus alecto, assembly GCF_000325575.1. Classification (NCBI taxonomy): domain Eukaryota; kingdom Metazoa; phylum Chordata; class Mammalia; order Chiroptera; family Pteropodidae; genus Pteropus; species Pteropus alecto. The sequence continues at coordinate 4,826,064 of NW_006443568.1, read as the reverse complement.
TTGGATTGTTTCTAGGTATTTGCTACTGTGAATACCGTAGCTGTGAATATTCTTGCTAACATCTCTGTGACACATGAGCCAAGGAGTGGAATTGCCGAGCATAGGGCATGCGAAGGTTTAGCTTTATGAGCTCATACCAGACTGTTTTCCAAAGTGGTTGTAATAATTGACAAACCCACCAGCAGTGTATAAGAGACGGGGTGGATCTACGTTTCCCCAATGCTACCAGCACCACCACCACCACCACCAATAACATGTAATCTGTGCGATTAAAAAGAGATTTCAGTTATGATTAGTTTCATCTGATCAAATTACATGACTTGAACAGGATATAGAGGCTTGTGTCACTTTCATGTTAATGTCTAGATGCAGGCAATTCAGAACTGTATTATGGTTTCATAGTCATGTGAAACCATATAGCTTCTCACTGTACCTTTTTCTACCTGTTGCCCTCATCTTGGCTGGTACAAATTGAAGCTCCAGACATTTAGGAAAGAAAAGATGAAGTCTATGTGCCAGTTGCCTTTTAAGGAAATTTCCTGAAAGTAGCTACATAAAACTTAGGCTTTTGTCCCATGGCCATAACTACCTGCAAGGGAAGTTGGTCTTTATTCTAGATTGTCATGTGTCCAGCAAAAAATGAGAATTAGAATTGCTGGGATAGGCAACTAGCAGCTTCTGTCACAAATAAGATCAAATAAAAACACTGGATAGCAACTTGTTGTATTAAGGTTTGGAATTTTTTGAGAGGAAGGTAAAGATATTGATTAATTTTAGACTTGAAGTTAGGTGTGCATGTTATAATGTGAGTATCTAGAGTAACCGCTAAAATAATAGAAATAATGTCATTTCTAACGTTGAGACTAATTAAAATATTTTAGTTTGGACACCTGCATAAAGAAATAGACCAGTAAAACATAGTTGAGAACACAGAAAGGACTCACACATTTCTGGAAACTTGAGTTTTGACAGGACTTGCAAAGCAGATCAGTGGGGATCGTTTAATGTGTGATGCTAGAACACCTGACTGTCCATATGCAAAAAAAAAAAAAAGAAAGAAAGAAATTAGATCTCTATTTCACACCATACATAAATATAAATCCCAGAAACCAATATAGGAGAATATCTATTTGACCTCAGAACAGGGAAGCACAGTGAAGAACATCTTAAAAACCAAAAAGAAAAAGACAACATTAAAGAGAAGAACTTCTGTTCATCTGTTAGCAAAAGGCAATCGTGAAGTGGATGAAAATATTGAAACACATATATCATTGATAAGGGATTAGTAGACAGATTATATGAAGGATTCTTTAAGAAATAGACAAATAATCTTAAGAAAAAAGCAATATGAAATACAAAGCAATAGAAATAGGGGCAGAAGATTTCAACTGGCAGTTCACAGAAGAGGAAAACCAAATACAAGATGAAAAGCTGTTCGACCTCAGTGGTAACCAAGGAAATGCAAATTGAAATGAAAATGACCATTTTATACTGACTAAATAGAAAAGAGTTTAAAGCATGACAGTATGAAGTGTTGGTGAAGATATAGAGTAGTTGGATCTCTTAGACACTGCTAGGTGGAGGTTGGCAAAACTACTTTGGCATTATTCAGATAAAGTTAAATATGTGTATACCTTTCGGCAAGTTCCTAGGTATATATTGTAAAGAAGCTCTTGGCATATGTGTTTGAGGAGATATATAAGATTGTACACAGGAACAATTTTTATAATATAAAACATTGGAAACTACCTTATGTTTATTGGTAAGGTGATACATAAATAAGTTACAGTGCATTCCATATAATGGATTCTATGCAGTATATTGCAAATTCTGGCTATATGCATCAGTTGTGTGAATCTTGGGAATGTAATTTTCAACAATGAAGAAGCAAGTTGCAGAAATTACATACTCTATAATTCCATCTACATAAATTTCAAAAGTGTACAAAACTAAATTCCATATTGTTTAAGGTTAGGTATACTCATGGAAAACAAAGTAAAGCAAGAGAATAATGAAAACAAAATTCAAGATAAGGGTTACCTCTGGAGGGGCTAGAGAAGGGGCATGTCATTGGAGTGGGTTTCAAAGATACTGAAAATTTTACATTTCTTTAGCTGGGTGGTGGGGACACAGATATTCATTTTATTATCATTCCCTACAGCTTGCACATGATACATATATTCTTTTGTATGAGTTAAAATATTTAACAAAAGTTTGAGTCTGTCATTGCTTATTAATATATCCTTTGATAGGCTCCCATTTTTTCTTTATCGTATTGTTTCTAACATTTAGAAAAATCTCTTGGGGGTTTTAATTAGAAGTAGTTTTTTTAATCTATTTATGAAATTGGGAAGAATTCTCTTTTTTGCTTTACTAAGTTTTTCCAGTTAGCTGAGGGTCTTATATTTTATTTCTCCCATTAAGTTTTTATTATTTTCTTTGAATAAGTATTATTGTGGCCCAAGTACATCCAAGAATTTAATAACTTAATGCTTTTATTACTATTGTGAGTGGAAGCATTCCCCTGTGTTTTTGAGCTGAGACACTGGCTTGCACGTTGAAACTCATTGATTTCTTCTAAAAATTAGACCTCTCCCCTTTGGATTTTCCAGGTGGGCAAACATGTTATCCGCAATGTGATATTTTATTCCTTCATTTTCTCTATATTATATCTTTTTGTTTCTTTTTTTCTAATAGCTATTGCCAGCATTTCTCATGATATATAAAATAGGAATGATGACAGAAAGTCTCAGACTTGGATCAGAAGACAAGGGTTTGAGTCCTGGCTCTGCCATATACTAGCTGAGTAACATTAGGCAAGTTATTTAATCTCTCTGAGCCTTGTTTCTCTCATTTTGTCATCTGGAAAATGAGGGGACTGAACTCAAATTAAGGTTGTTTTTGGTTCTGAAATGAGGCCATTCTAGTGTATCTCCATTAAGTTAGAGTTGCGTCATTTTAAAATACTCTTTATTTTGGTGTTTTGTTTTATTTGCAGTTTAAATCAAGAATAGATGCTCTAGGCTAATGAATGCCATTTTGATGTGTTTTGAGAAAATTAAATTTGAATTGTAGATCTTTATTTACCATATTATGATAAAACCATATTGTCCTCGCCTTCTATTTTAGGGATAAATTATCTGATGATTGAAGATTGTTCTTTGATTATAAGTGTGGATTTAGTTAGCCAAAGTTTCATTTTGGATTTTTGCCTATATGTCCACAAGTGAGATTTTGACCATATGTTTGTCCTCTTTTTTTTTCCTTTTTATTTTAAAATATTTTTTTGTTGTTGTTTTAAAATATTTTTGTACACTTTATGTTGTTTGGGAATTATTGATCTATTCTTTAAAAGTTGGGGAATTACATCAGGGCCATGGGCCATTTCACTTGTTTGCCCTTGTTTCTTCTGTGGATCCGCTCACATTTTGGGCCTCTTTGAGAAAGGCAGCCAGCTGGGTGCAGCTATGAGACTTCTTGTCTGGGGCTACTCAGAGTTCTCAGAGTTCTGATACTAACTCCCTCCAGAACCTGGAGCAGGTCACTACCTCTCTCTGAGTTTTCTCATCTGTAAAATGGGAATTGCAACAGCCTTCCAGGTGACATGTAAAGTAGTGGTGGGCATGCTTTGTAAACTAGGAACCCCCTGCCCTCTCTCATAGAGGAGGCCCAGTAGTAGACTGGGTATTTTGTATTTTTACAGGTGTTTGTCCATGTCCACTCAGTTTTGGAACTTATAAACAGCTGAGACTTACAAGCCTCTTGCTACATGCTTATGGAATATGTATTTTGCAGATTCCTTTTTTGTTTCCCTTTTTTTAAAATGGCTTTAAATAACAAAAGGGTAGCTTTGCATTATTTCCTGTGAAGTTTAAAAATCTTTTCTCCACTTATTTTTGTCGTTGTTGTTTATACCATGAATAAGAAGTGAGAGACTCTAACTTACAAATCAAGGGTGACTTTTTTTTTTTTTTTACCGCTTTATTGTAGTGGAACATTTGAAACCTCTTTTTTCAAGGACCTTTGTTGGTACATTTATATAGCATCTCCCCTCCTACCATCTTTAAAAGTTAGCTTAATGTTTTTTAATGATTGAAGCTAAGGGAAATAATTCAGAGCAATGGAGATTTTTACTCATTAACAAAAAAAGCTTATAAACAAGATGGTTTTTATATGAACAAGAATATATTTGTTTGTCTTCCTTTCCTAGAATGTGAGCTTCCTGAGCACAGGAACTTTGTTTTTTTGTGTGTTCACTGGTGCATCCCCATCTTCTAGGTCAGAGCCTGGCACATAGTAGTAGGTGCTCAATAAGTATTTGTTGAATGCGTGAATAAATGAATGAATATAGGATAATTCTCACTATTGATTTTAACAACCTATGCATGTTTTTATTAATGAGACTAGTGGCTTATTAATTAACTTTTTATCAAATATGTGATCGTTATTTCCGCTTGTGGAACCTGTGGCTTTTCTTTTAGTTTTACTCATTCTTGCTGCTGCCTAAGGTGTTGAAACGCCTTTCTTTTTTCCTCTATTGGTCTTCTCTGCTGCCCCCTTCTAGGCTTTTGGATGACTTCTATTCTTATCTTCTTTTTCTTTCTTGCTCTTTCTCTTTTTCATTACTCATTCCCATTTATTCATTCAAAAGATGTTATTCAGAAAGCACCTACTGTATGCCAGAATGCTAGACATAGAGGAGATGGGGGTAAAGAAGACTGTCATGATTTCTGAGCTCATGGAATTTATAGTCTGAGAGGGAGAACAGGTCTGAGCAGATACATTTCACAAATACCGAATTATAAATTATGGTAAATGCTCTGAAGGCAAAACTTGGGAGTGCATGCATGGAGTTTTAGGAAAGGTTTCCATGAGAATGTTTTAGCTGAGATCTAAAGAAAAATTAGAAGTTGGCAAGTTTGGGGCCTCAAGGAATAGCATGGAGAAGGCTAAGGGTTGGGGAAGGGAAGCAGGGTTCACCTGCAGAACCCAGAGCAACCAGAATAACTGCAACACAGTGAGTGTAGCAGAAAGTGGAGTGAGGGGCCGGCCACAGAGGGCACATTCAGGATTCACTCATGTCCATCTTTCAGGCATGACTACTCCTCTAGGACCTTCGTGGTAGGATCCCCCATATTGTGACAAATTGCATTGATATCTTGGTCATCTGCAAATGGTCGGTGTTACAGATTTCTTTTCTGGATTTGGAAGTAATTTAAGACAATTTTTAATTTAGTGTGATCGGTAGTTGAATCTTTGGGCAAGTCACTTAACCTCTCAGAGCCTCAGTTTTCCTGAAATGGGAATAATTATATCTACCCCATGGGGGCCTCTGCCAGGTCAACCTGTTGGAGTCCTGTCTTCCTTACCTGAGAGCCTGCGGGAGGGTGGGTGTAACTCATTTGTGTATTCTGGCTCCTGTGACCAGGTGTTTCATGGAATAAAGGGATTTGGGAGGCCTTCATGGAAGAGGGTACCCCAGGGTTGGGCCCAGGGGACAAGCTGGATTTGAGGAAGGGAGCAGGGCTGTAGAGGTGTGGACAGTGGCAGATTAGCTAGGGAAGACTGAAACAGAGAGGTGGTAGCCATAACAACAGTAACAATGAGAGTGCTGTCTTACTGGATCCTCGCCATGTGCCAGACACTGTTCTAAATGCTTTATATATACTCATTTAGCTTTTCAGTAACCCTGTGAGGTAGGTGCTGTTATTATTCCCATTTTATAAGGGAGCAAATTGAGGCACAGCGGGATTAAGAATCTTGCCTAAGGTCACACAGCTAGCAAGTGCTGGAGCCTGAATTTAAGACCAAGCATTGTGGCTTCAGAGTATAAGAGGTAATGAATGCAGGGAAGTGGGAGGGCCTTAAATGCCAGGCCAGGGGGCCCATTTAGTCTTTATCCTATTGGCTGTGGGGGCTGTGAAAGGCCTTTGAGGGAGGGCTGTGCACGGTATGCTCAGGAAAGCTGAATGTGGCCATCCTCTCTTCTGCAGAAACCGTCTACAGAGCAGCCCCTGCACAGCAGCAGCCTGTGGGGCCCGGTGGTCGATGGCTGTGACTGCGTAGCTGAGGGCCTGTGGCTGCCGCAACTACACGTAGGGGACTGGCTGGTCTTTGAGAACATGGGCGCCTACACCGTGGGCATGGGTTCCTTCCTCGGGGGAACCCAAACCTGCCGCATCACCTACGCCATGTCCCGGGTGGCCTGGTAAGGGGGCCCTGCTAGGAAATGGAGTTGGGGGAGGAACAGGGAGCAGGTTGGGCAGAAGCAATGAGGGAAACCTGAGATTTGAGACCCTGCTTCTGCGAGATTTGAGACCCTGCTGATCCCAAGTGAGGCCTGTGCTTGGCACGTGGCTGTGGCTGTGAATGAGACCGAACTTCCCTTGAGGAGCTTGGAGCCTGTGAGAGAGACAGAGAAGCAGACAGGACTCCTGATAATTCTGTGTTGGGTGGAGGGGACGGGCTATGGAAGCTCAGATTCCTCCCTGAGGCCCAGATCCACTTCCCTGAGGAAGGAAGGGTCAAGTCAAAGCCTGGTAAATGAGCTAGAGTTGGGCAGTAGGAGGCAGGAGGGGGGTTCCAGGCAAAGGGAACACAGAGCAAGCATGCCGCCTTCATGAAACTACGCAAGGTTGGTCATGGCTGGAGAAGGAGCAGGGCTGGATCTGAGAAGGGCCTTGAGGGCTGAGTGAAGGGCTTTGAGCGGCAAGTGGGAAGCATGGATTGGCTTGAAGCAGGGGAGCGACATGGTCTGACTTGGATTTTAGAAAGACCACTCTAGCTACTGTGTGGATTAAGGAAGGACAAGGTTGGATGCAGATAGAGCTGATCAGTCAAGTGGCTACTCTGTGACCCAGGAAGGACTTATACTCATTGAGCCTCGGTCTTCCCATCTAGAAAATGAACAGAACACGAACCCTGCTTGCCTCACCAGGCCAGCGTTGGGCTCCAGTGAGGGAAGAAGACGTGCAAGATGGGAGGAAAGTTGAGTTTATTGAACCCTTCTGTCAGGCCTTATGATTATTTCCTTTCACCCACACAAAACTCAGTAGGATCAGTGTAATCACAGACAGATAGGTCACTTGCTTGAGGTCACACAGCTGGTCAGTGGTGAAGAACCTCCTTTGGGCGTGGAGGGTAAAAGCAGTTGGGAGGGGCTTTTGTGCTAGGCACTTAGGAGTGAGTGCAGCCTGTGTCCCGAGGGACATTCTGGGTGCTTGAGGGTGCCCCAGGAACAGCACTACCAAACCCCAGGTCTGACTACCAAACCCCTGGTCTGACAGGGCTGAGTATCAAAGTTGCATTTCATTCGAGTCAACACACTTTTGTTATTTCTACTCCCTGCTGGGGCATGGGGTTGGCTAATGCAGCCATTTTCACATTGGGGATGTTTTGACAAGGCCCAAAAAACAAATGAAAAAGCCAAGCACCACGCAGCCTTCCTTATCCCATCCTGGCTCTGTCACCAGCAGACACAGGCAGATGAGACTGCAGGGAATCAGCCGCACTCATTACTAGGAGCACAACATTCTGATGTATTGAAATGGACATGCCAAAAAATTCGCCATATCACAGGGGCCTCACCAAAATGTCCTGCTTTAGAGATTGGCTCTGCACCTGGTCCTAGGGGTACAAGAGCATCTGAAAGCATGGTGAGCCCAGGAGCAGAACTGCACACAAGACATTTGTATAGAGGGTGGGAAGCAGACTGGGGAGGGGTGGTCAGGACTGCTTCTCAAGAGCTACAAGTGATGGGTAAGGAGGAGTCAGCAGGCACAGGAGGGCCAGGCAAGCTGACAGCAGGGTGGACCGGGCTGAGAGGTGTTGGGGCTTGAAAGAGTCCAGTTCATTCAAAGGAGTGCAGGTAGCTCTGTCTGGCTGGGGTGGCATATGTGGAAAACTAGATCAGGAAGGACCTGGGAGGCCCAGATTGGACTTGATCTTGAAGACAGTAGGGAGCCATTGAAGAGTTTTAAGAAACTGGACCAACCCATTTTAAATGATAAGGAGACAGAAGCTCAGACAGAGGGTGCTTGGCCTGGAGAAACTCCCACTTGGAAGAGAACAGCCTGACCGAGCTGTGTAAGGAGACTGACTACTGATTTATTGTTGAATTGTACACATTAGTAAAGAGGGAGGCCTTCCTGCAGGTGGGGACCGGAATGGGCTGGAAGAATGAAAGAAGGAAAGGGAAGATCTAGATGGAAGAGAGAGGGTCTTGTGGGGAAGCAGATCCCAGCAGAAGTAAAGGACAGGCTGGCATGCCTCCTTCCTCCAGGCCTCTTGGCACTGAACCCAGTACTATTTCCCTGTCCTCCCACCCAGGGTCCACCTTCCCCACCGATAAGTGCTTACTCTGATGGCCTGCAGACACCAGGCACTGAGTAACTCAGATATAGTCCCTGCCTTCCTGTAGTTGAAGGGCTGTCAGGAAAGCAGATACTGAACCCTTGTTGTTATCAAGGAGAAGTACATGGTGCTGTGGGACTCAGCGAAGGCATCCCTGAGATTCTATCACTGAAGCCGAGACCTGAAGGCTGAGGAGGAATTAGTAAGGGTTGATGAGGCAGGTGGAGGCCCAAGGCCTGGGATGGGACATGCGTGAGCCTGAAAGGTGGCCGCTGTGGATGGCACCCAGGCAGTGAAGATGGGCATGGTGGGAGAGGCTGGCTGAGGCCAGAACTATAGGGGCCTGGGAGCAGAGGGAAGCTTCTAGTGACTCAAGAGCAGGGATTTACTGTTTAGAAAGATGACCCTGGGCCAGAAATGTCTAGAGGAGACAGGAGCAGTTCAGGGAGACTGTGCCTTCCCAGCTAGAGATGGTGGTGGCAGCGGGCATGGAGAGAAGCGGGTGCCTGTGAGGGTGTTCAGCAGCTGGGCTTGGCAGGGATCGACTGGGTGTGGGAATAAGGTTCCCAGCTTGTGGCTGATCAGACGGTGGAGCCACGGAACAGCATGGTGGGCAGGAGGAGAAGGTTTGTAGGCTTTTTGAGTGGGGCAGGAGATGATTCTTTTTTAAAGTCCCAAGCCTGGTACGTGAAGAATGTGGGAGTGAGAGAGTTGGGTTGACTCCTAGTTCTACCACTTTCTAGAGATGTGACTTTGGGCAGGTCACCTCCTTCTGAGTCTCGATTTCCTTATCAGTAAAATGGGGATGATAATGTAGCCCTTATGGGGTTTTGGGGCGAATACACTTAGATAATGTAAGTAAAGTGCCTGGCACAATGTCTGGCACATAGTAAGTGCTCAATAAATGTGAGTTCCTTTCCTTGCTATGGGGGTAGACTATGAAGAGGGAGAGAGAGGGGTCAGCAGGCCCTTGGCTGGGCTCTAGGGTTCAGGTGAGAAACATATATGCAATGGGGCCAGGTCTCCTGGTACAGGGCCATCAGCAGTCCCCAGCCTGCGGACTCCACGATGGCTGCCTCCAGTGCCTCTCTCTCACCTACAGGGAAGCGCTGCGAGAGCAGCTGCTGCCTCCAGAGCAGGATGAGGACGCTGAGGGTGTGTGCAAGCCTCTGTCCTGCGGCTGGGAGATCACAGACACCTTGTGTGTGGGCCCTGTCTTCACCCCAGCGAGCATCATGTGAGCGGGCCCCGTTGCCCCCCCACCCTGAGAACCCAAGCGGGGCCACAGATGCCTCTGGGAGAGGTGGGAAGGCGGCAAGCAGAGCATCCTCTGGCCAGGACTCTGGTGCTCGGTCTGCCGCCCCACCCCATGCTCCACCTGTAGTGTTTCTGCCCTGTAAATAGGACCAGTCTTACACTCGCTGTAGTTCAAGTGTGCAACATAAATCCTGTCCCTTCCAGCTGTGTCCGCCTCCTCTGCAGCGCAAAGGGCCTGGTCAGCCAGGTGTGGGGTGTTCTTGGGGTCTCCCGTGGTCTCCTGCACACCTCTGTAAATATGAAGCAAATAAATATTTAGGTTTTTTTAATACTCCAGTGTAATTGGAAGTTCAATTCACAAAGGAACCTGGGCTAAGCCAGGGGCGAGACTTCTCTACCCACGCTGAGGCCCCGATGGCCTCTGCCTCAGTCCTGACCTGGCTGCAGTGTGGGTGTCTCCCACTGGCACCGGCTCCTCTGACTCATCTCTCTCCTCTTCCTACCTCCATGCCTGGCATCATGAGGAAGGGTGACTGTCAGGGGTTGAAGTGGGGTCAGAGTTGCTGTAACTCATGACTGCCAGGGGTCTCTGTGTGAACCTAACATGCAGCCTAAGGCCTGACCCAAAGTCAATCGAACATTTGACACCGCTTTGGAAATTTATACCAAAGATAAAGAGCGAAGAGATGGGTGTCTGGGAGCTTTTGAGGAGACCCTACTACCTCACTCCCCTGGCAGCTCTGCAAGGCAATAAGAGTAATGCCAATCAGTGGTGGTTGGTTTTGCTTATTGAGGCAGTAAACTGTTAGGACAGTGTTGGCCACAGAGTATTGCCACATCCAGTGCAAGGGCACTGAAGTTGATGTCTCCTCAGACTTTAACCCGGCAAACGCTACTTCGCACTGCGAGGGTCCCAGGCTGTGCACCTACTTAGCAAAGGAGTTCAGATTTTAGACTTTGTCTAGCTGCTACAGGTGACCCAAAAGATTTTTCTTCTGCAATCAAAAAACAATCGAGATATAATTCACATATTTTAAAATTCATCCTTTTAAAATGTAGAATTCAGTGATTTTTAGTGTATTCATAGAGTTTGTACAACCATTACCACTATCTAATTCTAGAACATGTTCAGCACCTCAAAAACAAACCCTATGCCCATCAACAGACACTCCCCATTTCCCTCCTCCCTCAGCCCCTGGCAACCACTAACCTACTTCCCTTCTCTATAGATTTGCCTATTCTGGACATTTCATTTTGATTTTTTATATACTCACTTGAGCATCTTCTGGGTAAGCCTGGTACAATGAGTTTTTTCCACTTCACCCAGCAATTCTCTACCACCAGCTGGGTGTCCGATGATTCAACTCAATTCTGACAATATCTACCTGGAGATAGTTCCAGATCCCACAGGTTAAAGGCTCTAATCCTAAAAGATGGCTCCCCCACCCCCACCACCAGCTGGGTGTCCTATGATTCAACTCAATTCTGACAATATCTACCTGGAGATAGTTTCAGATCCCACAGGTTAAAGGCTCTAATCCTAAAAGATGGCTCCCCCACCCCCACTCCCCCCACTTCAGAGGCAAATTGCCAAGTCCAGGTTGTCATCTGTGCTTCTGACACACCAGCTATAGATTAGAGGCTCTAAGAACCCCCTTTACTCACTGGATTACCAGTTTATTATAAAAGGATCCAACTCAAGAACAGCAAGATGGAAGAGATGCACAGGGCAAGGTATGGAGAAAGGGCATGGGACTTCCATTCCCTCTCTGAGCATTGATATGTGCCCTCTCTCAGCACCTCCATGTGTTCACCAATTCAGAAGTCCTCCTAACCTTGTCCTTTTGCATTTTTCATGGAGGCTTCGTTACATAGGCATGATGAAATCATTGGCCACTGGAGATTGAAGTCAATCTCCAGCCTTTTCTTCCTCCCTGGAGGTTGGAGGGTGGGACATAACAAAAGGCACCCTTATCACTCTCATCATTTAGGAGATTCGAAGGATTTTGTGCCAGGAATGGGGATGAAGATCAAAAATATATTTCTTAATATAAATCATCATATCACACCTGGCCATCCTGTTTTCAGTATCTCAGCCAGTCTTGGGTCATACATGTGGCTTCGACATCATCTAAATGAGGCAATGTGTTGTGAGTAAACTAGGTGCTTGTCAAAAGCACAGGCGTCTCCCTTTTCCAGGCTGGGCCTTGTTTTGGATACTTTGACAATAAACAAGCTGAAAGCTCAGGACACCAGGAGATCCAGAGAACAATTTAGAGTTATTCTACTGCCCTTTTGTTCTTTATCCAAAGCTCTGTTTTACATATTACGGTGCTGGGCTCAGCCCTCCGTCTATGAGACTATTTCTGTGACTTCTGTTTTGATGCCCAAGTAGATCTGGACCCATTCATGCTTTTTGGGGGGAGGGTAAGAGGGCTGCAGTGAGATCCAGGCCAAAATCAGTATCTTGCCTGAGGCAGATCTGGGGAGAGCCCTCTGTAGCTTTTAAAGTGACAGCAGCTGGCAGAGTTTGAACAGATTTCTCACTGGAACCTTTCAAGTGTTTCATGTTCCATTTGCTGCAAGAATGTGAAATTTACTTTTCTGAGAAAGGTATACACAGAACTTGATATGACTTACTTGAGAATAATAAACAGGCATTTCTTTTCAGTTATTTTTGTTTATTTCTATCTTTTTCTGAAGAGAAAGAAGGAAAAAGCATTAAATGCGTGGAGAATGTTGGAGAATGTTAACCGGTTTCAGGCCCGTACAGGGGATCTGACCAGGGACCTCCTAGAGTCCTGACTGCACTGGCATTTGCCTCCATAGAGCAGCTCCCTGAGCAATCCACTGACAGTGGACCTCATGCCATTCTGGCTGCTCCAGAAGTCACTTTCTTGTTGGCCTCTCGCAGACCCATCCTGCCCTGGGACCTCACCTAAGGGATATCCTCCTCCCAACACCTCCCCACAACCCACCTGTTCCTCCTGACACTCTCTTGTGTGCTCATTCACTCTGGGAGGGTAACAGACTTGCTACCGCCCCAGGCCAAGCCACCATCCTCTCTCACCCAGGGGCTGCCCCTCGCAACACTTTCCCTCTCCAGTCCATTTCACGCAGCAGCCAGATCCCGTCACTGCCATGATCCCCATTTCATCAAGAATAAAATGTAAAGTCCTGACCCAATTACCCCTCTGGCTCCATCTTTCCCTGGTTTCTCACCACTCCTGGGCACACTGGCCTCTCTATTCCTTACTATTATGCATGGCACCCGTGCCGGCTGGGCCTGCATATATTGTCCTGCCTTGGGAATGATCTTCCCAGGTTATCTGTGGGGCTCGTTCACTCCATTCAGGTTCTGCTCAAATGTTTTCTTTAGGTGGCGCCTTCTCTGATTGCCCTTTAGAAAGTGGCACTTTCCAGTGGGTTAAGAAAACCACTTAACTGGGTTTCTTCTCCATGGCACCTATCACCACTCGACATACCTGTTTGTCTGTTTATTATCTGCCAACCCCCCAACCCCAGAATGTGAGCTCTTTGGCGGCAGGAACCTTATTTTTTTCACCGCTATTTCCTCATCACCTAGAACAAAGTAAGTGCTCAAAAAATGTATGCCAAATGGACAAATGGATAAACCTACCACTTAACCTGTCAATCTTTTTATTCATTTGTAAAATGTGGCTGCTAAATATACTTCCCTCAGAAGGTTATTGTAAGGATTAAATAAGAAAATGAGATAGAGTACTCAGCCCAGCAGGGCCTAGCACATCATTAGGTGCTCAATAAATGATCTCGAAAGGTAATTCTTTGAGCATCTGTTGAACACTTACTGCGGCCATGTCCTATGGTAGATGTGGTGATGCAGGTGGAGTCCTTGTGAGTCTTCGAGGAACTCACAGTGCAGTGTACTCATACAGGGCCTTAGATAACAGAGCCAGCAGTTTGAACTTAATTCTGTAGGCAGTAGGGAACCCAATATAATTCTGGAGCAGAAGCATGACACAACCTTTGAGAAGATAATTGAAGGTGTATTAAAAAGGGACAGAGGAGTCTACGGCCATGCTACCCTGAACAAGCCTGATCCCGTCTGATCTTGGAAGCTAAGCAGGGTCGGGCCCGGTTAGTACTTGGATGGGAGACCACCTAGGAAAACCAGGTGCTGTAGGCATAAAAAGTAAAAAAATAAGGGATTGTAAACTGACAAGGTCCTTGTAATCTGTGAAGTCAACCAAGGGTTGCCTTGCCTAAAAAGTAAATATATTAAAAAAAGGGACAGAGGGAGACCTGGTGGCTGGTGGTAGCATGCACTCTCCTTCACTCCCAGTCTGCTTTGGGAGGGCCTGGCCTGGGAGCCTGATGGGGGTCTGAGGGATACAAATTATCATCTCTGTCCACCCCAGCTCAAGAGGGAGATAGTAGCTCTGGGTGGGTGTCATCCCTCCCCTAGGAAACCCACCTGCCCTAGCCACCTCATTCCAGCCATAAAGAGACCATACGGCAGGCAGTTCCCACTCAACTATTTGCTCTATTTTAAACCCTCTCCTGGGTACCTCTGGGACGAGCAGCTAAGCCTGAACAAATTTGACCAGCAAAATTATCCCATATAGCCTCCTAGTGGTCAGAGGGATTTTTTCACAAAATGTGCATCTGATCTTGTCAGTCTTCTGAAAACCCTTCAGTTGATTCCGTTGTGATGCCAATAAAAGTTAAATTGCCTGAGAATTCCACCCACTTGTTCAGTCTTCTCTTGTGCTTTTTTTCTCACCGTGCTCCAGCCTATTGGCCTCTTTTCAGTTCTTCGTATTTCCCTAGCTCTTTCCCGCCTCCTGACCTTTGTGCTTGCTGTTCCCTCTGCCTAAATAGCTCTTCTTCCAGCTTTTCCAGGGAGAGCTCATTCTCATCATAAAGGCCTCAGTTTAAATGTCACCTTCTCAGGAAGGCCTTTTCTGAACACCCTATTCAAAGTGGCTCCCCATCTAGTTATGTGGAGTCACATTTAATAGGACTTAAAGATTCTAAAGATAATATTTAAGGCAAGAAAACACATCATCAAAAGTATCACTAAAATCCCTTAGAATGCTATCATATTGGAGGTAGTACATCACTCTCCTTTCTGTTCCTCTGACAGACACATTTTCTAATAACCCCAAATACCCTCATGATCTCTCTCCCTCATCCCTTCAGGTCTTTGCTGGAATGTTACCTTAGTGAGGCCTTCCTAACCATTCACTTTAAAACTGTAACTCTCCCACTCCCATCCCAGCATTCCATAATCCCTTTAGTAGCCTTACTCCCACCCCTCACAGACCAGCATCTGTCATACATTTTATTTAGAATTAAGCTCTCAGAGGTAGAAATTTGTTTTGTTCACTGCTGTGTTCCCAGTGCCTAAAACACTGCCCTCCACATAAATGTTCAATAAATAACTGTTGAACGAGTCTTTCAGGACTTAGATTGGGTAACTCTCCCTCATCCCTTACTCTCTGCCTTGGTTAGGTATGGCTCCGAGCTTTCACAGCATCTTCCACTTACCCGTAGTAAAGATCTGTTGATCACAATGTATTATAATTTTTCTCTCTACTCTTCCTGCAATTCTATTAATTCCAAAAAGACAGGGAGTTTCTCCCTGTCTTGCCAGTGCCATCTGGAGCCTGGGTTTGTGCTTGGCACCGAGTAAGTGCTTAGTGCTTGAATAAATTAGACCTGGAGGATGGGGGGCTAACCCTGAATCCAGGAGGGGTGGATATCTGGCCCCTTCTCCTCAGCTCCTGAACAGCAGCCTAGATCCCGTGGAGGGCACATCACTGACTGGAACGGGCTGTGATTCTTGCAGGCCACTTCCAGTTACACCTACGAGTGCAGGTCCACATACTAGTGAGCCTTAAGTGGGGAGGCATGTAGACTGTCTCAATAGCTTTTTCTGTTCCACTCAGCTGTTGCGACCTTGGCCTGGAATTGCCAGATAGAATACAGGGCACCCAGATAAACCTGAATTCAGATAAATGACGGCTAATTTTTTCGTAAACGTTATGTCCGAGTACTATTTGAGATATTCTTATACTAAGCCATCGTTGTTTATCTGAAATTCAACTTTAGCTGGGTGTCCTGCATTTTATTTGCTAAATCTGGCAACCCTACCCTGCAAGTTTTTATCTTTCTCTAGGTTTCTTTTCCCCATCTGTGGACTAGGAATATTTCTGTTAAGGCTTGCCTCCTCAGGATAAGCAACTCCTCCCCTGCACCCCCTCCCCAAAGGACCACCTCTCTGCTCCGAGGAGTTGCGTGCAAGTGTGCTGGTCTCACTGAATGAATATGAGCGAACTCTTCCTCTAAGAGCTGTTTTCTCATTTGAGCATCCAAGACAATCAGGGGTGGCAACGGTACTTTTAACCACTGCCTCGCGGAACCTCGAACACTGAACTTCCAGCCGCCGGAACCTCCCCCAGCACGCCCCTCAAACTCTGAGGCGGAGGATTTCCGGTGGCGCAACATCACTTCCGCGTCCAAGAGTCTCCTAAGTTTCGAGCCACGAGCTCTCGCGCCCTCTGCCGGCCCGGAGGAGGGTCTGACTTTACCGATCAGAGATAAATGACAGCGAAATCCACTGGTTGGAAGACGGAGATGCAGCTCCCAGCCTCCACCAGAGGAAAACAGAACCTTTGCCGAGAGCAGGACTCCTACCGAAAAGGGGTCAGCCCGCAATGCAGGCGACGTGCAAAGGAGACGACTTGGCCTCTGCCCGGCTAGAAAGGCCGGAAGTAACCCTGGAAGTGGGCTTCTTGCCCTCTAACTACTTCCGCTTCCACTGGTGGAGAGGAGATGCACAAAGGTGTGCAGGTGGGAAGTAGCTTCAGTGTGTGTGTGCGTAGGGGGGCAACAATGATGATTAGGTGTGTTACTACCGCCTTCTAAGCATCTCTTGACTTCAGCTGCTTCTCGGTATCCCTGCTGCCACTGCTAAAATCCATCGCTGACATCTTTTATCTAACATTTGGATTACTTCAACTTCTCCTCACTGATCTCTCCAACTCTAGTCTCAACTCCTGTTTAGTCTGTACTTTAAGTAGAAGTCAGAGTGATCTTCCTAAAATGAAATTTTTATCATGTTTCTTCCTGGCTTGAATCTCTTCAGGGGATGCCCACTCTTTCAGATTGAAGCCATGACTTCTTAGCCAGGGCCTCCACAGTGCTGAGGGTCTAAACTTTTGCCGTCCATTATGTTTGCCACCAACTCATGTGGCTATGGAGGACTTGAAGTGTGGCTAGTCTGATCTGAGATTTGTTATAAGTGTGAAATATACCGCAGATTTCAAAGACATAGTTCAAAGAGAAGAATATAAAATTTCACATTAACATATTTTAATATTGACTACATACTGAAATGATAATATTTGTATATGTTGGGTGAAATACAATATATTATTAAAATTAATTTCACTCATTTCTTTTTACTGTTTAAAATGTGGCCACTAGAAAATGTAAAATTATATATATGATTCACATTATATTTATATTTGATTTTAGTTAAAGTTTTTTTCATTAAAAGTAACAAAAACTGAGTTTGAAAGAAAATGAAAATTAGAAGTTTGGGGGATTGATTGCAAGGGCCCTCTAAATCAAAGGAATTGTTGATTAACCTGTCTGGGAGCCTCAGCAGCAGAAATTTGCAGATGCTAATGTGGCTCAGCTCTGTTTCTGGGTCTTACATTCCACATTTCAAATGCCTAGGAAGAGAGAATCTGATTAGGTCAGTTTAAATCAGGTTTGTCTACTCCTGGATCAATCCACTATGGCTATGGGAAGGACTCATTGTGAACTGCCTACTGCACACTTCCCACCCCTGTCCTCTACCCATTATATTTCTAAAAGACAGCATGAGTTCTCTAACCTGTAGGAGCCAGCAGACTTTTTCTGTCAAGGGTCAGATAGTAAATATTGTATGCTTTGATAGTCATAGCATTTCTGTCACAACTATTCCAATCTGCTGTGTAGAGTGAAAGCAGCCAGAGACAATACCTAAATGAATGTATTGACTTATGTATTGTTGTGATTATGTTTCAATAAAACTTTATTTATAAAATCAGGAAGTGGACCATAGTCTGCCAACCCCTACACTATACTTGCTATTCCCTCCGACTTGACTATCTTTCCCACTTTCCTTCCAACAAGCCCATAGTCATCCTTCAGGTCTCAGTTTAAATGCTACTTCTTGGAAACTTTACTTAACCTTTCTCTTCTGACTGTTTAGTGGCCTCTTCTCTATGCTGCACTGACTTCTGTACCCCATCCAAGTGCTTTTCATACTCTGTTATCATTGTCCTGTTACAACCACTAGATTACTAGTATGGGTCTCATTTGTTGTTATAAGCCTAGCACCTGGCATGCCTGGCACCTGGTACACACTTGGGTATCATCAGATTAGTAGAAGAAGCTGTGAATCTGTGGCTGGTAGACAGAGCAGATGTCCTGAGACCTTAGGGCAGTGGTGAGAATTCTAGGCTTTTGTATTAGTGTGTGAGACTCACTTCCTCACTTTGTTGCCCATGTGAATCCCAGAGCTCAGGCAGTAGAGAATGGAGAAGGGAGGCTCCAGGTTGGGCAGGGGTCCAGGGTCCTGGCATTTTCTATGACAGCCAAGCTTTGCTTGTCAGGGGCTTTAAGTCTGTGTTCTCCAAAAAACACACAATAAGCTGAAACTCCATGACCTTGGGAAAGCACAGGCAATGTGAATATTTTAAGAAACGAGAAGTAGAAAATTCTAAGAATTGCAAGTTCTGGATAACGTGGTAAGTCATGCCCCAAATGAAGTGAAACCAAGAGTGTTCTCATCCAGTCCCTGGAGAAGGATGTCTTGCTTCTTAGTAAGGTTGCCTGTGGAGTCCCCACCAGGCTGTAGGGAGGTGGGGATCCAAGGGTGGTGATGGGGGGCAGTGTTTGGCCAAGGACAGCCTTGGTCCACACTCAGGGCCACAGTTACAGGGGCTGCAGAATTGGCTTTCTTGACTCAATGGTTGGTGAGTTAACATCCAATGGAAACTGAACAAGGGTATGGAAGACTCTGAGGCCACACAACGTGGTCATGGCCTCTGCAAGGCTTTATCTAGCTCAGTACCTCATCCCTTGTTGCCTCAAGAGAGTAAGAAGAGTTTCTCCTTTTGACTTAAGGGTTATATGTCACACCTTTGGGCAATATGGATATGATAGTGCTTTTCCAGAGTGTTGTGTACAATGACACTAAGAATAAAACAGAAATGGAACTCTCTGTCCTTGTGGTCCTTGAGTGGCTTACCTTATGGGGATAGCGGGCTGGGGTGAGTGACCTGAGACCACCGGCGACACGTCTTCCATAAGATGAGCTGACGACCAGCAGAGTGGATGAGGAAAGCAGGGCTGGAATGATGATTGCTGTAAGCCTGCAAGCCACCCATGTCTGGTGAAGGGATAGAGGCATCAGGGTAGGGGCAGTAGACTGCCTCCCCGGGGCAGGCTGTGCCCCTGCCCTCATCAGCCATGGCTTATACAACATTGGGGTCTCAGGACTAGAGGGAGCATAAGGGTATGGTGTAGGGCAAGAACATGTTTAGAGGCAAAGACTGAGTGACCTTGGGCAAGTGGCCAAGAGTTCTCTGCCCACCCAGTGTTTGGCACTTAGAAGGTGCTTGGTACATGGGAGAAAAGTGATAATAATAACCAAGTGCTTTATGTGCCTTGTCTTATCCAACCTGGCAAGCCACCTTGGCTATTACCATTTATCAGGTGGAGAAGCTGAGGTACAGAGGCTGGCTTGTCTCAGGTTAAAAAGTTAGTAAGGGTCATAGACAGGATTTGAACCAGGTCTGCATGCTTCCAGGCTTCATGCTATCCATGTGCTTCCCAACAAGCATGTCATGAATACCTACCATAGGACAGGCATGTGGCCCAACCCAATAGGACAACACCTGACACATGATAGCCCCTCAATAAGTTCTGGCCGTCATTAGGTATTATGATTGTCTTGACTCATTGGTCCTCCGAATGACTCTGCAAGGGTAGATATTATTATTTCTATTTTCCAGATGGGAAAACCGAGGCTGGTGAGGTAGCGTCTTGCTTAAGATCACTCAGCTCGTAAGTGGTTGGGGCCAAGATTCAAACCCAGGTTGACTCCCCTTTTCCCAAGTCAGCTAAGAGCTTAGGTAGCAGAGAAATCCAATACTTCCTTGGTTTATTCAGCTGAATAATGGGAAGGTGTCCTTGGGAAAGGAGTAAACAGAGAGAGCTGTAGAGGGCTATCCTATGGGAAGGAGACCACTATTGTCTGGGAGGTCCAGAGGACAGAGCAAGGACCAATGGAGACACAAGGGGATCCATATAAGGAAAACCTCCTAATTATTATTGTCCAGTTGTGGGATGGGGTGCTGCACAGCTAACAGGCTCCCTATCACCAAACATGTTTATCCAGGGATACCATGGTGCGGGAGACTGCAAGAATCAAATTCTAAGGGTTCTGTTGGTGCTGGGAACAATATGAGGGCTCTGGATCTTAATCCACAGAACTGCCAGCTTGCTGTGCCTGTCCTCTCTTAAAATGGACTGAGACTAAGTAATCCAGCTCTGAAACAGCCCCTCGCACTCCTAAGAGAATTCCTTGGCTCTTCACTTCTGCCCAATTTCACTTCTTTTATCTCTTTGGACTCCCTGCCTCTAGCTTTGCCCTGCCCCCTATAAATATGGTCATACCCCTTTCCTGCTTAAAACCTTGTCATGGCTCCTCATTGCCCCCAGATGGCCCACAACTTGCCATGACCTGGTCTTGCTTTTCTCTCCAACTTCATCATTCTGCCCCCCCTGCCTCACATTCAACCCTCAGCCACATGACCTCATTTCTGGCCTCCTATCCCTTGCATATGCTGTTTCTCCCTCATGAAACACTATGCCTAACTCTTACTCACCCTTCAGGTCTCGGCTTCAGCAGTACCTCCTCTAGCAGGCCTCTCTTCTCTGAGTTTCTGTGAATCCCCTCTTGTCTTAGCCTAGCCCACAGCATATGTGCTGTGACTGCCCAGGGGTGCATCTGTTGTTGCTTATCTTAGTGCTAGCTGATAGTAGGCATTCAGTAGGAATTTGTTGGGTAAGTGATTGAATAAGAGTGTAAGGGAGTAAAGAGCATAATAGGGCTGTCTTGAAGGAGACTAGAGAAGAAGGGGGATTTATTTGGCCCGGCCCTCCCCCATCTTGCAGGTAATATCACCTTTTATTCCTAATGGACTTACCCAAAGTCAACATTTCTCTGGACTGAGCTCAAGGAGAGTGGACCCAGGCTGTGCTGAACAAACAAGGCCTTCCCCACTTGATCGTCATACCCTTGTTCAGTTCTGAGCACTTGACTCCAGCCCAAGTGCTGTTTCTGGTTCACCAGCTTCCGTCTTTGAAAACTTGCCAGTGCTGCTCTGCCATGAACTTGCTGTATGACCTTGAGGAATTTACCTCCTCTTTCTGACTTCAGTTTCTTCAACTGTAGCAAGGGAAGAATGATCCCTACGCAAATCACAGAGTGATATGGGGACAGGAGGATAACACGGAACATGGGTTTGGAAGTCTCAGCCCTGGGTTCAAATCTGAGCTCTACCACTTAACTGGAAAATCATCTTAACTCTCTAGACTTAGTGTTCTCATCTGTAAAAGCCTCTCAGGCTTGCTGTGATGATTAAGTGAGATGATACCTAATAATAGTAATTATGTAAATAGTGCTTCAAACAAAGCCTGGTACACAATTGAATTCAACAAATCATAAGGTATCCAGGGACTTCAAGAGAAAAGAGAGCACTTGACAACATGGATTCAAACTGGGTTACAATACCAGAGCTGGGAAGATGCCTTAGGAACCACGTGGTATATTGGTGAGAAAATTGAGACCCTTCCCACCCCCAGAGTGGAGAAGGCTCTTGCCCAAGATTACCCTTAATTCCACAGTATTAATAAACTCCTGAGGCAGAGCTCTAGCTTGGGCTAGGAAGTTGGGTGTTTGCTTTGGGAATCAAAAAACGTTTCAAGTAGCTCAGCCTCCTCCGCTGCCACCTCTGGTACGTACCTGCCCCCGTTCCTTCCTCAGTCCCATCATTATGAGGGGAAGCTGGCTGAAGTACAAGGGCAAGTGGCACTCTCCCACTCCATCGACTTGAGTCCAGAAGCCCTCCTCCACCTCATGGTCAGGGCCATCCAATCCCCCATCCTCCTCCATTCTAGGTCTTGGGTTGGCAGCGGGATCAGAGGAGACCAGGGTTCAGGAAAGCGGCAGAGGAAAGGGGCGGGTGTTACTTACTATACTGGTGGGCAGCAGTGGAGAAGTTGCAAGAGGTCTGCATGCACATCAGCGTGGTTTCGGGGCCTCGGATCAGGAAAGATAGAGACAGCAGGTGCTCGAGGCCTTCCCGGGGCATCCCCTTTCTGAGAGGGAGGGGGCAGACCAAAGTCACACCCTTGAGCAACAGATTCCAGCCAACCATTGCAGCAGGTTCCCTATTCAGAGTAGGGGTCAGGAAAAACAGGCTTCTGCGGGGGTGTTGCTGAGGTTAAACACTCCTTACGGCACTAAACTGATGCTGTAGAAGACTATTTAACAACATGGAAGAATGCTCAGAATCTGTTATTAAGTAGCAAAAAAACACAAAACAAACAAACAAAAACAGCTATGGAACAATAGAAGAGTGTTCTGATTTTTATAAATAAATATACTCACATGAGAAAAAAAGATTGTGAACCTCATTGCCAAAACACTGTCAGTGGTTATCTCTGAATGGTGGCTGATAGGTGACTTTTACTTTGTGTATTTACTTTGACTGTATTTTCCAAATTTTCTATAATGAGCATGTTATAAGAAAAAAAATTACTTGGGAAAGCAACATCTTTTAAATGAATAAGGCTTTTGATCAATAATTCCATTTGTAGGAATTTATTACACAGAATAAATAGAAAGATGAAAAATAATCATATTTTTGTAAAAGAAAATTCTGGTTTTGTCTATGCATAAGGAAAAATGCTTGGAAGGACCTGCACCAAACTGTTAACAGCTGTTGACTCTGGAAGCTGGTTGAGGAAATTTTCTGTTTTATTTTTATATTTATTTGAACTTTTTACAATGAGCATAAATTATTTAATAATTTTTTAAAAGGCAAACAGTCAAACAACTTTCCTAGTCTTTGCCAGCACCCTGGTTCTCCCCCTGCAGAATCTGGCTGGGTGTGGTCAGTGGGCTCACTCAGGGGGCTCAACTTCCATCTGAGCATCTTTAGGGAGGTGCTCTCTCTGGTCTCCAAGATCCCTCCTAACTTGGAGATGAGGTGGTTTTGTGATTCCAGCTAGCAAATATTTTCTGAGGCTCTC
The DNA here is from genome assembly GCF_000325575.1 of Pteropus alecto. Classification (NCBI taxonomy): domain Eukaryota; kingdom Metazoa; phylum Chordata; class Mammalia; order Chiroptera; family Pteropodidae; genus Pteropus; species Pteropus alecto. The sequence continues at coordinate 4,803,093 of NW_006443568.1, read as the reverse complement.
TCTGCACCCAGTGGGCAGAGCTGGGGCGGGGGGGCACGATCCCTGCCTCAAGATGCTCATGGTCTAGTGGCAGCAAGAGATGCATCCCACTGCAGGGGCCCACAGCATTGAGTTCTGCTGGACCTGAACAACTGGGACAGCTTTGCCTCTAGTGGGATGTGAAGGATGAGCACGATTTCAACAGGAGGAAAAAAGAGGGCAAGGGCATTCGTTCTAGGCAGGGGGATGAGTATCACAAAAGCAGAGATGTTAATATGCTTAACATTGTTTGGGACCCTAATATTCTAGAGTGCTCTGATTCTAACGTTACGTGCACAGTCTTTTCCACTTCCATAGGAAGCCTCTGGAAACAGAAAGGCTGTGTTGTGTTGCCACCGGCCTGTATCAGGGTGTTGGTGAGGAGCGAGGGCTGAAGGCTGGGCCAAGAGTAAGACTTGGATTGGCTTGGTACATGGAGCCATTGTTATTTCTAACTGAGTCTGTGCCCACACAGTAACAGCTGCTGTAGTGCTGCCTGTATGGAGTCATAAGAAGTCCCCTCTCCGTTCTTAGCCCCCTATAATGTTTCCCCCACCTGCTCAGTGTGATGCCTGAAGTCCCACCACTAGTCACTCTCTTGGAGTGGTTCCTATTATAACTGTGCACAGGTCAGGGAGAGGGCAGCATCTCAAACCATAAGCCAGTTACTGTGAGGAACGCAGGAGAGTAAGTTTTGATGGAGGAATAAAGGGATGGAGGAGGCATTTTAGGAGTGTGACAGAGGAAGAGGGAGGGTGAAAGAGGTAGGCACTTTTTGGCCAAACTCCAAATGTGAGGCTGCCTCAAGTTAGAACCTTAGAACAGGGTGAAAGAGGTAGGCACTTTTTGGCCAAACTCCGTGAGGCTGCCTCAAGTTAGAACCTTAGAATTGGGACTTGGCCCATAATCCAGGACCCCCCATCCCTCTTGCTAAACCAAAGAGGAGTGGACTTCTCATAAGGTGGCAATGAAAGGGAGCTGTCCAGGGTCACTGGGAGTCAGGGACAGAGTCGGGGCCCACCCAGGTTCAGCAAGGTTCTCTCAGGCCTCGACCCACAGCCTCACATCTGTGAGACACATACACCTCTAGCCAGTCACTGCTTTTTCTAGGACCTCCTGGGGGATTTATCTATATCTCCCTTCTCCCAGTGGCAGGTTTGTGGATCTGGTGGTTTGGTCAAGGAGGGGCTTCAGTCTGGGGTTTGCAGTGGAGCCCAGGGGTTCCACCTACAGGGAGTGAGAAGATAAAAGCCCCTTCTCTGGGAAACAAACAGACAAACAAACACCAATTCCAAATTCTGTAAACCCCTCCAGATTCCAGGTTCCAGGGCTGACTCTAGTGCCGTGGAATCAGGGGACTCCCTCGGACCCTCACTCCCTATGCCTTCACTTACCTGTGACTCCCTGTGGCTCCAGCAGCTGCCTGGGTGGCTTTGTCCTTGCTGTAGCTGGTGCTGGCTCTGGACTCTGTTGCCAGCAAGGGAGGTACTAGGTGTGGGCGGGCACCAACTGGCTCTGCCCTGGAAGAGGAACTGCTGGGGTTCAGGCCAATTCTCCCTTCTCCTTGGGAAGGACAGAGGAAGGCACCCAGCTCTTGGTGCCTAGGGCTGTGGGGTCCTGGCCACTCCTCTTCTCCTTTTGCTCAGGCTCCAGGTTCCCAGGGAGTGGGAGGAGGCATCAGAATCCACAGTGTGGAGATTAGAGGTTGGGTGTAAAAAAACGGATAGCTGGGAGTCAGGAGACCTGGGTTGGGCCTGGCTCTGCCCCACGGGTGTCTTCCCACTTGAGTCTCAGTTTTCTTATCTGTAAAATGACAGGGTTGAGATTAGTGGTCTCTCAGCAGCTGTCCCAGAGTCTGTGATGCTGACCAGTATGCCCAGCTGGGCTGTCTGCACTTCCTGACTCTGTGGCCTTTTTGTTATCCTCTCCACTCCAAGGAGATGCAGTCCCCTGTTCTGAAGATTCCCTAGCCCCCACCGCACCTTGCTGACCTTCTCAGACATGGGGGTCCTTCTCTGAGCACCTCCTTCCTCAGCCCTCCCCTGTCCCCTTCTGGTCGGCCCTCTGTGCTCCTTTTCCTAGCTTGGGCAGAGGCCCTTTCAGTTGGCCATTCTCCTACCCCTGTGTGCTGGCTGAGAACCAGGATACCTGGGTTCTGGTCTTGGCTCTGGCATGTGCTGTATGACCTTGAGCTAGAAACCAACCCTCTCCAGATCTCAAGATTGAGCTAGAGGATTCCTTAGGCTCTTCCAGTATTCAGACTTGGTCACATCTAGGCCCACAGTTTTGGGGTGCTCATCAGGACCTGGCCTTTGTGCCTTTAGCTTTAGCCTCTTGAAAGGACCTCCCTTGTCATGACATCAGAGTAGGAAGCTCCTGGGCCTCTGGTCCAAAGTGTCATCTAATTCCTAAAATGGGTGGGGGTCATTTTGTAATAGTCATAAATATAATAGAACTGTAAAAATTTTGAAAGAAGATAGAAGACTCTCCTATTCTGTATCCAGGGTAAAAAAAAAAAAAAGAATACAAAAATTTTATCCAGCTCAAAGGAAAAAGAAAGGAAAATGAGCACATTTCAAAATAAAAGTATTTCCTCCTCTCCTAATTTTTGAAGGCTTTGCCTCTTGACTACATCCCTCACTCCTGTCTTGTTTCTGCTCTGCTTCCCATCACTCCTTCTTCCCTTGTGTGGTTCAGGATTCTCCGTGAGACGGGGCCAGGAGGAGTCATGGGTGTCCCAAAATAAGGAGAAATAACGATGCTCTGGTGGGCAATGATGATTCAGCACCTTGGTCAGCACTCAACCCCCTCCTGCCCCAATCCCTCTCCTTGCCTCCTTCATTTAAGCCTGCGACATGGCCCTTTGTAACTGACTTCCTGATGGAGTGCTTGGGGAAAGTGAACAGAGCCAGGATCCAGGCAAGAGGGAAGGAAGCTAAGAATGCTACTTGGGTATGAGCAGTCAGCCTCCTGGGATGGCCTCTCTGGCAGGAGGGAAGGCTGGTCCCTAGAGGACCTGAGCCAAGCTCTGTGCTGCCAAGAGACCTTATCTCTGTTGTTTTCTGCTCCTGCTACCACCCCAGAGAGAAGGATCCAGAGCTAATGGCCTTGTTAGGTGCTTAGCAGGCAAAGCCCTGAGACTTACATTAGATTTACAGAACCCTGGACCATAAGAACCAGGACCTTGGCTATCAATGAACTATTTAACCCTTCCCCAGTAGAGATGGGGAAACTGAGGTCCAGAGAGAGAGACCTGCTCAGCTTCACATAGTGCCTTCATGAGTCCACCCCTTACCCCGAGGGACACATGAGGCTTGGCTCACTTTCTCATCTTGACTCACAATTGCACAACTCCGCAATGATGTGGAGCCTGGTTTAAATTCCCACTTTGGATCCCAGGGGGCTCACAGTTCTGGGGGCTGCTGCCTGTCATTGCAGTGGAGTGGTCTTCAAAGTTTAGGAGCATGTCTTGGGAGGTCCAGTGAAGAATTTGGCTTTAGATTTGGATGAACATGGGTTTGATTTTGAGATCTGCTGAGTACTGGCTGTGGGTCCCCTGGGAAGTAATGTTTCTCCACTCAAACACTGAGATAATGATACCAACCTCATGAGCTTGTCTCAACGTTAGGTAAAGTACAAAAAGTACTATCACTTTGCCTGCCGACCGCAAACAGGGATCTGAATGGGGTTACTGTCTATTGATTTTTTCCAGCCTTGAGTAAGACCTTTGCTGATCCCTTCTTCCCCAAGGTTGCATTTTCCTCCTATCTTCACTTACCTGTGTTAAATGTGGGGTTCCAGGATCAGTCGGAGAGTCCCAGACGCTTTCATGCAAGAATTCTCTGGATACTTCCTATCTCTTGGAGGTGTCCTGATTTCCTGGAGTCCCTAGTTGAGCGTGCAAATTAGGCCCCTACAACTATTCCCAGAGGCTTGGAAACTGGGAGCGAAGACTGGGAAATGGCTAGCATTTCTTGGACCTGGTGCTGAGACTCTGGGTGGGAAAAGACAGGAAGGACCATGGAGGGAGCGCTTTTCCCCCAGAGGACAGATCCATGGAGCAAAGATAGAGGAATGTGGCTTTGTGGGCGTCACAGGGATCTGAGAACATGGGGCGGGGTCAGGGAGGTTGAGGATACTTGTCTCAGAATCACACCCCCCCAATTTCTCTGTATATAGGTATGCTCTCCGTTAGCCAATCAGAGATTTTTCTGCCCTTAAGAACAGCCCCTCCCAATCCTTGTTCATGCCCTGCCCCTCTTACTAGAATTCCAAACAAGTTAATGGCTGGGGTGGTGCCCTCTCTTCTCTCCCCGCTTCCTGGTATATGTGAAGATTTGGCACCTCACATGCATCCAGTCTAACTTCCTTACTCTGAAGGTGAGGAGACTGAAGAAGGGACCTCTGGGGCACAAAGTGAGTCAGCACAGAACTAAAACTAGGCCCGGGACACCTGTTTCCTCAGCTGCTGCACTAAACAACTGCAGGGGGCCCCAGCAGCCTTTCCACTTACCGTGTGCGCAGCCTGCGTGTCCACATGCAGGGTTCTGCCTGACTCCTGGCCTGGCTGCTTCCACTTCAGTCAGAGGTAGAATGAATCTGCTTCTGCACAGCAGACCTTCAGACCTTCCTGGCCTAGGTGGTCCCACACCCCACATAAGACACAAGGAGGAAAAGACTCCTTAGTGTCAGAGTCTGCTCAGAGGTTCAGAAAACTCACGGTTCCAGGCATTGGCTCTGGGAGGCAGCTGGAATCAGAGGCAGAGGTTCCCTAAGTGCATCGCACTTTGCAGTTTACTAATCAATCATGTTAAGATTGGGTTATTATCCCAATTTTCCATGTGAAAAAACTGGGACCCAGAGAGGTTAAGTCATGTATCTAAAGTGACACAGTAATGGAGCTTGGATTCAAGCCCAGGTCTGTGGGATTCCAGAGACCATGTTTTTGTCATTGTCTCATGAGCTCCTCTCTGCTCCCAAGGCTACCACCAACCCTCCTCCAGGCAGACTGCCAGTCTTCTCTGGCTAGCAGGTGTGATATGAATGCTGGCTTTAGAAAGCAGTTCTAATCCCAGCTCCATCGCTTACCACTGTGGGACATGGGATTGCAGGCAGGTCATGTCCTCTTGCGGAACCTCATTTTTCCACTTCTGTAAAATGGGCATAATACTATCTACCCAATAAGATGCTTTGTGGATTAGACGTCCTAATGTATGTACACTACCTGAGACAGAACAGGTGGGCCTCTTTGTCAAAATGAATGGAACTGACCACTGATATCCTGTAACTTTAATACAAATTGATCATAACTCACAAAATGAGCAACATTTAAAATAAAAATACCACTGGGGGTGGCCCAGATTCTGGTAGATGAAGGGGTGGGGTGAGACTGAGGATTTCTCCTGCCTAAGGGAGGCTCCTGTGGGCAGTAGTTGAGGTGAGAGCCCTCCAAGTTCAGCTAGTCTGGTTCTTTTGGGATGGGTGTGGTCAGAGACTCCAAGTTCAGAAGTGAGGCTCCAGGACTTGAAAGAAAAGCCAACGCTGGAGAGACATTTCGATTCAGTCCTACAGGCCCATCCCTCAGGCTCCTGTCCCTGGGTAAGGACTGAGCCACAGAGCAGGACACCTGGAGCCTCTGCTGCTTCAAAGCCAAGGCCTGGAGGTAGACTCCAGTGCAAAAACCGTGGATGAGCTTGTTCACCATCCATTCTAACTTCCTTCTAGTGAGCCTTTTTGTATGGCTGAAGCTGGAGAGAAGAAAAAACCTACATTTCCCAGACTCCCTTGCAGCCAAGGTTCTGGATCTGATTTGTGTTTCTCCAAAAAGAGTCCCTCATGGAGATCCGAATTTAGGAACTAAATTGAATGGGAGAGGGGCAGACCTCAGGACATCCATTTTCTGGCATGGAGAGTAGCAGAGGGAGCACAGTTCTGCAGTTAGCAGCTTCTTGATGCAGTAGCTTCCTGCACATGGGAGCAGCATTCTTGGTCAGGAGAGACAAGATGAATCTGGCAGCTGGGAGTTGTTCCCGGAAATTCATCAAAGAGTCTGCTCCTCCAGCCCTTCCAATGATTTTGCAAAGCCATCAGGGACCTGGTCATAAATCCTGTCTAATTAAACTAGCTAAAGCAGCTCTTGTTTTCTACAACAGGATCTTAAAAGAGATAGACGCCAGGACTGATGAGAGGTCTCAGCCAACAGCCCATCCCAGTACTCAGGTCCTGACTAAAACAGCCTCCCTACAGCACCCCCACACCCTAGCCTGGTCATGGAGGGTGTGGCTAGACCCTTATGCAAGCTTCAGCGGACCTCTGTCATCTGGTGATGCTTGTCCTATGGCTGTCTTTAGGCTAACGGGCTCTGCATCAGCCTTGGGGTGTGCCATCATCCTGCCTTAGACTTGTGGGCAGGAAGGTTGTGGCACAGTGACTTTAACATTTGGGCTCAACTACTGGGGTCCTTCCACAGGCCAAAGCATCAATTCTACCTGCAGATAAGTAGGAAAGACAGGAATCATGAAGCTCTTGGTCCAGAGGTGGAAGGAGAGGGTGGTTTTCAGGCCACCCTAGGACCAGCTATTGCCTGTGTCCACTGTGGACTGGGGTCATAGATAAAATGGCCCACCACTAGTTTGGTCATGGGCAAGTCTTAGACCTGGTTGCATAAGAGGGTTTTGTGTGTCTTTCGGCCTGCCGATTGCTGGCAACAACACTACGACACATCCTGAGGTCAGGGCATGTGGGCAGGAGGGATACATAGGGAGACAGTCCCCTGACCCTGGGAGGATGGGGATGAGGGTTGGGCAGGGGCTGCCCTGAGGAGAAGCCATGTCACATCCTTGGACCAAAGCTGCATCCCTATCAAGGTCAGAGCTACAGAACATCAATGCTAGAAGAGTTTAGGAATCATGGAGCACAATCTCCACTTTACAGACAAGGAAAAGGAGGTTGAAGGGTAAACAACTGGCCTGAGATCTCAGGGTGGCCAAGCTGGGCCAGAGTCCAGGCCTCCCGTCTCCCCGGCATGGCTCTTGCTGTTGGCCAGGGTACAGGTGCCTGCAGTCTCCCTCGGCCACGCTAGATGCGGACGGTGTTGATCCGCAACGGCTGCACATTCTTGCCATTGGCGTGGCTCTGCCCCGGGCTGAAGTAGGAGCAGAGCTTGCCAGGGAACTTCTCGCGGAAGGTGTAGAGCCAGGACATGTCGTCGGCGTTGTAAAAAATGAGCAGGCCTTGGTCGTAGTCCAGGAAGACACCCACCTTGTCAAGCTTGTCGCGGACGTTGAGCCGCGTCCAGGGCTCGGTGCAGGCGCTGTACTGGTTGCCGTCGTGCATTACGATGCAGTAGAAGCCGCGACTGGGCTGGATCTGGATGCTGCCCTTGCGGCTCGCGGCCTCGTGTGCCAGACCGATCACCCACTGGGTCTTCTCTGCCACCACCACTTCCCAGTAGTGAACGCCACCACTGAAGGCCTCGGAGCCCAGCACTGACACCTCCACGTCGAAGCGCTTTGGTGAGTCCTGCAGAGGCTGTGGGTGCAGGTTGCCGTAGGCCACGATGGTGCAGTCATCTGACAGGATCAGACGCTGGTGGGCAGTGCCTGGATCCAGGGTCAGGGCGGCCGGCACTGCAGGGGATGGAGGAGGGCAAGACAATGAGCGGAGAGAAGACTATGGACCCATTCTAAGGTGCCTCCCTAGGGTCAGGTTCTGGTTGGTCCCCAGGAGGCTGCGTGGTGCTGAAAACAAGCTCGCTCTCTCTGGGCCTCAGCTTCCTTTTTGTAAAATGGAACGGTGATGGCTAAGGTCCTTCCAGATCTAAAGTTAGCTGCAGAAGAGCAGAAGCTGTGGCTGCTTGTTCCCTGTGGATAGCCAGGGCAAGGCATGTGGTGGGCACTTCACAAAAGTTTGTTGAATAAGCCAGAATGAGGTCCACAATTAGGGAATTTCAGAGCTGGGAGGGAACTTAAAGATTATCCAGGGGCTGGATAATCCCCCTGGGGGGGGGTTTTGGAAGTTCACGTGAGCGTTAGTTGGGATCTAGGGATGCTAAATGCCCTGAATGAAATTCAGTCCCCCAATCATTTTCAAATGTTCCGCCAGACATTCATGTGCATGAGAAATATTTTTTATAATGATCTAAAAATACAACTTAACTCTATTTGATGTATAAACACAAAATACTTTTTGTACGGTTTTAATATATAGTGACTATTTTGGAATGCTACTACTGTGTAAATTGGGGGAAGACTGAATTTGTTTTGTTCGGAACGTCACTGCAAATTGTTAATGTTTTTGGAAACTACATCGCTAAGAACGATCCCCCTGACTGATGTAACCTACCTTTTTCGGGACGCATTTGAGGAAAAATGGTGTTTTACCTGACTACTTCTAGTGTTCTCCAATGTGGGTGTGAGTGAACATGCACAATATTTTACTGTAAATAATTTCCTCCTGCTTTTCCTATGTATTATACTATACTCAGAGTATGTATATATGTATGTATATACTTGAAATTGTTAAAATGTCATTCAGTCTTTGAGACATTACAAATCATTTGTTATGAGAAGTAGATGATGAGTCGAAAAAAGCTGAAAACGACTGATTCTAGGCCAACTCTCCTATTTGGCTGATGGAGAAAACAGAGAAGAGACGTGAGTCGTCTCAGGTGACCCAGCAAACATTGGCAGAGCCAGTGCAATCAAGGCCATGTGCAATCCAGTTCCAGCCCCTTTCAGCCTATCTCTCACTCATCCCTCCACCCCACTCAGGCCCAAGGCCTTCACGCAAGACTGTTCCTTTACCAGTACCTCTCTGTTTGTTGTAATCACCCCTCACAAGGCTCAGTTCCAAGGTTGAGGCTTCCCGATTACCCAGCAGGTGGGCTCACTTTCCTCTGAGATTCTTTAACTTTGTTAGTACCTTCTCCCAATGCGGGGTACAGTCTTCTGTGCCCACATCTTCCCAGGAGGGCAAGGACTGTGTACTACTCAAATAAGCTCTCCCTTGTGTACCCAGTGCATGGGGAAGATTTCTGGAAAGGCTCACCAAATTAAACTGACCCAGCTTGTGTTGCTCTTTGGGCAGGCAGTACAGGCTGGCCGCACTGGCTTAGCAGGTCTGGCTCTCAAAGTCTCATGAACTCTGTTTACACTTTCCTCCCCGAGGGAGCCGATGCCCAGCCAGAAGAAGGCGGAATGTGGAAGCGGCTCTCTTTAGCCTGGATGACCATTTACAGACTAGAGCAAGACAGAGGGGAGGAAAGGTGGAAAGAAGGAGTCGTATCACCAGTTCATGTGGCTCTCTGGCGCTTTCCTTATCAGTGGACCTGGGGTATGGTTACACTTGGCCGGAGCATTATCCTCTACTTCAGTCGCCTTGGATGGCTGTGTACATGCACAGAAATAAAATGCCTCATTGATAGCAACTGTCCTGAACCGGAGCGACAGCTAGCCCCTGAACTGTGCTTTTGTCCATACATCCACTAATAAAGCTGACCGTTGACGTATCAAGCTCCTTCCATGAGATCTGACAAGAGTAAATTTAGTTTTGCCTTTTATACTCTTCTTTCCTGTTCTTAGAACTCAGAGGGCTGTATGGAAACAATTAGCCCTGTGAATAGAGAGGTCAATGGAAACATAATTCTCTATCCAGGGACATTGAAGAGGGGGAGCCATGAGAAGGAACTGGAGAATGAAAGTGTTACTCTGCTGACTGGTCACAGTGCAGCCTGTCAGAACTAGAAGGCTCCTGCCACATAGAATGCAGGAATTCCCACCGTGGGGTCAGGAGGTAAGAGGTGGAGGCGGGTATAGGAAGTGTGTGTGTAGCGGGGAGCTAGGGAGAGAAGAAGAATCTAATCAGACACAGATGAGGCCAATCCTACTGGCCATGTAATGTGGGTCATTCCAGGGTGTCTATAGCAGAGGGGCAGGTGTGGGCAGTAGTTCTGCGTGCTCCGCAGGAACCTGGGCCTTATACCTATGGTGCCCAGGATGATTTGAGGGAACCAGCAACAGGCAGAAATTGTGGCTCAGGGCAGAAGTTGGGGCACTAGCTTAAGGGTGGGGGCGTTAGCACACGGGCAGGAGGGCTCTGCCCCAGATTCTTAGGCCTATGTAGGGCAACAGGGTCCACTTCCAGTGCTACTGACCAGTGCGGAGAGCTTCTAGGAGGCAGCCAAGTGGGCTCTCAGTGGTTCTGAGATTGAGACTAAAGGGGTGAGCTTATGTGAATGAGGAAATGCAAGACTGACCACTAGGTCCTAGGCAGAGAAGCCCAGGGAATGGCTGAAGGCAGTGCCCGCGACTCATTGGGTGGGCCTAGTGGGTCTGTGTGGGGGAGGGGTATGCTATTCATTGGGCAGTGCTTGCAGTGGAGGCGGGGCTAGCGGTGGGTCTTGTGTTCTTATTAGGCAGTGGGCATGCCTAACGCATAGAGGCTGAGGGCCACTTCCATCCAGGGCCTCCCACCTCATCGCAGAGGGTCCTGTCTTCTGGGCCTCCCTCCAGCCCTCCGGGAGGCTAGGGCTGGCAGAAATAACAAATAGCCTTGAGATCAGAGAAAGACCTAGAAGAGGGCGTAGTGACACTTTTTTTCCCTCCACCCATCCTTTATCATCAGGAGTGGTGACAGACCCAGCGAAACAAATCTAGTCCCCTGGGATTCACTGTTTTACAGGTCAGAGCTCTTTTCTAGGTCCCAAGGCACTGTTTTACAAAAACAAAAAGCAGGCAGCCCATCTGGTCTCCAGGTGGGTTCTTCATTCATTTAAGCCTCTCTGAGGCCTTAGAGTCAAAAGGCATTCTAGAAGAAGCATGGGCTGCAGAGGCCCCAGGAAACGTCTGGATCATCATTAACCACACACTACAGTGGGCCAAGAAGCAGAGAAATGGCACAGTTCAGCACCATCACTTGGCAAGTGGCTTCGAGCCAGGAGAAGACTGACAGGACAGGAGATACCATCGGCTCTTTCCTCTGGCCCCGCCTTAAAAATATCTGGTCCCTCAGGTGTCCCACCTACTCAAATGCCAGCACGGTGCTTGCATTTGAACACTAGCGGATGGGAATACCACAGCAGCCCTAGGAGCATTACTTACTGTACCCATTTTTCAGAAGAGGAAACTGAGCCTCCTAGGAGACTCTGAATTAAATGACTGGCTCAAGTTGCCACCTGGGCTAGAAGTAGAGTTGGAACTTGAGCTAAGGTCTTTTCACACATGTTCCTTCCTTTATGTGGCCCCAGAAGACCAGTTCAGCAAGACCATCGGGTAGTCACAATAACAACAAACATGTATTAAGTACTTACTAAGTTCCAGGATTATTACCACAAATAAATGATTTTAATTTTCATACCTACCCTGGGAGATAAATTACACCTTCCTAATCCTTGTTTTGCAGATAAAGAAATGGGCTCAGAGAGGGCAGCAATTTGCCCTGGTCACACAGCTAGGTAGGCATTGAACATGCTGGAACCCAAAACGACTGAAGTCAGATAAGCAGGGGAATGAGAAACCAGCCCAGGAGAGGGAGGCCATGTGAGCAAAGGGAGCAACGCATGGTTTCCTTGGGACAGTGACCATCTGGCCTGGCTAGGGAGGAAGTTTGTGCCTGGGAGCTGGGGCAATCCAATGTCCACTGAGGGGTGGGACGGGGGTGGGTTGGGGAAGTGGGGTGGGTAGTAACGGAGAGTGAAGGTTTCAGAGCAGAGTTGTTATAAATGCTAGATGGAGTTCTCAGGTGACCCAATAGGAAGCCTGAGCTGGAAAGGGATAGGCAGGAAGCTGCTGGAATCCATGGGCTTGGTCCCTGGGGACTCTTGTCCCTCCCATCCGGACATAAAGGGCTTTGGTGCTGGCAGAGGAGCCAGAGTGATTTCACAGGCCCTACAGACAAAGAAAGGGGCCTGGCTAATCAGGTCACTGTTCTATGAACTCCCCAGGGGCCTCTGTCCTTGGCAGGATGTTCAGGGCACACACTACTGCTCCTTCAGCCCCTCTCCCACAGGCAGCTTTCTCTGGGGCAGTGGTTCTCCACTGGGGTGATGCGCCTCACAGGGGGCATTTGTCAGAATG
>NW_006443568.1:4781480-4790971 GCF_000325575.1 Pteropus alecto | reverse complement strand
GGTGGGCGGGGGATGGTGTGGCACCTAGTTAAGTAGAGACCAGGGATGCTGCTAAACCTCCTACCGTGCACAGGACAATCCCCTATGACAAGGAATCATCCAGCCCCAAATGTCAATAGTGCTGAGGTTGAGAAACCCTGCTCTGGGTCAAGCAGCAAGTTCCCACATCCATGTGATCACCTGTGAGGGAGTCGAGAATGGAACACTAGCATCCCTATTATACAGAGAAGGAAACTGAGTCTCAAAGGAGGAAGAAGCTTGTCCAAGCATGTGTAGCAAGTTCCTTCTATCAACAAATATTTATTGAGCACCCACTTTATGCCAGGCACTATTCACATAGCAGAAGCGAGACTAGGATTCATTCATTTCTTTACTCATTTATCAACAGACATTTACTATGACGGCTGCTGGATACATAGCGATGAATCAGATCCAGCTCCTGACCCCTCAGAGCTCACAGTCTTTTGAGAGAGACAGCCACACAGACCAGGAAAAACAGTGAGACCAGGAAAGCCCAGGGCTACCTGGAGGAATCCAGGAAGGCTTTCCAGAGGAGATGTTTATAAACTAAGATGTGAGAGAGTAGGAGTTAGCCATCAAAGATTGAGGTTTGTATAGAGGGTTCCAGGAAAAGGGAACAGTGTGTGTAAAAGTGTGGAGGAGGGAGAATATGGTTCATTTAAGACCTGAAGATGGTTCGGTGAGGCTGAGCACGATACGGAGGGGAGAATGAGAGAATGGCAGGGCCCAGATCTTGTAGAGCCTTGACTGTCAGGCTGAGGCACCTCCAGGCTCCACTCTTCCCTGAGGGACAAAGCCCTCAGCTTTCAGCATCCAGGTCAAACATCATCTGTTCAGTGATGTTCAATACACCCTGGCTCTTCCTCTACCCCATCCAGAATTTCCTGTTGCTCCCCTGGGCTCCCTCGGCACTGCATAAGTCCCTCATCGTAGCCCTTGTCCCACTGGACTGTCAGCATCTATTTGTCCATCTCCTCTGACCTATAAAAGTGCTTCGAGAGACTTTTAATGTTTGCAGATTGAAAGAATGAATCTGGACAGGTGGGAAGAGCTCTGACTGCTGTGTGACCTCGGGAAATCAGTGAACTTCTCTGAGCCTCCGTCTCCCCAGCAGACTTCCTGGGTTGGTATGAGGTCAGAGATGGCTGGTTAGCTTAGTGGGTATGGGCACAGGCTCTGATCTGACAGATCTGGGTTTAAATCCTGGCTGTACCATTTATAGGATATGAACATAGACAAGTCCCTAACAGCTCTGTGCCTCAATTTCCTCATTTGAAAAAATGAGGGTAATAATAGTGCCTGCTTCTTAGGGAATATTCCCCTCTCTATCCTTTTCTCGACTTTAAAGGACATCATGCCTGACTCAGGGACACACGTTTCCATGATGTCAATACGCTGGAACCCTTGTGGGTTGTGTGATTTTGGGAAGGCACTGATCTCCTAGTCCCAGGGTCTACTTACTCTACTAGAAACTGTTCAGACCTTCTCTCTAAGCAAACCTCCCATTACCTCCTCTCGCCCATCCTCCTCTTTACTGATGACCTTGCTTCCTACCTTTCTTGGAAAGGTGAAGCCATCAACAGAGAATTCTCTCACCACTACCCCTCTGCTCAGTGCCCATTATTCTCCCTTCTTGGGGCTTCCGGCAGAGGCGGCAGCAGATCCCGCTCCTTGGCTGTCACTCCACCAACTCTCTCGCCTTCAGCCTCAATTCTCCTAGATATTTCCCATCACCCCACAAATATGCTGTTATTTCTTGTCTTAAACAAACATTCTCTCCCACGTTCTCTCTCCTTCCCTTAAATAAAAGTTCTTGAAAGCACTATCTCCACTTCCTTCCTCCCATTCTCCCTTCAATGGCCTCCAATAAGGTTTTTGCCCCTATTGCTCCACCAAAATAGCTCTTGGTGGAGTGACCAAAGACCTCCATGTTGCTAGAACTGGAGAACAGTCAGTTCCGGGTTCTCTCACACTTGGTGTAACAGCCTTTGCCACCACTAGCCACTCTCTCCTCCTGAAACCATTTTCTCCACTTGGCCTCCATGACATCCTAGGTTTCCCTCCTACTTCTCTGGCTACTCCTTCTTGGTCTCCTTGGCTGGGTCCCCCTCTTGTCCCTGACTTCTAGGAGTGCCCCAGGACCCCAAATGTCAGAGTGGGCCTCTCTCTCTTCCATCTGCCCTCACTTCCTAGGTGATCTCATCCAGGCTAATTCAGTACTGTCCATGTACTGGTAACACGAGCCCTGACCTTTCTTCGGTACTGCAGACTTATCATTCCAACTGCCTTCTCCACATCAGCAGCGAGACATCCAATCACCACTGCAAACCTCACAGGCTCACAACTCCGTCCTGCCAACCGCCTTGCCAAAATCATGTAGTCTTCCTTGCCTTCTTCCTCTCACACTTGAGATCCAATCTATTAGCAAATCCTATTGGCTCTCTTCAAAATATATCCTAAATCCTATCGCTCTCTACCACCTCCACTGCCACAACCCTGTTCCAAGCCGCCTCATCTCACCTGGATTACCGTAGCAGCCTCCTAACCAGTTTCCCAGCCTCCACCATTCACCCTCTTGTCTTTAGTCAATCCAGCAGCCGAAGGGATCCTTTAAAAACTCAAGCCCGCTCATGTCCTTCACCACCCCAAACCCTCCAATGGCTCCCATCTAAATCAGCATAACATTTCAAGTTCTCACCCTGGCTCACAGGCCCTCGCGGTCTGGCCGCTGCTCCCTCCCTGACCCCCCCACACCTCGACTTCCCCTCTCACTCACTCCACTCCACTCGCACTGGCTTCCTTACTGTTCCTTGAACATGGCGAGCTTGCTCCTCCTTAGGGCCTTTGCATTTGCTATTCCTACTGCCAGGAACACTCTTCTTTCAGATGCCTACATGGCTCACTCTCCTTCTTCCTTCAAGTCTTTTCTCTCATGCCTCCTTCTCCGTGAGGTCCTCTAGCTGGATCCCCTATCTAAAATCTTTAACCTACCTCAGCATCCCTGAGTCTCCTTCCTTATCCTTATCATTATCTAATAAACTGTATGTTTTACTTATTTACTTTTGTTTTTTCTCTCTCTCATACCCTAGGATGTAAGATCCACAAGGGCAGGGATTTTTGCCTGTTTTGCTCACTGTTATGTCTCTAACACCTAGGACAGTGCCTGCTGTGAGATAGGTGCTTTACATATATTATAATTATAAAATGAATGAATGAACTTCCTAGGGCCTCGGTCACCTGGAGAATGGATATACTGATACAACTACCTCCTGGGGTTGTGTGAGGAGTCACTGAGCTGACCGGTTGTTCAGGTGCCCAGCATAGGCCCTGGAACACAGCAGGTGTTCAGCAAGGCACTCTTCTCATACCTCTGCCCTCCTCCGATGCTGTGAGAGTAGGGGGCTGGGCCGGGATTTATCCCATCTAGCTTCAGCCCATAATAATCCTTGCCTCTTCCTGGGCCCTCTTGGCAAGTAGCAGGCAGGATCTTACCTGGGTGGATGTCCTGGAACAGGGACTTCCAGATGGTGTACTGCAGGGGGCCTGTGTACTTGGAGGTTGGGAAGTCTTCATATGTCAGATTAGTCTCATGGATTTTCCCTTTGAGCCTGGAAGAAGAGCAGGAGAGCAGGCTGCTTTCGGAGCTGGATTCCTGTCCCAACGCTGAGGCCCTACAGCCACCTTCAGGGTAGCTGACATAGGGCAAGGTCAGGTACGTGAAGTTTGCAGGACCCAGATTCAAGTGACTGCTTATATCACTTCCTATCTCACTAGCTATTAGCCTCAGTTTCCTCATTTTTAAAATGGGTACCATGATAGTACTTGCCTTCTAGATTGTGAGGATTGCATGGTATAACACATACAAAATGCACAGTGTTTGGCTCATGATCAACATCAACTATATGATGTTAGCTATCAGTTTTGATCATTAACAAACCAATAATTAAGTGTTATTATTATTAAAGGTGGCTATGGGACCAGAAAGACCTGGGCTTTGAATCCTTGGATCCTTGAATCCTGGCTCCCCCACATACTGATGAGGGGCCTTGGCCAACTGATCTACCTTCTCTGTGCTTCTTTCTACATGTGTGAAATGGGGATGATGGTGGGAACTACCTTCGAGGGGATTGTAGGGTTATAATAATATAAATATTACTACTTATATATAATATCCATGTTATATAACATATAAGCTTATAAAATAATATACATAACATAACATAATAATGTAATACATACTATATTACGTGTATATAATTACATAAAGCCTTCAGCCCAGGCTCTGGAACACAGCAGATGTCCTGTACGTTTGATGAAGTTTTGAATGAATGAACTCTGCTAACCACCTCGTCTGCCTCCATTTCCACCACCCTGCATGTGCTGGGGTGAGGGGTGCCCATCCGGGGAAGGCCCCCAGCAGGCAGGCACTTACCGCTCGGACAGTGAGGCCACCCCGGCCAGGAAGGTGTGTCGGTCAGTTTCGGCCAGCCGCTCCTGAAGGATCTGGGCCCCCTCCTGCACCTTGCGTAGCTGCTGGCTGTAGCGCTGGACTTTCTGCTCGATGTCGGTCAGTGTGCGCGCAGTGTCCGCCTCCAGCTCCTCCAGCATGGCCTTCTGCCGCTCACGCAGCAGCCTGTGCAGCCGCTCGAAGGCCTCGCCGATGGTGGTCCGTAGGCTTTTGGTGGAAGACTGTGGGGACAGTCATCAGGGGTTATGTCAGAGGGAGCAGATGGGGTGATCCCTGGGTGAGAGGAGGAAACCGAGAGCCTTGGCATGTAGAGAGGAAAGGGTGGAAAAGGGCACGCTGGGTTGGGGGAATGGCACACGCAAAAGCATGGTGGTATGGAAGGACCCGCAGGCCAGGAACCGCAAATGATTCTATGTGCCCCGTTAGGAATGAGATGGTCCAGGTGAGACAAGCAGTCTTGAACTAGAGGATCAGCAAAGGGACATGGCTTGAAAGTTGTTAGGGTGTCAAAGACATCTTTGGTCCCAGTGACTGACTGGCTGGCTGCAGGTGAGAAGGGTGTGAAGATGATGCCCAGATTTTTGGCTTGGAAGTGAGAGGGATGGGGAGGTGAGGGATGGGGTGAGAGGGAAGTTCAGGGGAGTGGGGAGGCAGGGAGAAGATGTTGAGTTTAATCTGGGATAGAGCGAAGTCCTTATTTTTAAAAAATCACTCATGAGCCCAAGCAAAGATGACAAGGAGATAACAGACATCAGAGAATTTTATAAACTGCAATGTGTTGGGTAAACCTTGGTGGTCATTCACCTGTCTCACCACCCCTGAGACCCTCTGGTCAAAGAACAAGGGCTGGAGGTTAAGGCCATTACCAAAGGAGACAAGCATGGACGTTCATGGCTCTCTCTGCCCCCACGGGCATGCCAGACCCAGGAGGGGGTTGAATGGTGAGGGGCACATGCTTTGGTGTCCAACAGCCTGGGTAAGGATCCTAGCTCTGGCTCTTTAACTGTGGCAACCTTAATTGCCTATTATCTATGAAACTTAGTTTTCTAATCTGTGAAAAGGTCAATACAACTGCATTGCAGGGTTATGGTGAAGATTAAATGACGGGATGTTCACGAAATGCATGGCATTGTTTGAGATGTAGAGAAAAAGCCTCGTTGTTAAAAAGGCATCGATTAGTTCTAACAGTCACATTCTAGAAGTCTTCACTGAGAGATGGCTTCTGAGCTGCAACCTGAAGGATGAGCAGGATGTCAGTTGGGGGTGAGGGGAAAAGGAAGAGGGAACAGCACGAGGCAGGATGACACAGGGCACGAAAGTGCAGCCAGGCTGCAGCAGCGTGTGGGGCCTGCCTCTGCAATTTTACTTTGTGGAATTCTGGCTGGGAGTTCACAGAGTCAGGGACCCCGCTGTGCACAGTGCCCAGGGCTCTGTGGGAGGCTCAACAAAGGCTCAATTAGGGCCAGTTCCCTCCCTGTCTCGGCTGCCGGCCTGCAGGAAGAAGTGCTGGCAGTGGGCCAGCCTCCCTGCGCATGCCCACCCAGAGCGCCAGGCAGACAAAGGGGTGGAAGAGAGGCTGGGGATGAACAGCCAGGCTGCCTGTGGCCTCCCTGAGCCCCTCACCCAGGGAGGGCTGAGGCTTCTGCAGAGGCAGGTCGAACATGGAGAAGTTGGGGCCTGTCCTCCCTGCACCATCTGTCGCTGCCCTCCAAAGACCCCTAAATCCCACAGTCATCCCTTCTAGTCCCTCCTCGACCACTCTGCAGCAGTGTTGGTCAACTGGCCACCATTTACTAATTGTTTCCCATCTCAACTGCTTCCTCTCTGCCACCCATGTTCCTCAGGGCTTGCCCAGCCAACTCCTCCCATTCTCAGCCTGCACGCCCTCCCTCGTCTTCAGCTCCCCCTGCTTTAAGGATGGCTCACAAGTCCTAATCAATGGCAGTGCATGGCTCCTGAGAGCCATATTTATTTTTCTATCTGCCTCCTCCACACATACCTCTGGGATCCCACAGGCCCTCCAACTCACTTGGTCCACAAGTCAACTCTGTGTCTTGGCCGACAAACCCACTACCAGAGCGATCCTTCTAAAGCGCTAACTGAGTCACAGCCGAATCTGCATTGAAGAACCTTTCTCAGCTCCTTGATGACTAGTAAAATGCTAAATTCCTTAGTCTGGCATTCAAAGTCCTCAGCTGATCCCAGCTTCTCTCAGCTCCTTGATGACTAGTAAAATGCTAAATTCAAATGACTAGTAAAATGCTGGCATTCAAAGTCCTCAGTTGATCCCAACTTACCTCACTAGTGCCATTGCATTGTAATTCCACCTTCTTAGAATGGACACCTTCCCCTCGACAAACTGTTTATTCAACTGGCAAACTCCTACTCATCCTGAAAGACCCAGATCAAAAGCTATGTCCTTTGTGACACCTTCCCTAACTTTTTCAGGCAGTTAAAATAGTTAAATGTTCCCAGAGCATTTTGTAAATACTTCTTAATACACAGTCCCATATTTTTGTGGCTCTCCAGATAGTGGATCAACCTCTAATGGGGAATGACATCTCCCTCAGCCCTGCTCTCCCCCAACCCCTATGCCCATCCCAGGGCCCAGCTGGTAGTCAGGACCTGCCTGAGAGGTGGTGGGAAGGGTCTTGCCCAAGACTGCTCTGCAAAGGTAGGTGCAGACTCTATCTTTTTTTCTACAGTGGGAGCCCGATGTCCACAGGACAAGAGAGGAAGGGTAGGAAAAGTGGGAGAGGCAGGGAGAAGGCAGCTCAGAAGCAGAACATCTGAGTGACAACCACCCCAGGAGACTCAGGCATGTTTCCTGACCTGCCAGGTTTGCTGACCACAAAGCCAGAGATCTTGCTGAGGACATCCCAGCAAGCTGCTGGCACATGAACTAGGCTCTGACAGAACTGGACAGTAAGCTCCCAATTGGCCACTTACTAGCTCTGGGGCCTCAGGCCAGTCTTTCAAACTCTCTGCGCCTCGGTTTCTTTGCTGATAAAATGGAGATAACAGTTCCTACCTCAAAAGGTATTTTTTCCCTCTATTTACTATATGAGAGGCACTATGCTAGGTTCTGGGGCGTCCTGCTGTCACAGAGGTGACATTCTATGGGGTTCAGTGAGACAATGAATGGGAAACACAAATTCTAGCAGAGAAAGGTGTGTCCCGGTGACTCCAGCTTTTTCTACAGCAGAGTCGCCCCCGCCTCACCACCAGTCCCACTGGTACCATCGCTGGGAAAGCAGCCCGCACTCCAGCCCCCCACATTCCTGGGAACACACGGGCTTGGAGGAGCGGGGGCCATTTCAGAAAAACACCCTGCCAAGAATGCATCACTCAGTCAGGGCCAACCAAGGAAAACATTGGGCCAGGGGAGGGAGATTAGACAAGCCCTCAGGCTGGGCCATCGGAGGGGCAGGCGCCGCAGGAAAGCCAAGTCAGGCACCAGGTGAAATATGACCTCCAAAGCATCCATAGGCATTTCTTGTATAAACAGCCCAGTCCAGACAGGAAGCAGGGCTGGGGGAACTAGAGGGGAAGGTGGCCCCACAGGACCCCCCTGAGGTAGACAGATGGACAGGAAAGCAGGGGAGGAAGAGGTCAGTGGAGAAAAACAATGGTGGGGGGGAGTAGAGAAAAGAAGAGAACGCTGGGAAGAAGAAATAGACTATAATATTCCCCTCTCATCCAGAGAGAGGCTTCCATTTTCTTCTCTTCACTTGAGAGGTACAGAATCACCAGGCAGATGGGGACACTGAGGCTGCGAGAAGCAAATACACCAGAGTCCTATGACTATTTCTCATCAGTTGCCTGTGGAGGGTCCTGCCCAGAGGCCCTCTGGAATGTTCTCTGAAGAAATGTTTGTCATGACCTACCTGAGACCCCACAGCGGGTTGATGGCTTAGCTGGGACACAAATCTGGATCTCCAATGGCCTCTCTGGACCCCAGGGTGACCTCTGGAGACCCAGGGCATTCTTAAGGCTCTGCTTCAGCTGCTGCTGGCAGCGGAACCCCTGCTAAGGGAGCGGAGCCAGACTGAAATCACCTGAGAGCTTAGCTGGTAGGCCTGGGTCCCCAGTTCTTGGTCCCAGAAAGAGGGGGCAGAAATCAATGGACCTTTGCCCAGTTAATGAGATATCTGTAGAGGGAACTTAGAGAGAGCTCCCCCAAAATGTGCTAGGATCCAGAACTTCAGGGCTGGAAGGAGCCTGGCAGATCCCCACTGTACATACAGGACATTGGGATACCCTAAAATATGCAGTTTACTCAAAGTCATACACTGAGTTAGTGGCTGTATCAGAACCCACGGTCTTCCTCTCAGGTCAAGGAAAAAGGCTTTTCTTTTTAAACCATTGTAGCCAGAGACTGCAGGATTTGGCCCTATTTCCCATGCCTGAGCTTAAGAGGGGCCATGATACCAGGGCTGGAATCATCAGGAGAGCTTCAGCGGAACGTGTTCAGGTTTGGCTCCTTGCGGAATGGGTGTGTTTACTAACTGGAGAGGGGGAAAGACCCCTGTAAGGGCAGGAAAGGAGAAAGGGCCCCAGCCTTAAACTCAGGTACCAGCCCAAATCCTTGCTCTCAGTCACCTGGGAGTGCGTCCCTCTCCACTGACCTTTGCTGAAGCCCCGCCCCTTTCTTGAGGAGTTTGGCCTCTTGAAACCCCGCCCCCACACCAGGCCCGAGTTCCCGCCCCATTCCTTTCCCGTTGGCCCCGCCCCACCCAGCCGGCTCCACCTCCACTCCCCACCACCATCCCTCGTGGCCAAGCCAGGCTCACCTTGGTCTCCGCCAGCTGTCGCTTGAGCAGCTGCAGAGCCTCTGTGTGCTCCCGCTCGCTGTCCTGAAGGGCCTGAAGCTGCTCCTTTAGCTCCCTCTGGAACAACACAAGCCCGGGATGGGGTCGCGGGCCAGACCAGGCACTCCGTGGTGATGCAGAGCCCAAGCTGGACCGCTGCAGGCTTTGGGAGTTATCCCGGCCTTGTCCCC
>NW_006443568.1:4773943-4780783 GCF_000325575.1 Pteropus alecto | reverse complement strand
ACTTCCTGTGGCTGGTGCACTCCACTCTCAGATTCTCTCCCCGTGATTCCTTTGTATCATTAATTTATCAACTCAGAGGTCTTGCCTGACCATCCACTCGCACCCTCGGCCCCCACATTCTGTTTCATGGTCTTCATAGTATCATCTACTATCCAGGGTGATCAGTGTGTTTATTGCTCACCTCTTATACTAGAATGAGTGTCATGAGGGCAGGAATGTTGTCTGGCTTGTTCACTCTTCTATCTCCAGTGCTTACAATAGTGCCTAGTGCACAGTAGGGCCTCAACAGTTATTTGTTAAATGAATGAATGTGGTGTGGAAGTGGTGCTCTACAGTACAGGGTCCAGCTGTCTGCTGGACTGAGCATTTAGTCCATTGAATTATAGCTAGTTGTTGTCCTGTCTGTCCTTCCTCATAGTATCATCTACTATCCAGGGTGATCAGTGTGTTCATTGCTCACCTCCTATACTAGAATGTGAGTGTCATGAGGGCAGGAATGTTGTCTGCCTTGTTCACTCTTCTATCTCCAGTGCTTATAATAGTGCCTAGTGCACAGTAGGGCCTCAACAGTTATTTGTTAAATGAATGAATGTGGTGTGGAAGTGGTGCTCTACAGTACAGGGTCCAGCTGTCTGCTGGACTGAGCATTTAGTCCATTGAATTATAGCTAGTTGTTGTCCTGTCTGTCCTTCCTCCATCCCCATACTAGCCCATGAGTCTTCCGGGTCAGGCATTTATAATGCTCCCTCTCCATATCTCCTGCACCCATCAACGTCCTGGCACTGAGATGAAACTCAAGGAACTTTGCTTTGTGAATGAATTTCCATGGACATAGCTTCTGAATAGGGTCTGGGTCTCCCAGTCAGTTTGGGTTGTGAATGATGCCAGGGAGCTGACTTACCTGTTCACACTCACCTCCCACCCACTTGTTCATCTCATCAGAGTAGAGAGGGCCCTGAGAAAACAACTAGTCCAGCTAATTTTACATACTAGGTAGCAAAATGGGAAAATGGTCATGATGATATGCTAAAGGAAGAATGCAGAAAAAATGATCTTTGCTTATTATCCCTTAATCATTCCACAAACATTTATTGAGCAACTACTATGTACCAGGCACCGCTGAATCACTGGGAATACAGCAGAGAACAAGACAGACACAGTCCTTGCCCACAGGGACTTCCAGTCTAGTGGGAGAAGACAGATATTAAACAAAGAAATAACAAAACCAGGTAATTACCTGTTATGGTCTGTGCTATACAGTAAATAAGCAGCATGGGATAGAGGGTGAATTTAGGTAGGATGGGCAGGGAAGGCTTCTCAGAGGAGGATGAAGAACTAGCCATGAACATAGGAGTTAGGAAAATAGGAACAGCTTATTTTGTGAGAGTAGAGAGCTTTCACAGACAATGGTTGGAAGGCTGGTAGCCTTCTCAGGCCATAAGGCAACTATAAAAATGGAAGTCACATGCCAAAACCAGAGAAATAGAAGGAGCCTAGGTTTCTGATGACTGCAGGGTGGCTATACCACACGAAACTCAGTGATATGCTAGGAAGCTTGCCCTCTGGAAAGAAAAAAAAAAACCTGATTTACAATGTTTGCAGGTTTCTGTAAGTGCTTCTGCCAAAGCCAGTTTCAAGCTATCAATGTGAGGTTACTGGACAGAGAGCTGGAAAGAGGTTTGCACAATCGGCTCTCAGGAACCGGTGCAAGCTGGCTCCAGTGCACCACTGTCTGGGGTCCTTCCCTACTGACTTGTTTTACATGGAAGAGAGATACACTCTCATCTGATTTCAGCTCCTTTAGTCAGGTCTCTATTACTAACAGCTGAAAGTCATTCCTGATGGAGTCCTGTGCACCTGAGTCGATGGAGCAGATGGATCTCATTTACCTAAGAGTGCAGAGTGACTGCTCCTCAGGCCCTCCCCGGCGGCTTTGGGTCTGTCCAGCTTAGGCCAAAGTCTGGCTGAGATGCAGATGTTTGAGGACATGGGCCAAGTGCTACAATCTTCCCCCTTGGTGGTCCTCATGGGTCCACAAAAGACCCAGCCACCCAGGCAGCTCTTCAGAGCCTCAGAGAAAACTGCCTGGGAGGTGCATTCTGTACATTGCTCAGGGCATCTGAGGAACTTGGACAAATTCTTTCCTGCTTTCAGGGCTGAATAAAAAGGACAGCAGGTCTGTGCCTTCCTCTTAGACCTTGGGAGCCAGAGAACACTCATTCATCCACTCCACAAACGTGTGCCGAGGCCTCCTTGGGCCCACATGGTACTGCGTCAGCAACAGGGAGAGGGATGAGGGACAAGTCCCAATCCATGATGCCTCAGGAAGGATGAGTCGGGGTGAGGGTGAGGGGGCGACGGGGACACAGACATTAACATCACGGTGAATGCCGGAAGTATTAGGGGACCCCAATCTGCTCCCCTTCTCATGTTCTCCATCTCAGTGAAGGGCACCCCGCCCCCCACTGTCAGGGAAGCCAAAAATCTAGGAGTCACTCTTGACACCGTCCACCCACCCATCTAATCAGTCTTCAGGTTTGCCCTGGAACTTGTTCTTTCCTCTCTGCACCCCTCCTCCTGGCCCTGGTTTCGTTTTTATTATTTCTCTTCTGGACTGTGGCCCCAGGCTCCTCCCTACGCCCGCACTCTCCAAGTGCCCCACACAGCAGCTAGAGTGATCGTTCTAAAGGACGGATGCGTCCACACTTCTCTCCCAACGTCTTCCGCAAGATTTCCACATCGTCTGGGAAGAAGGGCACAAAACCCGAGCATGGCATTTAAGGCTCTTCACCCAAATTTCTTCTCCAGCCTTATTTCTTGGTCAAGACCTGCACCGTCCAATACAGTAGCCATTAGCCACATGTGGCTACTTAAAATAAAATGAAAATGAAATAAAATTGAAAATTCTGTTCCTCAGTTACACTGCTTACTTATTTCAAGTGCTGGATAGTCACAAGTGACTAACAGGTACGATACCAGACAGCACAGTTGTACAACACTTCCATTATTCCAGAGTGCTGCTCTAGATGCACTAAGTGTCTTGTAGTGCTGTCCTCCAGGCTTTGCACCTGTTATTCCCTGTCTGGAATGCTCGCCCAAGTTTCGCTCCATGTGTTGGACTCATTCGCTCCAGATCAAATATCACCTCCACTGAGAATCTCTATATCAAATTCTCCAAACTGTCCTCAGATACTCCTCCACGTGCAGTGCCCTTCACTTGCACCACGAAAGTACACAGATACCTGTCAGTCTCCCCCATGAGACCGTGGGCTCTTGAAAGTAGAGACTGTGCCTGATATAGTTTCACATTCTCAGTACCTAGGATAGGGCCAGGCACAGTGACTTGGATAAGAGTTTGCAGAACAAATCTGGCCAGGGAAGAGGCTGGGCTGGGTCAGAGCTCACCTCTGAGAGGGCGGGAGGGGAGAGAGGGCCCCAAGCAGCCAGCTCTCCCCAGAAAGGCTACAGAGCCTAAAGGAACATCCAAACCCTGGAACCCACAGGGCAGGACTAGGAGGCAGCCTGAGCTCTGCCTCCCACCCCGGGGCCCCTGCGTCTCCTTTCGTGCCTGAGTTAGGAGGCTGGCTCTGCCACATACCCTAGCTGTGTGACCTTGAGCATGTACCCTAACTTCTCTGTGCCCCAGTCCCTCATCTGCAAAATGGGGATAATAATACCTTCTGGGGCTGGGAGGGTGAAATGAGATAATAGTGAAGTGTTGAGTTTCATAGGGCAGAGCTTGGCATACACCGAGTGCTCAAGAGATAGAGAGGTCATCATGTCCCAAGTTAGGTTTCTCAGTCACTTTTCCAAATCCTCAACCATCACTGTGTCCAGGCCTCTCAGGCTGTCAGAGAAGGAAGGAGCCCCAGGGACTACCTGGTCCAATCCTCTGGATTTCTAGAACAGGAAACTGAGGTCCAAGTAAAGGGACTGACTGGCCCACAGCTACACAGATTGACAGAGGAGAACCAACCGGATAATTTACTCCCAGCAGAGGTCAGATAGGAGGAAACAGGAAGCTACTGATAAACTCCTAAGTGACAGAGCTAACTGTGAGGGAGGACACTGGCGATACCAGAGCTCAGAACCAGAAGGGCTGGAGGTGGCGTGTGACTTGGGGGTTTGAATTTCACAGGCGTCATGTCACCTGATTCCCACAACAAACTCACGAGGTTAGTGTCTTATTGCTTCCATCTCATAGAGGGGGAAATGGAGGCTCAGAGAGGCCAGGCAGCTCGCCTAAGGCCACAGAACTCATCAAGGGCTCTAAGTGACTCCAAAATCTCCTAGGCCATTCTGTCTCCTGCTCAATTCGATACAACCATCGCATCTGGTCACCCATGGTCAGGCTTTGGGCCAGACACATCGGGAGATGTAGACACAGTTCTTGCCTTTGAGGACTCTGCAGTTAGTTGGGGAGGCAGAAATGTAAATAGGTAGACTACGAGGGAGAACAGGATAAACGCGGAGGGACTGCCTAGGAACCAATCCAGCCACGGTGTTTGTGATACCTCCCTCTGCCAGTGAAGTGCGGCTGATACAGCGCTGGCTCTGGGTGTAAGGGTTAGAGGACTTTATTCCCTATCTGACACGATGCCCAGGATATCACTCTTAGCTGTTGTCATCGTTGTCATAATAATTACAATTATACATGAAATAGCAACTCAGACCTGAAGAGCTTCCAGGAAAGAGTTTATTTTTGTTGGAAGGATCAGGGAAGATGGATGGGCAGGGGCACGCCTGGTGTGTGCAGGAAGTAGTGGGTAGTTGAGGAAGGCCAGAACCAGGTATGTGGCATAGGGGTGGAGTCACAAGCTGGAAAGGCCATGGGGCTAGCTGGGGTGAGGGTAGGGGGTAGAAGAGGCCTTGAAAGTCAGCCTGGGGGAGCTGACTCTTCGGGGCCCCATTGGAGCTGGGGCAGGGGAGGAGGAGGGGAGGGGAGGCATGTACCAAAGAGGGCAGAGCCATGGCTCTCCACTTCTTCCTCCAGAGAGGGGCAGAGTTAGGGCTGGTGCGGACCTAAGAACACAATTATACAAATATGTCCATTGAGAGGCCCTGGGGCTCCCATGGGTTTCGAGAGGCCAGGACTGGGACAGCAGCCGTGGGGAGGACAGAGAGCCAGGGCTTACATGTCCTCAAGGCCAGACCTTGCCTCCTGAGAGGCCACCCCTCTCCTAGCCCAGAGGACAAAGCTGCTACAGAAAGCCATCTCCCCTCGACTTCAAGGACTCTTCTCAGTCCGTCAGCCCAGTGAAGACGACATGAACTCTGGCATCGGAAAAGCCTGGGTTCAAATTCCAACTGTGTGACCTTGGGCAGATCACTCCTTCCCTTCTCTGTCAAAAGTAAATAAGAGCCATTCACAGGGTTGTGATGAAGATTAAATGAGACAGTAGTTATGAAAGGGCCCAGCATGGTACTGGCACATAGTAGGTGCTCAAGATCTTCTCCCCTTTTCTGTGCCCCAGTACTGCTCTCTCTTCCCCTCGCTGGCCCAAGGATGCCAGAAATCTTAAGACAAATCGAACTTGTCTCTCCTTCCTTTCCCCCCAATCCCTCTTCGATGCCCAAAATGCCTGATGTTGTCGCTCCTCTTGACAGACCTGAACTCTTGTATTTCTCTCTTTGAGCCCCACCCCTCTGTGTCTACTCTGAGCCTTGCAGTCTCTGGCAACGCCTCTTGGCTGCTCCTCCAGCTTCCCTCCAGGCTCTCCCACCAGTCCACCCTGAGCAGATGGGACCAGGCCACGCTCATGCTCACCTGCTCAAATCCATTCTTGGCTCCCCAGCATCTCCAGGATCAAGTCTAAGCAACTTGGGGGTGGGGGATGGTATATTCAAGGTCCTTCTCGAGCTCGCTGAGCCTCACTTTCCCATTCTCGCCTCCCCTCACACACCCTCCCCTCTAGCCACAACAAACACACCTGAGCATGTGCTCACCTCCATGCCAGTTTCTGTTCAGATTCAGATAACCTGAGTCCGAGTTCTATCTTCAGTGACCCTTAGTGGTTGTGTGACCTTAAGCACCATTTCTGAGCCTCAGTTTTCTCATTTGAAAAATGAAGCGATGTGCCCCAGCTCATAGGGCTGCTGCGAGGATTCATTGAGAGAGAAGAGAAAAAAACGAAACCACAGCAGGGCCAGGGCTCGCTTTCTCTTCCGGGCCTTGCACAGCCCCTGGCCTCGCTATCCACAGCAGGAGTGTTAACTGAAGAAATTACTGAATGAATCCCTGAATCCAAAACGGAATCCCCCTCCAAGTCCTCCACACCCACCCCAAGTACCTAAGCAGAGCTCAAGATCCCAAAGGTAAATGATCCTGTGAAAACCCCACTGCATGAGAGTCCGGAGAGCTGAGTTCTTGTCTCACATTGGGCAAGTCAGTTTCCCCATCTGGAAAGTGGGGAGATGGTGGAACTGGATGGTTTCTGAGGTCCCTCCCTATCTGGATGCTCCCTGAAGCAGTTAGAATACCTGTGAGGAGGGTGAGTTCTGAGCCAGATAGACCCGAGTCTGAGTCCCTGCTCTGCCTCCTACTTGTAGTGTGATCTGGGGCCAGTTACTGAACCTCTGAACCTCAGTGTCTTCACCTGTGTGGTGGTGCTGATCCTAGTCCCGCTCTGAGAGCAGGGAAAGGAAAAAGTGCTGTTGTGAGGATTCAATGCCCATAACAGTACCTGCCTGGCACATAGCAAGTGTCCTATAAACTTTGGCCAGTGGTTTTTTAGAGTTATTACTTCTCTTGTTGTCACTCCCTACCAGATCCTTTTTCCTCTATAAAATAAAATCCTGGGCCCCCTAATTTCAGCTCTAAATTTCTACACTGTGGCCTGT
>NW_006443568.1:4758900-4773920 GCF_000325575.1 Pteropus alecto | reverse complement strand
TCCTGCCTGCCCACAGACACCTGTGAAGAGGAAGGTGGAGATATCAACAGCCAGCCCTGGGTTTGACTCACTGCCAGCCTCATACCCATGGAGGCTGCTGTTTGCACATAAATTCTGCCTTCTCCTGGGAAAAGTAACAGCAGAGGCTGCTTCCCAGGACACAGATAACCTGGCCGCCTCCCTGTCCACAGTACAAAACAAGGTGCCTTCGTATCTGTTATTTCTTTGGATAAGCAGCAACTTTCTTTCTCTGTTTACACAGTAAGTGGCAGTCTGTTCCCACTTCCATTTCCCGGACTGGGAAAGGTGCAGAGAAGGCAGAACCTTCCACTCAGGTGGAAGAAGTCAGAGCCTGGATTTGAACCCAGTCGTCTACCTGTGCTCTTTCCCCCGAGTAGGCTGCCTTGGCGTCTCTGGATCGCCACGCCCAGCTTGTCAGGGCTGCCAGGCAAGGCTGATCCACCACTGTCTTCTTTGGCATGAAGGAGGCCTTGGGAAAGGCTCCAGTGGTCACATGAGGCCTGAGGCCGGTGTCTGGGACTGAATCCAATCCCTTTTCTGGAGGTTAGGAAGCTGAAATGGTCAGAGAACTGGATATCATGCCTGACCAAGATGATATCCAGCCACCGGCCCTAGGTCCATCAGCTGGTACAGACAGACTCTCCTTAGCCTGACCCTGTGCCGAGTACTCGAAATACAAAGACAGGCAGGGTGGTGGTGGGGGGTGTATGTGGAAGGCAATTACCTGGCCCTCAGCGGCAGCTTGGAGGCTATGAGTAGCCCAGTCAGACTGCCTTCAAATCCCGCCCCTGCCATTTACTAGCTGGGTGACTGAACAAGTCACTGCATTCCTCAGCTTCTATTTCCTTATCTGTAAAAGAAGCAAATTACAGTATCCCCTGGACAGGGTGTTATGAAGATTAATTGAGGTGATACCGGAAAAGCATTTAGTATAGTCCCAGGAAGTGGGCTAGGCTCAATAAGTAATGTCTGAGAAGCCCCAAACCCTGTGGAGATGGGGCTCCCTCCCTCTCCTTTGCTCTATGGTTCAGTGCTCAGAAGAGAAAAACACACATACTCAGACACACACACACACACTCTCAGACGCACACATGCATACACGCTCACATGCTATTACACAATTTCATAGAATTAGAAAGCAATTCTAACCATGGGATGATGGGTGGACTTCAGCTTTTCCATTACAGAGATATTTATTATGTTCACTTTATAATCAGAAAAAATAAAGATATTTAAAAATTATTGTGTGCTACTCTGTGCCAGGCACAGTATCAGGCTCTTTTGACGTGGCACCCCTCACCCTTACAACATCCTTCACCCATGTTATAGATAAGCATAGGTAAGCTTAGAGAAGCAAAATGACCCGACCAAGAGCACGTCGCTTCTCAAAATGATGCCAAGATCTGACCCCAGTATTGGAATCTGGTAAGTACAAAGCAATTCGGCTTGGCAGGTCAGGGAAAGCTTTGTGGAGATGATACTTGAGCTGAACCTGGAAATCTGAGTAGGACTTTGCCAGGCCAGGGTTCTCAACCTGGGGGGATTTCGACCCCAGGGGACATGTGATGAGGTCCGGAGACATTTTTGGTTGTCACAGCTTGGTGGAGGGGTGCTACTGGGATCTAGTGGATAGAGAGAGGCCAGAAATGCTGCTAAATATACAATGCACAACAAACACTTATCTGGCTGCAAATGTCAATAGTGCAGAGTATGATATAACATACTAGAGCTGTTATTATTTATTGGGTGCTTACTATGTGCCAAATGCAGTACTAAATTTTTGCAAATGTCATCTTATTTAATCCAACTGCATTACTCCATGCTGGCAATCAGATATGAGGCTCAGAGATGGTAAGTAACATTCCTAAGGTCACACAGCCAGAAAATGGTAGTGCTAGGTTTGGAGCTGCCTGAGTACAAAGCCAGAGCTCTTAACCTTTCTGTTCTGCTGCTTCCAGGATTTATAACAAATCTAAAAGCGTCAGGCCAAGTGCTAGGTGGGATGTGAAGGGTCTCCAGCTGAACCCAGGTACAGCCTCCTCTGGACTTGAGGCCTTGGGTGAGGTCTTTCCCTCCCCTTCTGCCATTTCCCCATCTGTAAGTGAAGTTTGCACCAGACAATCTCCAAAGCCCTGCCAGCACTGAGTCTGTTATGCTTCAGGAGAGGGGCCTAATCCCAGGCTACGGGAGCCTGCAGCTGGGAGAAGAGGGTGTATGATGGACACGCTCAACCTCACTCCCAGAGCATAACTAGCTAATGAGCTCTGCTTCCGTACAAGTAGAAAGAGGCAGGTGAGGGTAGGGAGTGGCTTGAACCTACCCAGGAGCTTACCTCTCTAGTGGGGAAGCATGTTTCTCTGCTGCCTTCTTGCCAAGCCCAAAAGAGGCACCAAAGCCAAGTCTCCTCAGGCAACAGAGGCAGGTCTGGGCATTTTCCCAGCTGGACACATGAGTTCTCATAGGTAGAAGGAGAAAGAACAGAAGTGCATGCTGACTCAGCCCCTACCACATGTCAGATGTCTCAAACAGTGAATCCATCTCAGGTCAGCCTTATGAAAATTCTGATAGGAAAGAATCAACCTGACCCCAGTTTACAGATGGGATTATTAAGGCCTACATGCAGTGACTTGTTAAGTTAGATAGCGCTGAAGGAAGGTTTGGAACAAAAGCGTGTCTGACCCCGGGGCAGTACACCACAGAGTGAATAGTGTCCCATTCTTTTTTTTTTTTTTTTCACTGAAGAATGAAAGTTTTTCAATAACATTTGGAGAAAAATATATGTTCAATTTCTCCTGCCTTCCCCAGGACACAGAATGGACTACAAAAAGCCAAAACACAATAATTATGATCTCCTGGGTTGCAGGTGGGGGAACCAAGGCTCCAAAGGCAAAGGCCTCTCCAGCTAGAAAGTCAGACAGGCAGAGGAGGAGCAGGGGAGGGATCTGGCTTGGGTCACGCGTGTTTTCTAGCCTGGATCTCACTGTCTGGCAGTGTGGCTTTGGTTAAGTCATATCACCTGTCTGGACCTCAGCCTCCATATCAACATAATAAAAAAGTTGGACAGAGTCCCTTCAAACTCTTACAACCTGTGCCCAAATCTTGTCAAAGGTCCTTCCTCTTCCTTGCTTATGTGACTTCACAGACAGGGAGATGGGGACACCAGTGCCTGGCACAAGGAACTCTGGGGACAGAGGACCAATATTAGCTTTCTGCAAGCTCCCAGATTATCCAACCCTTGTTCTCCATCCTCAAAGAGCCAGACTGGAAAGGAGTCAGTCGTGGTTTGGGTATGAAAGGGACAGGGAGGGGGCTGATGGTGAACGTGAGGCCATTTCTCCTGGGACCAATGCTCATTTTCATAGGCATCTCCTAGGTGCAGGCTTACTCTCAGAGATTCATATACAAGAGGGAAGAAAGCCCCTACAATATGGGGGAAAGGAATTATTTAGCTTCTGCATAAGCATCTTGAGGGTGAGAGAGCTCATTATCTCCCAAGTTAGCCCACTGCATTTTCATAAAATGTTTGAGTCAGAAACCTTCTGCTTCCAAAGGCTCTACAATTCTGGGCCAGCTTGGGCTAAGGTTGGTCATTCATTCATTCAACTTTTACTGACTTGCACTGTTAGCTATGCCTTGTGCCAGGCTTTGGGGCCATAGATATGATGAATAAGAGACTGTCCCTGTTCTTGGGGAATTGTTTGCTAAACTGGTACGCCAAGGCCAGAGACGTGGGGCTGCTGGATTTAAATGGTTTAGCTTGAGAAAAAGATCTCAGGCTCCAATGAGCTTAGGAACTATTTTATTAAACATAGTAAAATGAGTTTCTTTGCAATAAGATTTCTCTAAGCCTTTAATAGAAAAATGTACACTGAGAATCCTCCAAGGGATTATAGAGAATATACTATATTTCCCAAATATAGCTGATCTTGGAACATTAGTTTTTAAAACATTATACTTATTAAGAGAAAACACTACAGGAAATGCAGCTCTAATGCTGTTTTTTATTTGGCCAGTGGAGCTTGGAGAAGGCTTGTACAGAAAGGATGTTTGAGCAGGTCTTTGATAATTGAGTAGGAGTTGGTTAGTGAAGATGAGAAGGTTTAAGGGAGACCAATTACAGTCCTAGGCTGACTATGGTCAGGTTACTGTGCATGTACTGTTTCACTTAGTTCTCAAAGGTCCTGATGTGGGTGACAGAGCCACGAAGGTCATCAAAAGCCCCTGGAGACTCCTAAAGGTCCACTCCTTTCTTCTCGAATCACCTCATCGCAGGGCTTTATTCTCCAAATCTTAAGTCTTTAAGTCCTCTCAACCAGGACTCTACTCCAATTTAAACCCCAAATGATTCTTACAGTATCTGAATTGGATCCCAGCCTTAACCCCTCATACACCTAGGCCTAGCCCTTGACAGCCAAACCCACTCTCTCAGCTGTTTGCTGACCCTAACTTAGACCCTCTCTCAGATTTAACCCTGACCTGTCCAGCACAATCTAGTCCTGGTACTGCTCCCTTGGTCCTGATCCACACCTGAGCCCCAGCCATTTGGGCCCCCATGCCTGCTGCTCGGCCACTCCATATAGTCCAGACCCATTCTCAGATGGTGGCCCAGCCTCCTGTCTATCCCTGACTGTGTTCCCACCCCAATCTGTCTTTGTCCCCAACTCTGTCCTGAACCATTCTTATGTGGGCCCCGTCTCCAGGTCCAGCTCCCATGACCGCTGACAGTGGCTCTGCCCTTGCTCAGCTGATTCAGCCCCGTCCCCAGCCAACCCTGCTCCAGCCCGTACCTGGTCCAGCCTCTGATCTCATTTGTCCCTGTGGTCCCACTCTATTGGTGATCTCTGCCCAACCATGGACCTACGCCCACTTCAGGTCTAGGTCAAACTCCGCCCAAGGCCCCGCCTATCACCGAGGCCACGCCCCAGTCCCGCCCTGTACTAGTTCTGATAGGTGCCTGACCCTGCAGGCGGCCCTGTCCCATGACAATTCTGACTGGGCCCCGCCCAAGGTCCAGCTCTGACCGCGCCCCCGAGCCAGCCCCGCCCCCCCGTCCAGCCCTGCCAGGCGGCTCACCTGCAACTCCTCAAAGGCATCGTCGATGCCGGTGACCTGGTGCTGCTCGTGCAGCGCAGGCTCGTCGCAGAAGAAGCAGAGCAATGCGCGGTCCGTGAGGCAGAAGAGCTTGACCTTGTCGTGCGCCTGGCAGGGTCGCGCGGCGCGGCGCGCGTTGAGGATGGCGTCCAGCGGGAAGGCGCTGTAGCGCTCCACGATGTTGGCCAGCTTGAGGCTGGGCGCGAGCGCGGGCTCGGCAAACGTGCGCCGGCATTCCGGGCAGTCACGGGCCCCCTGCGCCTCCTGCCGCACCCAGTGCTCCGTGATGCAGCGGCGGCAGAAGTAGTGCTCGCAGCCCAGACTCACCGGGTCCTGGTAGATACTCAGACAGATGGAGCAGAGCAGCTCGTCCTTGAGACTGCACGCCATGGCGCCAGGGGCGGTGGAAACGGGGGCCTGAGATGTAGGGGAGCGAGAGTGCGGCGCTGTCGGAGGCAGCACTGAAGGATGGGTGCGGGGAGCAGGCCGGGAGAGGCAAGAGTAGGCGCTACAGAAGGAAGGGGGACTGTCCGGAAGAAGGGTAACGCGAGGAAGGGGTGCAGGGCAGAGACTACCCGAGATGTGAGTCTAGGAAGGTGGTCTCGAGGTAGTGGGTGACCCGGAGCGATGGGTGCTGGAGGAAGGGGGCCGTGGGTGTCTGAGGGAAGGGACTCCTGGCAAGAAGGTTCTAGGGGAAGGGACAGTTCAATGGAATGGGTGCTGGGAGAAAGGGATCTAGGAGGGGGACGGAGGCCTTGGGGTGGGGGCTGAAATCCCGGGATGGGTGAAGTAGGGGGAGGGGGAGAGCTGGGGATAGGGAATTCTGGAGGAGCGAGAAGGCAGGCGGAGCCGCTGTGCCTGGCAGAGGAGAGGAGGGGTGAGAGGACGCTCAGCTTCCTGATCCCGGCCCCAAGACCTGGCCCGGAGCGGCCCCTTACCCGCGCCGGCTCAGCAGCCACTGCTCTGGTCCCAGCGCAGCCTCTCAACCCGGAACCAGCCGAGCCTGAGCTGCCGGCAGCCTCTACTCCCACCCCGCCCCGGTGGGCGGGATCCAAACGACTCCACCCCCTAGGCGGGTTGGGGAGGAGGGGCAGGGCCTGGCCTCCAGCCCCTAGACCCCCTCCCCGCTCCCATCATTCTCCAGCTCCCTAGAGCGTGAAACAGCTGTTCCTTCAGGATTTGCACAGGGAATAACATCCAGGTTTTGCTTAGGGTCCCTGCGGCGGGTGGAGGAGGGGTCAGCTAGTGTGAGAGGCTAACGAGTCAGAGAGGAACATCTTTTTAGATCATCGATTTGAAGATTTGGGAAAAATAACACTTTGTATTAAAACAAGGATATGTTGTATAATCTGCATAGAATACAACTTTTGCATAAAATGTAAAGATAAAACTTGAGAAACACCTTGCTTGCTTAGAGCAAGTTCAAGGTCTTCACATTTCTAAGTCCTGGGGTTCCATTTTCTCTTTACTTTCTCAAGGAGTGCTTGGAGAAGTTTGGAAGGCTCTGGCCCTGGCTAATGTCTGACCCAAGGAGTTGGCTCCATTCAGCAAACTTTTCTGGGGTGCCATATTTGTGTATGTATGTGGAGGGGGCTGGGGAGTGGAGCAGGAAAGCTGGAGGAAGAGTCATAGGAGACCTTGTCTCCTATGCCAGATGGAGAAGAGGTTTCTAGGCAGAGGGGACTGCATGTGCAAAAGCATAGAGGCGTGAAAAGGGAGGGCACTTTGGGAGAAGTGCAATAGTTCTGTACTGTTGGGGGTGGGGTGGAGAAGGGGCTTGGGTGAGGTGGAGGGTGCTGAGGGTCATGGTAAAGGATTTCCTGAGAGCACTGGGCTTTCAAACAGGGGCATGATCTGGTCTGATGCGAGTTTCAGAAAGTTAAGGAGACGCGCATTATACCAGCAGCAAGGTCAAGACAGGGGCCCTTTCTGATGTGTCTGAATATGTTCAGTGCTCCTCACACAGTAAAGATATATAGCTGAATAACAGCAGCAAAAACGTGGATTGCAGGAAGAGAGAGTGGGCATAAGGTCACTGTTGTCATAGAGCCTGCAGGCGGTGAGACCTGAACTGGGGCCATGACAGTGGATAAGGAGAGAAAGCTAGTATTGAACGTATAGACACTATGCAATTTGCAATGGATTGGATATGGGGATGAGAGACAAGGAGGCATTAGGGATGGCTCCCCAGTTTCTGACTCCTCCAGCAGTATCTTCACTGGAGTTAAACTTTATTAAGGTACAATTTAAAAAACAGCCTGAAGTTTACTACGCTGCTGTTTATGTGTCCTCTATCACACCATCACCTGGTACCGTGTCTCCATCATTGCCAAAAAGAAGTTGGTAGCTCATGCAGCAACCATTCCTCAACTTTTTTCTTGTGGTCAGTGGTCCAAAAGTGGTCCACAAGTGGTCCCATTCCCATGCAACCAAGGGAAACCATTCCTCAACTTTTTTCTTGTGGTCAGTGGTCCACAAGTGGTCCCATTCCCATGTAACCAAGGGAAGTGGTCCCATTCCTCATGTGACCAAGGGAAGGCTGACCCCAGGCCACTCCAGGAGTGAGTTTCATTTGGTCCAAGTCCATTACGGTGGTTGCATGCCTCTTGCCAGGCAGGTCTGGCCTGAAAAACCAAAGGGGAAGCTTATGATGGAGAAGGAACTTCTGAAAAGGATCTCTTCACTTTCAGAATTATTCTACCCCCTTTGCTTTACGTTGGTGGTGATGCTTGGGATTGCAGCAGCCATCCTGTTCCCATTCTGAGGATGCAGCCAACACATGGCTGAGTCTAAGAGAGTCCTAGGGAAGAGGAGCTGGTACTCTGATGCAGAGCCTAGACTTTTGGATATGTGAGATTGACCATCTTATTACTTAAATAAATTTAATACCCATGTTCTGTCACTTGGCAACCAAAAGAATACACTGATATGCACCACCCATTTTTTTTTTTTTTGTAAAGAGGGCAGCGTTGAAATTACTGAATTTGAAGTGAAATGAAAAAAAGCTTGATATGGATGAAATAGTGGGCTTCATTTATTCAACATGTAATTCATCTTCCTCTTCTATAGCAACATAGTAGCTGGAAAAATGGCTGGTCTGCTGGAGACGCCACTTTCCAGCCTTTCTTGCAGCTGAATATGGCTTCTTGACTAACTCATTTCCAAAAGAATGTAAATAGAAATAGCCCGTAAGGCATTTACTGATATTGACTCTGGGCAGCAACTTGGTGAATAGTGTCCCATTCTTATGCCCTTGTGCTAGGGAATATAATAAACTATGCCCCCTTACTCTCAAGGAGCTTACAGTCTAGAGGGAAATAATGAGAAATTCTTATCAAACCCAGTAGTGTTTACTGAGCACTCTCACATAAATTATTGGATTTGAGTCTCATAGCAATCTTAACCAGTAGATATTATTGTCCCCATTTTATAGAGGAAGATACTGAGGCTCAGAGAAAGGAGGTGTAATGGAAATTTCTAGTTTTCCACCAAATCCCTCCTCCTCTTCTTTTATAACAATATAATAGCCAGAGAAATGGCTGGTCTAACAGAGACTGCACTTTCCAGCTGCTCTTGCAACTGAGTGTAGCTTTGTGACCCTTTCCAAAAATAGACAAAAATAGAAATAGTCCTTAAAGCATTGGGCTTTTGCACTTCCGTGCTTCATTTCCTCTTCTCCTGAGTTGGAACACAGGTGTGCCAGGGACCCGGCTTCAATAATACTTCAAAGGGACTGACAGAGCAAAGATATGGAATGAACTTGAGTTCCTGAGTGACTACATGGAGTTGAGCCACCCACCCATATGGACTAGAGAGTGAGAAATAAACTCCCATTTTCTATCAGCCATTGTATTTTCAGTCTCTGTTGCAGCACGTTAGTCTTCTCCATGCTATTCTGTGTCTGTTTTGAGAAGAAATTCTGGTACTATATTATGCTGTTGTCTAAATCCTTTCAGTAGCTAAGTTCTTTTTAATATCTAGCTCCAGTCTCTTTCAAAGTGTACAGAATATGGTTTTCTCTGGCTGGAAGTGATAGCCTCTTTGACTTTTTACAATACTTTCCAGCTTTTAGCCTTTTTGCCCTTCGAGCTGTTCTTCTCCTGACCTTCTGCCATCTCAGTTGTTAAAGAAAAAACCCATAGGCCCAAAATGGCTTCACTCATGCTAAAAGCCCATGATACCAAACTTTGATTAAATACCTGATCTAATTGTAATTTCAGCCTCTTCCAGAAACATAATCTTAATCAACCAGTATGGAATTTTCTGGTCAGGCACCAGTAAGGTAATCTGTCATGTGGGCCCTCTCCATCCCTCAAAGGAAGAAGATGCAATCTACATAATAAAAGCCCTTTCCCTTCTCTTCACCCAAAGAAAGGTGTCCAGGCCCCCAAATAATCCTTTTTCTTTCACTAATAGCTCCCTTGCCCCACCCTTCTTTCTATAAAATCCTTCCATTTTTTACAACTCCTCAGAGCATCCTTCTAGTTACTAGATGGGATGCTGCCTGATTCTTGAATCACTTAATAAAGCCAATTAGATCTTCAAATTTACTCAGGTGAATTTTGTTTTTAATACAGTTAAGATGTAGAACATTATACTCAAACTGGTTTTCATTTAAGTTTGTCAAGTCATTGGTCTTTCTGGATCTCTGTTTCCCCAACCTGATGCTGTTGAGGGGTCTGACTAAGACTTGGAAATTCTGACTGCAGTATATGCCACCCATTTTGGGAAATTTTTTTGGAAAACTATCCAAGAGATATCGTGTGAATAAAAAAAGGAAACCCAAACACACACAGACACAGCAGAAACAAACACACACAGTTATACACATGTGTACAGGCATTATATACATAGCAAAAATCTTTAGAACTCTAGTAATTCTAACTATGTTTATCTATAGGCTAGGATTATGGTGTGGCTTTAACTTTTACATTGTATAGCTCTGTTTAATTTTATAATCAGAAAAAATAAAGACAGTGGATTCTCATTATCCATGGATTCTGTATTTGCAAATTCACCTACTCATTTTTTTAATTAATTAATTTTTTTATGGTGACATTGGTTAACGAAATCCAATAAGTTCCAGGTAACATTGGCTCAGGCCCGTTGAAAGGGGAAGGGGCAAGTGAATGAACATTCCTTGAGTCTCCTGTGTGCCAGTCATCACGCTAGGTGCTTCCCATCCATTCTTTTATTTAATACTCACAACAGCCATATATATATTTCACAGTCCTTTTGGACATACACATGCACAGAGTGGTGGAAATTCAGAATTGCCCAACATGCACGATCCCAGCTGAGGCTGCACAGAGTGGCCTCTGCCCTCGTCTCAGCTCTCATGTTGTAAACTAGTGTCCTTTTCGTGGTGTGTTCAGTGTCACGTGTTTCTCATTTTTGTGCTTTTTTTGTTGTTGGTGATTTTGCTTTTTAAAATGGCCCCCAACTGTAATACTGATGTGCTATCTAGTGTTTCTAAGGGCAAGAAGGCTGTGATGTGCTTTATGGAGAAAATATGAGTGTTGGATGAGCTTCATTCAGACATCAATTATAGTGCTGTTGGCCACAAGTTCAATGTTAATGAATCAACAGTATATATTAAATAAGGTGTCTTTAAACAGAAACACACATAAAACATGTAAATGTATTGATTGGTTGGTGAAAATGTGGCCAGAGGCTCACAGGAACCTAACCCTGTATTTCCTCAAGGAATAATGATTCAGTATTCACTATTTCAGTCTTTGGGGCAACTTTATAGAAAAGAACCACCATGAATAATGAGGGTCAACTGCATTTAAAATTGTGATTTCTAACAGCATCCACTCATGAAAGATACCAATATGCCTGTCCCTTTTCCATCCAGGTAACATTGGCTCAGGCCTGTTGAAAGGGGAAGAGGCAAGAGAATGAACATTCCTTGAGTCTTCTGTGTGCCAGTCATCATGCTAGGTGCTTCACATCCATTCTTTTATTTAATCCTCACAACAGCCCTCCAGACTTGACATTTTTCTCCCTGTTTGCAGATGAGGAAACTGCAGCCCAAGGAGGTCACTCAACTTGCAAACCAGAGCAAGGCTTCTCCACCTGAAGCTGCTGGAGAAGATTCTACAGATGTGCAACCTGGAACTGGGCCAAATCTGGGCTCTGAGCTCCATCTAACGGTCTCTATAAATGGTCCAGCTGGGCCCCCAATCTCAGTCCCTTCCCTCTTTGTTCCAAACTTTGGCCTGTCTCTCAAGCACCATAGACACAATCCTACTCCTTTCTCAGTGGGGGACCTTGCCTCCCACTGATGGAGAAAGCAGAGCCCCTGGGCGGAGGGGGGGAGCTTCTCAAATTCCAGTCCTCTTCAACCTATTGACTTACCCATAGAAACACCTCAAGTCCTTTGTGAAATAAGGCAGAGAATAATAAACAAAAGGATGAAGTCAATGCATTTGTAACTTTTTTCGCCCTCACTCCCTTTGCTCTAGTCTGAAGACGAAGTGTGCCATCTCTTCAAAACTAATTCCTCCACCTGGGCCCTGGTCTAACCCAGGCAGGCCTCCTCTGGGACCCACTCCTTCAATTATCCCCCTCTCCACTCTATTTTCGTCTCCTTCCTCAGCATTGGCTACTTTCCCTCAGCCTATAAACAATCTCAAGTTTCTCTGAAAACAGCACTCCCTATATTTCCCCCACTTTTAGCTACTACCTCATTTCTTGCCTTTTTGTAGCCCAGCCTCTTAAAAGAATCACTGCACATCCTCCCCCGCCTTTCCTCAAGCACAGCAGCCTGGCTCTGCTCCCCACCACCCTACCGAATTCACTAATAATCTCCTAATTGCCAATTAAAGATAGCTGCTAATACATAGTTGCTGCTGCAGAAAAACAAAATACAGAGAAACATTAAAAGGAAATTTGAGATTTCATGATTCCATCACCTAGAAAGAACTATTGTTAATACTTGTTTATATCCTTATAGACCTTTTCACATATTATACATGCTTGCATGCAGGCACATACATACAGACACACACACAAAGGGGGAGGAGGGGAAGGGAGAGAGGGTGAGAGGAAGGGGGAGGAAGAGGGAGAGGGACGGGGAGAGGGAAGGTTTTCTAAAAATAAAAATGAGTTCATTCTCTAAATTACTGCTTCTCAAAGCATGGTCCTTGAACCACATGTGTCTTAGAATAGGTTCTTCAAAGGCTGATAAGAACTGGAGTGGAAATAGTTTATTGGAGGAGTGTAAATAACACTACTAGGGAAGTGGGAAAGTGACACAGGGAAGGGGAGGCAGCCCCATAAGGCTGCACTATGAAGCCAGCTAGCACAGAGGGTAACCAAAGATTTCTCCTGCAGGGAAACTCTAGGAAATGGTACAAAACACATGCCTCAGAGTGATTCCACGCAAAGGGCAAGAAAGTTGGGTATTTATATACCATCTTTGAGTGTTGAGGTTGTTCTCCCTCGCTTTGTGACCAGTGATGTGTGCAG
Source organism: Pteropus alecto (assembly GCF_000325575.1). Lineage (NCBI taxonomy): Eukaryota > Metazoa > Chordata > Mammalia > Chiroptera > Pteropodidae > Pteropus > Pteropus alecto. Next base: position 4,761,332 of record NW_006443568.1, on the reverse strand, counting down.
TCATCTTTCTGCGGGTCTGGGGAGAAGATCCCTCAGCCATGATGCAGATGCCGGCAGTTGGGAGTCTTGGGAGCACACTGACAGGTTCGAAGGATAAGGACAAGGCAATGACAGTATTTGTTACAGTCCACCCCTTACAGCTGCCTCAGATCAACTTGCACGCCACCTTAAGTTTCAAGTCCCACCACTGCTTCCTCATGGTGGTGGTCAGTCACGATTTATTTAAAAAAAGAAGACATAGGAGGGTTAGAGAAACAAGCTACAGACCTCGCTGCTGTAGCTGGTGCTGAGACTGATTGATGCTCACCATCTTCTTGCTCTACCATCCATTCTAGATGCTCCTCACCTGGGCCAGCAGGGGTCACGTGCCCCTACCAGTTCAGTTACTCTTCTCCTTGCTTGCTGCTCTACTGGCATGAGGAGCTCAAAATTGTCAGGGAGCAAATATAATTTTAGTTTTAGTAAAACAATTACTGTGGTCTCTGGTGAAACTGTTCTCCCCTACCCTCTGGGAACTAGGATCTCTAGTCTAGCAGAGCCTAGGGCTTTGAGGATAAAAAGCGTAAATTTACCAAGTGAGTCATTGAGAATAAAGTGAGAGGGACCACTTCCTTGGTTCCCAGTATTCTAGTGACCAGAGATACTGGGCATATTTAATGACTGTTGGCTCAAGGAATGTAAATATATCTTAAGTACAGCACTTCTAGAGCAAACAACTCCCAATAGTAAAAACATTACAAAATATGAGAAGAGAAAGACTTCTAAGAGACCAAGTCAGAAACAACTTGGTCTAAATCACATGCTGTGTTAGTTGGGTCCTCCGGAAAGTAAACATAGGGATGGAGTTAGAAGTGCAAGGGGTTTATTGAGGGGTAATGTCTGTGAAAGATAAAAGTGGAAGAAGTGAGATTGGGCAGGGAGAGCCCCGGCGTGATGTAGATCTGACAACGTCTTGGCTATCCCCAAGGGTAATTACAGCAAATATTGTTCGTTACAGCCCCATGTGGAGCAGAAATGACAAAACTCTATTAACCCTCTTCATAGTCAGTCATCGCTTAGGGAATGCCAAAGAAGAGCATGGCCTCAACTCAAAAGCTGAGGCAGATCCTGAAGGTACTAACAACTCAAGGCTGTCAGCTAACTATACTCTTTGTGGATGAATGGCAAGATTTTTATTGAAGGGAGATCTGACTGGTACATATGCCAAAAATTAGGATAATAGAACAATCTGAAAGACTTTAAATATTTTAAAAGCGATATAATTAGGAATAGAAGGCATGAGGCAAGGATAAGAGCTTATGGAAAAAGAACCAAGTAGAAATAGTAGAAATGATCTATTAAAAACTCACTAGATGTTTTGAAAAGTAGACTAGACACAGGCTGGAGAGAGGATTAGTAAACTCGAAGTTATCTGCAGAAACCACCCAGGACATAAAGAAGGGCAAAAAGATGCAATTAGGATAGACAGTATAGAACATTAATGGAATGCATAGGCTCTGAAGCCACATACCTGAGATTAAATTTCAGCTCTGCTTCTGACTAGTTATAAGGCCTCAGACGTGTTTTCAAACTTCTTTGTGCCTCAGTTTTCTCAGCTATAAAATGGAGGTATATTAGTACCTTCCTCATGTTGTTGTTATTAGGATTGAGTTTATAGTTCTTATCAGTGAGTTATAGTCTTTAAACATATAGTAAATGCTCAGTAAATGTTAGGTGATATTCTAGAGGAATGGAAAATTTAAAAGATAAATTAAAAATTATGGAAGAGAAAGTGAGAAGTTTAAACATTTATCTAATAGTATTTCCAGGAGAAGAAAATAGGGAAGAAGCAACATGTGAAAAAATAATGATGGAAAATTTTCTATACATGAAGAAAAAGGAGCTGCTAAAACAAAAAAGTACACTGAGTTCTGAGTAGGATTTAAAAAATTCCATTCCTAGAGAAATTAAAAAACAATAAAGATAAATTAAAAAATTTGAAAAGCTACCAGAGAAAAAACAGATTATCCACAAATGAATGACATTCTGCCTGAAGCCAATTTCTCATCAGCAATAGTAAATGCCAATGGAATTAATAGCTTCAAAGTGATGACAAAAACAATTAGAATCTTATATTCAGCTAACCAGCATTTAAGGGTGCATGCAAAATTAAGAAATTTTCAGATATACGCAGACTGAAAGATAAAGCAGTCTTATCTCAGAATTTTGCTCAAAGAATTTATGAAGGATGAACTTCAGCAAGAAAAAAATTGAACTCAGAAGGAAAGACTTTTTCTTCACACAAGATGGAACAAGACACAGATTTACCTTCCCATCCAGAACAACTAAAAACTGGACAAATATATAAAAGAGTGATACCTCAGGTTTTGGGCATCAGGCAACAAAGGGCGGTGATCTTTGAGTGATGAGAAACAAACGGCGAGCCCTACAAT
>NW_006443568.1:4753421-4757872 GCF_000325575.1 Pteropus alecto | reverse complement strand
GTGCTGAGCTGAGTGGAATTACACCATTGTAAGGTTCTTATATTCTACATGAAGTGGCATAATATCACTTTAAGGTAGAGTATAAGTCGAAGGTGTGTGAATGCTCAACTAAAGCAACTACTAGAATAACAATAAATTGTTATAACTAGTAGGAGAAAGAGAATTCGAACAGCTATATTTAAACCCAACCATATTAATAGTCACATTAATTGTAAAAGATCTAACCACCCCAATAAAAAAGCAGAGATTTTCAGATTGAATAAAAAACCAAGGCATAGATATATATATTTCCTATAAGAAACCCACTTTAAGTGTTAAGACACAAATAGATTAAAAGTAAAAGGATGGAAAAAGCATCCCAATAAAAGGATGGAAAAAGCATCCCAATACGGGCATGGCATACCTCATTTTATTGCGCTTTGCTTTATTGTGCTTCATAGATATTGCTTTTTTTTATTATTACTAATTGAAGGTTTGTGGCAATCTCTAACGAGTCAAATGACAACAAAGGATTTAGAATATTATATAAACTCAGTTGATAAAGCAGTAGCAGACTTTGAGATTTGAGATTTCCAATTTTGAAAGAAGTTCTGTGAGTAAAATGCTTTCAAACAGCATCACATGTTACAGAGAAATCATTCATGAAAGGAAGTCAGTTCATGTAGCAAAATTTATTGCTGTCTTATTTTAAGAAATTGCCACCTTGACCTTCAGTAACCACTACTCCGATCAGTTAGCAGCCATCAACACTGAGGCAAGAACTTCCACTAGCAAAAAGATTATGATTTGCCGAAGGCTCAAATAATGGTTAGTATTTTTTAGCAATTAAGTATTTTTAACGAACGTATATACATTTTTAAGACATAATGGTGTTCAACACTTAATAGACTATAGTATAGTGTAAACATAACTTTTATATGCAATGGGAAACCAAAATATTCATGCAACTTGCTTTATTGCAATATTCATTTTATTGTGGTGGTCTGGAACTAAACGCACAATATATCCGAGGTATGCCTGTACCATTTTTTAGCCAATCACAGGAAAGTAGATTTCAGAGCAATGACTATCACCTGGGATAAAACGAGTTTTTTCATAATGATAAAAGAGTCAATGGATCAGGTAGACATAGTTATCCTAAACATTTCTGCACTTAAGAATATTGCTTTGAAATACATTTTTTATGGGCTGAATTGTGTTATCCCAGAATTCAAATGTTCAAGTTCTAACCTCCTAACCCCTCAGAACATAACTGTATTTGAAGATAGGGTCTTCGAAGACTTAATTAGGTTAAAATGAGGTCACTAGGGTGGGCCCTAATCCAATATGACCGGTGTCCTTAAAGAAGAAATTTGGTCATAGACAACATGCAGAAGGAAGACTTTGTGAAGACAGGGAGAAGATAGCCATCTATAAGCCAAAGAGAGAGGCTTCAAAAGAAGCCAACCCTGCTGACACCTTGATATTAAACTTCAAGCCTCCAGGACTACATGGAAATAATTTTTTGTGTGTAAGCCACCCAGTCTGTGGTACTTGATTACGGCATCCCTAGCAAACTAATACATACACGAAGCAAAAACTGATAGAACTGCAAGGAGAAATAGGCAAATCCACAATTATAGTAGGAGATTCCAACACAATTCTATCAAAAGTTGGCCAAAAAAAGTAAATACAAATCAGTAAGTATATAGAAGATTTGAATAATATTATCAACCAACTTGACATAATAGACATTTATAAAACATTTCATTCAAATTCAGCAAAGTGTACATTCTTTTTAGCTTATATAGAGCATTTACCAGTTAGATCATATTCTGAGTTATGAAACAAGCGTCAATAAATTTAAGCACACTTGATTTATAGAAAGCATATTTTCTGACAACAGGGGGGCAAACTAGAAGTCAATTATAGAAAGATCTTTGGAAAATCCTCTAATATTTAGAAACTAAATAATGCATTTCTAAACAACCTATGGGTTAAAAAAGAAATCAAAGACAAGTTGAAAACTATTTTAAATGGAATAAAATAACATGACATTAAAATTTGTTGGATGCTGTGAAGTAGTACAAGGAAAGTTATAGCACTAAATGCCTCTATTAGAAAAGAAGAAAGGCATCAATCAATGGTCTGTATTCACCTTAAGAAACTGGAAAAAAGAGAAAATTAAACCTAAAGTAAGCAGAAGAAAGGAAATAATAAAATGAGAGCAAAATACAGTGAAATAGAAATCAAAAACAATATAAAACATTAATTAAACCAAAAGCTAGCTCGCTGAGATCAATAAAATCAATAAACTTCTATCAAGACTAATGAGAGAAAAAAAGAAGACACAAATTATCAATATCAGAAATGACAGAGGTGACATCACTAATTCTAAATGTTACAGATTCTGAATATATCAAAAAATAATAAGGAGATAGTATGAGCAACTTTATGCCAACAAGTATGATAACAAATGAAATGGACAAATTTCTTGAAAGATACAAACTATCAGAGTTCACTCAAGAAGAGTTAGATAACCTGAATGGCCCTACACATATTAAATAAATTGAATTTATAGTTTAAAACCTTTCCACAAAGAAAACTCCAGGTCTAGATGCCTTCACTGAGGAATTCTTTCAAACATATAAGGAAGAAGTAATACCAATTTCATACAAAATCTTTCGTAAAATTAAAGAGGAGGGAATACTTCCCAATTCATTCTATAAGGCAAGGGGGTTCCCTACCCCTGGGCCACGAACTGGTCCTGGTCCATGGTCAGTTCGGAACTGCGCTGCACAGCAGGAGGTGAGCGGCGAGCAAGCAAAGCTTCATCTGTATTTGCAGCTGCTCTCCAGAGCTAGCATCACCACCTCAGCTGCACCTCAGATCATCAGGCATTAGATTCTCATAGGAACACTGATCCCTGGTGCCAAAAAGTTTGGGGACCACTGCTAAGGCCATTGAATTGAATTAAAGAATATATTAAAAAATACTACACCATGGGGTATATTAACCTATACCCCAGGAATATAATTTGTATGGTTCATCATATCAACAGAAAGAAAAGCCATATGATCATCTTAATAGATACCAAAAAAAACCCACATTTCACAAACGCCAACATCCATTCTCAACTAAAATTCTCAATGCACTAGGAATAGTAGGGCACTTCCTCAACTTGATAAACGCTGTTTATGAAAAACCTACAGTTTACATCATATTTCATGGTGAAAGACTGAATGCTTTCCTCTAAGATAAGAATCAGAGCAAGAATGTCAGACTATAAGGACTCATCACTTTCATTCAACATTATACTGGAGATTCTTGCCAGTGCTCCTGGAACTAATAAGTGAATTTAGTAAAGTTTCAGGATACAAGATTAATATTCAAGAATCAATTGTATTCCTATATCCTGGCAACAAATAATCAGAAATTAAAATTAAAAACATCATTTATGATAGCATAAACTATATAAAGTACTTAGGGAAAAATATGACAAAAGATGTGTAAGACCTATACACTGAGCACTACACAGAAGTGCTAAGATGAATTTAAAAAGATCTAAATAAATGGGAAGATATACCTTGTTCCTAGATCAGAAGACTCAATATTGTTAAGATGTCAGTTCTCCCAAAATTCCTCTACAGATTCAGCAGAATCCTAATGAAAACCCTAGCAGGTTTGTGTATGTGTGTGTAGACACTGGCGAGCTAATTCTGGAATTTATATAAAAATGCAGAGAACAGAAAATTGCAAAAATAACTTTGAAAAAGAAGAGGAAAGTGGAAGGATATACGCTACTTGACTTCAAGATATATAAAGCTATGTAATCAAGACAGTGTGGTATTCATATGATTTCACTTATACGTGGAATCTAAAAAACAAAATGAATGAACAAACAAAATGAAACAGAAACAAACACATAGATACAGAGAACAAATTGATGGTCGCCAGATGGGAGGTTGAGGGGAGGGGTGAAAAAGGTGGAAGGGATTAAGAAATACAAATTGCCAATTATAAAAATAGTCCTTGGGATGTAAAGCACAGCATAGGGAATATGGTCAATAATATTGTAATAACTATGTATGGTGCCAGGTAGGTACTAGACTTATCAGTGTGATCACTTTGTAAGGTATATAAATGTCTAATTACTATGTCTTACACCTGAAACTAATATAATATCGAAAGTCAACTGCGATTGAAAAAAAAAAACCAGTGTGGTATTGTTTTCAAGACAGACAAATAGGTCAAAGGAGTATAATAGAGATTGCAGAAAGAGACTCACATTTATATCATCAATTTATTTTTGACAATATGAAGGCAATTCAGTTGAGAAGAATAATCTTTTCAAGAAATCGTACTGGAACAATTAGATATCCATATACCAAAAAATAAAATAAAATAATAAGACTCAAAATTAATCGTAGACTTAAATGTACTACCTAAAACTAAACTTCTTGAGGGAAAGA